>NC_133326.1:289581601-290294726 GCF_042186555.1 Aquarana catesbeiana
TAGTTTGTAGACGCTATAACTTTTGTGCAAACCAATAAATTACGCTTGTTAAAATTTTTTCTAACCAAAGACATGTGGCTGAATACATTTTGGCATAAATGTATTACTAAAATTGAGTTGGATTTTTTTTATAACAAAAAGGAGAAAATATAATTTTTTTCAACATTTTCTGTCTTTTCCGTTTAATATCACAAAAAATAAAGATCACAGAGGCAATCAAATACCATCAAAAGAAAGCTGTATTTGTGAGAAAAAAGACGCAAATTTTGTTTGTGTACAGCATTGCATGACCGCGCAATTACCAGCTAAATCAGCGCAATGCCAAATTGTAAAAAGTGCTCTGGTCATTGAGCAGCCAAATCCTCCGGGGGGCTAAAGTGGTTAAAGCAATCTACTGAGCTGACCAGAACCACCTCTGGAGATTGTCAATCCACATTTTCACAGCTCTTACTGTGAAGAAACCTTTTCGTATTTGGAGATGAAATCTCTTTTCCTCTAGATGTAAAGAGTGCCCCCTTGTCCTCAGTGTTGACGTAAAGTGAATAACTCAACACCAAGTTCACTATATGGACCCCTTATATATTTTTACATGGTGATCATATCCCCCCTTAATCTCCTCTTCTCAAGAGTGAATACATTCAGTTCCTCTAATCTTTCCCCATAGCTGAGCTACTCCATGCCTCTTATCAGTTTGGTTGCCCTTCTCTGCACTTTTTCAGTTCCCCGACATCCTTTTTGAGAACTGGTGCCCAAAACTGAACTGCATATTCCAGATGAGGTCTTACTAATGATTTGTACAGGGGCAAAATTTGGCCTAAATGTATGACTAAAATTGAGTTGGATTTTTTTTTTATAACAAAAGTAGAAAATATCATTTTTTTTCAAAATTTTCGGTCTTTTTCCATTTATATCGCAAAAAATAAAGATCACAGAGGCAATCAAATACCATCAAAAGAATGCTGTATTTGTGGGAAAAAAGACGCAAATTTTGTTTGTGTACAGCATTGCATGACCGCGCAATTACAGCTAAATCAGCGCAGTGCCAAATTGCAAAAAGCGCTCTGGTCATTGAGCAGCCAAATCCTCCAGGGGGCTGAAGTGGTTAAAGCAATCTACTGAGCTGGCCAGAACCACCTCTGGAGGGAGTCAATCCACATTTTCACAGCTCTTACTGTGAAGAAACCTTTCCATATTTGGAGATGAAATCTCTTTTCCTCTAGACGTAAAGAGTGCCCCCTTGTCCTCAGTGTTGACCGTAAAGTGAATAACTCAACATCAAGTTCACTATATGGACCCCTTATATATTTTTACATGGTGATCATATCTCCCCCCTTTAATCTCCTCTTCTCAAGAGTGAATAGATTCAGTTCCTCTAATATTTCCCCATAGCTGAGCCCCTCCATGCCTCTTATCAGTTTGGTTGCCCTTCTCTGCACTTTCTCCAGTTCCCTGACATCCTTTTTGAGAACCGGTGCCCAAAACTGAACTGCATATTCCAGATGAGGTCTTACTAATGATTTGTACAGGGGCAAAATGATATCTCTCTCTCTGCAGTCCATACCTCTCTAATTACAAAAAGGACTTTGCTCGCTTTGGAACCACAGCTTGGCATCGCATGCTATTATTGAGCTTATGATCTACCAAAACCCCCAGATCCTTCTCCACCATTGATTCTACCAGTTGTACTCCCCCTGGTATGTATGATGCATGCATATTCTTAGCCCCCAAGTGCATAACTTTACATTTGTCAACATTAAACCTCATCTGCCACATAGTCGCCCAATTAGACAGTGCATTGAGGTCGGCTTGTAAATTGGAGACATCCTGTAAGGACGTTATTCCACTGCATAGCTTAGTGTCATCTGCAAAGACAGAAATGTTACTTTTAATCCTAGACCCAATATCATTTATGAAGATATAAAAAAGTAAGGGTCCCAGCACTGAAGCACGGGGTACACCACTGATAACCTTAGACCATTCAGAGTAAGAATCATTAACCACTACTCTCTGAATTCTGTCTTTTAGCCAGTTTTCTATTCAGTTACAAACTGATATTTCCAAGCCTGTAGACTTTACCTTGAGGCATGTGTGGGGAACTGTGTCAAACACTTTTGCAAAATCCAAGTATACCACGTCCACCCCCACCCCTCTATCCAAGGTTTTACTTACCTTCTCATAAAAAGAAATCAGGTTTGTTTGACAACTTCTGTCTTTCATGAATCCATGCTGTCTGTTGCTAAAAATATTTTTTTCCAGCAAGAACTCATCTATGTGGTCTTTTATTAAACTCGCCAGTATCTTCCCAACTATAGAAGTTAAACTAACAGGTCTATAGTTACTTGGTAAATACTTTGTTCCCTTTTTAAATATAGGCACCACATTGGCCCTACGCCAATCCAGTGGTACTATTCCTGTCATTAATGAGTCCCTAAAAATTAGATACAATGGCTTTGAAATTACAGAGCTCAATTCTTTTAGGATCTGTGCTTTATCCACCTTTATTCTGTCTAAATATTTCTGGACCATATCCCTTTTGAGCCATTGTGGATCATTTGGGGCTGTGTCACTACCACCCCCATTATGGACATGAGCTCCCCCATGCTCCTTTGTATACACAGAGCTGAAGATAGTATTTAATACATTTGCCTTCTCTTTGTTCCCAGTCACCCACTCTAGATTATTTCGTAAAGGGCCTACATGCTCAGATCTGACCTTTTTACTATTAATATATGTGAAGAATTTTTGGGGGTTTGTCCTACTATCTTTTGCAATCTGACATTCGTTTTGAGTTTTTGCGTCCTTGATTTCCTTTTTACATATTCTTTGTAACATTTAAATGACACTAGTGTTCCTTCATTTTTATATTTTTTAAAAGCTCTTTTCTTATTGTTTATAGCTTTTTTAACTTTGGTCGTGGGTGGGGGAAGTGTGTAAAGTCCCTCGTGGAGGGTTTAAGTTCCCTCCAGATATCAACTAGGCCTTGCTGGAAGATTAACGTAGCTGTGCAAAGGCTTTCTTTAGGGGGCCTGGTGACTTGAGCTCCCGGGGGTCGTTTTTTGTCTAGACCTTGCAGTCCCCTCCGTTTACTACCGTGCCTTTCACCAGCGGGCCAAGAATCTGGAACATGGAGTTAAAGAATTTAGCCTAACCCTGGTTGGGTGCATAGCAGGAAACAAATGAATGTAATTGATCACCCAACACCCCTTTAATTAGTAGAAACCTGCCCTCAGGATCCCTGTGTTTAGATGAGAGTATAAACTTGTGCCTGTGTGAGAAGAAAATTGCGACCCCTCTCATTTTGTCCTTTGCGTTAGCCAGGAACAAATTGGGGTATTTAGAGTGGATGAAGTTAGGGTTGTATGTTCCCTGAAAATGTGTCTCCTGAAGTAATATTACATCTATCTTCTGACTGTGGTAGTTTTGAAAATTTTTGCAGCATTTAATCGGAGAGTTCAAGCCATGTGTGTTGTAAGACACTATCATTAAGGGAGGGGGTGGGTTATCGTTACTAGCCATGGAGCAGAAAGAGATGGGATTCAAGCGATGTAGTCACTTACCCTTATTTCCTGTAGGAGGTCAAAGGATGAGCATTCTAGTAGGCTAGGACTCCCATCAGTCTGGGTATTGAGTTGGAAGTTTCCGGCAGGGCATCTGGAAGGAAAGGCAGCTTTAGGGGGGAAAGAAAAAGGAAAAGTCATAAGAGGAAGAAGCATAAGCGAGAAGGTCTCCAGAGGGGGGAGGGGGCCATGCCCCGCCATGCCCTCAAAGACTCTTGTTTGGTCTCCCTCCTGGCAAGGAGACAGGGGAAGTCCATGTCTCCGAGTCCGGTGGAGGCGCATGTGTGCTGCATAGGCCGCAGCATCCACATGAGTTGAAGAGCATAACAAAAACATCATAAAACACAACAGCACAGCTGATGCATGTAACTGTTAGATAGCCAGCAGGGGTAAATACAATATATTAGATGGCGTTGGGAAAAGGTGGGGGGCAAGAGGTAAGGGGAAGCGTGTCAGGGGTAAATATTGAGTTGGCGTGGGGAATAAAGTGCGTGAAGTGTCCGTCTTGCATGGGCACAGTTCCAGGATCTAGTGTTAAAGGCTGTGTGCCTGGCAAGTTGAGTCACATATGATGGGCAGGCTCTATGTAAATGGCATGCTCACTTCCGTTTGCACATGTCCCATAGTGGTAACGGGGTATAAAGGGACAGCAAGGTAAAACCCCCTAAATCTAGTCCCCGGTTCCATAAGGAGTGATATTCGTGTGAGCAGCCTATAATGGACTTAGCCAGGGAAAGTCATTGAATTAAGTTGGCGTCTGCCTTGCTCAGCGACCTCGGGTACTGACCTCGGTACTAGCTAAAGGAGCCTATTCAAGCAAGATAAACAGGTCAAAGACCAACAAAAGTACCGTCGACTCCAAGGAGTCGGTTCAGGGTTGAATGGATGGAGACGTTTCAATCAAAGGAGAATCTAGCAGGAGATCTTCAGTGGATACTTGGCCCCATCAGGGGGGTCTGGATTCTTTGGACAGCTTGGTTTTCGGCTTCTGCCATAGTGGAGCGACCATGCTTGTAGGTAGATGGCGTTTTGCGGCTCCTGCATTGGGGCCAGAGGATTGGGATGCAGGTTTTCTGAGAGATAAGGCCCAGGTGTAGAAGTAGCTTTTCTCCCTCTGAAAACTTAGCAAAGGTATAGGATCAATTCTTGAATGTGAATTTGAGATTGAATGGGAACAACCACCAATATTTGATGTTCTTTTGGGCCAGTGCTGACAGAAGTGGTTTGAGTGCCCTCCTCTTCTAAAATGTGGGATGGTGATAAATCCATGAAGACATGGATGGGGTAGTCTTGAAGTGAAAGCTGGGGTGCAGAATGAGTCTGCTGCATGACCTCCTTCTTGACAGCACAGTAGTGGGGTTTTACCATTATATGCCGTGGGAGCCGTCTGAGCGCAGGGGGTCCAGTGCTCTATGGGCTTGGCCAGCTCTAATCTGTTTGAAGGGATATCTGGTATGAGGTCCTGAATCAGGGACCGGACAGCAGCATGAACATCCGTTATGGTTTCTGGGAGACCTCTAATCCAGAAATTGTGTCTCCTTGACCTATTCTCAAGGTCATCTATTTTGGATATAGCGGCCTCTAGTTGTTCCTGTAGGTCTTGAATGAGGTCCGTGTTTTGGTTCGCCCTGGCCACTGTAGCATCTAGTTTAGATTCGATTGCTTCCATGCGGGACCCTAGGTCCTGTAAATCAGCTTTAATGTCGCCTGCAATTCTGGCTGCTTTGTGAGACAAGCCCCGGTCCAGCATCTCTGAAAATTTGACAAACATGGCGGCTATGTCAAAGGGTAGGTCAGAATTGCGGCCTGAGAGATTCTCCCTGCTCTGACATTGTGCCGGGTCGGCCTCCATGGGAGAGAGAAGCAGTTCATTAAGTGTGGGCCCTATAAGGGACTCTGTGGATGCTTGTGAGGCAGCTACATTAAGGTGTGTACTCACATAGGCCCCTGCATGTGGGCTGAGTAACGGAGAGTCTGGAGATAGGTCTGCCATACAGCTCCCTTGCTCTGCCTGGGCGTGGGGCTGAGGTGCGGCTGAGATCTTGGATTTGTGTGCCAAATCTCCTGTAGCCTGGGCTTCCAGGACACAGTGAACGGGCCTGGCTGACATAGGGAGGTGCCCCCAGTGTTCCCCTGCCTCGGGCTGTGGAAAGTTTGGGGTGAGGGTGGAGATGTGCCCCGGATGGGATGTGGAACGCCGGAGCAGTACGGAGATCCTGGTCTATGCGGCCATCTTAGGAGCATTGGCATATGCGCCTCCCAAACGGGACTTCTTATGGCTTTCTTTCAACAATGGCTTTCTTCTTGCCACTCTTACATAAAGGCCAGATTTGTGAAGTGCATGACTAATAGTTGTCCTGTGGACAGATTCTCCCACCTGAGCTGTGGATCTCTGCAGCTCCTCCAGAGTTACCATGGGCCTACTGGCTGCTTCTCTAAATAATGCTCTCCTTGCCTGGCCTGTCAGTTTAGGTGGAGAGCTATGTCTTGGTAGGTTTGCAGTTGTGCCATACTCTTTCCATTTTTGGATGATGGATTGAACAGTGCTCCGTGAGATGTTCAAAGCTTGGGATATTTTTTTATAACCTAACCCTGCTTTAAACTTCTCCACAACTTTATCCCTGACATGTCTGATGTGTTCCTTTGCCTTCATGATGCTGTTTGTTCACTAAGGTTCGCTAAAAACCTCTGAGGGCTTCACAGAATAGCTGTATTTATACTGAGATTAAATTACACACAAGTGGACTCTATTTACTAATTAGGAGACTTCTGAAGGCAATTGGTTCCACTAGATTTTAGTTAAGGGTATCAGAGTAAAGGGGGCTGAATTCAAATGCACGCCACACTTTTCAGATATTAATTTGGAAAAAAATTTGAAAACCATTTATTATTTTCCTTCCACTTCACAATTATGTGCCACTTTGTATTGGTCTATTACATAAAATCCCAATAAAATACATTCATGTGTTTGGTTGTAACATGGCAAAACGTGGAAAATTTCAAAGAGTATGAATACTTTTTCAAGGCACTGTATATCTAGTGCCAAGATTGTCTGGATAGTCACCAACATCCCTAAAGTCACCTATCACCAAAACAATTTCTTACAACTTTGGGACTTGTGGAACTTTTAAGGTGCCTAGTAACATACAGAATATACTATAGTGTTAAAATACAATAATTTACTGTATTATAAAAATATTAAAACATATTAGACTTTAGACTTGAAAACACTATTTTCACAACTGTATTTCCTAGCATAAATACATAGGAATCTTTCTTATATGTTTAA
This sequence comes from Aquarana catesbeiana, assembly GCF_042186555.1. Lineage (NCBI taxonomy): Eukaryota > Metazoa > Chordata > Amphibia > Anura > Ranidae > Aquarana > Aquarana catesbeiana. The sequence goes on from NC_133326.1 coordinate 289,588,448, forward strand.
CAATAAGTTGTTATTCATTCCCCTCCACTCAACATAACTTGACCCCTAGATGGAAACTGGGTTCAAGTCGGGAAAACAATACGATTAATTACAATGTGTTTCATGAGTCTCCATCCCCACTTCCTCAGGTTCTGTGAAAATATAAATAACAGTCACAATACATTTCAACCAATAAATGTGTACATACAATATTTTTTAAATTATTTACCGTATATACAGTATACCTTAAAATAAAATGCATGGGGGGCTCCATCCACACCAAACCTCTCTCTGGGAGGAGGACAGGCTGAAAAAACACATTTTTTGCATACTTTTTAAATATATAATTATTCATTAATGTGGTAATGATCCTAATATAGGAGTGGGGGATGTTTACAAAGGGCTAATATTACCTACAATGTAAATTATATATGTAGGGGCCTGATGGTCTTTCCTTTCAAGACACAAGCGGACAACAACCAAAGTTGTACTAGTCCCCTTTCCCACTATTTCATAATCTTTAAAAATACTTTATATATAGTAGATACCGTATTTATTGGCGTATAACACGCACTTTTTTCCCCTTAAAATCAAGGGAAAGTCGCAGGTGCGTGTTATACGCCAATCCCGAGCTGCACAACTTCAAAATCGCCGACCGCGATTTGAAAATGGCGCCGCTGATGCCAAAATACACAGAGCCGGTCCTCGGCTCTTTCCGGCGGCTCTCGTTCACTTTCGGCTCCACTCGTAGTCCCGAGCGGAGCTATCCGAACCTACTCGGCTAGGTTCGGATAGCTCCGCTCGGGACTACGAAAGTGAACGAGAGCCGCCGGAAAGAGCCGAGGACCGGCTCTGTGTATTTCGGCACCGGCGGCGCCATTTTCAAATCGCGGTCGGCGATTTTGAAGACAGGGGATCGTAGGCTGCACTGGGGAAGGCTGCACTGGGGAAGGCTGCACTGGGCAAGGCTGCACTGGGCAAGGCTGCACTGACATGGCTGCACTGACAAGGCTGCACTGACAAGGCTGCACTGGGGAAGGCTGCACTGACAAGGCTGCACTGGGGAAGGCTGCACTGACAAGGCTGCACTGGGGCAAGGCTGCACTGACAAGGCTGCACTGGGGCAAGGCTGCACTGAGAAGGCTGCAATGATGGGCATTTAAATGTAAGTTTTTTTCCCTTCAACTTCCCTCCTAAAAGTTTTTTGTCCTTAAAATTCCCTCCTAAATTGGGGTGCGTGTTATACGCCGGTGCGTGTTATACGCCGATAAATACGGTATATTTTTTCAGCCTGTCCTCTTTCCAAGAGGAGGTTTGGTGTGAATGGTGGTTCCCAGGCCCATAACTCCAGTTTATTAATTGAGACATGTAAAGGGAAAATTGCAGGGTCTGCTATGGTTAAACAATAATAATGATTTCCTGGTTGCACAAGCATTCAAGTTAGAAAATGCAGGATGGAGTCAAAACTGCTGAACTTCATACATGTGCCTCAGAGTATAACATCCATTGGATTAGCGTAATTGCCAAACATTTTTTCTTTTATTTTGTACAAATAGGGAAGTGAGGACCCTTTAAAACTCATTGTGACCATAATCAGTACAACCTTTAGTGTTAACAGTGAAGAGTAAGACCGGCCATACACGGTGCAAATTTCTTTTCCTGCAACCACGGGTTGCAGGAAAGAAATTTGCACGATTCCCCCATCAACACAGACAGTGATGACAGGGGAATCCTTCCTGCCGAGCCATTGTCTGGCGGGGGGAGGGGTGGGCGCGGGGAAGACATCCCCGTCGGGAGAAGAGAGTGATTATTGCTAGCGGCTATAACAACCACCAGTGATAATTGCAAGCGAATCAGGCAGGCTGGTTGCACCTAGTTGTACATTCAGCCTGCCCATTAACGGGTTGAATCTCACTCAGTTCCTGCTGAACTGGCTGAGATTCAAACCGTGTATGGTCGGCTAAAGTATAAAGCTGTTTGAGTGATCTGACACCAGGTCCCTCTTGGCAGCATGGGCTTTCAAGCAGTTCTGCCACTAAATGGAATGCTGCAAAGGTATGGTTATCACTATCAATATACTGTAGTCACCACAACCACATTCTTCTCTTTTCCATTTATACTATATAGCAAATCTTTCAAGGCTGAATAATGTTTGATATGGCTGAACTTCTTTTACTGTAAATGAAGATGACCACAAGTGTTTTTTCCAGGTGTTAAATTATGACTTTCCAATGACCTTAGAAATGAACAATCATGAACAATCATAATTGAATTAAAAAAAAGCTGCAGAAAGCCCAGGAGGCCAAAATAAATGAACATGTCAGCAACCAAGCCAATATAAATTAAAATAATGATACTGTTAGCTTTAACCACCCAGAATCTTTCTGGGACTCTCTTCAAAATAATTTGTGAGAATCAATAGGAATCCAAAACAAAAGGACAACATCCAGATGAATGTCAAACAAAATGGGCTGCCAGCCAGTAGGAAACACAGCAACATCTCTTTTTTTATTTATTCTTGGCATAGTCATAAATTATAATGTACATCTACTTGAGCGAGCATATGAAAAAAGTCTAGATGGATGAAGGCCTCATTATTCTCTGTGCAAAGTTGTGGCATCCTAAACAACAGTATGTGACAAGGCGCCAGCTTAGCATCCATAGCTGCAAGGCATACAATGTTCTCTTCATCTAAATGGATGAAAAATTTTTAAAAAAGGATATATTGTATGCCTTTTTAAGAGGAGTCAAGTGCAGTTGTCAAGTCATCTTCAAAACACTTATGGAAAATATTAAATATTCAATATAAAAACATAATTGAGTGTGTAGATTCACACTTTAAGTGATTTAGCACCTACAGTAGATTGCAGTTAGGTCAAAACAACCATAGCTATGGAAAGTCTTGCGGCACTTCCTCTTTATTATAATAGACGTCTTTGTCTAGAATATGTTGGTGGTGCCTTCAGCTATTCGCCTGTTACCACTATTCTGCCTATTAGATCAAGTGAAGATCTATGAAAATTCCTCACTCCTAAACAGAAGACATTTAACAATGCTCTGTACTGTCTTTAGTAAGACTGATGCACTGAAACTGCTAATTAATGAAACAGAATGCATTATTCATAGAGAGCTGTTACAATACTGTGAAAGAAAAAATAGTGTAAACATATAAAATATAGATTTCAAATCTAAATTGAATTACAATAAAGGACTGTTTACTAACAGTGTATTTACTAGGCACTAGCCTAATATTACTTCTTCTCCAAATATGTTGTGTCAAACTGAGGTCTACAGAGATATTTCTGTTTCAATCATTTTTTTGTTTTGTTTTTGGAAAACAAGTAAAAAAGATCATTTAATGGAGCAGCGAACAATCTTTGTCTGCTCCAAGCATGTAACGGGGAAACATACAAATGCAAGGCTTGGTAGAAACTGATGAGGACCATAGCACATAGGTAAGGTCTGCCATAGGGCCCTACAGAGATATTTCATGCACAACATTTCTGTAAGTAACTTTGGATGAACTTGCTACAAAGTTAGCTCTCACTTGTCTTGATTTTTATTTTATTTTTCATGCTTGTCACCAAATAATTCGCAAAAACAAATCAATTTCATTTAAAATATATGTGAAAATCAGGTCTGTGTGTAGACTTCTGATTGAAATGTTGACCACATTTAGAAGAATAAAAGGATTCATTGCAAATAGATTTCTGTGACCCAAGCCCAAATACTATTTTTTGTCAATTTGTCAATTTTGCCTTTATGACAGTACACATATTTTCTGACCTGATAAAGGTGTCCAAATCTAATTCACCTAGGTAACTAAAGGTGTATAAATCTAATTCACTTAGTTAACGTAATGGGCATTAAAAATAGATATTTACCCTGAAAGTGATTGGATATTTGGCATGAGCACACAAGTGTCAAAAATAACGAATCTGTTAACTTGTTCCCATGTATTATACTGTAAATGTGTGTTATTTTTTGTAGAATCAATTACATTTTTTGAAATGTTGAATATTGCTGCTTTAACAGATGTTATGTGTTACAGGTGCAATGGAGGTCATGCTGTTTGCACTTGGAAGCAAAATTGATAGATATTTTTCCAAAATGTAGTAGTGCTTTAAACATTAAAATAAGATATCTCATAGAAAACTGTTGTATTTTAAGAACTTGAAGAAATACCTGATTCATTAGCAAGTGGAAATATGTAACTACAGCCTCCTGAGCCAAGTCTGGGAGTTCTAGCTGGGAGGGCACCTTCCAAGAATCTTTGAAGCCACAAGTCAAGCCTGCGCATACACAGAAAATTGTATCCCCCGTTGCAGCCCAAAAATTAAATGTGACTGCAGCTGCTACATTCACCTGGTCTCCAGCTCTGTCCCCCCATAGACTCACCTAGTCACCAATTCAGTCAACTCACATCCTGTGTGTCCAGGGCATCAAAGCTTCATCACTGCCCTGGAATCATAAGAGAAGGTTGCAGATGCCAAGAAATGGATCCAAACGTCGAGTCCAGAGTTGGGCTATATGTTGTAAACCTTAACTGAATGAAATTAAGTTTACTACAATAATGTGCACCATTAAACAGTTTCCATATTTATTTCACAAACTAACAAAAAAAAAGTTTTGGCTTTAGTAGCCTGAAAGATTTTGCTTTTGTTATGTGTTCCTCCTGAAAAATAGGGGAGAATTCCCACCTTCACATTGAATGTGTGAATGGAGGAATTGGTTCAGTTATTTTACTTAGCTGGTTGGCTAAATGAAAATAACTGAACCATGTATTTCCAGCTTACAACATTTTGTACTGAGATTTGGTGATGTCACTAATGTGCTGCTCACTTGTTTCCTTGCTAGAGGTTAATTTGTGGGTCTGTAATTTCTCCATGTCTTCTGATGCTTCTTGGTCATCAGTTCACCAGTCATAAGATCACCAGTACTCAGCAAGGCAGCTTTCGTATGAGTAAGCAAAGCCCTGCCGCTTTCAAGAAGGTTTCCTCCACACAAAGACACACTGTGAAACAACTGGAAAGTCAGTAATAGAAAATAAATCAGCTCTAGTGAGCAAAAGGGTTAATACTGGTGACTATCTCCTCACCCTCTGCCTTTTTTGGCACAGCTTCCCGAAGTTCATGTTCTCTTTAAATCTTAAATGATATTTTGTGTGGGATTTTTATTTGTCTGGGGTGGTTATAGACGGGCAGATGAATACGCTGCCTCCTTCTGTGAGCAGGAAAGATAGTTGTATGTATGTCTCCTGATGTGTGTAGTGATGGTACAGCTTTCTGTAACAGCTAAACATAGCTAAGGGAGGTACTAGGGTTTATTGAAAAAGCTTCAGCTCATGAATGGAATGTCCACCAATCTTTTTTACCCTGACAGCTCTACATCATCATACATATGGGTAAATTACTCCCTGCTAGGGATGAGCTTCGAGTTCGAGTCGAACTCATGTTCGACTCGAACATTGGCTGTTCGCAAGTTCGACGAACAGCGAACAATTTGGGGTGTTCGCGGCAAATTCGAATGCCACGGAACACCCTTTAAAAGTCTATGGGAGAAATCAAAAGTGCTAATTTTAAAGGCTTATATGCAAGTTATTGTCATAAAAAGTGTTTGGGGACCTGGGTCCTGCCCCAGGGGACATGGATCAATGCAAAAAAAAGTTTTAAAAACGTCAGTTTTTTCAGGAGCAGTGATTTTAATAATGCTTAAAGTCAAACAATAAAAGTGTAATATCCCTTTAAATTTTGTAGCTGGGGGGGTGTCTATAGTATTCCTGTAAAGGGGCGCATGTTTCCTATGTTTAGAACAGTCTGACAGCAAAATTACATTTCGAAGGAAAAAACCCATTTAAAACTACTGGCGGCTATTGCATTGCCGACAATACACATAGAAGTTCATTGATAAAAACGGCATGGGAATTCCCCACAGGGGAACCCCGAACCAAAATTAAAAAAAAAAAAAATGATGTGGGAGTCCCCCTAAATTCCATACCAGACCCTTCAGGTTTGGTATGGATTTTAAGGGGAACCCCGCGCCAAAAAAAAAAAAAAAACGGCGTGGGGTCCCCCCAAAAATCCATACCAGACCCTTATCCGAGCACGCAACCTGGCAGGCCGCAGGAAAAGAGGGGGGACTAGAGTGCGCCCCCCCCTGAACCATACCAGGCCACATGCCCTCAACATTGGGAGGGTGCTTTGGGGAAGCCCCCCAAAACACCTTGTCCCCATGTTGATGAGGACAAGGGCCTCATCCCCACAACCCTGGCCGGTGGTTGTGGGGGTCTGCGGGTGGGGGGCTTATCAGAATCTGGAAGCCCCCTTTAACAAGGGGAACCCCAGATCCCGCCCCCCCCTGTGTGAAATTGTAAGAGGGTACTTACCCCTACCATTTCACTAAAAAAATGTTAAAAATGACAAGAGTTTTTGACAATTCCTTTATTTAAATGCTTCTTCTTTCTTCTATCTTCCTTCATCTTCTTCTGGTTCTTCTGGTTCTTCCTCCGGCGTTCTCGTCCAGCATCTCCTCCGTGGCATCTTCTATCTTCTTCTCCTCGGGCCGCTCCGCACCCATGGCATGGGGGAAGGCTCCCGCTCTTCTCTTCATCTTCTTCTTCATCTTCTTCTCTTCTTCCTTCTTCTCTTCTTCTCTTCTTCATTTTCTTCTCCGGGCCGCTCCGCATCCATGCTGGCATGAAGGGAGGCTCCCGCTGTGTGACAGCGTCTCCTCGTCTGACGCACGGGACATGACGGGACTTCCCTGTGGCATTCCCCGTGACATCACAGGGAAGTCCTGTTAAGTCACCGTGCGTCAGAGGGGGGCGGGGTCCCCGTTATTTAAGAACCGTCTGACGAGGAGACGCCGTCACACAGCGGGAGCCTCCCTCCATGCCAGCATGGATGCGGAGCGGCCCGGAGAAGAAAATGAAGAAGAGAAGAAGAGAAGAAGAGAAGAAGAGAAGAAAAGAAGAAGAGAAGAAGATGAAGAAGATGAAGAGAAGAGCGGGAGCCTCCCCCCATGCCATGGGTGCGGAGTGGCCCGAGGAGAAGAAGATAGAAGATGCCGTGGAGGAGATGCTGGACGAGAATGCCGGAGGAAGAACCAGAAGAGCCAGAAGAACCAGAAGAAGAAGATGAAGGAGGATAGAAGAAAGAAGAAGCATTTAAATAGAGGAATTGTCAAAAACTGTCTCTTGTCATTTGTAACATTTTTGACAGTTTTTTGGTGAAATGGTAGGGGTAAGTACCCCCTTACCATTTCACACAGGGGGGGCGGGATCTGGGGGTCCCCTTGTTAAAGGGGGCTTCCAGATTCCGATAAGCCCACCGCCCGCAGACCCCCACAACCACCGGCCAGGGTTGTGGGGATGAGGCCCTTGTCCTCATCAACATGGGGACAAGGTGTTTTGGGGGGATACCCCAAAGCACCCTCCCAATGTTAAGTGCATGTGGCCTGGTACGGTTCAGGAGGGGGGGCCGCACCCTCTTTTCCTGCGGCCTGCCAGGTTGCATGCTCGGATAAGGGTCTGGTATGGATTTTTGGGGGGACCCCACGCCATTTTTTTTTTTTTGGTGCGGGGTTCCCCTTAAAATCAGGTCTGGTATGGAATTTAGGGGGAACCCCACGTCATTTTTAAAAAAAAATTTGGCCGGGGTTCCCCTTAATATCCATACCAGACCTGAAGGGCCTGGTATGGAATTTGGGGGGACTCCTACGTCATTTTTTTTTTATTTTGGTTCGGGGTTCCCCTGTGGGGAATTCCCATGCCGCTTTTATCAATGAACTTCTATGTGTATTGTCGGCAATGCAATAGCCGCGAGTAGTTTCAAATGGGTTTTTTCCTTCGAAATGTCATTTTGCTGTCAGACTGTTCTAAACATGGGAAACATGCGCCCCTTTACAGGCATACTATAGACACCCCCCAGCTACGAAATTTAAAGGGATATTACACTTTTATTGTTTGACTTTAAGCATTATTAAAATCACTGCTCCTGATAAAATGGCCGTTTTTAAAACTTTTTTTTGCATTGATCCATGTCCCCTGGGGCAGGACCCAGGTCCCCAAACACTTTTTATGACAATAACTTGCATATAAGCCTTTAAAATTAGCACTTTTGATTATTCATGTTCGTGTCCCATAGACTTTAACGGTGTTCGCGTGTTCGAACGAACTTTTTTCCTGTTCGCATGTTCTAGTGTGAACCGAACAGGGGGGTGTTCGGCTCATCCCTACTCCCTGCCTCTACCCTAAGAGGATCGTTAGCTAATACACTTCTGACACCACTCACTCCTGACATGTCTTTCTTTCCTCCTATTTGAACTGGATACATTTTTAACAGTTTACCAATCTTGCTGCCATAAATCTATGGCAGTCCATCTGGTTCCCCAGGTTCACTGCCCTCAATAGGGAAGTCCTGCTGCTGTTCTTCCTAACATTGTATGATATATTTTCTTTCTTTCCATGCTGATCAATGCTGAAAATCCACAGTATGGAGGAATTCCATGGTTTGCGTTCTTAGTGACCTTACCTTGAGAAAGAAGTTCCTTCTATTTCATTTGGGCGAAAAGCACAGACATGAGACAACTTCTAGTTCCAACAAGGGAAAAACAAATGCATTTCAGGTGGCAATTCTTTTGTTGTGGGCATGTGTTGTCCTCGTAGCCCATCCCAATTTAAAAGTAGTGCCAATGTTCTATGATGGGTCAGCAGTCTTTCTGTCAGCATTGCCACTGCTCTGCTTACAACTGCTGCCCACCTCTTTCTTTCTGCTTCAGCCACCAGGTACACCATCTTTTACTGACATGTTTACGTTGTTGCACATTATTGCTGGTTTCTCTAATGACATGTGTGTACATGTATTTTTTTATGGCTTCAGCCACCAGGTACACCATCTTTTACTGACATGTTTACATTGTTGCACATTATTGCTGGTTTCTCTAATGACATGTGTGTACATGTATTTTTTTATGGTAAAACGTGATCAGTCAACCCCTGCAAAAGACCACACAAGGAAGCTAGGTGGCTGCTTCCATTTTGTGCTCTTGGAACCTACATTTCTTCTGTTAAATCCCATCTTATTGTTTAGTCAGCCTGACTATGTCAGAATGCTGATCCTTAAACCTAGTACACATGGGCCAAATGTCGGGCAGCATCGGCTTTTTCAATAGAAGCTAGCCGACATTTGGCCCGTGTGCACGGTCAGCCGGCTTCTGTTGAAGGGTTATGTTCAAAAAAGGTCTGCCGACCGCCTCCCAGTCAGCGCTCTCAGCCGATGGCTGAGAGCACTGATAGAAGTGTTCTGGGGGGGCGGGGGCTGTCCAGCACAGTAGGGGTGATCACTGTACTAACATCAAATTGTTAGTACAGTGGCCTCAACCTGAGCTGTCAGGTCTTTTTTGTTCAACACGCTGGGTTGAACAAAAAAAACTAGTAGTGTGTATAAGGCTTTACACTCCTCCAGAAACAGGCATGATGCCTCAGCCTCTTCTAGGTGTAGATTAACATCCAGAGGCAGATGTCATTCTCATCAACATTGCCACACTTCTACAAGATCTTATGATAGATATCACCACAGTCAAGCTCGTTGTGACAGATGTTGGGCCTGACCCAACATAGGTCTCCTAGAAAAAAAAACAGCATGTGAAAGTTGTTTCAGTGGTTATTTAGATAACCTTCTTACAGACCGAAGCTTCACATCCAGGTAGTTCAAAATCAGTGACTAATCATGAACTGATTGGGGGGGGGGGGGGTTCCTATCTGGGTAAGTTTGCAAACCCCATTGAATGGAATTGAATAGTAAAAACAGAAACTGGCCTTTTCTAGGCTAATAGGCAAGGGGTTGCCAAAAAACAGCATTGTGGCTGGGCACTGCCCTGGAAGACATGTACCAAAGCAAAAACATTTTTAAAAATTCCATTTGGGCAACATAAAAAAAAAGCAAAATTTATTTAAGTAACATGCCTGGGGGGTGCTCTTGACCTGCCTGTGAGGTGGTACATCTATATGATGTATAAAACCTACTGCAGTAAAACTAGCATTTACAAAGCAATAAATTGCTGTTAAATAAGAGCTCTTGGATACTTTTGTTTGTAAGCATTTCTTTCATGTATACCAGGCCATTATCCCTAATAAAGGCCTGGTATGAATTTTAAATGGTAACCCTATGTAAAAATAAAAAATGGGGTCCCCCTAAAAATTCATACCAGACCCTTACATATGCACGCAGAGTTTAGAAGACCCCTGCAAAAATAAGGGGGCCCCAGATACTGCCCACTCCCACAAATGAGTTTTAGGTACATAGTACCCCTACTCATTCAAAAAATGTAAATATTAAATAAAGACACCACACTTTTTGACAAGTCATTTATTATAACATAAAAAAACAAAGAAAATGTCACATGATGTGCATTCATCTTCAATCATGTCATCCAGCAATGAAGATCATCGTCAATCATGATGAGTAAGGCTGCTTTCAGACTAGGGCGGGCGGGCGTCGGCGGTAAAGCGGTGCTATATCTAGCGCCGCTTTACTGTCGTTTTAGAGGCGCTATTCGGCGGCTAGCGGGGAGGTTTTAACCCCCGCTAGCATAAGTGCCAGTCTCCTGGGTACCTGCACCATATTAATTCAGTTATGTGAATACATGCCACACATTAAAAACATGATTTCCTTCTTTCAATTCCTCCCTCCAAAAAAAAAAAAACATGTTTTACATTTCTTGTACTGAAGGATTGGATAGGTTATATTCCTTCCCTAACCTCCAACCCATTGCACTTGTATTCACAATACGTTTGCATTCATAAATGACAGGAGAGACTCCGGCAAAATGTTCCACAAGTTTTGTTGATGGGCACAGTCTTTCAGATTCAGCATTAGCACTAAATTGTCCATAAGAAAAAGAAACCTTATATTGCAAGTATTAATCTGAATCTTTTCATTTATCCCTTCTCCCCTGAACATTTGTGAGAACAAATTTGCGGTGTGGTGTGGCACAGACCAACTGCCAACCAGATGAACATCTTTCATCTCTGTTCCAGATACCTCTCCAATCTCGCTCCACCAGGACTCTGGAAGTGAAAAAAAAGAGCAGAATCAAATTCTTATCCACAATATCTACTCGCTTGCTATGTTTACTTATAGTTCCCTCCTTGGAACCCAGGAACTTAGTATTCCTGGCTTCTGCAACTCTGAACAAATTATCAAAACAATCATGATTTCTTTAGGATGAACCCACTCTAAAATGGATCCCTATGGTAAGAGCAAAAAAAAAAAAATTAACGTGAATGTTCCTTTTCAAAAATTCTCATTTTAAACGCTAAAAAAAAAAACCCAATGCCAATGTTACTTAAGATCTATGCACTAACTCCCCTTTCAGGTGGATAACACCTAAACATTTTGGAACTTTTTCCACCTGAATGAAAATAAAAACAAGAAAACCTACAATAACTCCAGCGGCTAAAATGGTTTTCTACCAACTCCTTTCTTAAACAAACTGTATTCAGCTGCTAATTGAGGGCATAACCAATGACCCCCCTTTCAGGTGGACTAAACCTAACAATTTTGAATGTTTCCACATGAACAAAACAAAAATAAAATAAAATGAACAAACAGATAACAAAAATAAAAAAATAAAATAAAAAAATTATCAAAACGAGAGAAAAAAAAAATAAATAAATAAATAAATAAATAAGAGAAAAAAAATAAAATAATAATAATAGAAAGAAAAAATAAAAAATAAAAATCCAGAGGCTTATCCTTGAAAATACTAAAAATACATCAAGGTCCTCTATAATATTCCAAAAATGAAGGCTAAATCCCTGAAGCTCACATCTAAACCTTATTCATAGACAAGAAACATTAACCAGTTCTTACCATCCATGCGACTCATTAAGAGCTGTTAACAAAAGATTTGTTTTACCCCAGTGCTATACTATAATGAACATGCGGCTACCTCCATTTTGAGTTTATGCAGCTATTTTACATAGTGATGCTTTTCCTGCCTTAACTGACTATTTTCAGTTTGTAGTCTCAGCATTTGGGTTTTAAGAGGGACACGGGTTTGATTACTATGGCCTCTATGTCTTGGATTGCTACCCCATCTCATAGAATAAACTTTCTAACGCCTTGGTGTAGTTTTAGGTAGTGCGATTTCCTTTGCGTATTATTATTAGCCACCAAACAATATTTTGCGATGTGACCCCCCTTTTTACAAACAAAGCATTTGAGAGCTGGTCTCCCTGCATAGGCCCTTCTCTGAGCATATGGCGATGGAGACTCACATTGCTGCATAACATTACTATGATTGGAATCAACAGACTTTACACTTTCATTGTCTGAGGAGTAGCCACTAGCAATGGACTTATCAGAAGTCTCCACTGTCACCGTATTACTACTCTTGAAAAGATCAGGCGCGTTTTCCATTTCAACTCCTGAATTAATTTCAAGCGCAGTTACCGCACTTTTATTTAAATGCTCCTCATTCAGATCTCCAACCTTGATTCCCACCATAGCAACATCACTTGCAGCCACAAAAGCATTTAGCTTTCCTAAATGTTGTTCTAGAGCCTCTATCTTTGCTGAGCACTGCAACTGTTCAGCTTTTACATGTTTGGGGAATAACTCCATTATGCAGACTGGGCATCATGTAATTCCTTCCTAAGCAGTATGATAATAAGCTCATTCTCAGCCTCTTTTTGATTCAAACAGGCAATGCAACTTTATCTTAATTTACATGTCTCCTCTAATTCATTCATTTTCTGTTACAATACACTCTTCTCAGTCACCAATTGTTCAATGTGATCACAAACATTTGCATCTGCCTTTGCAACCATTGCTAATATATTCTTACTTACGCTTCCTATCTGCTTTTTTAACTGCTTTATTTCGGTATCCCACTGTATTTCTTTTTTTTCCACAACGTCTCTCATTCTCAACAACATGCATATTGCATTAGCCATTCTAGCTTTCTTGCCTTTCTTCGATGATGGTTTATGTTTTATATCACCATTTTGAATATTATATTGTTTCAATAAATCATGAAATTGGTGGGTCAAAGCATTTTCAGCCAACGTGTTGAAATTAGCAGAAGTTGTTAATACAAACACAGACAAAGCTGTTTAAAAGCTAACATGGACTTGTAGTTCCACAAGGAGACATGCACTATTAATTAATGCCCTACTATCTCCTTACACTGATTTTAGCCCTCTAATCTCAGATCATAGGCCAGATAAATCTACTATTAGAGCAAAAAGCTATTTCACTTTCACGTGGATACAAAAAAAATATATAAAATGTAATCTAAATTTCACCCACTTTCTCCTCAAAGATGTATGGTTTATCCTATAAATCTGCAGGTTACATCAGTTAACCAAGGGTGATCAGCCCCTCACTCACCGGCACACTTGACCAGCTACACAGGCCTAAAACAATTTGCATTAGCAATACAATAAACTTTAACACATACACATGTACCAGACAAAATTCTCACCAGATATGCGCATCCGCTCACTGATGAAATATTTCACAGAACTTCCGGGACCACACAAACAGGGCTTCAGAATTCACGAACCAGCGCGAATCTTGTCCACAGTAGAGAAAAGCTTTTAATTCTGGGTCTCGTAGAAGATTTCTCAGCTTATAGGAACTGAAGACAGAAATACATTAGGGTTTGGGTTCTGTGCAGAATTTCTTTCCACACTCCTACTTCTGAGTGCCAATTGAAATAAATATTTGGGTGGTTGTGGATTCCTTCTATTTATTCCATATATGTATTAACTTGTCTATTTCTATAGTTAGCTAGTCCGGCAAAGCTCTGATATAGTTAATGGTGATGGTACAAAAATAAGATTAGCTATTGAAAAAAAACACACTGCTTATATAAACCAGGGTCTTATTTATTTCCCAAAAAAATAGGAACACTAACATAAAAACACTAAAGGAAATTATTACAGAGCATACAAAACAAAAGAATATCAATGATACTTTACGTAAGGTCGTCCTCAAGATGTTTTCTCATCAACTGGGCTCGCAGGCATAAGAGCCATGAGGCAAGAGAGAGTTTTTCCTTTCAGTGAGCACTTTTAAAATGCATTCAGACCCCCCCCATACACAAAACCTATTTAGCCTTCTATCCAATGGAAAAAAGATGAATCAACACCCTGCTGGGTCAACTTGCAACTTAGGCCACCTGGCTGTATCAACCAGGAAGTAAAACTCCAGAAATATGATAATAAATCATGTTGACTTCCAACAAGCGCTCCCTCTGTGTCTCTCACCCAGCAGCTGAAAGCCGGTGGGAGGGAAAGGGGGAGAATCTGGCCGTCAGTTGCTGGGTGAGAGACAAAGAGGGCATTGTTCTCTCATTCTTCATTCTCTGCTCCACTGATCCTCCTGCTGTCCAGGCCCCCCTGTGTGCTTTCTCTGCTCCACTGATCCTCCTGCTGTCTAGGCCCCCCTGTGTGCCCAGGTCCCCTACAGGAGGACCGGTGCCCCCCCCCCCCATCAGCAGCCCTGTAGGTGATATAGGTTGTCACAGTTTCAGTGTTTTTGAGTGGACAATAAAAAGGACCAATGGGTTCTGAAAACCATATCAGAGGGTCACACGTGGACTTGTCTCCTCTTCTTCCCAACAAAGATTCAATCATGATTCAATCATGTAAAGTACAGAAATATGCAAGTCTAAAAGGTTGGTCATAGATTTAACATTTCTGAACAAGTTAAAAAAAGGTTCCAGAAGATTTTGTAACTTATATTACTTATTTCAATCATCCTAAAAGACCCCTATTTTTACATTCCAATTCATTTCAGTTAAATTCAGACTGTAAAAAATATCTGCGATTCCCACAGCTCAATTGCATTTTCAGTTCAAATTCCTGCTTTTTGGCCTGACCGTGTTTACCAGGGTTCACATGTCCTTCTTGCAATGGTGGCCTTTTTGAGGAAAAAATGTGTTTGTATACAGCATTGTCTAACTGATATTCTGCTGTTGAACCAACATCCAAATGTCTAACTAGCCCCATAGAAGCTCGACCCTGGAAGAGTTTGGCTGTTTGATCACTATGGGGAAAGTGGTCTTATCCTCTCTTAAGACCTCAATTAACTGGGAACTTGGATAAACCCATGTTTCAAGGGTGTAGGAACCCCTTTTCCCTATGAATCTCCTGTCAGCTCTTGAGAAGGGGGGTTCTTACATCCCTGAAATGTTGGGTTTTTCCTCCTCTCTCTTTTCACTAGAGTCTAGCTCAGCTATCGTTCTCATTATTCCAGTGCTCAATTCCTGTATGTATTTCTGAACATCAACTGCTATATGACCTAAGTGGTTCTCACTGTACAGATATACATGCAAGTATTTTTGTTGGTTGGAATTAACAGTGGAGTGAATACTTATGCTGTATTTTTCTTGATGCAATATGACATACTTGGATATTTGTACCTATTATATAATTGCATGTACTGTATATGCCTGTTAAAACCTAAAGCACTTTTGTGATGTGCAGTGCTTGTTCTATATATTTAAAACTATTGTACTAAGAGAATGATACACCATCGAGGGGTTTAGGCATCCTAAAAAAAAATCTTTTGTTGGTTGCTTAATGGTGTAGATACTAGTGACAGCGCAGACCTTAATGCTTAATGCTAGTTACATGATTTAATTTTGAAACCTGCTTTTGAAAATACAAAGCTTGGAAGCTGGAAATAACATTTTCTTTTTGAATGTATTTCAAGCATGAAGCTCCTATCCATAAAGTAAATGTATTCATTTCAAAATGTTTTCCTGAAAATCTCTAAGAATTGATTTAACAATGCAAAAAAATATTTATTTTGTAACTAAAGGTGAAAAATGAAACTGAAGATTTATGACAAGGAACTGTTTGGCATTTAGCAATATGTTGCCTTAAATACTATTGTTGATTCTCTTTCATCTGGTAGGAAGGAATGGAAATGTCATTGTTCCCAGGTCATTTCACAAGGGAATGGGTGGAGAGCTTTAAGCATCTGGTAATTAAATAACAGTTCAAGCATATCTGTTTTTCAGTTTTAGAAGCAATAGTAAGGCTAAGGTGTGCTGAAAATGTTTCTAAACATGTATTTTCTTCTAACTATACTGTATCTTTTCTACCACCATCGCTGGCTATTTTAGTAACAGAAAATTGAACAGTTATAGTCGGAGTTCAGCTGTCATCCTTCCAGCCTCTGTCAGACAATTACACCTGAGGGTAGAGAATTTATCACAGCCATTACCAAAATGTTATAACGTTAATTTTAGAAATGTCTCCAAGTATACTTAAAGCGGAGTTCCACACAGAAATGGAACTTCCACTGATCGGACTCGGTGTCACATTTGTCGCTTTTCAGGGGGGAGGGGGGGAGCAGATACCTGTCATATCCAGGTATTTGCTCCCACTTCCGGTGAAAGAGCATCGCACATTGTGCAGCGAATTATGCTATGTCTGGCCCCTCCCCCCCCCCCACTGTCTTCTAGGAGACACACAGGAGACACACAGGTCCCAGAATACAGCAGGGACCATTCAGAATGAGCAGCGTGACTCGTGCATGTGCAGTAGGGAACCAGGAGTGAAGCCAGAAGTCTTCACTGCCTGGTTACCTTACCAGGAATGGTGGCTGCAGCACCTGGGAGTCGATTCAAAGATCGGCTTAAGGTGCCGACATCGCGGGCTCCCTGGACAAGTAAGTGTCCATATATTAAAAGTCAACAGCTACAGTATTTGTAGCTGCTGACTTTATTTCTTTTCCAGGCGGAATGCCGCTTTAACTCATTTTTTTTTTTTAGTTAAAAAAAACAAGTTTATTTGTATGTAAAGCATATAAGGTACATGGTACATGTCATACAGTACAAATAACAAATGAAAGAGTTGAAGTACATCTGGATTACAAATTAAAGTAACTAAACAGTGCAATATGCCCAGTTATAACACATTATCATAGATACCAAGGTATAGCTCATGACTCCGATCATATAGTCTCTGAAGTTGTTTGTTTGGTGCATAAGACTGGAATTCATAGGGGGAATTCAGCAGGTTCTCCCATGTGCCCATTGGGGATCATGAACCAGGACTTATTCATTGCAGGTGTCGGACTGCTCCAATCATCTATCCCAGACCTTGTTGTATTTGGTGGGACAGCCCCTATGGAGGTATATTACTTTCTTGTATGGCAGGGTTGAGTTTATTTCTATGATCCAGGCTTGGAAGGTAAGGGGAGTGGCCTGCACCTAGTGATGGGCTACCAATTTCTCAGCACCAAAAAGAGTTTCGTACAGAAAAGTGGCAAGCAACTAGTCTATATTGATGTCTGAGAGTAGACCTAATGCCGCGTACACACGAGCAGACTTTTCGACGGACTAGGTCCGGCGGACCGGACTCCGCCGGACAATTCGACTGTGTGTGGGCTCCAGCAGTTTTTTTTTTCCCAAAAGCATGATGGACCTAGAAATAAAACATGTTTCAAATCTTTCCGACAGACTCGAGTCGAAAAGTCCGCTCGTCTGTATGCTAGTCCAACGGACAAAAAACGACGCTAGGGCAGCTATTGGCTACTGGCTATGAACTTCCTTATTTTAGTCACATATGAATCCGTCAGACTTTGGTTGATTGTGTGTAGGCAAGTCCGTTCATTCGAAAGTCCGTCGGAAAGTCCGTCGAAAAGTTTGCCGGACCTAGTCCGTCGAAATGTCTGCCCGTGTGTACGCGGCATAATAAACACGATTTTGTGTCTAGTTGGAGTGGGGATCCCATGTGGTCATGTAAGAACTTGATAATTTGCGCCCAATAGTTTGGAATATCTGGACAGGTCAACATTAGATGAAAAAATGAGTAGGAATGGCCAGCACATCTAGGACATAGTGGGCTGTAATTAAACAATATTTAGAAATTTTCAATGGAGTTAGGTAGGCTCTTTGTATTATGTATAATTGTGTTAATGGGTTAGAGAGTCTAGGTGAAGTCTGCTTCGTATTTTTTAGTATTTCATCCCATTCTGACTCCTCTAAAGGGCCAACATCACCTTCCCAGCGGGTTCTAGCCCTATCAACTATTCAATTAACCGAGGGGGTACGCAATGTAATATACAATGTAGATATAAATTTGGTTAATTAACTCTCCTTTTAAAAATGTCTCCAAGTATACTCAAAAAATGTATAAAAATATATAATTTTGCATAAAACATATTTATTGTGGAAACTTCAACCCAAATGTGAATTAAAAGAAGAGCAGAAATAATATATGGAATTAACCAGTCCTTACACAAAATAGGAAATGCAATAAATTGTGATATAAAAGCAGGTCTAGAAATCCTCCCAAATAGGCACATGTTTACTATATTATAAAATAACTACTTAAATGAAGATGTATCCACATTGTATTAAGAGATTTTTTTTCTACATGTGTGTGCCTCTCTCATATCCCCATGCTAATGGTTATATTACTGGTAAACAAAAATTGCTAATTTTCCTAATGGCATTAGCAAAATATAAATTTTCTAGTTTTGGATAGAGTGAGGAAGTGTTAGAATATCTTTGAGGTTTTTATTACTTTGTGTTTCCCTGTTGGGGAGATCCATTTGTCGAAAGTAACCTTTTTCAACCAAAATCACCCTAAGGAAGACACGTGACTGATCCCTGTGATGCACACACTTAGGGATGAGGACAGAACAGTGCAGTAGGCAGCAGGTAGCAGGTTTGAACGCTGTGAACGGACAAGCTATCTCATCGCTTTTTCTGCTATAGAGTGGTGCGCTTCAGCACCTGGAAGATGTGAGTATCCAGACTGATGTTTATAAATAAAATATATGTTTAAATGATAAAGCACCATTTAGACTTTATTTTTATATATGGACGGAGGAACTTACTGCTGGACATCTCAGGACCCCAAAGAGCTGCAATCACATAGAACCTAGGGGTGGTTCACAGGCATTTTTTGACCAAACTTAGGTGTGCGGTCAAACGCCCTGAGGCGAGCAGATTCACATGGGGGGGGGGGGGAGCACAAGTATGTTGTCACTTTGTCAACTTTGGAGCACCATCACAGGATTTTGCTTTGCCAGCACAATGGACATTTTTTATTTTATCATTTAATATATTTGTTATTATGCACGTTTTGCACCAAGTCATTCATGCACTTTATTTATATGTGTCATATCACATTGGTTACTTCAATATAGTGCGGCACTTTCATCTGTTATTGTTTTAATTTGCCAGCACAATGGACATTTTATATGTCAGGCGGCACAGTGGTGTAGTGGTAGCACTCTCGCCTAGCAGTAAGAGGGGTCACTGGTTCGAATCCCAACCACGACACTACCTGCTTGGAGTTTGCATGTTCTCCCTGTGCCTGCGTGGGTTTCCTCCGGGTACTCCGGTTTCCTTCCACACTCCAAAGACATGCTGGTAGGTTAATTGGATCCTGTCTAAATTGTCCCTAGTATGTATGAATGTGAGTTAGGGACCTTAGATTGTAAGCTCCTTGAGGGTAGGGACTGATGTGAATGTACAATGTATATGTAAAGCGCTGCGTAAATTGACGGCGCTATATAAGTACCTGAAATAAATTATATGTTATTATGTTTAATATCATGCACGGTTTGCATTAAGATATTCATGCATTTTATATGTGTCATATTACATTGGTAACCTTAATATAAAGCAGCATTTTATTTGTTTATATAGCCTTTTTCAACCAGGGTGCCCAGGTCTGGGGTATCCTGAGGTTTCTATAGGGGTGCCTTGGCAAAATGCTTAAAAATTGCCCAAAAATTGTATGCAAGCTGTCCTGTGGATGAAACTGCTTTTTAGTTACACTAAGTCACGGGTTTTCATTTTGCCCCATAACAACCTTCTAGCTGCTGACGTCCTAACAACCAATGGTGGGGTCACATTAGCTGTGTGATGGAGAATCATTTGAATACTAGTCAGTATCAGTTTGCAAAAATGTAATTGCTTTGGAAGGATAAATCACCTCTAACTTTGGGTATCCAACTTGGACGTGTGGATGTTGCTGCATTATGTAAAACTTTTAGAATAGTTTTCACATTTTAGAATGAGAGACTGTCCATAATTTTCATCCATAAAGAAAATTAGGTTTTTATTACTTTTCTGTTTCCCTGTTGGAGAGATCTTTTTGTCTAAAGAACATTGCCATGGAGAGGAATTGAGGTGGAATCCCAATTTTTTTTTTGTCAATGGTCTAAAGGTGATGTGTTTCAAGGAGGACTCCTGTTTTGGTGACAACTGTCAGAGATGGGATTTTTCCTAACCCTGAGAAATCTCCACTTCTTGTGTCTGTATGGCAAGAAGTGCAAGGAAATCTCCCTAATGGAGACACAGAAATCCATTTTAATTAAACTGGTATCTATTTTTTCTGTGTGAAGGTGTTCAGTTATATATATGAAATGATCTGCTTTGACAATATGTATTTACCCTTACCCAAACACCATTAAACATGGTAGAAAAGGTGCAGATCAAATATAGGAGAATAAAGAGGAAGGTAATAATGGAGTAATACATACTATTACATTTCTATCTCCATGTGTTAACCTACAAGTGTACACCACTCAAGGGGTGTATGTAAAATACCCATGTCTTACATCCAAGAGGAGAGTTTCTCACCCGGCTCACCTATGAGATAAACAGGAACAGATAAAAAGTAGATGGCCACACACTCTAGAAGGATGGCAATGCTTTATTGATGCCTATCAAAAATAACTAAATAAAAACACAACAGCACAAAGAGCACAAGGAGATGAATGTTAACGTGTTTCATGCAAAAAATAGCGCTTGCTCATAACACCTGTTATTGTGCCTCTGAACCTATTCTGTATGCTGTGCCATCCTGTCCCTGAACTACCTGTACCTATCCTGTCCCACTTGTGAGCTGTTGTTACCTTATTACCCCTCCTTTGTTACCAATTTATGGTCGGAGCCCTCCGTCCTGATAGATATGAAACACATAAACACGTCACAAGACTAACAACATAAATAGACCTGAAGTGTGCCCTGGCCTGCTGTATGGTAAACCCAGATCTGCTGGGCGGTATGCCACAGAAGGGCGCATACCTTAAGAAAGTAATTGATATTTCTGTAGAGAAATTGTTTGAAGAGAAGTGCCTTGAGAAGGGGAATGGGTGGGTGGGTACCGCGCACTGGAACTGACACAGACCATTGTGGATGGTCTGGCTATATACCCTCCGGGCTCCTCCCATAATTTCAGGCCGGTAAACCGGCCTTCCTATTTATGGTCGGAGCCCTCTGTCCTGATAGATATGAAACACATAAACACGTCACAAGACTAACAACATAAATAGACCTGAAGTGTGCCCTGGCCTGCTGTATGGTAAACCCAGATCTGCTGGGCGGTATGCCAGAGAAGGGCGCAAAAAGACTTGGTTTAGGGAGGTAATGTTTTATTTAAGTTTATGGTCTTCTTACAGAGCGAGCTTGCAAAAGGCTCGTGACATTTCTACTTGTGGATTGGGAATATAGCGAGCGAAGCAGGTGGATTTCCACCTTCCCATTTTCCTGATCACGTGGTCCGGGACTCCGTTCCATGAGGCTGCTGATGCTGCTCCAATACGGAAAGAATGTCCAGAATAACAGTTGGGGTCAAGGCCTAAGTTGCGCAGAAGGATCCTGACGTGAGTAGTGAACTGGTTGGTACTAAGCGGGCTGATCGGGAACGGCAGCAATGGGCTGTCCTGCGAGGGATCAAGTAAATGGGCTAATAGACTATCTAGGATGGCTACGGGGCACCAGGCGTTGTGCGTTCTGAAGAGCTTGATGTCAACCCCTGGACCGGACTGTTGTGTTTTGGACACCTCGAGGTGTATCGTGAAGTGGCTGTGGTGACGCGTGAGGTGGCGTCTGCGTAAGGCCCTATGACTGGTGCTGCTGACTGTGAATTCGCTGGGTCGTAGAAAGCCATAAAATGCCAGGTAGATGGCAGCTTGGATGACCAAGCTGGGCAAAAAACCGAAAGGTGAGCGTGAGAGTATGGTGGACATGTCTCGAAACATGGCACTGGTGACTGGTAAGCGTTTACCGCTAACTTGGGGTTTCTGCTTGTGGATGCCTCGGAGGATGGCCTTGACCGCATGGGTAGCGAACAAAGATGGTTTGTTAGGATCTAGAAAAGAGGTGAAATGCTGGATGCCAGCTAGGTAGAGTCTAATAGTGTTGTAGGATAACTTCAGCTGAGTGTGGCAGTATGAAATGAAGGCCAGGATATGATGGAGATCTCCCGGTATAGCCCCGGGGTTAGCCTCTAGAAACCTGTGATAGCTTTTCCAGGCAGCATGGTAGCCTTTCAGGGTATTGTGAGATAGTGACTGGTTAATCAGACTAGTGGCGTCATGAAGATGTCGCTTCAATCCAGGGTTAGCTGTGACCAATGTGGGATAGCAGACATGGTCGGGTCGGCTCCAGGTTCCTGCGAAAAGAAGGTTGTGTAGTTAAAGCGAGATAGCGCGTCGGCCGAAGTGTTGCATTTACCGGGGATATGAACACAGAGGACATTAAATTGGTGCTGTAGTGAGAGTTGCACCAGCCTGCGTAGGAAGGACATGATGGCCAAGGACTTGGAGTGACCTTTGTTTATAATAGAGGCTGTGGCTAGATTATCTGTGGAAAATGTCACTGTTTGTCCTACCCAGTTGTTGCCCCAGACGTGGGCTGCTGCAACAATGGGGTAAATCTCGAACATCGAGGAGGATTGACTGAACCCGGGGATCGAGAGTATTTCTGGCGGCCATGGTGCTGCGAACCAGTGGTGGCCAAAAATAGCTGCAAAACCTGTGGAGGCTGCGGCGTCCGTGATTATTTGGGGTGAAGTGGGAGACGCTGATGGGATAAACATCGAAATGCCGTTCCAGTTTGTTAGAAAATCGTCCCACATGGCTAGGTCAGCTACGGCTGCCTTGTCTAGTTTAAATATTAGGTCGGGGTCTTGTACCTGGGAAAGGAACACCAGGAGACGTGAGACGAAGGATCGCCCTTGAGGGATGATCCTTATGGCAAAGTTCAGCATGCCAAGGAGGGATTGCAGTTTTTTTGTGCAGCCTTGCGTATTAGTAAATGTGTGGATGACTGTCCTGATGCGGGTCAATTTGTCGGGAGGCAAACTAGCTTGCATGGTGTGAGTGTTGAGTATGATACCCAAGAAGGTGACGATCTGTGCCGGGCCTTCTACCTTCTTATCCGCTAAAGGTACGTTAAGATTATGAAAGATTGTTCTGAGGCTGTTTAGATCAACTGGGGGCTCGTTGGGTTTCTCTATGAGTAGGAAGTCGTCTAAGTAGTGGATCACTTTCTGACAGGACGCATGTTGTGAGAGAATCCAGGAAAGAGACTGAGCGAAAGTGTCGAATAGCCACGGGCTGCTTTTGGAGCCGAACGTTAACTTGGTGGCGAAATAGTATAGACCTTTCCATTTGATTCCGTGCCACCGCCATAGGCACGGATCAATTGGCAACAATTTGAATGCGTCCGAGATGTCTGCTTTAGACAACCAGGCGCCTGCTCCTGCGAGAATGATGGATTGAATAGCTGAGTCTACCGTTGAATATTTAAGTGTAAACTCTTCTGAAGGTATTAGGGAATTTAAACTGGGTATATGGGAACAATGAGGCGCGGACAAATCATAAACTAAACGAAGTTTATTTGAAAACTTGCCCTTCACAAGGCCGATAGGGCTGACTCTCCATACAGAAAAAGGTGATTGTGTAAAGGGGCCGATTATGTATCCCCGGTCTAGTTCTGTTTGCAGCAGGGTGGTGATGGTTTCCTCGTCGGTAGCGGCTGAAAGCAGGTTTTTGCATTCGTGAGTTGTGTTTGGGAGTGTGATAAGTCCGGTGTGAAAGCCTGTCGTGAATCCCCGGATGAGAAAGGCTGCCAGTGAAGGTGTTGGGTGTGAGGCGAGGTAAAACGCGAGCCATCCGACGTGCACTCGGCTTAGTCATTCGGGTTTAGGCTGTTTCATAGCGCAAGCGTACCTGGGGTGAGCTTTGTGGCATGTGAGACAGACATGAAGTAGTTTGCAGTGGGGGAAGTTACAACCCCCAAAGTTGAAGTTATTGCATATGGCTGCTCCCCCTAGTGCCTGGATGGGTCGTCCTAATCTGTCTGCCTGAGCCGGCTGAGTAAATGCCGTTGAGTGACGAGTGACGCTGGAAAAGAAGGGAGGGTTGGGGGGGCGTCTGCCACCTGACTCGGAGCACCAGTTGGCCGTATGGGTGGACGACTGGCAGTTGGTACAGAGTGGGGAACGTAGGCCAGCGAAATGGCGACAGAACAGCTCTGTATCGATGGTACTCCAGTTGGTTTTTACTTGAAACTGGGAAAGTCTAGCTGCTGCTTTTGCTGAAAATGACCTGTGATAGTCATAAAAGGAGCATCCCCCATATTTATAACCTAGATCTACTATTGCGTGTAGGTATAGGTCCAGCTCCTCTCTCCTGTTGGGGTTGACCGTGCATAGCACGTCTCTGAACATGCCAAATGCTAGTACGAACTCCGCAATATTGAGTTTGCGGGTAAGCCTATGGTCTTTGGCCTTTAGGACGACGGAAACATCTCCCCACGCATAGGACTTGTTTTCGGCTGGGTCGTGTACTGCGATAAGGAGGGATGCCAAGTTAATGTCCTTCCCATCCATGATGTCCTTCCTGATGCCTGCTGGGACGAGATGTGCGGGGAGGACGTAGGTATAGATGTCGGGCATACCTGTAAGGAGAGGCATGGGGGTGGCGGTGGTTACTGTAGATGGTGAGGGTGCAGCTTGATGTACCTCCAGGGTTCCCACTCTTGTCTGGACATCAGTGACTGCTGCCGATAGTGTGGTCACCAAGGAGTGCAGCTGAGTGATTGCTGATGAGATTGACTGTAGTGATGCCTGGGTGCCCGATTGGGCTGCCGCTGGCAGAGGAAATAGCAAGCTGAAAAGCTCAGCTTTCCTAGCAGTCGCAGGGAAAGGTATTCCCCTGCGCCGTAGTTCAGCTGTAAGCTTGGGGATGGTCCAAGCTCTGAGAGACTGTAAGTCGTCGTTTGCTGAGTCTGCTCCAGGTGACGACGGGGTGGAGGCAAGGTCCTCGCTGCTGGCCTGCGACATGGTGTCCGCTGCCTTGAAGTCCTAGTAGTGGAGTTTTAGTTTTTTGAGGTCGAGACTTGGGTCGACCGGGAAGCTGAGGAAGATACTGTCCACACCTGTTGCAGGATGGATCAACTGACCTGAAAGGGGGAAGGGTTGGAGAAATCGATGAGTAGCCGTGTTGCTACGAAAGATGAATGGCTGTATGAAGCCATTTCGTAAATGTTTGCGGTGATTTACAAAGTAAAAGAGTTTTTTTTTTTTTTTTTTGGAATGTGCGGTGGGGTTTTTTGCTGTGCCGGGGGTCTTGGATCACTGAGCCGGTATGCGACTGGGCTGGGATTGGTTTGAATGAAAGAAGCACGCTGTTGGTGAGTGCTTGTATGCTGAAGATCCGAATCGCAGAGCCGCTGTTTGCGACTGGACTCGAATCGGTGGGATGAAAGAAGCACACTGCTGGTGAGTGCTTGTGTATGCTAAAGATTTGAAGCATTGAGTCGCTTTTGCGATTGGACTCAGATCGGTCGGATGAAAGAAGCACACTGCTGGTGAGTGTTTGTATGCTGAAGATCCGAATCGCAGAGCCGCTGTTTGCGACTGGACTCGGATCGGTGGGATGAAAGAAGCACACTGTTGGTGAGTGCTTGTATGCTGAAGATCCGAATCGCAGAGCCGCTGTTTGCGACTGGACTCGAATCGGTGGGATGAAAGAAGCACACTGCTGGTGAGTGCTTGTGTATGCTAAAGATTTGAAGCATTGAGTCGCTTTTGCGACTGGACTCAGATCGGTCGGATGAAAGAAGCACACTGCTGGTGAGTGCTTGTGTATGCTAAAGATTTGAAGCATTGAGTCGCTTTTGCGACTGGACTCAGATCGGTCGGATGAAAGAAGCACACTGCTGGTGAGTGTTTGTATGCTGAAGATCCGAATCGCAGAGCCGCTGTTTGCGACTGGACTCGGATCGGTGGGATGAAAGAAGCACACTGTTGGTGAGTGCTTGTATGCTGAAGATCTGAATCGCAGAGCCGCTGTTTTGCGACTGGACTCGGATCGGTGGGATGAAAGAAGCACACTGTTGGTGAGTGCTTGTGTATGCTGAGGATCCGAATCATTGAGCCGGTGTTGCGACTGGACTTGGATCGGTTGGTGATGTTTGTATTGCCAAGGATCCGAATCTTTAAGCCGGTGCTGCGACTGGACTCGGATCGGTTGGTGGAGTTCGTTTTGCAGAGGATCCGAATCTTTGCGCTGATTATGCGACTAGATTCAGATTGGTTGTGGACGTAAGGGGCTCGAATGAGGAACGGAGAAAGGCAGTAAGTACGGATGTGTGCGAATAACCGAGTAAGACCTACGAAGTTGTAGGTGGTTTACGAAGGGGAACATAAAGTAACGGTTCGGTAGCAGGAAAGCACTACCTGCGACAGTGAGTGTGGGACAATTGATAAAAACCTACGACCAATCTCGAAGGACATGCAGTGAGTTGGTAGAGTCGGCCTCTGCAATGCATCTGATATGAATCAGTTTGTAAAACATATTAAATTAATCCGATATAAATCGGTAGTAAGGAGTATCTGATACAAATTGGTTGTAGAGTGTATGCCATCCCTTACTGTGAAACTGAACACCTATCAACCACCCATCCCCCCAGGCTAATCAAGTGCAGAGAAGGCACCAGGTGGGCTCAACCACACCTCAATCAGCCACAGAAACCTATACAAACGATATATGCTGATCTCCTAATGAATGAGATGGCAACCCCATGGAGCATGAATTTTTTGACCAGTGAAGCCTATTGCGAGTGATATTGAGAACGACCGACAGTGACTGGAGGCTTGGGTCTACGAATGAATCGTATATTTGTCAGAAGGAACTTTACGAATGTACTATGCCTGTGCCGAATGATGTCGGGACATGAGCGACAACAACTCCGGGGCAGGTTTTTTCACAAAAGGGGTGCAGGATAAGAAGCATAATAAACCGCAAGATTTTGCACATGACACGAAAGTTTGGATACTACCTGCGACCGTGAGTGGGAACCGCCGACGAAGACCACGAATGAAAAGCCGGAGTGCACCTGCGATTGAATGCACAGACTGCCGAACATGAGGTGAGCTGGGAAGAGTCAGCCCTGTGATGTGAGCTACCGCGCACTGGAACTGACACAGACCATTGTGGATGGTCTGGCTATATACCCTCCGGGCTCCTCCCATAATTTCAGGCCGGTAAACCGGCCTTCCTATTTATCTTATTCTTGCCATTGTATATAGTTAAGATAAGTAACATGAGTGTTTTCACCAGATTGTTTATAGGTTCTTGTGTATGTTTTATATCTCTGTGTTGTTTCTCTGGTGTAATTGCACATTTATTAACATTGGACAGCAGGTTACGGGCATTAGTAACTTGAAACACATATTCTAGGTAAATATAAACATCCACAACCTCAAAGGGAAATTGTCAAAAAAACATAGCACCATCAGAAGTGCACATCGCTATAGGTCTAATTTATTAAAGTGCGAAATGAGGTGCAGTATTGTAACTCATGTTTACATAAAAAATTCCCTGCACTTCCTTTCACTTAGCACTTAAACTAGAAGCAAACCCCTATTTAAAAAAAAAAAACAAAAAAAACATTACAGGTAGGGCTTTTTATGACAGAAGAGACTCTGCACATGCACAGGAGTTACATTATCCTGGCCCAGAATAAGACCAGGTAAAAAAAAAATTGCTTTGCTAGGTAAGTGTGCCATAATGTACAAGTATGCAATGCATACTTGTACAATATGGTAGAAAAAAATTCTAGAGGCCCAAAAAAAAAAAGTTTTTGGTGGTTTATTTCTGCTTTGAGTAAATCAGACTCTGTGCATATTGTTACCCCCTCTCTCTTGGATGCCTACGAGAATGTTCACTAGTAAACTAAGCCACTCGAGGGGGAAGGGTGGTAGGATTTCACACTTATTTTTCCCATTGTGAGATATTTGTGAATAGCTATAGGTTTGGTGTAAACTGTAAGCTCTGATGTCAAAGCACACATGGCTAATGTGTATGGTAAAGTCTACAGGATTGGAAAGATCAGTTTGTAAATGGATAGAAAACTGACTAAAAGACCAAATTCAGAGAGTAGTGGTTAATGATTCTTACTCTGAATGGTCTAAGGTTATCAGTGGTGTACCCCAAGGTTCAGTGTTGGGACCCTTACTTTTTCATATCTTTATAAATGACATAGGGTCTGGGATTAAAAGTAACATTTTAGTCTTTGCAGATGACACCAAGCTATGCAGTGGAATAACGTCCTTACAGGATGTCTCCAACTTACAAGCTGACCTTAACCCCCCTAGCGGTATTCCCAAGTCTGGCTCGGGGTGGATTTTCAATACCAAAAGCGGTATCCCTGAGCCAGACTCGGGATCGCATCGCAGGATCCAGGAAGAGTTTACTTACCTTGTCCCCTGGATCCTGCGATGTCTCTCCACTGTGATCGGCGAGCCGCTGTGTCTCGCTCGATTCACAGTGCCGAGCTCCATTCCCTGCGAGCGTGGCGACGCACGGGGACAGAGTTCGGCGGCAAATTCAAAAAGTGAAACACACAGTATAGATACAGTATACTGTAATCTTACAGATTACGGTACTGTATCAATAATTACACATCCCCTTTGTCCCTAGTGGTCTGTCCAGTGTCCTGCATGCAGTTTTATATTATAAATACTGTTCTTTCTGCCTGGAAACTGGAGATTGTCCATAGCAACCAAAACCGTCCCTTTACATCAAAAGTGGCTTTAGAGCAGCTAGAAAACAGCGATAATAAATTAGAATCACTTGCAGAATTGAGTGATAGTGATTTGTGGGAAAATCCATTACCAAACACTAAAAGTAACGAAAGTGACAATTCTGCAACTGAGCAAATTTCAGTGTTTTTGATTTGATTACATTATTGAATAATTTTTATTATTATTATTTGTTATAATTATTTATAGTTATTTATTATATTATAATTTTTTATTTTGTTTTTCAAAATTTATCATACCCGGGATGTCTATTAGATTATGGTTTGGACAGATTTAAGTGAATTATTCCTAAGAATTACAGGCCTACAATATAAAACGCCAAATTTCTGTGCAAAATAATTGTACCGCTTTCAGCACCTAAAATCTGAAATAATCATACCGCCAGGGAGGTTAATGCACTGTGTAATTGGGCAACTATGTGGAAAATGAGGTTTAATGTTGATAAATGTAAAGTTTTGCACTTGGGGGCTAAGAATATGCATGCATCATACATACTAGGGGGAGTACAACTGGGGGAATCCATAGTGTAGAAGGATCTGGGGGTTTTGGTAGATGATAAGCTTAATAATAGCATGTGATGCCAAGCTGTGGTTTACAAAGCGAGCAAAGTCCTTTCTTGTATTAGGAGAGGTATGGACTCCAGAGAGAGAAATATCATTTTGCCCCTGTACAAATCTTTAGTAAGCCCTCATCTGGAATATGCAGTTCACTTTTGGGCACCAATTCTCAAAAAGGATATAGGGGAACTGGAGAAAGTGCAGAGAAGGGCAACCAAACTGATAAGAGGCATGGAGGAGCTCAGCTATGAGGAAAGATTAGAGGAACTGAATTTATTCTCTCTTGAGAAGAGGAGATTAAGGGTGAAATGATCAACATATACAAATACATAAGTGGTGAATATAGTGAACTTGTGGTGTTGAGTAATTCACTTTAAGGTCATCCCAAAGGACAAGGGGGTATTCTCTTCATCTAGAGGAAAAAAGATTTCATCTCCAAAAACGGAAAGTTTTCTTCACAGTAAGAGCTGTGAAAATGTGGAATAGACTCCCTCCAGAGGTCGTCCAGGCCAGCTCAGTAGATTTAAGAAAGGCCTGGATTCTTTCCTTAAAGGGGTTGTAAACCCTCACGGTTTTTCACCTTAATGCATTCTATGCATTAAGGTGAAAAACCTTTTGTTTTGCAGCACTGGAGACGAGGGCAGCAGCTCCAGCCAGTATCTCAGGTCCTCATTGGACAGATTGATAACAGCAGGAGCCATTGGCTCCCGCTGATGACAATCAAATCCAGTGACACGGGAGCCTGGGGGCAGGGCCGAGTCCTGCTGTCTGTGTCAATGGACACAGCAGCAGGACTCTGGAGCCTGCCCGCACCAGTGCCCCCATGCAATGCAACTCTCCGTGGGGGCACTCGAGAAGAGGAGGATCCAGGGACCCCAGAAAAGGAGGATCGGGGCCACTCTGTGCAAAACCTTGCACAGAGGATGTAAGTATAACATGTTTGTTTAAAAAGAAAAACGAACCTTTGGGCTTCATGCACACAGGATGTTTTAAAACCTGTCCTGAACGATGGAACTTGACAGCTAGCAACCAACGTTTAAAAACGCCCGTTGTGCCATTTTTACATGCCGCGTTTAGTCCCGTTTAGCCGCGTTTGTGCTTAGAAGCGTTTTTTGTATTGCAAATGGTCAGAAATGTATCTCCATTAAAAACGCCTATAAATAAAATGCAGCTAAACGCAAGTTACCGTGTTTACAAGCGTTTACAGGCATTTGGTGTTTCAAATGCCTCTGAACATCCGTTCTGAACATATTATTTTGCTTTCCAAAAAATGCTTCTAACCTCAACTGCCTGGGAATGACTATAAACGACTCAGTATACATGTACTGATAAGATAACATAGAGGAGAGTATAGGGGCAGCTGAAAAAAACACCCAACTGCTCCTAATGCCGTGTACACGCGACCAGACTTTCCGGCAGAAAAGGTCAGATGGAATCATTTCATCGGATATTCTGATCGTGTGTGGGCTTCATCTGACTTTTTTTTCAAACATTCTGACGGACCTAGAAACAGAACATGTTTTAAATCTTTCCGACTGAACCAATTCCTATCAGGAAAACCATTTGTCTGTATGCTATTCCGACGGGCCAAAAACGATGCAAGGGCAGCTATTGGCTACTGGCTATTGAACTTCCTTTTTCTAGTCCCATCGTACGTCATCTCGTTCTAAATGAACAGACATTTGTGTGCTCATGTGTAGGCAAGTCCGTTTCAGCAGAGCTCCGTCGGAACTCCGTCGGAATGAATGTCAGAGTTTATTCTGACGGAAAAACCGGTCGTAAGTACGCGGCATAAGCGTCCGTTTACCAGCAGTAATCTACATGAGGCCTTGCAATCACTTTAATGTACATAATATAACTAGGTACTAACATTTATAGGTAAAGTTGATCCAAGGAAAATTCGATTGCCTCTTGGGGGATCAGGAAGGAATTTTTTCCCCTGCCATTGCAAATTGGATCATGCTTTGCTGGGGTTTTTTGCCCTTCCTCTGGATCAACTGTATGTGAAGGATTGTGTATATGGGGTTGTATGATTTTTTTTTTTTTTTTATTGGTTGAACTAGATGGACTTGTGTCTTTTTTCAATCTGACTAATTATGTAACTATTAGTACTGTTTCCAATGTTGTTTGATAGATATACTTGACAGGAAACGCAAAGCTATATTTATTTGGTTACCAATTAGTGTCTACTGTATACACTAATGTAAACAGCTGTGTTCAACTAAAAATCTAAAAAACATGTTGCTAACATATAAATAATTCAGTCAGTGACTATAGCCAAAAAAAGTCAACTTGTAACCATATGATTGAACATCAGCAACCAACGTTATAAATGTAACATCTGTTTATAGTACCCATCATAAATCAGTAAGATCTTCTCCAACATTTTCCAATTAATGATAAACTAAACACACCAGTTCTTGCTTCATTGGGCTTTACAGTCTAATAATCACACAAGCTCAACCCTTTTTCTTTTGGTCTAGGTTCTTCCCCCAATATAAAAGCTTACCGAATTAAAGTGGAACTAAACTTGCTAAACAGATTTTTTTTTTGGTAGAAGAGACTTTATAAGTCTCTTCTGCCAAAAAGCTCTTTTACTTGTCTGCAAGCAAATTTTCTTATCTGTATACAGAGCGCAGTGCATACATTGTTCAGTGTACAGTCCCAGCCCATGTTGAGAATGGAGGCCGGTGCCTCAAAATAGTAATAAGCCCCCCCCCCTTTCCAATAAAAATTTTTTAGTCCCATGACTAAACCCACACCATTATTGGAAGAAAATATAACTTCAATGTACATAGTGTCCCTAGTGGCAAATAAACTCACGAGTCTTGCACAGGAAAGCAGAGCCCAACAGAGATATGTTTTGCACGGGTTCTTAAAACAAATAATTGCTTCAAAAGATGAATAAAAAATGTTTTATTTCAGTAGACTCTGCTCTTTGTCAGTGGACAATTTTGGGATCGACATTATTTCTACAGCACACTCTAGCTCTAGTATATCACAAACAGGAAGTTTACAACACTAAAAAGGTTTTATCTACTGTAAGTATTACATGCTTGTCATAACCTGCAGTTCAGCTATTACGTGATTAACAGGAAACATTAAAAATAATATTTTGCAATTTCATTTATTCAGTATTGTTTTTAGAGTGCTTTCTTAATTACTTTAGACGTGAATATTAAACCTGTAAGAGCAGTTCCAACTTTCAATCAAGTAAAATCCCTTTAAGCAAATGTTCAATTTTATAAAGGATTTCCTATGTTGTGAATAATAGTGTTTTGGCTTTGTAACCTAAAGGCCTTTGTTCATAAGGATTGATATGGAGACACTTCCGAAATACACATTAACTTAAGTGAATAAAGAAGTGATTGTGGCAAAAAGTAACTCTGTACATGTTAACAGAATGTGATAAATTACAGTTATAATCATTGCTAGAATAATAAAAGCATAGCTAAAACTTTTAAATATATATATATATATATATATATATATATATATATATATATATATATATATATATATATATATATATATATATATATATATATAAAAAGGAAGAAGCGGTGTTTGTAACAAGATATCTTAAGGGACACTTCATTACTGACCACCAATGTATGGGCATGTCACCAGCAACCACTAATGTAAAGGGGCACTTCACCTTTGATCACCAATATATTACTGACAACTATTGGAATATTCCTAATGTGTATGCTTTGTTACAGATGTGTACATTGCATACTCCGGACAGCTGTCCTCAACTGATTTAATGTAGTTCTCCTTTAAGGTAGTTCTCCTTTAAGGTAGCTCTATATCCTGTGCACAAAAAGGGCACGTGTAATGGCAGAGTTTATGTCAAAAAGGATCCTTTGTCTTAAGGTTTATGTGTATCTAAAAGACTATTAAGCTGGGCATACATGGATCGAAATTCAGCCAGTTCAGCAGGGACTGGTCGAATTTCGATTCATGTATAAGCTAGCTGGTTGTACACAAGTCACTCTATTGATCGATTTGTGTACAACCAGCCTGATGGGTTTTTCCTGAATGATCAGTTCTGCCAGTTATAGCCAGCAGCACTGATAATTGTGTTCTGCTGGTGGGGATGGCTCCCAACCAGCAAAATACAAAAGCTCATCGGGGGGATACTCCTATCCACATTGATTCTGGAGATGGGGGGATCATATAATTGTTTAATTAAGTATTTATGCTATATTTTGAAGGTATAAGGGCTGTGGCATATTTGTGCAGTGCATACAGCAAGTAGACTCAGGTCTTCTTTAAACACATGTGCCTTTAAGTCATGTACACTGCTCAGCATGATGTGACAATGCCCATTTTTGCACAGCACACCTTTTTTTCAGCAGTGTGCCCAGGTTTTACAATGCTAGCAACACTTCTAACTGTTAATATATACATATACCATAGGCATGCGTAGGGGGTGTGCTAGGTGTGCCTGGGCACACCCTAATCATTGCTTGCAATGCCGATTCCTCCTACTGCCCGGGCTTCCCCCTGTGTTGCTCCCCCCTGACCCTCAGTGCTGCTGGCTTCAGGATGGAGAGCGGGGTGGGGGCAAGCAAATATGTAATTTACCGTTGCCTTCATTTTCTAAATTAACACAGTGAACATACTAGCTCACTGTGTCCATTCATAACCGAAGCATAGTAAACTGTGTTTACTATGCTTCAGTTTGTGAATGAATAGGAAGCCACTCAGCACAGAGCACTTGCCATTCATTCACTACCCTGTGCAGGTGAGGCTGCAGAGAAAGAAATGTGTCTTTGAACTTTGGGGTGCACACCCCAATTCAATAGGCTGTACACACCTATGACATATACTGTATGTCTGTAAAGATTTGACCCTGAAATGGTCCTGTCTTCTCCCAATATTGCACATCCACTATACAGCAGACATAAGAAAGACATCATCATTAATAATGAGGCAGTATTGTGCAGCCCTGATT
Source organism: Aquarana catesbeiana (assembly GCF_042186555.1). Lineage (NCBI taxonomy): Eukaryota > Metazoa > Chordata > Amphibia > Anura > Ranidae > Aquarana > Aquarana catesbeiana. Next base: position 289,622,823 of record NC_133326.1, read on the forward strand.
TATCTCTGATCATTTGCGTTTTGTGGAAGAATAGAACACCTTTCTAACACACCAGATCCCCGGCTATGTCATTGCTGGTCATCCAATATGATTGTCTTTGCTCTATACTCAGGGCTGTATTTAAACATCATGTTGTCCTAGGGACACCTTATGAAGCCCCCTAGTACAAGGTTTGCCCTTTGCTAATGCTAAGGAACCATGCTGCAGGAAGTATAACAATGAGACACTGGTGTGGATTGGTGGCATATAAAGACTAATAGGATAAATAATCTAAGAATTCCAACTATCTGTCTCTTTAAGGGTATATTACATTCCTATTATACCAAGCTACAAGACAAACACCAACCAAGTAGGATGTTTATGATATGATACTGTTAAAAACAATCATACTTCTATTGAGTACAAATAGATCGACTATGGCTGGTCTCTGCTTAATTGGCTTAATTTGAATACATGTATGGCCCGCTTAACCACTACGCAGTCCCTAAACATCCTTCCACAAACCTTTAAATGTTTCCTTCCCAGATTCCTTCATCCTCCTCTCCTGTACATACTACCCTCTGTCATATGCTCCACACTCTTCTCCTGTACATACTGCCCACTGTCTTACCCTCCACACTTGTCTCCTGTACATATTGCTCACTGTCATACCCTCCACACTCCACTTTTATACCATCCATACTCCTCCCCTATGCCTCTTACCCACAAAAACAGTTCTTTAAAATTATATTGAATATCCTCAAAATGTTACCAGCTCTAGAATGGGCACACTTTTGTTAGTTCAACTAAAGGAAATCTTCTCAGTCCTCATATTTGTTCTGCCCATTATTAGTACTCATTTAATTTTGTGATTACTATTGTGATGTATAGAGGAATGTAGGGGATGTCAGCTACTCTGAATATACCACTGGTAAAAGAAGTGAAAATATTTTTGAAATGTTGGCAACTATGCACTTGGGCACTGCCCAAGGGCCACCGGGTCAGTAGGGGGCCCCATAAGAGGCTCCTGGGATCCTGTGATATTAAAGCGGTAGTAAACGTCGCTAACTTTATTACTTTTTAGAGGCCCTGGGGTGGGTTATGCCATAATGTACGAATATACACAGCATATTAGCACATTAGGGTACACTTACCTGTCAGACTGAGCCCTCTGGTGCTGCGCTTTGATCAATCTGGCAGGTCCCGGGCGCTTCCATCTTGACCCGGTCTTCCTCTTGAGTTCTGTGCCTTTGGTCACTTGCCTTGTCCGGGCTACGTTGATGTCACTCCCACACATGCTCATGTGCATCCTCTCTCTCATCCCCCTCTCTCTCTCATCCTCCCTCCTTTACTCCTTACTCCTCTCTCATCCCCTTTCTCTCTCTCCTCCTCCCTCTCTCTATTTAATTTAATTTGTTATAACAAAAAATAGTTTGCATATTTTTTTTTTTTTTAATAAAAATCCTCAGCACCAGGCCCATGATGTTCTTAATCTGGCCCTGGGAGCATACATTACCCATTTAAATTTACTGACTACCTATCACATTTCTTGAGTCCCTGAAGTGTCAGGACAGGAGAAACACCCCCCAAAATTGCCCTATGCATAAAAAATCCATGAAGCAGCTTCAGGCTATTTTCCTGGCTACCTATCATACACCTGAGCTGTGAATCTCTGCAGCTCCTCCAGAATTACCATGGGCCTCTTGGCTGCTTCTCTGATTAATGCTCTCCTTGCCCGGCCTGTCAGTTTAGGTGGACGGCCATGTCTTGGTAGGTTTGCAGTTGTGCCATGCTCGGGGAAAGCTGTTCTCTACTGGAGCAGCTTCTGCGGTGTCTCCTCTCTCCTCCTCCCAGTGCTAGGCGTCCAATAGGATTGCCAGACATTTTGGCCAATTGGGAAACAGGTTTCATACCTGCTTCCTGATTGGCCGGGAGGAGGATCACTGTTGCAACAGCGAATTTTCATTCGCTGTTGCAGCACACCTGGGTGGGCTCCAGACGCAATGCTCTGTGTCCCGAGTCTATCCTATTTTGAAGCCTATTAGAGCCTATGGCTCTAATCAGTGCTTAAAAAAAAAACCCTGGCCACTGTAATTCATATGCCCGATTACCCGAAAGGGGCTGAACACGTGAATAGGGGGAGGCTGCGGCGGCAGTGGATAAATTCATGTTATGCATGAATCTATCCATTATGCATATAGGGGGTGGCGAGGATAAGGTGGGGGGGTGGCGCCCGGGCACCCCTAATGTATGGGCAGCCCCTGCCTTTATTATAGTTGTAGTGAGGTATGGTAGCAACGGAAGCAGTCTACTATGCAGAGGCCAATTTGTAAGGGACATTGGGGACAATGGTAATGTGTATCACATCTTACTTCATGTTTGGTGCATGCACAACATTTTTTGGAGGTCTTTGGCCTGAAGTGAGGAGGAGGAGTAATAATATCTGGAAGTGTCACTCGAGCAGCCTGCTCACTGCATCAGAATGAAGGTTTTCAGGTGCAGGGCCTTGCTGATAAAAAAAAGACCTGTTATAACCTCTTATTGATATTTTAGAAAGGAGTCATGGCTTCCTGTGGCCCTGTAGATGATGTAGGAGATGGAGTTGTAAGTGCCCAATTGGGATAGGTAGATGGACACTTTTTTTTTTATACCAGCGAATTGATCTTCTGATTGCCAGGTAGGGCATCATAATGTGGTCATTCTAATCTACACCTACCATTAATTGATTGTAGTCATATATGTTTCTACGTTGGCTTTACTGGCTCCGCTGATACTGGCACTGGTGTGACTAGCGATCAAAATAGTGTTGCTGGCTTCACTGGCTCTGTTGACACTGTCACTGGTGTGGTTGTGATCAGGACACTGGAGCTGGTGTATACTTGTCTGCTATGGGTATGCAATCAGGGACACTGGCTGGTGGCACTGATCTGGTGACACTGGCTGTTGTAACTAGCGTTAAGGTAAACTGTTGTTGGCTGCACTGGTGACACATTACACAGGGACAAGTGATATGTGGCTGGTTGTACTGTTCTTTGACACTTTACATTGGTGGGCTAGCAATCAGAACAGTGTTGCTGGCCTCACTGGCTCTGTTGACACTGGCACTGGTATGGTGGTGATCAGGACACTGATGCTGGTGTTTAGTGGTCTGGCATCACTGACACAGGTATGCAATCAGGGTCAATGGCTGGCTGCACTGTTCTGGTGACAGTGTGGCCAGTGTCACTAACAATCAGGTACACCGGTGCTGGCAGTCAAGGGCACTGTGGCTGGCAGCACGTAAATGACAAATCACACTGGTGTGGCTAGCAATCAGGGACACAGAGATACTGTAGCTGGCTTCACTCGTGTTTTGGTGGAGAACTGCTGTTTTAGTGGAGAGACTGCTATTTTGGTGACAAAACACTGTGTAACACTGTGCCCTGGGTTTAAATCACTCACAGATTACTAACTTCAATAGCTTTCTCTCCTCTCACAAGCTCTGTCTACGTAAGGAGAGTAAGCTGATGGGTGCACCATTCAACCTTTATTTACATTTTGTTTCACTGGCCCTGTACCCGACCCTGTGTACCGCTAAATCCAAAGGAGCCACGTGCAAGCGGCCCAATGGGGGAGGCTGCATAGACTTATATACCCGCCTGGGTTGATGCTACTTCGGTCCAGCTGTTTTTCTACATGGGCCAGATGGGAAGTGGTTAAAGGAAAGGCTTGCAGCAAAAAAAAAATCTACGATGCAGAAAAAAAAAGTTAAAAGACAAGTTCACCTTTTGTAGCATGTTACACTTTACACTCATATTTAGGGTGTCCTCCTCACCCCCATTATCCACCTCTGTGACAGCAGGATCCTCTCCCTGCACCTGCTATCACATTTTGAAAACATTCACGAGAAAACTACAGATCCCATTTTCCACAGTGGCAGAAGGCTTGTAGCACGGGCACTGATGATTGCCCTTGTAGTTTATTCATTAGCCCTGCAGATTTTAAACTGACATCTTATACAGAGATATTGGCTGAAACCTGTATGGCTTGTCTGCAGAAGCCTGACTTTGAACCCATATTCCACTAATCACGAGTGCAATGCTTTCCAGGCTCCTGCAGGAAAAAAATAATAAATGCACATTTTTTTTCAGTATCGAAATGTATTATTTTTCCCAAAAAGGTGAACTTAGCCTTTAAATCTAAAATAAGGGCCCTAACAAGATAAAATAAAAACCAAGACACCCCCCAAAGTACCAAAAACCCATAATACAACCTCTGAAACAAAGGTCCCTTCTTTGCCAAAGAAAGAAAGAGCTGTTTAAAAAGAAGCTTCTAAATATAGCCCTATGAACATACAATAAAAAAACATATATTGTCTGAAATAACACCCCCTGAAAAAACCCACTTTTTTTTCAATTTTCATTTTGTTCATTGAACGTTTTACAGAGGTACGGTGAGTACAGAGCCTCAGGCATATAAGTCACAAGACGTCAGTTAATAACACGGATGAAAAATATTGTCAAAGAGACAATGATGAAGTTATTGCCAAATGTATGAATCAAGACCACTTTTTTAAAAGGAAAGCCTTGAAAAAGAATCTAACTCAAAGGCCCTAACAACATAAAATAAAAACCAATGTACCTCCCAAAAAATACTGCACCTCTGAAGCAAGAGAAATGTTTTAAAAGTGAAACATTGCAGCAAAAAAAAAAGGAAAGAAAAAAGGTTGCTATGGGACAGCATGCTAAAAGTAACTGCAGACCTCAAACCAACCAAAATGCATCACAAAACGCAGTGCATCATTATTATTACTGTCAAAGAAGAGCGGGCTAATGGCTGTCTGTGAACCGCAATTGGATTGGATTCCTTGAGAACCCATGCTCGACTCAAACCTTCAGCCCCTCCCTATTGAAGAGCTATAGGTCTGACTCAGCAGAGGGCATGCTGGACCTCTACAAAAGCCACAACTGTATTCACATAAAGATGGTCCTTCTCTGCAGCAGTTAAGAGGCAATTTTTGCTACTCAGGCAGTGGCTGCTTTCTAAATAGAACAAACTGTATGACTTGTGCACACCTTTTGTTTTGATGCACCTGGAATGTTTTTCCTTGATTTCAATTCAAAGTCAGGGCTCGACAGACCCCAGGCACCAGGTCACCATGGTGACAAGAAATTTCGTCTTAGTGCCTGGGCTTCCGGCTGAATGCTCTACACCCCCCCATTGTGCTGCCTGGCAGAGGGGAAGGAGAAGAGTGGACATGCGTCCACTCTCCTCCCCTTCTAGTTGTTGACCCAGAAGTGACGTGTGATGTCACTTCTGGGTCCTCATTGACAGTAACCCGGCCATCAAGGCCAGTAAATAATGTAATGCAGTGTAATCTGCAGGGTGAAAATGCAGACATGCAGGGTGAAAATGTCACCAAAAAAAATCATTACATAGGGGACTTTTTGTCCCCCATGTAATGGAAAAAAAAAAAAGTTAAATTAAAAAAAAAAAGTTTCTTTAATTGTAAAAAATGAAAAAGTTACACCCTAGCACAAAACATTCCCCTCCCCCAAAAAATTGAGGCCCCCATATGCGCACCTACAAACATAAATGCACACGGCGGGGCGCCTACGTCTGAAAACGTTGATTGCGATATACGTTACATATTGCCGCACACGCCGGAATGAATTCTAGCACCAGACCTCCTTCGTAACACTAAACTGATGAGCTACAGGGGGCTTTTAGAGCATTGCCTATAAAAAAATCCCAATAACCGTATATTGATTGGTTTGCACAAATATTATAGCCTCTACAATGGGATGTTTTCATTTATTTTTTTTACTAGTAATGGCGGAGATCAGTGACTTATAGCGGGACTGCGATATTGTGGCTGATAGTCGGGACACTAACTGACATTTTTGACCAGTGACGCTAATACAGTGATCAGTGCTAAAAATATGCCACTGTACTAATGACACTGGCTGGGAAGGGGTTGAACATCAGGGGCGATCAAAGAGTTAACTGTATACCTTACCATTATTTTCTCACTGTGGGGGAAGTGCTTTTACTAGGCATTGACAGAACAGGGATTTGCCTTGTTTACGCTGTTCTGGCTCTTTACCTAATGATTGACGGGTCCCGGTGGCCATCGAGACTGCGGTACCCGCAGATCAGCTCCCGCTGTGTCTAATCACAGCGGGAGCGGGTCGCCAGCAGCACACATGCGCGCCCCAGACCCAGAAGTGTCGGATCATGTACTAGGTACATGATCCTGCGCAGAGCGGCTGCCCTGCCGCAGTATATCTGCGGTGGGTGGTCAGGAACTGGTTAAAGATGTGCAAAGAATGCAAAAACGGCTATGGCTGTAAAATGGTTAAAGGATAGGTTTACCTTCTAGAGCATGTTATATGTTCTACCCGTAAACTTTGTTAGTTAAAAGAAAACTGGCTCATAACTTTTATAGCTGGCTCCTAGATTTAAATCAAATTTGTCAAACCCTGCTCAAAATTCAATTGGGCTTAGAAAATGACTATTTTATAGTGCTAGAGTGGAAAGTAAATATGGAGGATTTCTCCTAGTGCTTCAGGGGAACTTATTAGAAAGTATTTAAATCTTCTTCAAGACAGCTTAATTTACTTACTTGTGCATAGTTAAGTAATGTCTATCAAAATATCTTTCCACAATCTGCTAAACTTTTCCATGCAAAGATAAAGTGTTCAAAGACAAGTCAGAAAGGGTTGTTTATAAAAACATGACTACTTTGAGCACATGCTGTAGACCAGGGGTGCCCAACTTTTTGAAGAGCGAGGGCCACTTTAGCGACTTAGTAATCGGTTGCGGGCCACAATGAGTGGAGCGGGCAGATGACAGGTCCGTGTCCACTCTGCATATGCAAAGCGGACATGGACACAGCCCGCTCTACTCTATAGACCCTCCAGTCCTATCCGCCCAGACAGAGGACGGATCCCCTTCTGTTTTTTTTAAGTGAATCAGATTGGAGATAGGTGGGTGTAAACGGACACAAATCCATCTACATCTGCCAGTTTATAGAGGTGAATGAAGGGTCTGATTGGGTCTGCCTGAAAAACCGACAGGCGGACCCGATCGGACCGATCATGTGAAGGGGGCCTAAGGCTGCTTTCACATTGATGCACTGCCATTTACCTGCACCTCAACTGACCTCAATCTTCACTTCTTCCTCAGGATTCCTGCAGATATCGCTGGCTGCTGCTGTCCCCCAGTGGGGTATGGCTGGCGGCTGCTGCTGGCTGTCCTCAAGGGCTGGTACTGCTGGTGGTGTCTGTTGGCTGGTACTGCTGGTGGGTAGTGCTAGCTGGTTATGCTGCAGTTCCTGCTGGTGGGTACTGCTGGCTGGTACTGCTGGTGGGTATTGCTGTGGGTACTGCTGTGGGTCCTGCTGGTGGGTACTGCTGGCTGGTACTGCTTCGGGCCCTGCTGACAGGTATCCCTGGTGGATGGTATGGCTTGCGGGTATCCCTGGTGGATGATACGGCTGGTGGGTATCCCTGATGGGTCTGCTGGAACTGCTGGTGGGTATTCCTGGTAGATGGTACGGCTGGTGGGTATCCCTGGTGGATGGTATGGCTAGTGGGTATCCCTGGTCGATGGTACTGCTGGTGGGTATCCCTAGTGGGTACTGCTGGCACTGTTGGTGGGTACTGCTGACACTGTTGGTGGGTACTGCTGGCACTGGCAATGGGTACTGCTGGCACTAGCACTTTTGCTGGGTACTGTTGGCCCTGGCGGTGGGTATAGCTGGCACTGGGTACTGCTGGCACTGTTGGTGGGTACTACTGGCACTGGCTGTGGGTACTACTGGAACTGGTGGTGTGTACTGCTGGCACTGTTGGTGAGTACTACTAGCACTGGGTACTGCTGGCACTGTTGGTGGGTACTGCTGGCACTGGCAGTGGGTTCTGCTGGCGCTGTTGGTGGGTACTGCTGGCACTGGCAGTGGGGAATGCTGGTACTGTTGGTGGTTACTGGTGGCACTGGGTACTGCTGGCACTGGCATCGAGGACTGCTGGCACTGTTGGTGGTTACTGTTGGCACTGGGCACTGCTGGCACTGGCGATGGGTACTGCTGGCACTGTTTGTGGGTACTGCTGGTATTGGTGGTGGGTGGGTACTGCTGGCACTGGTGGTGGGTACACCTGGCAATGTTGGTGGGTACTGCTGGCACTGGGTACTGCTGGCACTGTTGGTGGGTACTACTGGCACTGACGGTGGTTACTGCTGGCACTGACGGTGGTTACTGCTGGCACTGTTTGTGGGTACTGCTAGCACTGGGTTGCTGGCACTGCTGGTGGGTACTGCTGCAGGTCCTGCTGGTGGGTACTGCTGGCTGGTATTGCTTCAGGCCCTGCTGGCAGGTATCCCTGGTGGATGGTATGGCTGGCGGGTATCCCTGGTGGGTCTGCTGGAACTGCTGGTGGGTATTCCTGGTAGATGGTACGGCTGGTGGGTATCCCCGGTGGATGGTATGGCTGGTGGGTATCCCTGGTGGATGGTACTGATGGTGTGTATCCCTAGTGGGTACTGCTGGTACTGCTGGTGGGTACTGCTGGTACTGCTGGTGGGTACTGCTGGCACTGGCGGTGGGTACTGCTGATACTAGCACTTTTCCTGGGAACTGTTGGCACTTGCGGTGGGTACAGCTGGCACTGGGTACTGCTGGCACTGGCGGTGGGTACTGCTGGCACTGGGTACTGCTGGCACTGTTGGTGGGTACTGCTGGCACTGGCGGTGGGTACTGCTGGCACTGGGTACTGCTTGCAATGTTGATGGTTACTGCTGGCACTGGTGGTGGGTACTGCTGGAACTGGTGGTGTGTACTGCTGGCACTGTTGGTGGGTACTGCTAGCACTGGGTACTGCTGGCACTGTTGGGTACTGCTGGCACTGGCAGTGGGTACTGCTGGCGCTGGCATAGGGGACTGCTGGCACTGTTGGTGGTTACTGGTGGCACTGGGTACTGCTGGCACTGGCATCGGGGACTGCTGGCACTGTTGGTGGTTACTGGTGGCACTGTGTACTGCTGGCATTGGCGATGAGTGCTGCTGGCGCTGTTGGTGGGTACTGCTGGCACTGGGTACTGCTGGCACTGGCGGTGGGTGGGTACTGCTGGCACTGTTGGTGGATACTGCTGGCACTGGCGGTGGGTACACCTGGCAATGTTGGTGGGTACTGCTGGCACTGGGTACTGCTGCCACTGGCAGTGGGTACTGCTGGCACTGTTGGTGGGTACTACTGGCACTGGCAGTGGTTACTGCTAGCACATTTGGTGGTTACTGCTGGCACTTGCGGTGAGTACTGCTAGCACTGGGTTGCTGGCACTGTTGGTGGGTATTCCTGATGGCTGCTGCTGTCCCAGATCGCGGGTTCCCGACCCACCTCTAATGAGCATCAGTGTGACAGGAGCACTAGAGGAAACATGCGGCTATAGTAGCGAACATTCCGATGCTTCCTGTATCACTCCAGTCACAGGTAGAGAACATTTGGTATCACTCCGCCTGTGATAGGAGCCAGCGCTATATAGGAAGCAACGGCTCTGCTTCTACTAATGCTGGCTCTGCTTCTACTAGCGCCACAATCTGGGCTTGCCGACCCACCATCCCAAAGCAGGAGATGGAGGGCCACATCAAGGGGCACGCGGGCCAACGCTTGGGCACCCCTGCTGTAGACGGCTTGTACAGTCAGTCCTGTTTTGTCCTACAAGTCCTTCTATGGCAAAGGCATTTTTTATATTCAACATGCCTTTATTAAGTTTTAACAAGTTAACATAGAGGAAACAAAAGGTCATTAGGTCCCATTGAGACTAAAAATATTATTAGTAAAACACAGTAACTGAATTGCGAGATTAAATAATGTTAATACAACAAGGGACTTGCAAAAAGGTAGCAAATATAGGTTTTGGGACCTGGCGGTAAAGTGATGAGACAGAAGGAAGGGGGGAGAAGAACAGGAGGGAAGGGTACCATGGGTACATAAGGCACTGAAGTCACAAGAGGAAAGAAGAGGCTTATAATCTCCATCAATTAACAGTACACATAGGGTGAGAAAGTCAAGGGGACCATATCACTGTGAACTGTTCCAATTATAGGTTCTTGCAAGCAATTAGGTGCGCCATATCACATCGATAATTCAGATCTAAGACCGTACTGGCCATGGTAGGTGGAGATGCCATAATCTGGTTATAGCTTAGCTGCTAAAAGTAGGTGGATAATCACTGATTTGGTGTTGCGTGGGAGATTTTCTATCCCAATGTGTTGTAAGGCAAGGGCAGGGTTAGTGATTGTCTGATGGCCTGATATGGCAGATATGAGGGTGAAAATTTGCCACCAGTAAGATCGTAGAGATTTGTAATACCATAAGATGTGGGCCAAGGTGCCTTGATCACCAAATTGTCTCCAGCATGTGGAGGGGTCATTGGGGTAAATTTTTGCTAGTTTGAAGGGTGCAAAGGCATTTTTTGATAGGAGACTATAGTCATCTTTGATGATGGCGAGGTGTATGGTTCATTATCAGTGTTTGTGTCAGGGCTGGGCTCAGCCCTTCCTTCTCTGAGCTGGCCGTTCAGCTGTCAGCTAATTGCCAGCTCCTTTCTCTCCACAGTGACTCAGCTGTTGATGATCTGCTCGTCAGTCCTGGCTATTTAAAGCCGTCCTGCTCACTTCATCTCTGCCTTCGCCTTTGGTCACATCTCAGAGACTTTCTCCTGCGTTCCTGTTGAAGACTTGCTCGGCTGACGTCCCTTCTACCTCCTGATCCTTCTTGCTGTACTACTACATTGATCTCTGGCTCTCTGACATTGGCATTGGCTATTGGCTGACTACCCGATCTGGTTACTGAACTCTGGCTATGTATTGACTACGCTTACTCTGTTTAACTTTTTATTATTATTAAACAAGTGTGATTAACTGTACTTCTGTCTCAGTCTGATTCATGGTTTCTGACAGTTTGTTCCATATGCAGTATGACATACATGGGCATGGGGCTGGTTTTTGAAGTGATGCTCTTCCTAGTTACACAATGCCTGCATTAGGTGGCAACTGAAATTTACAGTGTTGTTTTTTTTTATTTATTTCAGGGATAAAGTCACACAATACCTTAGATTCTAAACCTCTTTAATTCATCATATGTGAAAAAATGTAATACATTTAATGCAGTGCTTCTTCTAACTTCAGAAGGTATTTTTCTTTTAATGTATTAGGAAACAAAACACCCAGACATTACTATAAAAATGAAAAAATTCACTTATTTTTTAATTTTTTATTTTTTCTATCTTCTTAATTTTTTAAAATTACTTTTTATTGCTTTATGTGGGGACACATACACTTAATGTGAGCATCTGCTTGCACTCCATTGATATGCCTACATATATATGCTAAGTGGTAGCACATAGAACCCTTTAAAGTTTTATCTCAGACATCACTATAATATCCAGACTAGCCCTGTCTGTAGAGGATAATATATAGTATTTAACCAGGTTTACTAAATGAAAAAATATGATGAAGATCCAGACTTATCTGTTTACCTGCAAAAATCAAATTAAGACAAAAGTTGTTGAACCTGATAAAGTATTTTTAGGGAACATAAGTTCACATTTTTTTTTTTTTGACAGGTACTAGCTCCCACTTCCTCATTCCTCACCTAGACAAGAATGGTATCAGTTTAGACTTGCCTTCGCCTGCCAGTGGCCTCCTGGAACACATCACACATCCCCAAAGACTGGAGGATAAGTCCTACAGCACCACGTGATCTTGTGCATGTGCAGTGAAGAGCTGGCTGTGTGTAGGGATAAGCCGAACACCCCCCAGATTGGTTCGCAACAGAACATGCAAACAGACAATAAATTTGTGCGAACATGCGAACACCGTTAAAGTCTATGGGACACGAACATGAAAAATCAAAAGTATTCATTTTAAAGGCTTATATGCAAGTTATTGCCATGAAAAGTGTTTGGAGACCCGGGTACTGCCACAGGGGACATGTATCAATGCAAAAAAACGTTTTTAAAATGGCCATTTATTCAAAAGAAGTGATTTTAATAATGCTCTGTCTCATGTGTTTTACTGTACCGCAGCGAAAATACATTTCTAAAGGAAAAAATTTTGTAAAAGATTGCTCACGGCTGTAATGTATTGCTGGACTCCGGCAATATAGATTAAAAAAATCGGGAAAAAAAACTACGTGGGTTCCCCCCAAGTCCATGGATTTTAAGGGGAACACCACACAAAAATGTAAAAAAGAAATGGCGTGAGGTCCCCCTCATAATCCATACCAGACCCTTATCCGAGCAAGCAGCCTGGCAAGCCAGGAAAGGGGGGGGCGAGTGAGCGCCCCCCCCTGAACCATACCAGGCCGCTTGCCCTCAACATGGGGAGGGTTCTTTGGGGTCCCCCCAAAGCACCTTGTCCCCATGTTGATGGGGACAAGGGCCTTGTCCCCACAACGCTGGCCATTGGTTGAGGAGGTTTCACGGGTGGGGGGCTTATCGTAATCTGGAAGCCCCCTTTAACAAGGGGGCCCCCAGATCCCACCCCCCATGTGATTGGGTATGGGGTACATTGTACCCCTACCCATTCACCCAAAAAAGTGTCAAAAAGTAAAAACCACAATACAGATTTTGACAATTCCTTTATTAAAAAAGGACAAAAAATGTCCCCCAATGTCCATTCATCTTCAATCACAGTGCCGACAGACCCCAAAAAAATAGAAAAAAAACCCCAAATCCATCACCGGGTGCCCCCCCCCCCTTGCCTACATAACAGCTGTCACAGCAAAAATACAGCAGTCGGCAGGACGCCTCCCATGGAGGCAGAGTATTTTATTTTTTTTCTATCTTTCGGGACCATCGGCACCGTGATTGAAGATGGATAGATGTCACGGGAGATTTTTTTTTTTAATAAAGTAATTGTCAAAAACTGTGTATTGTGGTTTTTACTTTTTGACACTTTTTTGGGTGAATGGGTAGGGGTACAATGTAGAAATATGTGTGAAAATCTTGCGCTAATTATAAGTGTAGATTGCTGCACTTTTACCACTCCTTGGATACAAGTAGATAATAGAAAAAATGTGAAAATATAAAAGGTTGCGCTGTCTCAAAAAACAAAGAAAACTCTTATCATAAAATTATAACAAATACAGTGTATCTACTACCGATAAATAAAGAGTTCAATAAACAAGTATCCACGTGTATCAAAAATTTTCAATTGGTATTCCACCCACTGGATGTGCTATCCACCATTCCCAGTGATAATAAAGCGTAACAATCCAAATGAAAATTAGGATGGCCTCTTACCAACTCCCGATTATCTCTAGCTTATAAGAGATCATCAAACGCATGAGTTAAGTAAATGTCCGATACCTGGCCACACCCTCTGTGCGTCTCCCAACCTCCACGATGGATGGATGGATCCAGCTCAGCGTCCCCACACCGTTTACTCTGGACTCTGGCTCCACACTGAAAGTGTACTCTACAGCATCCCAGCACAGCTTGCCTCAGGATGATTACTGTGCTTGACACAGGATGATTACTGTGCTTGTGTGAAGGATAAGGGAACACAGGAAGGAGGCTCATCGCATAATATGTAAAAACAGGGGGCTTATTTAGGCTAAAATATGCACTTACAACAGAGATAATAATATAAGGCAGTGGAAAGAGGATGATCTAGCATGGACGTCACCAACAAATCTGGATGCTCATCATGTCACAGCTCCTGTCTCCTTCCAACGGGTTTCCCTTAACAGGCTACGTCTGGGAATGGAGGATCAATGTACCCCATACCCTTAACAGGCTATGTCTGGGAATGGAGGATCAATGTACCCCATACCCATTCACATAGGGGGGGTCGGGATCTGGGGGCCCCCTTGTTAAAGGGGGCTTCCAGATTCTGATAAGCCCCCCGCCCACAGACCCCCACAACCACCGGGCCAGGGTTGTGTCATAGGGCTTTCCCTTAACCACTTCAATACACTGTATTATATACTGTACACTGATTGCACTGTATATATAGTCTACACTGAATGCAGAGTATATATATATATATATATATATATATATATAGATTGCCTGCACTGTATATATAGTCTACACTACACTGTATATACTGCCTGCATGCCACTAACTAACCTGCCTCTAGCTAACTTCTCTCATTCATAAATACTATATATGGCCGCCGTGTAAGCAGCCTTATATAGTGTGGGGCGTGGACTTAGCCCTCTGAGCCATGATTGGCTAAAGGCACCCTGCCTTTGGCCAATTATGGCTCTCACAGCAGAGCGCACTGTGATTGGCCAAAGCATGCAGGTCAGGTGCATGCTTTGGCCAATCCTCAGACATCAATGCATTGCGATCTCGAAGTGCATTATGGGGCGTTTTGCGGCACTCGAATTTGCTGCGAACGCTCCATAATGTTCAGGATTCACTGAACGGGCGAACACTCGATGTTCGAGTCGAACTTACGTTCATCCCGAACATCGGGCTCATCCCTAGCTGTGAGACATCAGGACGTCACAGCTAGATTCCATATCTAATATGGTGGCACTGAGAGTCTGAAGCCCGGTGAAGAATCAGCTGTGAGTAAGACTGCACTGGACTCTATTAGCTGGCTGGTAAGTACCTGTTTGTTAAAAATCAGCAAGTACAGTATTGTAGAACAGGAATGAGGTTCCTCTTTACTGTTACTTATCCTCTCATATGTCTGTGTGAAATACTACTGGTATTTCACACTATGAAGAAAGAGAAACATGATGTTGGGTACCATTATGTACGTAAAGTACTTGCATTCGTCAGTTGCTACAGGATGACTGGGCCACTACAGCAGCAATAGCCTAGACTGCATGCTGGTCTGTTGATAACTGAGCCCCTATTTCACAAAGGAATTGGGAGATGGACGACTGTTTAAAATTCACACCTCAATGCTTTGTTTACATCAGCCTTTGATCTATTTGCACTGAACAACTACAAAACTGAAAAAGTGACCTGTATTTTGTACCACACAGACATATTTTATCAGTCTGGCAACTAGTTAAACATGACTGTAATGTTGGCCAGACATTACTAAGCTCTTACTAACAGTAAAATGAGGCAAAACATTTATAGTTGTAATACAGTGTATGAGGCACAAGCTGCTACCAAGATGAGAGACAGTCATAATAATTTTTCAGCATGCTGAGAAAAGATTATAGACATTGTAGTACAGTTTAATTCCTCTATTGAGTGGAATTGTGTTGGGCAACCCAGGTATGGACAACCACAACATTAAAAGTTCCTTAAAAATTCCATCTTTTTTTGTGATAAATGTATATAAAAACCCATAAAAGGTATATGACATTAATTCATATAATGACCTAGTACACATGTAATGACCTAGTACATATCATAGTAAGGATGCCTTTCCTCATCATAACAGAAAACATGCAAGACAATATTACACAGCCCTATTACCAGCTACTTGCTGTTGTATTCCATCACTGTATATACACATCCAACACGGTTAATGATTTCAGCAGCTCTAAAAATTCCTACGCATTTCGAAAAATTCAACTGGTATCTTCTTCAGGGATTAATACCTCTCTGTGAACATAGATAACCTTGCTTAGAATCATTCCAAATTCAAAATAACAGTGTCATTTATAATATGATATAACTGACATGAGTAACAACTTACACAGTATGCTAGTTTTGGCTAGAGCGTTCACCCACAGACAGCATATGCGTGACCTTTTCTGCAAGTCCTCTTCATAGCACACAAGGACCATTAGAGCGCATCAAAATCTGGAAGACTGCCATAAGTCTGCCTCAAAATGCACCTAACCCAGAAGGACTGCCATAGATCATAGGAGCTAGAAATAAATGCCATAGATCATAGGAACTTGGCTGGCCTGCACAGAATCCTGACTTGAACCTGATAGAACACCTTTGGGATGAATTAGATTGGAGACTGCTAGCCAGGCCTTCTTGTCCAACATGAGTGCCTGAGTTCACAAATGCGCTTCTGGAAGAATGGTCAAACATTCCCATAGACACACTCCTAAATATTGTGGACAGCCTTCCCAGAGGAGTTGAAGCTGTTATAGATGCAAAGGGTGGGCCAACTCATTATTGAACCATTGAAGTTCATGTGCATGTAAAGGCAGGCATCCCAATACTTTTGACAATATAGTGTATATAGTGATGAAATACAACAGCAAGTAGCTGGGAATAGGGCTGTGTGCTATGGTCTTGCAAGTTTTATGTTATGATGAGGAAAGGCATCCTGGCTTTGATATGTACTAGGTCATTATATGTTTACCAGGTCATTATATGAATTAATGGCATATACCTTTTATGTATTTTTATATACATTTATCAAGAAATAAAAGATGGAGTTTTTAGGGAACTTTTAATGTTGTAGTTGTCTCTACCTGGGTTGCCCAATACAATCTAACTCAATAGAGGAATTAGACTGTACTACAAGTTAATTTGGGATGATGGCAACCACGCACTTCGTCATATGAACTTTCTAAAAGATTATAGACATTTACTATGATCCCCTGTCACAGAACAGGAAGTGAGGTAATTTTTCCCCTAATGGTAACCCAGATCATAATAATATCCAACAGAGATTCTAAAGCTGGCCATACGTGGATCAAATTTTAGCCAGTTTAGCAGGGACTGGCCTTAATTCAATCCATGTTTGAGGACAGTGATTGTACAGAAGACGATCTACTTTTCGACTTCTGCACTGTTATGTTATGTATATGTATATAGCCCTACAGAACAGACAGACAGTCTACAACCCACATGGGCTTTGCTGATAAACTACAGACAGGAACAGGAACTTTATTATACAGAGACATAGAATTTACTATAGAGCAGCTACAAACTTATAAACACTGGTTGAAGAATATATCTGTAGTTGTTGTACAAAAATACATGAACAATGTATTCCAACAACCCCACTCAATAACTGCTCCTTATGTTAGTCCCATTTTGGATCTCAATCTCAGTTCTATAAATATGTTTCTTGTAAGTGGTTTTGTCAAATACTGTGATCCACTTTTGATTCTCATGAGTTGAAAGTCTTTGCATCTCATCCTATGAGTCTGGCTATGCTACGCGAGCAACTTAGGCAGACGTTTGGCTGGGATGCCTTTACTGCTTTTGGTGGATTTCCTGATTTAAGCCCCTTGTGGCCTGCTTTTTTATTTACAGTATTTGGATTGTTTGTGTTAATTTCTATTTCTGTGTCACTTTGTTGCTTATCTTCATGTGACACTGATGTGGATTTTCCCTCAGATTGAAACGTTTGTGTTACTTTATTTTTGCATTCTAGCTTTCCAGATTCTGCAATCTGCTTTTAAAATTACCTTGTTTCTTGCACACAAAACCATTCACGTGTTTCTTGCTCCATGTTACTAATTTTATTCCTATTTTTCATCTTTAACCACTTCAATACAGGACACTTATACACCTTCCTGCTCAGACCAATTTTCAGCTTTCAGTGCTCTCACACTTTGAATGACAATTCAAACAAAAATTATCCAAACAAAATTTTTATAATTTTTTTCTCACAAATAGAGCTTTCTTTTGGTGGTATTTAATAACCACTGTTTTTTTATTCTTTGTGAAATAAGTGAAAATAGAGCAACATTTTTGAAAAAAAAACACTTTTTTTAGTTTCTATAGTAAAATTTTGCAAAGAAGTAACTTTTCTTCATAAATTTGGCCGAAATTTATACTGCTGCATATCTTTGGTAAAAATAACCCAAATTAGTGGATATTATTTAGTCTATGTGAAAGTTATAGGGTCTACAAGCTATGGTGCCAATCACTGAAAATTGATCACACCTGATCACAATTGATGTACTGACGGCCTCATTTCTCGAGACACTAACAAGCCAGGAAAGTACAAATACCCCCCAAATGACCCCTTTTTGGAAAGTAGACAGTCCAAGGTATTTAGTAAGAGGCATGGTGAGTTTTTTTGAAGTTGTAATTTTTTCCCACAATTCTTGGGAAAATGAAGACATCTTTTTTTTTTTTTTTTACACAAACTTGCTTGTCATATTAACAGGTTATTTCTCACACACAGCATATGCATACTTGCAACTACACCCCAAAATACATTCTGCTACTCCTCCTAAGTATAGCGATACCACATGTGTGAGACTTTTACACAGCCTGGCCACATACAGAGGCCCAACATTGAGGTAGCACCTTCAGGCGTTCTACGAGCATAAATTACACATCTCATTTATCAACCACCTATTACATTTTGAAGGCGCACTAGGACAATGGACTTGCCCACAAAATGACCCCATTTTGGAAAACAAACACTGCCACGTATAATCTATGAGGCATAATGAGTTTTTCGATAGGTTCATTTTTTTCCAGAAGTTTTTGGAAAATGGAAAAATTAAAACTGATTTTTTTTTTTACACAAAGTTGTCCATTTATAAGATTTTTCCAACACACAGCATGTACATAGCAAAAATTACACCCCAAAATGCATTCTGCTACTCCTCATGAGTATGGGGATACCACATGTGTGAGACTTTTACACAGCCTGGCCACATACAGAGGTCCAACATCCAAGTAGCACCCCCAGGAGCATAAAAGACACATATAATTTTATGATGACCTATCTCACTTTTGAAGGTAAAAGGAGACAAGGTGCACCAATCTAAGTGCAGTATCAAAAAAAACTTTAATAGGTGGGTATAAAAAGGTGGCCAAATGGCTACTCACAATTACTCAATGAGAGTTAGGCATGTAAACACATGTGTCCGTCCAGACGTCATTTCCGCTGTCTCGCTTCCAGTGAGTTGTGCATTCCACGCTGGTTCTCTTCCGGTTCCGGTTTCCGGTGTTTAAAACGAACAGCGCGCAGCCTTTGCTGACACCCGGGCTTTCCTGCACCCCCCACGGCAGCGCTCCCACCCGGCCAAAGATTACAGACCATAGACTGTCTATTAACACCTTTTGGACAGCTCTCTTCATATCACTGGGACCCTCCACTTTGAACAGCCACGGATTTCCTATGGACAGTTTACATGTGTTTACATGCCTAACTCTCATTGAGTAATTGTGAGTAGCCATTTGGCCACCTTTTTATACCCACCTATTAAAGTTGTTTTCGATACTGCACTTAGATTGGCGCACCTTGTCTCCTTTTACATTGTCTTTCAGAGTAACTGCTTCTACTCCCAAGGGAGCTGCCGCTGGTGCTCATCGTCATTTTAATTCAATTTTTAATTATAATTTTTTCATTTTTTCTTCATCATTACCATTTGGGACTCTCTCATTTTTACATGTGTATGTGTGTATATATACACTACCTCTCTCTATATAAATATATATATATATACATATATATATCTATATGGTCGGTATTTGTGCCATTTTCCTTTTTTCCTATCTCACTTTTGAAGGCCCTGAAGCACCAGGACAATGGAAACGCCCACAAAATGACCCCATTTTGGAAAGCAAACACCCCAACGTATTTTCTATTAGGCATTATGAGTCTTTTGAATGGTTCATTTTTTTCCAGACGTTTTTTGGGAAATGTGGAAAAAAAATGAAAACACTTTTTTTTTTACACACAGTTGTCCATTTATAAGATATAGATTCCAATACACAGCATGTACATAGCAAAATCCATTCTACTACTCCTAATGAGTATGGCAATACCACATGTGTGAGACTTTTATACAGCCAGGCCATATACAGAGGCCCAACATCCGAGTAGCACCCCCAGGCGTTCTAGGAGCATAAATTACACATATAATTTTCTGCCTACCGATCACATTTTTGAAGGCCCTTCATATTTCTAACACAGCATGTGCATACCAAATAACAAAAGATTACTTGTGGTTTTAGTAGTCAGTGGTCCATGGAGGAGAGCATAGGTCCAGGCAGCAGACAGAGATGTAGTCAGCGACAGCAAAAGCAATCGTCCAGGCAGCAGGCAGGAATACTGTTCATAGTTAGTACAGGCAGAGATACTATCAGCACAGCCAAAGCATTGGTCCAGGTAGCAGGCAGAGATGTCAGGCAGAGATACTGTCCATAGTCAGTAAAGGCAGCAGGCAGAGATATGGTCAACGCAGCCAAAGTACTGGTCCAGGCAGCAGGAAGAAACATGGTCCTGGGTCATTACAGGCAGCGATATGGTCAGCACAGCCAAAGTATTGGACCAGGCAGCAGGAAGGACATCAAGCTTAGGGCCAGGGGGACAGGGGTAGAGGCTTCTCCCACCCAAATCTCTTTGAAGCCTCCGGACAACAGACCCTGTTCTGGGAACACAGAAAACCAAAAACTGATTTTCTCTACTGAGAACGCAATTCTGAAGCCCCTCACATATGTGAGACCCCTGTGTACTAATGTAGAAGTGCAAAAGATCAGTCCAAGTGGCAGGCAAAAACATGGTCGGTTAACAGGCCGAGGCCGGTGCACGTGGAAGCAGGGCAGCCGTCAGAAATTTTTGGGCCCCTTACACAGCCCCCCCCTGAGCCTGACCACCAACATTCCCCAGGGCTTGCCTATGGGCCATCCTACCGAATCCGCACACTGGCCACCTCACCTGTCCGCACTCAGCCCCCCTCAATCCTGTATATATGTCAGCCCCCTGACACCTGTATATATGTCAGTCACCCCTCCACACACACCTGCAAATATGTCAGCGCCCCCCAAACACCTGTATATATGTCAATGCCTCCCCCACGCACACACACCTGTATATATGTCAGCCCCCTCACACACACCTGTATATATGTCAGCCCCCCCACACACCAGTATATATGTCAGCCACCCCCCACACACACCTGTATATATGTCAGCGCCCCCCCACACACACCTGTATACATATGTCAGCCACCCCTCCACAAACCTGTATATATGTCAGCCACCCCCCACACACACCTGTATATATGTCAGCACCCCAACACACACACACCTGTATATATGGCAGCGCCCTCCCACACATCTGTATATATGTCAGCGCCCCCCCACACACCTGTATATATGTCAGCGCCCCCCCACACACCTGTATATATGTCAACCACCCCCCCACAAACACACCTGTATATATGTCAGCACCCCCCCACACACACACCTGTATATATGGCAGCGCCCTCCCACACATCTGTATATATGTCAGCGCCCCCCCACACACCTGTATATATGTCAGCGCCCCCCCACACACACCTGTATACATATGTCAGCCACCCCTCCACAAACCTGTATATATGTCAGCCACCCCCCACACACACCTGTATATATGTCAGCACCCCAACACACACACCTGTATATATGGCAGCGCCCTCCCACACATCTGTATATATGTCAGCGCCCCCCCACACACCTGTATATATGTCAGCGCCCCCCCACACACCTGTATATATGTCAACCACCCCCCCACAAACACACCTGTATATATGTCAGCACCCCCCCACACACACACCTGTATATATGGCAGCGCCCTCCCACACATCTGTATATATGTCAGCGCCCCCCCACACACCTGTATATATGTCAGCGCCCCCCCACACACACCTGTATATATGTCAGCACCCCCCCACACACACACCTGTATATATGGCAGCGCCCCCCCACACATCTGTATATATGTCAGCGCCCCCCCACACACCTGTATATATGTCAGCGCCCCCCCACACACACACCTGTATATGTGTCAGCCACCCCCCCACACACACCTGTATATATGGCAGCCCCACATACACAAATCTGTACACACACAAGCCTCTGGCCTCTCCCTGTACACAAATAGCCCCCCTCCCTTTCCTTCATAGCCCCTACTTGTAACTTCCTACCTGGTCCCAGCTCGTTTTTACATAGCTGACATGTTGCTGAGAAGCATAGTACAGGCAGATCACTGTCACACGAGGGGTGCACATGCACATAGTAGCCAGAGGTGGCAGTAAAGAGCTCAATGTCTAAAATCAATGACACGAGAACTGCAGAAACTGTGAGAATCTTTCTGTACTGCACAGCACGGATCCCCTTCACCCGTTCTGCCTTCTTCTGGCCCGGGTGGGCCCCTTGGTTCTCGGGGCCCCTTACAGTTGTAACGGCTGTACCCCCCTGATGGCGGCCCTGCATGGAAGTCAGAAATGTGGTTGGAAACGGCAGGTAGAGGCATCGTCTGTAAACAGGCTGAGGTTGGTGCACGTGGAAGTCAGAAACGTGGTTTGGAACGACAGGCAAAGACATCATTGGTAAACAGGCCAGAGTCAGTTAATTAACATGGAAGGTAGAAACATGGTAGCAGGCAATTGATCCACACAGGTATTTGAAACGGGGAAATGTCAGTCTGTTAAAAATAAGGGGAACTAATATCTAATGGATGTGTGATAATTTCTGAAGCAATCTCTGATGCACAGGGCCAGGTTGGGAGGGACATTGGGGGCAATATTAACTTGTATCTCTTCTAACTCCTCCTCTGTTGCATACACAACATTTCTTTTGGCGTCTTCTTCCGGATTCTGTGGAGGGAATGTTAAATGTTGCTTGTGAAGTCGACTCAAACTATCAGAGCAAATGCTTCCTGGGGTGGGTCCTTGCTAAATTAAACATGGCCATATGAAAGAGATGCAATGCAACTTTCTTATACCAGTAACGGGACTTTCTGGTTGACAAATATGGTTTTAGCATCTGATCATTTAAATCCACCCCCCCCCATGTACAGACTGTAGTCATGAACACATTCAGGCTTTACAACGGGGCCGCGTCTTCTCTGGATCTCCACCACGGTGTTATTGTGGATGGTAGAGAGGATGTGGACATCTTTCTTGTCCCTCCACTTCATGGCCAACACTTCATTTCTCATGAATGCAGATTCCCCGATTTGTAACTTTTTTGTTAATAGATTCTGTGGGAAGCCCTTCCGTTTTTTACCTCAGGCCAGGGTTTGTTTACTGTAAAGGTAATGGAAAAGGGGCAAACTAGTATAATAATTGTCCACATATAAATGGTTACCTTTTTTTGAACAGGAGGTATGCCATCTCCCAGACAATTTTCCCACTGGTTCCAATATATGTGGGGCACTCAAGGGGCTGGAGCTGAGAGTCTTTGCCTTCATAAATCTGAAAGGTGTACACGTACCCAGTGGCTCGATCACATAGTTTATTTAATTTTACCCATACCTGGCTCTCTTACTTGGGATATACTGCTTGAAGTGCAGTCGGCCATAAGAGATTCGTCCACACAAATGTTTTGGTCCGGGATAAACACTTCAACAAATCGCTGGGAATTTTTTTTTATTAGGGGGCATATTTTGTATAATTTGTCATGGTTGGGGTGATCTCAGGGAGGGCACTGCGAATTATCATTAAAATGTAAGAAATGCATGATCATGCCATAGCGTGTCCTGGACATGACAGCAGAATATATGGGCATGTGGTGGATGGGGTGGGTGGACCAGTAGGCATGCAGTTTGTTTTTCTTTGCAAGCCCCATATTAAAAGTAAGGCCCAAAAACAATTTAAATTTGTCTAGTGTGAAATGTCGCCATTGGAACATATGGGCGTAGAATGAATTGGGGTTGGTGGCAATAAATTGTGCTGCATAGAGATGTGTTTTTGGTCCACCATGTACTGCAACAAATCTTTGGGCTGCACACCTGGCTGTGTGGTAAAAGGGAGGATTATAGCGGATCCTGAGCTGGTAGGCAACCATAAGGTGTATACCAGGGCATGGGGAAGGTAGGACTGGGCCCATATTCTTTGGGTTGGATGTGTAATTCCAGTACTGGTACTGGGTTCCTCTTCCTGGGGTCTGGCGCTGCTGGTGGTAGGCAGGTCTTCTGATCTTGGTCCTGATCTCCTTATTCTTTTAGGAAGGACGTTTTCCTCCTCTGACTCCGATCCACTACCCTCTACTGGCTCGTATTCCGAACCAGAATCAGACGATGGGAGCTCTCCGCTGCTCTCAGCATCCAACATGATAAGCATTGCATATGCTTCCTCAGGTGTGTACACTCTTTTGCCCATGATAACGGTAGTGATGGCGGGCCTGTGTGACGGTACTGCTGGTGGTACTGACAGGTCACTGATGGCAGGCCTGGGTGACTGTACTGATGGCAGTACTAATGGAGGGCCTGTGCAACAGTACTGATGGCAGTATTAATGGCGGGCTTGTGTGGCAGTACTGATGGCAGCACTTATGGCGGGCCTGTGCAACGGTACTGATGGCAGTACTTATGGCGGGCCTGTGTGGTGGTACTGATGGCAGTACTTATGGCGGGCCTTTGCGGCGGTACTGATGGCAGTAATTATGGTGGGCCTGTGTGGCGGTACTGATGGCAGTACTTATGGCGGGCCTATGTGGCGGTACTGATGGCAGTACTTATGGCGGGCCTGGGCGATGGTACTGATGGCAGTACTAATGGTGGGCCTGTGTGGCGGTACAGATGCCGGTACCGATGGCAGTACTGGTGGCGGGCCTGTGTGAAAGATTTCTAGATGGGCTGTGACAGTTCTATGGTGACAGGTTCTCTTTATTGGGGGGGCGTGTTCTGCACAGTAACATGTGCAGTAACAGTAACTGACAGGCACTGATCTCACTCACTGATCCCTGCTCTCTCCTCACATGATCAGTGTGTGAGGAGAGAGCAGAGATCAGATAGTAACCATTTCCATTGGCTATTTTCCCTGATCAGGGATGGGCTATGTCCAAGGGACACGCACCATCCCCGATCACTGAGGTTGCACACCTCCGGGTGGCGCGCATCAGGCACACCTCCTCAACTAATCAGAAGCAACTGGCTGTGATTGGACACAGCCGATCACGTGGTAAACAGCCAATTTCATTGGCTGTTTACCGTGATTGTGAATGCGCTGTTTCCGAGGGACACTCGCTGTCCCCGATCGCCGCTCTGCACGCCCAATCCGGGCGCCCGCTAGCGGCTTATCCTGCTGGATGTCATATGAGGCCCAGTCAGGATAACGCAACCACTTTCCTGCCGTCATTATGTTATAGGCCAGGCGGGAAGTGGTTAAAGCAGACTCTGCGACAGAAGCACCATTACTGTTAATGCTTTCTGTGTTACACTTATATTCATCCACAAGCTTACCCTTAACATATTCCAATGTCAGTTCATTATCTGGACGTGCATCAAGTGCTGTGACAAGTGTTTCATAACTTTCTAGTAAGCCACTTAGTAATAGTGCTGTGACATGAAAAGCTTTTATTTATTCTCCTATACCTCTCAGGCATTCAACCATTTCCAAGGTGTGCCTTATGTAATCCTGCATATCCTGGCCTTTCATCAACTTGGTTTGGTATAGTTTTTTAATCAAAAATACAGTTTATTGCTGAGATTAGCTTTTTCATGCACCTTTTGTAAACCTTCCCACATTTCTTTAGCAGTTTCATACTTACATATATGTATGATTTGATCATCTTTTATACTATCAGGGATTGTGCTCTGAGCTTTTTGGTGTTATCTACTCATCTGAAGGATGTTCTGGCCTGACTTCATTCATACATTTCCACGTACCTTCTCTTATTAGCAGCATTTTTATCTTGAATTTCCAAGACTGTAGTTCTGGTTTGTCAGATTTGCAAATGAAAGCTTTGTTGCAGTCATGTTACTGCCCATTTTCTTTTATTCTTTTGCAATCTTCTTTCTGTTGCTGCATCTTGCACTTATCTGCTGTAGCTGGCTATGACTGGGATCTCAGCTTTTCTCTGGGTGGGTGTCTGGGCTATGCCTGGGGCCATAACCTGATATGAAAATTCTATATATAGCCCTATGAAACAGACAGACAGTGCACAGTCCACATGGGCTTTGCTGCTTCTTTACTGCAAACATGAACTTTATTATACAGAGAAAAGACATAGCGTTTACCATAGAGCAGCTACAAACTTATAAACACTGCTATCTACTGGTTTAAGAATATATCTGTAGTTGTTGTACAAAAATACATGAACAATGGATTCCAACATGTACAACCAGCCTGTCGAATAAATGCTGTTCAACCAGCTTCGCCAGCTATAGCTGGCATTGCTGATCAGTGTATTCTGACAGCGGGAAGTCTCCCCACTGTCAGAACACATTAGCTCAGCGGGGGAGATTTCCTCATTCACCTGGAATGTGTGGATGAGGGAATTGGATCAGTTTTTTTAATTCAATCCGCTGCTTGAATGAAAAAAAATGGAATGCTTATGCCTTCTGTGCTCGGTCCAAAACTAAAAGAGGGGTTTAAGATAGACTTCAGAGTTAAAGCGGGGTTCCACCCAAATTTTGAACAATATCTGTATGTCTTCTCTTCCTTGCCTAGATGCTGACATGCCGTTTAAAAAAATTTAAATCGCCGTAATTACCTTTTATTTTTCTATTCTTCTTTGCACTTCCTGGTTCTCCTCCCGTGGGAGTAGGCGTGTTTCTAGCCTCTCCCAGACTCCGCACAGTCTCCTGGGAGCTAGTCTCAGGCTTCCCAGGATGCCACTGAGCATGTGCGGGAACGAGCGGTGAATGCTGGGAGCACAGCATTCACCGCATCCAGGAAATAAATGCTTGTGGGCTTCAAATGCCCACAATGAAGATGGAAACCGCCTGCAGTGAATAATATAAGTTATTCTTTCCGACGAAATCTGACACAGGCGGACATATTACACACAATATGTGAGTATGTAATGCTGAGAAGAAAAGTTTGTAAAATGAACTAAAAAAAAAAAAAACGATAGATAGGTGGACCCCCGCTTTAAACAAACTTTTAATGGAATATTGTAGCACATATGTGCAGCACCTGGTATCCGTATGTCTGGGTGTTAACATCTGGCTAACAAAGTCATCTGGAGTATGTATAGTTGTCCATGCTGCCAGGGAAACTTCATGACATGCATTTATTAAATAAAGTGCTACAGATTTGCCATTACAAGGGTTGGCAGATTTAGTAATTAGCATAGAGAGCTGCACATCTCTGTCATTCTTACAGTATATAATTAAAAAAAGACTTGGTAGGGAGCTACCCTATGTTGCAATGATATTGGAGGAAGGTTGCGGAGGAAATATTGTTTTTTTTTTCTAATACACAGCCACGCCTTCTGTCTACTGACCTTAAATCAATGCAAAAATCACTTTTTGTCCTACACTTCACCTACCTAAACCCTTCCTATTTTTTGAACAGCCCACTGGCTAATTGAAAAAAATGAGTTATCTGTGGCCAGCTTTAGTCTTCTCCTTCTATGTAATGTTAAAGAGGGGCGGGGGGGGGGGGGTATGTTTACAATAATTAACTCTGTATTGTGCTGCCAGATCTTAAACGAGATGTGTACACTGCCAGTCCTAACAAAGGGTTAATGATATCAAGGCTTGGGTTGTGCATTGTATGTTAATACACATTTAAGCCAATCTGTCCCTAAATCGGTCCTCTAATTGCACATTGCAAGCTATTCTGAAATATACAAGCTGCCTATAGAGGTCCTATGTATGAACCTGTTCATAGAGAAAGCTGGAAAGGTAAGAATTTTTAAAATTATTTTTAAGTATGTTGTGTGGGAACACATAGTAAACATATAAGGGGGGGGGGGTTCTCAAATTTTTGGGCAAGGATGTAAGTACAATTTAAAGTGTATGTAAACCTAAAATCTATTTTTCAGTATAAGTATGTTTGGCATCATGCCTTGCTGCTGCAAAGTTTCTAACCTGGAGATTTTGCCAGTAACAGCTCTTCCTGTTTCATGATGACACACTAAGCCACTGGCTAAAAATTAGCTGCAGCATTGTCAGCCCAATGACCAAATGAGGGAGTATCTACGGCAGGTTGACAACACTGTTGTTAATCAAGGCAGAGGCTTAGTGATGTCGGCCTGAAACAAGAAGGGCTTTAACTGGCAGGATCTCCAGTGAAAATTTTGCAACATATTCATACAAAAATAATCTGCTTAAGAAAACTTTGAAAAACAAATTATGGGTTTCAATGCACTTTAATGCAGAACTAAAGGCAATATTCTTTTTTTGGTTTATAAATAGAGTAGAGAGGGATTAGAACACCTGTCAGATTTTTATAGCTGTGTTTGTCCCTGAGAGGGAGATTACCCTCTATATTTGTCATGTCGTATCATTTTTTGGTAAAAGTGCAAGAAATTTCCAACTTTCGGGTTGTCCCCAGAACAGAAATATGGGGGAAATGTTCCAGTGGGGACACTACTCCTGGTGACAGCCAGGGTTTTCCTCAGTTTGGGGGGGGGGGTTTCCTCTCTCTTCCTGTTTTGGCTGTAGGACAGGAAATTAAGAGAAATTTCCCCAATGGAAAACAGAGGGTAAAAAATCCTGACAGGGGATATAACCCTCTATTTCTTTATTCAAAATTACTACAATTGACTTTATCTATTCTTTAAGTTCTGTTACACTGTATGTACCAAATATGCATGTAATCCCTTTCCAATGTATCATTCGCTTATACCTTTCTTGTTACCTTAAATGTTTGATGACTTCTTTCATTCATATGATGGCTTCATTAGTTACATTTACCATTGAGACTTATGCCGCGTACACACGAGCAGACTTTTCGACCTGAGTCCAGCGGACAATTCGACCACGTGTGGGCTTCATCGGACCTGCAGCAGACTTTTTCGGTCGAAAATCTGACGGACTTTAGATTTGGAACATGTTTCAAATCTTTACGTCGAAACTCCGCCGGACCCAGTTCCTATCGAAACTCGTCTGTATGCTAGTCCACTCATCTGTATGCTAGTCCGACGGACGAAAACCGACGCTAGGGCATCTATTGGCTACTGGCTATCAACTTCCTTATTTTAGTCCAGTCGTACGTCATCACGTACAAATCCGTCGGACTTTGGTGTGATTGTGTGTAGGCAAGCCCGTTCATTCGGAAAGTCGGTTGGAAGTCCGTCGAAAGTCCGTTGGATAGTCCGTTGGACCAGTCCAGTCGAAAGTCCGCTCGTGTGTATGCGGCATTGGGTTCGGTTACAAGCAGGGACATGGAGCCTGTATATTCATCCTTTGTATATACCATACTTTCTCTGATAAATCAACAACATATAGATAGGCCAGTTAGCTTATAAGCAAACTGGCAAAACCAAAGTATGTGTATGACTATGATAAGAACAGGTACTGTTATGTGAAGAAAGACAAAAACAGAACATTCCATAGCTCAACTCACCAACCAGTCTGCCAACTGACCAAATTAACCTGTCCAACAGTCTGCGTTAAAAACGGGTTTAGTTAGCACGCATTTGCAAACGCATGCATAAGCTGCAAGGTCTCTTCGTGGCACCCTGTGTATGCTTGCAGTCCTAACGCTACTGAATTTATAAGCGTCTCCACAATGGAAGCACGTGCATTAAATGGATAGCTGAGGGGCAGGTGGGCCTGGAGGCAGCCCAATCCCTCTTAAAGGAACAGGAGCACACTGGACACCCAGCAAGAGCACAATGGCAGCAAAGGTGCATAAGCATGCGTTTGCAAATGCTGCATGTGTTTGCAAATGCATGCTAACTAAACCCCTGTTTTTAACGCAGACTGTTGGACAGGTTAATTTGGTCAGTTCGCAGACTGGTTGGTGAGTCGAGCTATGGAATGTTCTGTTTTCGTCTTTCATGTGATAGCCCTTCCATGTGCTCCTTGCTGTGAAGGCCAGTTATAGGTGGGGGCAGGGGCCATTAGTTTGTTACTGGTGTATATTTGGTCCGGGGACACACTGTACACCTTTGCTGCCATTGTGCTCTTACTGGGTGTCCAGTGTGCTCCTGTTCCTTTAAGGGGGGTTGGGCTGCCTCCAGGTCCACCTGCCCCTCATCTATCCATTTAATGCATGTGTTTCCATTGTGGAGACGCTTATAAATTCAATTCAGTAGCGTTAGGACTGCAAGCATACACAGGGTGCCGTGAAGAGCCCTTGCAGCTTATGCATGCATTTGCAAAAGCGTGCTAACTAAACCCCTGTTTTTAACGCGCAGACTGTTGGACAGGTTAATTTGGTCAGTTGGCAGACTGGTTGGTGAGTTGAGCTATGGAATGTTCTGTTTTTGTCTTTCATGTGATAGCCCTTCCTTGTGCTCCTTGCTGTGAAGGCCAGTTATAGGTGGGGGCAGGGGCCATTTGTTACTGCTATGTGAAGCAAATTTGCCAATATCTTTTTTCTGTCTTTAACAAAACATCTACTAAACTAATATCACATGTAGACTACAAATATTATTACATTAGGCGAATAAGGTGAAAAAAGATATGTTGTCATATATGAAGGCCACAATAAAAGTGGCGCTGAGCGTCACATCCCTGGGTGAAGATAATAAAATGTCAGTTTGTTTAATAAAATAATATAGTGTCATATATACATGATTAAAGTGGTTGTAAAGGCAGAAGGTTTTTTATCTTAATACATTCTATGCATTAAGATTAAAAAACCTGTTTGCAGCAGTCCCCCTCAGCCCCCCTAACACATATCTGAGCCCCACCTCGATCCAGCGATGTTGCACGAGACTTTCAGGTGGCCGGGACTCTCCCTCCTGATTGGCTGAGACAGCAGCGGAGCGCCATTGGTTCACGCTGCTGTCAATCAAAGTCAGTGAGCGACTGGGGAGAGATAGGAGCAGGGCTGGGCCGTGGCTCCGTGTCTGAATGGACACACAGAGCTGCAGCTGAGCTCGAGTGCCCCTATAGCAAGCTGTTTACTATGGGGGCAGGAGGGAGGAGCCAGGAGAGCCAGCGAGGGACCTGAGAAGAGGAGGATCTGGGCTGTTCTGTGCAAAACCAACTGCACAGAGCAGGTAAGTATAACATGTTTGTTATTTTCACATGAAAAACAATGAGACTTTAGTTTCACTTTAACAGCAATCAGAAATCAAGACGTTACCAGAAATGACAATAGCCAAACAATTCAGCATTAGTCTATCAATTAGAGATTTTGTAAATCTCAGGATTAATTTATAACTTAGCAAGAAGCAGATCAAAGCATTCCCTTAAGACAGATATATGGAGTCGGAGAGTTGAGAAAAATAAATCTTTCGTTAGTGAGCCTGACTTCATCAAAATGTTCAAGAAAATGTCTCCAAAAGTTTAAGGAGACAAATTGCTCACCCTGAAGCATGTTGTGGCTAGACAACTAAACCCTATTATGTACCACTGATATAGTTCATAACAATTTAACTAGGAATCCCTTTGATAATATGGACAATGTTTCTTAACAAAGACAAACTGACCTTATTGCACAATACTAGTCTATGAAAGTGGAGTACCCACATAGATGGTAGGTCATTAACAGCCACCTCCATCAGGCATCTGAAAAAAAAAATAATTTTGTTTAGTACACCATTCTTTAGAACTGGAAAACAAATTCAGAGCGATCAGGAGACATATGAGATTTCTATCAGTATAAGCAACCAGTACCATTTATATATATAGACTGAACATCAAAGTTCCACAATAGTGGAAATTGCATTTGTACTTCATTATATGTCTCTGAATATTGACATGCCGAAAGTATGTGTAATTTTCAAGCAAATCCTGCACATTTCTGAGCCAGATGTGTGACAAAACATAGGTCCATGCTGTTCTGTTAAAAGAAAGAAATAAGAAAACAAGAAATAATCCAAGCAATTGAGTTTGGTCAGCAATTGAGGAAACCAGTAAGAACATATAATTAATTACAGATGAAACAACATAATACTTCTACCAGCCCTCAAATATGCCACTCGCCTACTCGCATTTTGCGAGTGGAAAATTGTTTCTGGGGAGGAGCTGGGCTGCCTGGGAGCAGGGGGGGAGGGGCGAGTACCGCCGGCATGCGGGGTTGAACGGGCGCTGTTCTTTCCATTGATCGACCTGGGGGAAGAGAGCATAGAGGAAGAGGAGAGCCTCAGGATCACAGAGCGATAGCCCGCTGTTACAGTTTACATTACAATTGCCTCCGCTCGTGTTACACACAGCCCCGCCTCCTGACCCAGCACCTGTGAGAGACAGAACACCAGTCCAATTCTAGGACATGTTCTGTCTATCACAGGCGCAGGGTCAGGAAGCAGGGCTGTGTGTAACACGAGCGGAGGCAATTGTAATGTAAACTGTAACAGCGGGCTATCGCTCTGTGATCCTGTGGCTTTCCTCTTCCCCGTGATGATCCTAAGGTAAACTGAGGCTGCAATGGGGGCACGGTGAGCTGAAGCTGTAATGGGGGCACGTTGAGCTGAGGCTGCAATATTGGCACAATGTGCTGAGGCTGCAATAGGGGCACAGTGTACTGAGGCTGCAATATTGGCACAATGTGCTGAGGCTGCAATGGTGAGCGCAGTGAGCTGAGGCTGCAATAGCGGGCACAGTGAGCTGAGGCTGCAATGGTGGCACAGTGAGCTGAGGCTGCAATGAGGGCATAGTGAACTGAGGCTGCAATGGTGGCACAGGTGAGCTGAGGCTGCAATGGCGGGCACAGTGAACTGAGGCTGCAATGGTGGCACAGGTGAGCTGAGGCTGCAATGGTGGGCACAGTGAACTGTGGCTGCAATATTGGCACAATGTGCTGAGGCTGCAAGGGGGGCACAATGAGTTGAGGCTGCAATGGCAGGCACTGTGAGCTGAGGCTGCAATGGTGGGCACAGTGAGCTGAGGCTGCAATGGTGGCAAAGGTGAGCTGAGGCTGCAATGACGGGCACAGGTGAGCTGAGGCTGCAATGGCGGCACAGGTGAGCTGAGGCTGCAATGGCGGGCACAGTGAGCTGAGGCTGCAATGGTGGGCACAGTGAGCTGAGGCTGCAATGTAAGGCACAGTGAGTTGAGGCTGCAATGGCGGGCACAGTGAGCTGAGGCTGCAATGGCGGGCACAGTGAGCTGAGGCTGCAAAGGCGGGCACAGGTGAGATGAGGCTGCAATGGTGGGCACAGGTGAGCTGAGGCTGCAATGGCGGGCACAGTGAGCTGAGGCTGCAATGGTGGGCACAGTGAGCTGAGGCTGCAATGTAAGGCACAGTGAGTTGAGGCTGCAATGGCGGGCACAGTGAGCTGAGGCTGCAATGGCGGGCACAGTGAGCTGAGGCTGCAAAGGTGGGCACAGGTGAGATGAGGCTGCAATGGTGGGCAAAGGTGAGCTGAGGCTGCAATGGCGGGCACAGTGAGCTGAGGCTGCAAAGGTGGGCACAGGTGAGATGAGGCGAGGCTGCAATGGTGGGCACAGGTGAGCTGAAGCTGCAATGGTGGGCACAGGTGAGCTGAGGCTTTCACCCCTTTCCTGCTCAGGCCAATTTTCAGCTTTCAGCACTGTTGCACTTTGAATGACAATTGCACGGTCATGCAAGACTGTACCCAAACTAGATTTATATAATTTTGCTCACATAACTAGAGCTTCCTTTTGGTGGTATTTAATTGCCACAGATTTTTTCATTTTCTGCTAAACAAAAAAGTCTGAATTTTTTTTAAAGAATTTCTTTGTTTCTGGTATAAAATTTTGCAAATAAATAATCGTTCTTCATAAATTTAAGCCAAAATGTATTCTGCTACATTTCTTTGGTGAAAATCAGTGTATATTATATAGTCTGTAGGAAGGTTTAAAGTCCACAAACTATATATCTGAAATTCAATCAATCCTGACGTACTGACAGATATACTGACAATCCTGATGTACTGATCTCATTTCTCATTTCCTAAAACTGTCGGAACAATACAAGTATCCTCCAAATGACCCCTTTTTAGAAAGTAGACAGTCTAAGGCAGTGGTTCTCAACTCCTGTTCTCAGGACCCACTAAGCCCCGGTTCACACAGGGGCGGCACGACTTGCAGGTCGCCTCAGCGAGGCGACCTGCAAACGACTTCCGCGGCGACTTGCAAAACGACTTCTGTATAGAAGTCTATGCAAGTCACCCCAAGTCGCCCCCAAAGTAGTACAGGAACCTTTTTCTAAGTCGGAACGACTTGCGTCGCTCCTATTAGAACGGTTCCATTGTACAGAACGGGAGGCGACTTGTCAAGCAGCTAGGTCGCCTGACAAGTCGCCCCTGTGTGAACCGAGTCTAACAGGCCAGGTTTGCAAGTTAACTGAATTACATCACAGGTGATATCATTTGCTGCTCAATGATTGCAGTATTCTAGTCTGCATCTCCCCAAGGTAATACTTCTGGCCTGTTGGTGGGTCCTGAGGACTGGAGTTGAGAACCACTGGCATTTAGTAAGAGGCATGGCAAGTTTTTTGGAAAAATAAGAAATTTAAAAAAAAATTCTCAATTTTTACCTACTCTCACTAGTGCAGTACAGCGTCATCATATAGCATGGTGTGGTGGTGATCAGGGACACTGACTGGTGACAGTACAAAAAAACTAAATGTTAATAATTTTGTTTAATTTGTTTTCTTTTTTGGTACATTTTTAAACCTTTTTTTACAATTTTTTTAAAACACACTGTAACCAGAGCAATATAATGTTACCATAGTAACATTGTACTACTCTGGGGAAGTGATCAGGATTTTTTTTTATTTTTCTTTGCTTATAGCAATGAATGGTTACAGCAGTCACCTGGAACCAGCAGCAGGCCAGTACACTGATCACTGCTGTGCTCTGAAGAAGAGGGGACGTTCCCCTCGAAACGCGTCAGTTAGCAGTGTCCCCCGTGAGTCACTCTGTGACCTCTGGTGGGTCCACTAATTCCAGACTACATGCTGCTATTTGAAGATTTGTTTTACTATGGGATCTTCTACAACTGTTTGTAAGTAGTACCTTTTCACCATTGCTTTAATAAATTTTCACTCAAAGGATAATGCACATGGCTGGTGCGCCCCCTTTTTTTCTTTTTCTTGTTGTCTGCTAGGATTCCCCATCCTTGAGGGCAGCAAGGCCTGTGGTTATACATTGCCTGTCTGGTCATCCACTTGTTCGCAGGAGCGTTGTTTTTTCACTATTAGTACACTGATCAGTCATTGATTGTGTCCATCGGCCCTACAGCCGCGCACAAGGCATGTCGGGAGGACATCATATTACATCCACCAAGATCAATGAAAGCTATCTTTGTTGAAAAATAACATGTAGACAGGCTTCTGGCAGAACCCTTTCATTTTTAGGCTACAAACCTTTTCATTATCTCTTGCACTGTATTGCTTGGCCTTGAGGAATGAAACATGAATGTGTACCACTCAGATAATACTGAGAGATTACCCAAAAAGTTATGTTTGGAATAATTTTGTGATCTGGTCTTAAAGAGGAGGGCCAGTCAAAAAAAAATTAAGTCAGCAGCTACAAATACTGCAGCTGCTGACTTTTAATTGGACACTTACCTGTCCCTGGGTCCAGCGATGCAGGGAACGAAGCCCCGCTCATCTCCCCCTCCGTTCAGCGGCGCCGGCATTGCAACTGTGGGCGCCTGGCTGTGGCTTCACAGCCTGGCACCCACTGCGCATGCGCGAGCGGCGCCGCGCGCCGTGATTGGCTGCTCAGTCACCTGGGACCTGTAATGGGTCCCAGATGATTGACAGGAGGGAGGGAGCAGAGTTGAGCCCTTCCTGTGCCTAGGGGGAAGTGATGTCACCAGCCCAGGCACTGGAAGAGGCAGACTACGAGGGACCCCCTAGCAACAGGCATTTAGAGGTGTGTAAAAAAAAAAAAATATCCACATTTTTTTGTATTTTTTTTTTTTTTTTTTTTTTTAGGATTTTTCATGTAGTTTTTTTTTTTTTGGGTGGAACCCCACTTTAAGTATGATTTAGTAAATAAGGATGATGAGCAGTTTTAGTTAAAATTTCAACGAAATGAGTTTGTTTACTGATATTTTTCTGTATTCAGGAGAACACAGAGATGACCTCAGAAATGTGCTATTTTTTCTCCATTATCCAATCAAAGTCTAGCCAGATCATTGGTCAAGCTTTATTGCCATAAATGCATTATAAACCTTCATACCTGTACCTTGTGCTTTTCACCTCCAAAAGATGTACATTGGGCATGTAGTTTCATGTTGTCATGTGTTGCCTTGTACACACAGCCAACAATAGAGTACATTTTCACATTCCTTTGTCAGCAGTTTCTGTGTTCAAACATGAGGCATGGGGCATAGCACTTCATGGGTTATTACATGACCTCTGCATGTAGTGTAAGACCTGACACTTCCTGTGAAATAACTACATATCCCACAATCCCTGGGTCTCTTAGCCTAGTGCTGGTGCAGGTGAGAGATACACAGTAATTAGATCTGACACAAACACAGAGATCTAAACATGCTGAAAAAATGTTTTCATCACATTAGACCTCCCACATTTGTTATGCAACACAGAGAAAAAGGTGAGGCATGCACTGGATAGTGTGTGACCCGAAAAAAAAGCCACCATCCCTCTAGTAAATAAGGACAGGCTACCTACAGCAATAAATTGTCATAGGGGAACATGTAAACCCATCAATCAAAGGTAAGGCAAACACAGGACACATGGAATATAAATATACTGATACCTAGTTAAAATAACGAAAACATTTGAAAGCATACAATGTCCTTAACTGCAGTAGTAGCAGTAAGGTCAGGGTCCTGGATGTGTTGCCTGGCAGAAGTGAGGTAATCTCAAGAGTTCCTGAACAGAATTACAAATCCACTGGCATGTAAAACAATTCCCATAAATTTGCCCCAGTAATACATTTAGCTGGTTTCCTAAAGTTTAGCTTTTATATTTTTCAAATTTAAATTCAAATATCCTTAGCTATCTGCAAAACATTTTAAACCCAATGCTTACGCTTAAATGTTCTAAAAGATGGCTCTTGTATTGGAAGTTGAACTGACATATTAAAAAAAGAAGTGTTCAAACAAAAAATTATAACAGGAAGTACAAGAAACCAGAGATAGCAAAGAAATTTGTTTCCTCGAGGTACCTATATATGGTGAGAGATTGTTTCCAAATCCCACAGCAAAATGACTGCAAGAAGTGCCAAACACAGACTTAAAAAGAACGAACGAGGATTTGATATTTTCCCCTTATTCAGCACTGTTCTCTGTTGTGCAGGGATAAAACTGTAAAGCACATTGCCTATGGGAGCTCATTATAACATACACTGATGAAAAGAGGTACAAATGTAACAAATCATATTTCAGTGGTCACATAAAACAGAAAAAAACTTTGTGAATGGGCAGCATTAACCTGCAGTTTTGATATGTTGGGTAAACATCGTTGACTCTGGCTAAAACAAATCTTATTTTTTTTATGATTTAAATTAATAAAACTAACAAACATTTTTATTTCACTCCCTCGCTGGACTGTTCTCTTGTTTTAATGTATCATTGTTAACTGCATGAATGTTCATATACTTCAAGTCGTTTTAGGCACCTGCTTAAATACTTGATATCTGCACCGTGGGGATTCTAATCTCAAGGCCTCTCTGCAGCTGCTCCGTTTCCTACCAAATTAATCTCAGCATTCCTTACAGTATGTATCAGATTGTCTTTACTTTTAGATTGTATGCATAAAGGGGTAGAAACTTCCATACTCCCTGCTGTGTCTTTGCACTGCTGTCTACCGTGCTTGTTCTTTATAATTACTAATTAAATCAGTAATAAAAAGAATAAATAAATAAGCATAAAAAAGTATATCCTATGTTGTCTTCTTATACATGAAAACTTGACACCCCCCTCTTAGGCACTCTTCTGTGGAATTAAACAAAGGGTTTACAAAAGAAAGGAAGGAAATTCATTTTATTTTTCAGAAATATAATCGTTATCACAATGGGTCAAATTTCAGGAAATTGTCTAGATTTTCCATCCATTCAAATCCATAATATTGTCCTGTAGTAGGCTATCACATACTATGCCCAGATACTAACTAGCAAAACAAAAGCAAGTTAACTATTAGATATTATGATTATGGTGAACAATTTTAGGTGTTTGCAAGCGTAGTACACTTTCAAGGGGTTTTAATCTTGTATGTCTGGGAAAAGCAATATAATGAGTACGTATATGCAATACGTGCACATTTCAACATGTTTTGTCTCTTTAACTGCTTCCCACCCGGGCCATTGTAACCACTTAAGGACTAGCCTCGTTTTGAGATTTGGGCGTTTACAAGTATAAAACAGGTTTTTTTTGCTAGAAAATTACTTAGAACCGCCAAACATTATATATTTTTTTTTCTAACACCCTAGAGAATAAAATGGCGGTCATTGCAATACTTTTTTTCGCACCGTATTTGCGCAGCGGTCTTATAAGAGCACTTTTTTTGGAAAAAATTCACTTTTTTGAATAAAAAAATAAGACGACAGTAAAGTTATCCCAATTTTTTTTTTATATTGTGAAAGATAATGTTACGCCAAGTAAATTGATACCCAACATGTCACGCTTCAAAATTGCGCCCGCTCGTGGAATGGCGTCAAACTTTTACCCTTAAAAATCTCCATAGGCGACGTTTAAAAAAATTCTACAGCTTGCATGTTTTGAGTTACAGAGGAGGTCTAGGGCTAGAATTATTGCTCTCGCTCTACTGGTCGCGGTGATACCTCACATGTGTGGTTTGATCACCATTTTCATATGCGGGCACTACTCACGTATGCATTCGCTTCTGCGCGCAAGCTCGTGGGGACGGGGTGCTTTAAAAAACAAAATGTTTTTTCTTATTTATTTTACTTTATTTTATTTATTTTTTCACTGTTTTTAAAAAAAAATAATTGGATCACTTTTATTCCTATTACAAGGAATGTAAACATCCCTTGAAATAGAAAAAAGCATGACAGGTCCTCTTAAATATGAGATCTGGGGTCAAAAAGTCCTCAGATCTCATATTTGGACTTAAATGCAAAAAAAATAAATAAATACATTTTGTTATTTGAAAAAATGACAACAAAAAAAGGCCCTTTAAGACGTATGGGTGGAGCTGACATTATGACGCCACTTCCGCCCTTCTATGGTATGCAGACGGGTGGGGGTCATCTTCCCCTCACTCGTCTCCATACCACAGACATGATAGGTCCCAATCGTCTCCGCCGCTACCAACGGCTCTGGTAAGCGGTGGAGAGCAAGGGAGAGCGGCGGGAGGGGGTTAGCACCTCTCCCGCCGCCGATAACGGTGATCTTGCGGCGAATCCGCTG
Organism: Aquarana catesbeiana; assembly: GCF_042186555.1. Classification (NCBI taxonomy): domain Eukaryota; kingdom Metazoa; phylum Chordata; class Amphibia; order Anura; family Ranidae; genus Aquarana; species Aquarana catesbeiana. The sequence goes on from NC_133326.1 coordinate 289,661,782, forward strand.
CAGAGCCCACCATTATCGTAAACACGACCGGCTCCTGAAAAGATGGATACCTTGGTTGTGGCAGCAGCTGCTGCCGTTACCGAGATATCCATCTTCAAAGTGCCGACGTATATGTACAGTAGCCGGTTGGTAAGAGGGTAAAATGATGTCTGAGCAGGAGCCCTATTGTTCTGGGTGGATGTCCTCCCCAGAACGCACCTTGCACGGACCCCACGGGCCCCACGGGCCACAGTGTATATATAAAAAAAATCTGTCCACCTGACCAGAGTAGTATAGTGTTACTTATTAAAGCAACAGTGTAAAAATAAATTAAATCAATGAATAATTTAAAAAAAAATAATTAAAGCGCCCCCATCCTCTTGTACTAGCGTGCAAAGGCAAAGTAAAGTCGGTCATTTACGCATGCAAACAGCGATCATCCCACACTTGTGAAGTATCGCCGCAAATGTCAGATCATGGGCAGTAATTCTAGCACTAGACCTCCTCTGTAGATATAAAGTAAATGCTTTTAAAGCATCGCCTATAGATAGTAAAATTTATGTAGTTTGTCACCACTGCGTGGGCATGCGTAATTTCAAAGTGTAACATGTTTGGTATATATTTACTCAGCATTAAATCATCTTTTATATTTTACAAAAAAATTGGGTTATGTATTGAGTTTTGTTGCATTACAATGTAAAAAAGTATATTTTATCCAAAAAATTGCATTTGAAAATATGCTGCGCAAATACCATGCAACAAAAAAATTGCAAAACCCACCAAATTCTTTAGAGCCTCTTCTTAAAAATATAAAATGTTTGGGGGTTCTAAGTAATTTTCTAGCAAAAAATACTGATTGTTACATGTGAACAAAAAGTGCCAGAATCTTCAAGTAGTTAAAACAGGATTTTAAAATCAAGTGTCCTTTCTTACTTACATGTTTCAGACCTGTGTGGGCCTATTGGGTAAGATTAGGGCCCACACAGGGCTGATCCATGTAAGCAAGGAAGGACACTTGGTTTTTTAAGCCTGTGTTAAATGGAGTTAAAGGAATATCATGATCCCACACCGTGTGACGGTCTACAACTTCATATGTGAATTACATCACGTGCACATTGTCACTTTTAGCACTGAGCACTTTATGAATAGTATGTTTATGTTTACTTGTAATATGTTTACTTTCACTATGTATGAATTATGTAGCACATAGTCGCTTTTGTATCTATTAAATTTATCAATTATCGGTTATTTTTTTTATACATAACAGCGTAGCACTACCTATAGTATACTCATCTATTAATTTATTACACATCGGTTACCTAACATATATAACAGCGCAGCACTACTTTTTGTACATGGAAAATAATGGTTGCCACACAAAATATTGACACTTTGGGCCCAATTTGGACATTTTCACTTAAGGGTGTACTCACTTTTGTTTCCAGCGTTTTTAGACATTAATGGCTATGTGTTGAGTTATTTTGAGGGGACAGCAAATTTACACTGTTATACAAGCTGTACACTCACTACTTTACATTGTAGCAAAGTGTAATTTCTTCAGTGTTGTCACATGAAAAAATATAATAAAATATTTACAAAAATGTGAGAGGTGTACTCACTTTTGTGAGATACTGTACCATGCAACATAAAACAATTGCAACAACCCCCATTTTATTCTCCAGGACCTCTGCTTTCAAGGGTTAAAAAAATATATAATCACTAGGGATGAGGTTCAGGTTAGTTGCTACGTCAAGTTTAAGGTGAATCCTGTGTGTTCGATGGTTAGTGGACCCAGCAAATAAATGTGGTAATTTGCCAGACCAAAGTTCTGTACATCAGCTGGCTTAGAAGGACAAGTGAGGACATACTACTGTCATAGAAATACATGTTTTGGAGAAGCTTACACGGGGCTGAAAACCCTTTCCCTGCCCCTATGTGACACTATAGAAATACATGTTTTGGAGAGGCTTACACAGGTTTGAAAACCCTTTCCCTGCCCCCATGTGACACTATAGAAATACATGTTTTGGAGAAGCTTACACGGGGCTGAAAACCCTTTCCTTGCCCCCATGTGACACTATAGAAATACATGTTTTGGAGAAGCTAACATGGGGGTGAAAACTCTTTCCCTGCCTCTATGTGACACTATAGAAATACATGTTTTGGAGAAGCTAACATGGGGCTGAAAACTCTTTCCCTGCCCCTATGTGACACTATAGAAATACATGTTTTGGAGAAGCTTACACGGGGCTGAAAACTCTTTCCCTGCCCCTATGTGACACTATAGAAATACATGTTTTGGAGAAGCTTACACAGGGTTGAAAACCCTTTCCCTGCCCCCATGTGACACTATAGAAATACATGTTTTGGAGAAGCTTACACGGGGCTGAAAACCCTTTCCCTGCCCCCATGTGACACTATAGAAAAACATGTTTTGGAGAAGCTTACACAGGGTTGAAAACCCTTTCCCTGCCCCCATGTGACACTATAGAAAACATGTTTTGGAGAGTCTTACACAAGTTTGAAAACCCTTTCCCTGCCCCCATGTGACACTATAGAAATACATGTTTTGGAGAAGCTTACACAGGGCTGAAAACCCTTTCCCTGCCCCCATGTGACACTATAGAAATACATGTTTTGGAGAAAATTTGGAAGATATTGGAAGGGAGGAAAGATCCAGAAGCACCTCGTCCCAAAATATAATTTTAGAACAAAACAGATATGGGCTTTGAGGCCATAGAAAGGCCCCAGGGACTTTTAAGCGGTGCTGGGGTCAATGAGGTAGAGAATGTAAGATAAAACAATTCCTTTATTAAACAATGTTTTCAAAAAAACAGACATTGACTAAAGACAAAACATTTAGAAATAGATTTACAAAGTAAATACAGAAAATTCATTTCATGGGTGCAGAAATTAATACCACTTTCTCAACATGTTTCGCTTTCCTAAGCTTCTTCAGGAGATATATTATGGTATTATGATCGGCTATAAAGGTAAAAATATATATATGAAAATGAGAAATACATGTCTGCTGAATATATCTTAATCATAAATTGTTTTAGGTTTAATCATGAAGGGAAAAACAATAATTCATAAACATATTAATACAGATAAATCAAAATATATATATATATTTACATTAATAGAAAAAAAAAAAAAATAATAATAACTACAAACACCACATAATACATCTCATCACAGATTCCTTTTGGATCTTACCCGTAAAGAGGGAAATATAGTGAGAAGTAGATTAGTGCTTGACTGATGTTTTGCTCTTCAGTCTGAGCCTCATTAAAAAGGCATGCAGAGAGGGATAAAAAAGTTTCTAAAAATAAAATTTTTCGAAAGAGAGAAAATTTGAAAGCAAGAAAATTAGCAAAAAGAAGCTTCTTTATGTATGTATGTATAAGGTTAATTAGCAAAAAACGCTAAACTTAAGAATAAAGATGTCATCCAAGATGGAGGTAAAATTATATACCTTTGAATAGAATCAATTTACAAGTAATCCAAACATTACATCCGAAGGATGGTGAAACGCCAAGTTGCTGTGTATATAAACCGATGGTCCTTATGATGCAGCAGGACGGCAGAAAATAATGGGCAGCAAATAGGGCCAGGATCACCGCAATTAACCTGTGGATAGCTAAGCCTGGAGGTATAACTGCAGCCCACCACAAAAGAACCTGGGGGTATAAGTAAAGAGAGGGGATTGACTGAGTTTAAATCCCTGAATTTGATTTGCATGAAAAGGATCCAGTTCTACTGACGAGTAGAGAAATGACCAGAAGAAAAAAACACTTACTATTAGTGATTACAACCGTTCTCAGCGGCACTTAGATAGATAGCGTCCATCTGCCCAGCATATCATCCAAAGAAGTGACAGAGACTGGCGGGGGAATCCCCGCTTTTAAACCTCTCCAGCGTGACGGCGTCTGACTCGCCGTCACGCTGCGGACCGAAAAAAGGCAACTGCGCATGCGCGCGTATCCCGGCTTCTATGTAAGGTGAGACGTCAGGCGCATCAGGTATGCAAGAATGACCGGCGGCCATTTTGGAAAATCCTGTGCCATGAGCGGTGCACTACGGAGGCCTTATAGCTCAAGGCAACTCATACAGAGAAAAACATTATCAGCGTCAGACATAAGTGACCAAACTTCGGCCATCTTTGAAGGTCCTCTGCCCTAAATATGACATTACAAGAACAATGAGGCTAGAGGTATTAAGAAAAACAGACCGGGAGGGAAAAAGGGCAGCACTAGTTGTCAAAAGATGGGCAACAAAGCATAGCCAACATTGATTAAGAAATGCGATGCTGAGTGCCCCGGGTGTCCGTGCAGGCCAAAAGAGTAGAGGAAAAACAAACTGAAAAGCAAACAACAGGACACAATCACATCACACAAAGTATCCACCTCTGTGCCATCCCACGCTCAAACCATAGTGGAAAATATCACACTAAATGAGATTAAAGCAATGGAAGAACTCATGGAACTCTGGGAGGAGGGACACATAGATGAAATAGATCTCCTTGAAGCTCATGCACTTGATCTGGATGGCTCTCCCGATCAGGGGTTATGTGCTCCCTACCCACTAGTGCCCTTTACCCCCAGGGAATATAAACCTAAATCAAAAATTTTCCCTACACCACAAGGTAACCCCAATGTTTGGGCTTTCATCCACCAGGTTACAGAAGACATCTGTAAGACTAAATGGAAGGGCCTAACACAATCAAATCTTACAAACCAACAAAAAATGGCTCTAAAATCATTACAATTAGACCCTCGCCTGGTGGTGAAACCCTCAGACAAGGGAGGCAATTTGGTAGTGATGACCACGGAACAATACGAATCCATGGTCTTACGCCTTTTACAAAATCGAGACTGGTGTAAGAGAGTATCTGAGACGCATGTTACCAATATGACCATATGCTACAGAAAACTTATTGGAACAGCATACCATCAAGGTTTGATTACCAAGCCAACATGGGAGTTTCTCAATGTGCCCTGTCCTCGGATTCCCACACTGTACGCCCTCCCCAAAGTGCACAAGGACTTATCAAATCCCCCTGGCCGACCGATAGTGTCCGGTAACGGATCTCTTACTGAAAATGCCAGTCAACTTATAGATGAATTCCTCAGGCCCCATGTGGAAAGCCTGACATCATACTTACAAGACACCAGTGAACTTCTTTGCACTCTGGATGGCATGGCCGTTCCAGAGGAAGCATGGCTTGTGGCTCTTGATGTTGAGGCCCTCTACAACTCCATCCCCCATGATTTGGGGGTGGCAGTTGTAGAGGGCTTTATTTCCCATGATGGTGATGTCCCTCAGAACTACAGGGGGTTCATCTTGGACCTTCTGAGGTTTATCCTCACCAACAATATTTTTTTATTTGCACGCTCCCACTACCTCCAGGTGCAGGGGGTCGCTATGGGGACTAGGTGTGCCCCCTCATATGCGAACCTGTACCTGGGGGAGTGGGAGAAAAAACTTTTTTTCAGGGAAGACATGCAAGCCCTAGTGGAAAATATACCGATATGGAAAAGGTATATTGATGATGTGTTCTTCATCTGGACGGGCAGCAGAGAGGATCTTTCCTGTTTCTTTGAGGGATTAAAGATCAACCCTTATAACCTTACCTTCACCATGGAAGCGAATCAGTCCATCTTAACTTTCCTAGACATCACTCTGTTTATCAACCCTGATAGAACTATTGGAACAACCCTTTTTCGCAAAACATCAGCTGGAAATTCACTCTTGCACGCTACTAGCTCACATCCCCAGCCACTTATTAACAATGTTCCTTATGGACAGTATTTAAGACTGAGGAGAAACTGCAGTGATAATGTCCTTTTTGAATCCGAGGCCAGGGCACTGAGAGAACGTCTCAAAGTACGAGGCTATAGTAACAAATGTTTAAAACGAGCCTACCTTAGGGCCAAAAAAGTAACCGGAGCCAATTAATCCATGGGTATTCTAAACCAAAATCAGACCCAGGCCTAAGAGTAATCACTACTTTCTCTGGACAACATCAGCAAATGCGTGATTTGCTACAAAAGCATTGGTATTTGTTGATGGGAGACCCGAAGGTGTCCAAACATCTAAAAAAGTATCCAGAGATCACTTATCGACGATCCCGTTCAATTAGGGATTACATTGTTCATAGTCATCATGTTCCAGGATCTGCAATAAGCATTAAAAATAAGGGTACTAAACCATGCCACAAATGTGACTTTTGCAGGTACATTTATGCATCTCGCAATATCATCCTTCCAAATGGACAGCTCTACAATCCCAATTTTCTAGCCACTTGTCAATCTATTGGCGTGGTTTATATAATGATATGCGAATGCGATGCATTCTACGTAGGGAAAACCAAACGTCCCTTTTTCCATCGGATCAGAGACCACGTGTCTCTAGTAAATAAGAAAAGGATGGAAACTCCCATAAGCCGACATATGGGTTTATGTCACCAATTTGATGACAGAAAAATGCACTTTTTTGCTTTGGAGCATGTCCCCCCCAATGAAAGAGGGGGTGATTATGATAAGATCTTGTTACAACGCGAGACCAAGTGGATCTTTACCCTTAATGCCTTAAAACATCCTGGCATGAATGATGTTTTGAGTTATAAACCATTTCTTTAAATATGTTTTTTTTTTTTTTTTTTACATCACCACCTACTACTTCCCCATATAAATTTGACCTATATGACTCATTTAATAATCATTCAGCATTTCTGGATGTTATTTGTTTTAATTATTATTCCACCTTTATTATTTCATATTTTTTATTGATTTTTTTTTTTTTTTTTAAATAATTCCATCTTTGTGTGATGTGATTGTGTCCTGTTGTTTGCTTTTCAGTTTGTTTTTCCTCTACTCTTTTGGCCTGCACGGACACCCGGGGCACTCAGCATCGCATTTCTTAATCAATGTTGGCTATGCTTTGTTGCCCTTCTTTTGACAACTAGTGCTGCCCTTTTTCCCTCCCGGTCTGTTTTTCTTAATACCTCTAGCCTCATTGTTCTTGTAATGTCATATTTAGGGCAGAGGACCTTCAAAGATGGCCGAAGTTTGGTCACTTATGTCTGACGCTGATAATGTTTTTCTCTGTATGAGTTGCCTTGAGCTATAAGGCCTCCGTAGTGCACCGCTCATGGCACAGGATTTTCCAAAATGGCCGCCGGTCATTCTTGCATACCTGATGCGCCTGACGTCTCACCTTACATAGAAGCCGGGATACGCGCGCATGCGCAGTTGCCTTTTTTCGGTCCGCAGCGTGACGGCGAGTCAGACGCCGTCACGCTGGAGAGGTTTAAAAGCGGGGATTCCCCCGCCAGTCTCTGTCACTTCTTTGGATGATATGCTGGGCAGATGGACGCTATCTATCTAAGTGCCGCTGAGAACGGTTGTAATCACTAATAGTAAGTGTTTTTTTCTTCTGGTCATTTCTCTACTCGTCAGTAGAACTGGATCCTTTTCATGCAAATCAAATTCAGGGATTTAAACTCAGTCAATCCCCTCTCTTTACTTATACCCCCAGGTTCTTTTGTGGTGGGCTGCAGTTATACCTCCAGGCTTAGCTATCCACAGGTTAATTGCGGTGATCCTGGCCCTATTTGCTGCCCATTATTTTCTGCCGTCCTGCTGCATCATAAGGACCATCGGTTTATATACACAGCAACTTGGCGTTTCACCATCCTTCGGATGTAATGTTTGGATTACTTGTAAATTGATTCTATTCAAAGGTATATAATTTTACCTCCATCTTGGATGACATCTTTATTCTTAAGTTTAGCGTTTTTTGCTAATTAACCTTATACATACATACATAAAGAAGCTTCTTTTTTGCTAATTTTCTTGCTTTCAAATTTTCTCTCTTTCGAAAAATTTTATTTTTAGAAACTTTTTTATCCCTCTCTGCATGCCTTTTTAATGAGGCTCAGACTGAAGAGCAAAACATCAGTCAAGCACTAATCTACTTCTCACTATATTTCCCTCTTTACGGGTAAGATCCAAAAGGAATCTGTGATGAGATGTATTATGTGGTGTTTGTAGTTATTATTTTTTTTTTTTTTTTCTATTAATGTAAATATATATATATATTTTTTGATTTATCTGTATTAATATGTTTATGAATTATTGTTTTTCCCTTCATGATTAAACCTAAAACAATTTATGATTAAGATATATTCAGCAGACATGTATTTCTCATTTTCATATATATATTTTTACCTTTATAGCCGATCATAATACCATAATATATCTCCTGAAGAAGCTTAGGAAAGCGAAACATGTTGAGAAAGTGGTATTAATTTCTGCACCCATGAAATGAATTTTCTGTATTTACTTTGTAAATCTATTTCTAAATGTTTTGTCTTTAGTCAATGTCTGTTTTTTTGAAAACATTGTTTAATAAAGGAATTGTTTTATCTTACATTCTCTACCTCATTGACCCCAGCACCGCTTAAAAGTCCCTGGGGCCTTTCTATGGCCTCAAAGCCCATATCTGTTATGTTTTGGAGAAGCTTACACAGGGTTGAAAACCCTTTCCCTGCCCCCATGTGACACTATAGAAATACATGTTTTGGAGAAGCTTACACGGGGCTGAAAACCCTTTCCCTGCCCCTATGTGACACTATAGAAATACATGTTTTGGAGAAGCTAACATGGGGCTGAAAACTCTTTCCCTGCCCCCATGTGACACTATAGAAATACATGTTTTGGAGAAGCTTACACAGGGCTGAAAACCCTTTCCCTGCCCCCATGTGACACTATAGAAATACATGTTTTGGAGAAGCTTACACAGGGCTGAAAACCCTTTCCCTGCCCCTATGTGACACTATAGAAATACATGTTTTGGAGAAACTTACACAGGGTTGAAAACCCTTTCCCTGCCCCTATGTGACACTATAGAAATACATGTTTTGGAGAAGCTAACATGGGGCTGAAAACTCTTTCCCTGCCCCCATGTGACACTATAGAAATACATGTTTTGGAGAAGCTAACATGGGGCTAAAAACTCTTTCCCTGCCCCTATGTGACACTATAGAAATACATGTTTTGGAGAAGCTAACATGGGGCTGAAAACTCTTTCCCTGCCCCCATGTGACACTATAGAAATACATGTTTTGGAGAAGCTAACATGGGGCTAAAAACTCTTTCCCTGCCCCTATGTGACACTATAGAAATGCATGTTTTGGAGAAGCTAACATGGGGCTAAAAACTCTTTCCCTGCCCCCATGTGACACTATAGAAATACATGTTTTGGAGAAGCTCACACAGGGCTGAAAACCCTTTCCCTGCCCCTATGTGACACTATAGAAATACATGTTTTGGAGAAACTTACACAGGGTTGAAAACCCTTTCCCTGCCCCTATGTGACACTATAGAAATACATGTTTTGGAGAAGCTAACATGGGGCTGAAAACTCTTTCCCTGCCCCCATGTGACACTATAGAAATACATGTTTTGGAGAAGCTTACACAGGGCTGAAAACCCTTTCCCTGCCCCTATGTGACACTATAGAAATACATGTTTTGGAGAAACTTACACAGGGTTGAAAACCCTTTCCCTGCCCCTATGTGACACTATAGAAATACATGTTTTGGAGAAGCTAACATGGGGCTGAAAACTCTTTCCCTGCCCCCATGTGACACTATAGAAATACATGTTTTGGAGAAGCTAACATGGGGCTAAAAACTCTTTCCCTGCCCCTATGTGACACTATAGAAATGCATGTTTTGGAGAAGCTAACATGGGGCTAAAAACTCTTTCCCTGCCCCCATGTGACACTATAGAAATACATGTTTTGGAGAAGCTTACACAGATTTGAAAACCCTTTCCCTGCCCCCATGTGACACTACTAGCTAGGCTCATGAATAGCCAACCGCTGCGTACTAGGACTGCCAACAGGAGGAAGAGGAGTGAGTCACATATCGCCAAATATTGTTTTCTACTACTGGCAGCTGAATAGAGTGGTGGGGGTTTAAAGGGAAGATGAATATACTCAGCTTGTGGGGCTGCTATTAAAGTGAACTAATTGCTTGAACGGGCAAACACAGGTTCGCTTTAGTTCATATCATAAAAAGCACAAACAGAAAGAGGGCTCATCCCACTTAAATGATGGTGAAGACAAATAGCCTGCATATTCTAGATCACAAAGACAATATATAATACTAGGCAAGGTGATGTCAGGATCATAGAAAACAATGAAGGAAGGGTCAAACAATCAGGCAAGATTCAAGCACAGGTAATCTGAAACAGATTCCAGCTTTTCATTGTAGAAAAAACGAGGATCAGGGTCAGTTCAATTTAGGGAGTGACAGCTGCAGAAACTGAAGCAAGTTCCTTTGTTATTCACACAGTAGGGCCAGGTGCATGTGGCCAGCAATTAGCAGTTCACATCTACTGATAAATGTTCTAGTTAGAACAAAGTTTAATGTTCCAATGGATTTTTTTTATGATTACCAGAACATTACAAATATAAAAGATGATTAGTTGACAGCTGTATCGCATTCTCAGTAAAGACATTTTCTATATAAAGTTATGCAGAAAATGTAACATTCAGTAATGTTGAGCAGAAATTGTAACATTTAGCGGAGGTGCAACATGTCCTGTAAAAATATGGGCAGTGATAGAAATCTCCACAAGAAAACTTCAGCTTTTATTAATTATGCATTATTCCAAATTGAACGCCACTGTCTGTTAAACTGTACTGCAGTAAACATAAGTACACTATTCTACAGTAAATATGTACTGTCTGTATTTATGCAGAATTTTGCAGTGATTTAGATTTGCTCTCTACTATATAACTATCTTTATGAACAGTACATTACGCTCTTCCTAAGCAGCTAGTCACAACATTTATTTGTCTTTTTTAATGTGTATCTATGCTACACCTGAGCTGTGGAAGCTATACCCAGGGAAAATGCAAAGATGTACTCCTGACAGCTGATATTTTTTCCCCATTACAGACTTATGCTGGCCATACGCTATACGAAAAAACGTCAGAACCCATTTTCGAAAAACTAACATTTGGCCGTGAGAGCAAACGATAGTGTCATCATGTAATGGCCGATAAATCGTTCAGTGAATCCATTTTTTGTTCGTTTTTTTACATAAACCTAGTGCAAACAGTTTGGACGGGAAATACATGAACCTTTCACTTTATTGTTTGTTTGGCAGAAAATGTCCAAACTTGTCCTTTGTTTTTTCGGCTCAAAAACATCCCAATGATTTTCGATTTTGTGCCCATTAACTGGCCGAAAACGAACAAACTGGCCAAATGACCGAATTTTTCCTGGTTTTTTTCGTATAGTGTATGGCAAGCATTAGTAAGCTTTTTTTCTGCATTGTGTCTCTGTGTAGTGATGAAAATGTTGGTAGAAGCAGGGCTTTGCTTCCTCATGACAAAGATGGCCCAAAGACTGTTTGTAGGAGGAATATTCATGGCAGATCCATGTACTGGATCCATGGCCATCAGGTACAGCTTACTCTCCAACAAGGAGAACAGTGCACAGCAGTCACATCACCAAATATCACTCCAAATCACATGAGATTAGGGAGCACAGAGAGCAGTGTCCTAGATCTCATATTGCAGACAAACATAAATCAGATTGTAGGCACAGGGGTGTCTAGGCACAGGATGTATGTACACTGCTATATTTTAGGAGGAATTCCAGGCAAAAGATATATTTTTCAGGATTTTCCTTAGGCACAATAAACATTTCTAGATGTTCCCTATAGTAGCTTCACCTTTTTGAGTTGAAGACCATCAATGTGAAATGTAGCTTAGCCACCTTTTGTATTTTTATTTTCTAAAAGGAAACATGAACTGATTGAGCCAATATAATTTTAAGCTGAACATTGGAACTATATCTATATACACACACATCTGGGAGGATGTTGAATATTTGGATTAGAAGATTTGCTGGATGAATAGTAAACTGTTTATTGACATATTCTGGGAAGCCAATAGGCGATCCAAGGCGATCCAAGGCTGAAAGTCATGTTAAAGATACATTTATAACGTTCTGCAAACTAGCACACAATTTTTTTTTCTCATAAAGAAAACTGACAATTAGAGGGGGGCCAAATGGTTGATCAACATTATAACTATCAGTACTGTGTAGAGATGCTACTAAAGAAGATTATAATACTGAACAGACTTCTTTGGGGGCACTGGAGTGGTACTTACAGAGGTTGATTTTTCTTTAAAGTAGAACTAAGTGTTAAATACACTCAAAACACACCACACTTTTAATGTTCAAATCTCTGTGCAGAATCTACTCAAATTATCACACATTTTTTATAATCACAAAATATATCAGATATGAAGTATCCAAAAATCATCCCTACATCAAAAAGTTTGAATAACAGTCTTAATAATAAGTTTAATAATAAGTTTGAATAACAGTCTTAATCCTCTTCTCAATGTCCAAAGTGATGATCACCACCTAGCCGGTAGTTGTGACCCTCAAATTATAGGCAGGTCCGCATTTATCATCTATCCATACAATGGAAGACTCTTCTGACCCACAACAAATTATAATGGTCAGAAGGGTACCCAGTAAATGTGACCTCCCTATTATACGCAGGTCAGTGTGCACATCAATCATCCATCCATATACTGGAAATCTTTACTGATCCACCACAGCTCAGATTTATCCAGAGGAATACCCAGAAGGCAAAATTTGTTCCCATAGCGTAATATTTTTTCAATAAATTAAAATAAAAAACACTAAGAGTCCTGCTCACATGTTAAAAGTGCTTAAGTAGCACTAGACTAATCACAAGCATCATATTAAAGCCACCGTGTGACAGCCAATGTAATGTATAATGTATATTAACACAGATAAATGCAGGGGAGAGCAATATAATCACTAATAGACCCCCTCAAAAGGAGTCATATGTATGCTTTGCGTGTGGCAGGGACCCACAACTAAACTAAATGACGTGATGCGCATGACGAAAACGCGCAGGGCGGAGTGACGTGCTTGTGTTATGGCCTCAACCAGAAGAGATGGTAAACGCCATTGTAACCAGTTAAGAATGTATTGTGATAAGTGCATTTCTTTTTTTTCAGTGCAAGTTTTAATGCAATAAATACAGTTTTAAAAAGGTTTTATACTATTTAGTGTTTCTTCCGATTATGGGGAATTACTTGGAGTCCATTTAAAGCCGCTCAAAGAATGTTAATAGCATGGGGAGCCATATAACAAAACGCCTGTTTGACCTTTCTTTAGTTAGAAGGGTGCCCGCCACACGCTAAGCATACATCAGACTCCTTTTGGTGGTGGTTTGCCTTTAAGAAGTGAAGGTTTCCAGCTTATCATGTTTTTCATTTATTTTAAGGAAGAATTTTGGACTTCACTTTTTCACTTGATTATTGAATTAGCACATGGATGCTTTTTATATAGGTTTATAGTTAATGCACTGCCTAGCACAGCACTTTGTTTATAGATGTGTAATAATATCACCGCTCAGTGCACTTCTACGTCATATACTTGTTAGGAGCGTCTGATGTCACAAGCACTGCGCATTACATACAAACACCTTAACCATCAACACTCTGGGGAGACTTCCCATAAAAGTGTATATTAGTGAACCTCTTTTGTCAATTTCTCAAAAAAAAAAACAGGGTCTGTATACAAAATACATCATCTAGCACCTATTGGTGCCCCTAACCCCTGCTTATGGTATTGCACCTCCTTAATAGCAGCCATATTTTGATCTTTGTGTTACAAATTACTAGACAAAACTGCATAATCAATCATATATAAAGTGATCATAAATACAAAAAGGACAATAAAAATATATATAGACGTTATAGAGCCATACAGTGCCTTGAAAAACTATTCATATCCCTTGAAAATGTCCTCATTTGACATTACAACCAAAATCGTAAATGTAATTTAATGGGATTTTATATTATAGACACAAAGTGGTATATAATCGTGAACTAGAAGGAAAATGATAAATGGTTTTCCAAATTTTTTAGAAATAAATGTCTGAAATTCAGCCCCCTTTACTCTGATACCCCCAACTAAAATCTAATGGAACCATTTGCCTTCAGAAGTCACCTAATTAGTAGATAGAGTCCACCTGTGTGTAATCTCTGTATAAATACAGCTGATCTGTGAAGCCCTCAGAGGTTTGTTAGATAACCTTAATGAACAAACAGCATCACGAAGGCCAAGGAACACACCAAACAGGTCAGGGATAAAATTGTAAAGAAGTTTGAAGCAGGGTTAGGTTATAAAAATATCCCAAGCTTTGAACATCTCACGGAGCACTGTTCAATCCATCATCCCAAAATGGAAAGAGTATGGCACAACTGCAAACCTACTAAGACGTGGCTGTCCACCTAAACTGACAGGCCAGGCAAGGAGAACATTAATCAGAGAAGCAGCCAAGAGGCCCATGGTAACCCATGGAGGAGCTGCAGAGATTCACAGCTCAGGTGGGGGAATCTGTCCACAGGACAACTATTAGTCCTGCACTCCACAAATCTGGCCTTTATGGAAGAGTGGCAAGAAGAATGACATTGTTGAAAGAAAGCCATAAGAAGTCCCATTTACAGATTGCGAGAAGCCATGCAGGGGACACAGCAAACATATGGAAGAAGGTGCTCTGGTCAGATGAGACCAAAATTGAATTTTTTGGCCTAAAAGCAAAACGCTATGTGTGGCAGAAAACTAACACTGCACATCACCCTGAACACACCATCCCCACCGTGAAACATGGTGGTGGCAGCATCATGTTATGGGGATGCTTTTCTTCAGCAGGGACAGGGAAGCTGGTCAGATTTGGTGGGAAGATGGATGGAGCAAAATACGGGGCAATCGTAGAAGAAAACCTGTTAGAATCTGCAAAAGACTTGAGAATGGGGTGGAGGTTCACCTTCCAGCAGGACAACAACTAAACATACAGCCAGAGCTACAATGGAAAGGTTTAGATCAAAGCATATTCATGTGTTAGAATGGCCCAGTCAAAGTCCAGACCTAAATCCATTTGGTAATCTGTGGCAAAACTTGAAAATTGCTGTTCACAGGCGCTCTCCATCCAATCTGACAGAGCTTGAGCTATTTTGAAAAGAAGAATGGGCAAAAATGTCACTCTCTAGATGTGCAAAGCTGGTAGAGACATCCCCAAAAAGACTTGCAGCTGTAATTGCAACGAAAGGTGGTTCTACAAAGTATTGATTCAGGAGGGCTGAATACAAATGCATGCCACACTTTTAACATATTTATTTGTAAAAAAAATTGGAAAACCATTTATCGTTTTCCTTCCACTTCACAATTATGGGCCACTTTGTGTTGGTCTATCACATAAAATCCCAATAAAATAAATTTAGGTTTTTGGTTGTAACATGACAAAATGTGGAGAATTTCAAGGGGCGGGAATACTTTTTCAAGGCACTGTATATAGTAGTTACTAATGAAATATTTACTGATTAAACATTTTAACTCTAGTGGCACATTGAGACCCCCCTGGTTTCAAAGTTTCCAATTCATAAATGAAAAAAATGCAGGAATGAGACTTTTTGTTTGTTAGATTACAGCTTCTCCAATGTTTAACAGTCTTTCTATCTCACAGAACCTCAACGATCCCTATGTTTGAACCATCTTAAGTGTATTAAAAGACTTTGGGATTTAATGCTATATTGATTGGCACATAAACATTTGATAAGGTATGTAGCATTGGTATAGTCACAGGAAATAAATCTGACAATCTCATATTCCTGCCCACTGCATCTAGAACTGAAATTGTATTGCCTTCTCCTTTAATGTACATTAATCTGAAAAGCCTGGCATCTCCCACAGAAAATACCCACCCTATTCAAATCATTTTGGGTCTTGTAGGGGGATCAATTATATCAGGAGCCAACTTTCTGGTCAAATTGATATTGTTCCAGAATATTTGGTAATGTTTAAAATGAAGATCAAAGCAATTACTGAATACTAGTGACTCAGAAAGGTGTTTACACGGAACAATGTCCCCACAGGCCAATTGCTTTTATCTTAATTTTATGGGTGATTATGTCTTCAATTTTGGAGTTTTGAACTACACCAAAATGGCCGCTGATCCCCTATTTCTATTCGCTGAGCCAGCCGTCCAAAAGTATTCCCCTGAGGAAGACACGTGATTCCCTGTGTCGACACACGTGGGGGAGGGGACAGGACGGTGTTTGGTAGCAGTCCTGTTGCTAGCTGTAGAGACCGCTAATACGGAATGGTAGCCCCACGGGAACATACGTTTCTGCTTGTAATAGACTTGTGCGCTGCAAGCACCTTGCTCATGTGAATACCCATTTGTGGGATTTTTTAAATAAAGTAATTTTAATTGGTAATACACTATCTAGTCTTTTTTTTCCATTATCATGAGGACACCACTCTAGGAGGATTCAGGACCCCTGAGCAGCCTTTCTCACAGAACCCAAGGGTGGTTCGTTAGCATGTATTGACCAAACTTCATTGTGCGGTCACACACCCTGAGGCGAGGGTATTCACAAAGAGGGGAGCACTGAAGTGTTGGCACTTTTTCTTAAAGTTTGGAGCACCTCTCACAAGGATCATTCTTTTGCATAACCAAAGCTTCGCCACTTTGTTTACTATGGACTGTCAATATGAAGCATGATTTGCACATGTAATGCTATGGATTTTTTGAGCACTGCAGCACTTTATTGCATTTATATGGCATGAGTTTTTTATATTATTATATTATTATTATACATTATTATACAGGTTTTATATAGCGCCAACAGTTTGCGCAGCACTTTACAACATGAGGGCAGACATTACAGTTACATTACAATTTGGTACAAGAGGAATCAGAGCCCTGCTCGTTAGAGCTTACAATCTAAAAACAAATATATATGCATCTTTATTAGTACTAGTTTTGGTTATATTGGAGGATATATGAAATTGACTGTTTAGCGTGACACTTTATGGTTAGTTTTGTATAATGTGCCAAACAGGAGGTAAGGCAATCTGCCCCACTAACTATGGAGTGACCCAGAGGGTGCTGTTTATCTTTATGCACTTTAGGTAAGGAATATACTGTGTTACTGGTACTCTGTGGGCACTTGGGACCAAATAATGGTCCTCTTTACTAGTCAAAATGTTCTGCTGTAATCCTTTATTCACCAATATCTTAAATTGTTTAAAAAATTAGACAACAAATTACATGGAATTATTTTGTCCGATAACAGTGTATCCATCTCTTTATTGTAATCACTCTTCTTTAGTATCACAGTACCTCCACCCTTATTTTTAGGGCGGATCACAATGTTTTTCCTCTTCCTCAACTAAACGATCCCATTCTTAATATATGATGCATCCTAATATATTTTCTTTTTCACCTTCTTAATAACATTCAGAACCATGCCTTTAAAAGCTTTATCCCAAAAGGAAAATAAAATGTTTGATGTAACTGATTATAAAGCGTGAGCTGTAATCTACTAGCACATCTTATACTCTCCTTCCCCCAGGCTGACAGTGCTGCTGTACAAATTTGCCTCCTGTGCTCATTCATCCAGAATGGTATCTGTATAATACAGGAATTGTGTTACCGGCCAGATCACCAGGGGAAAACAGTGGAAAAAAAAGTCTAAAAAAAAAGAAAACTAATACAGGCATTACATTAAATGATTGGTAGGCTGCAATATGCTAATTTTTTGGTTTTGAGTTTAATACTGCATTAACAGAAACTTGTTCCATAATCCACTTAGCTCTGTTGTTTCCTATTTACCATATCTAACACTCATTCCCATTGGACTATTGGGAAAGGAAGGAATACATTTATGTATATTATTTATATATGTTTGAAATGCATTAAGTAATTCCTTGGAGGAAATTTCAACCTCTGATCCATGGCTTTTAATTTATCTCTCTCCAAGATGCCACATCTCAAATTATAAATTCCATAATCTAAACCTTCCTCTTTTTCCCACGTTCCCTCCCTGCACTCCCTCCTCTTATTTTGTGTCCATAAGGATGATCTCTTTCCTTTTGAAATATCCCTCTCCCATACCCCTCTAATGAGAGGAATATGTATGGACTGGAGAATAAATGTCTTAATAATATTTAGCAAAAGGAGCAAATCCATTGTTGAAGGGTGTCCATATATCCATCCTATTAGAGCCAGATGTTTCCTTGGTATTATAGTGTGCCTTATTCTTCTTAACATGACGTTACACACTGCTTGCCAACCCTGATTCTAGATATAATTTCTAGTACTATCTGCTTTATACTAAGAGGAATCTGTTTTCCTCCTTTTTAGTAATATTTTTTTTTCTTAGTTAGCCATTTATAATCTTTCTTATCCTTAAAATTAATAAAATCACCTAACAGCTTTTGCATTTCCGTATCTTTAGTATTTAATTGTTTCTGTAATTGCTTGGAACATTTCACAGTGTTTTCTAACTCACCAAATGGAAGCAATTTATTCCTAATATTCCTAATCTCTGCTTTCAACAAAATGTGTTTTTTCTTTCTCCTCCTAATAAGTAAATTGAGAAGGTCTCAACCACAGAAATTTAGAAATGCATACCATAGGAAGCAAATTTGTCTTTTGGGCATTCCCCAGAATATTTGTAAGCTGTGGTGGATCAGTAAACATTTACAGTGGATGGACAATTGATGTGCACACTGACCTGCTTAAAATCTGGTCGTCACATTTACTGGGTATCCCTTTGACCATTATAATTTGTGGTGGATGAGAAGAGTCTTCCAGTGTATGGATAGATGAAAATTGTGCATACTGACCTGATTATAATTTGTGGGCCACAACTGCCAGTGAGTGTGGTATTGATGGGTGAAGGTACATGTGGTGATCATCACTTTGGATATTGAGAAGAAGATTGACACAAAGTGTTACTCATACTTTTGGATGTGGGGATAATTTTGGACACTTTATAATTTTATATATTTTTTGATTATCACTTTTGTAGTAGTTTTGTAAGCACTGCTTTTCAGGATTTTATACCGTTTCCTATTTGTTAAGCCCTGATGAAAGGCATAAGTGTTGGAACCTTAAAAAGTAAATGCTGAAATGTGTACAGCATGTACAGTCTTTCCCTAAATGTAGAATGGAATAAACACTTAACTCTTTCCCAACCTGTCCAAAGCTAAGTATACATTTTGGCTGGAGTTGGGCTTTCATTTCTTACAACCTTAATCATTGGTTGACTGTAGCTGCATTTTTAGTAGACTAGCAGAGTTTTACTATACCAAGAGCAGAATCTGTATTGTGCCCTTTTCTAGCCAATAAAACTGTATTGTATACAGTCATTTTGAGTTGTTAGCTCATTGCCTTTCAACTTTCTATGTTCTTCATTAACCTAAAGTCAAGCCAAAAAAAATCATATAGTTGATCTTTTTTTAAAGATAAAAACATAAAAATGTGACAAATTAAGCCTTCCTCAGTGGTGTACTCTGTGATGAAGGAAATACAAAACACATATGTGAGATCTGTGAGAATGACCAGTGTAAGCAGTAATATTATGTAGTGTGTTACTATAACAGTGAATAAGAAGAGAAATTCCTAAGATAATCCTACCATATTTTAAATAGTTTAGTTTAAATAGTTTAAATATATAAATACTGAATGAAGTGAAACTACTTTTTTAATATTAAATCATGTGCAGGGAGGTCAGTCCTTTGCACATGATTGAATATTTAAAGTGAGTATAGCTTTACCTTATTTACTAAGTTAAAAATATCAAGCTGATACATGAACATTCTAAATTCCTTGGTAAATTAACCCCTATGACACATTCAAGAGAAATGCTTGCTGATGTCACACTTACCCTTAACGCCGGCGGTCAGACACTATAGCTATCTTCTGTGTTCTTCACCTTTAGCAGCCCCATTTCCCATAAGGCAAGCAGGCCTACCAGTACTTGGTTTCTCCCAGGACTTATACACAATGCTATATTGCCTGGCAACCATGCCAGGACAAACGCAAACTGAGCAAAGCAAACAGGTACTTGTAGTTGACAGACAGGCAGAGTGGTTCAATGGCAGTCCAGGTACAAGGCAGGCAAGGTTCAGAATAGTCAGGGTCAAATCCATCGTAAAAAGGCAGGCATATTTTAGAGCAGTGACGGCTGCTCTAAAGGGAAGTTCAATACCAAGTAGAAGTTTAGTGAGAGATGATTCACGCTTTTCATTCTCATGCTTTACAGATCGTTACTGCTCTTCAGTTTGTGCTTGTGGGTTCGTATCTGGTTTTCAGTGCGTGTAGTCAGTTTGTATCTGTTTTTTCAGTGCGTTCTTGTCTGCTCGTTTCTGATTTTCAGCTCGCTCTTCTCAGGTCTTTCTGTTTTTCAGTGCTTTCTGTTAGTTCGTTCTGACCAGCCGACCATTTTGAAGCCATGTTGCGGTTACGTACTCGTCGTAGAGTTTGTGCTGTGCAGGGGCTTGGTGTTGGGGTTCTTACTTTGACCCAAGCCCAGTCCACGAACAGGGTGGGGAGGAGTTCATGACGAAGAATCGGTTGCTCCAGTGTGACCAATTCTCTCATATGCCTTTGTTGCCAGAAATCCGTGAGAATAACTCTGATGATTTCAGGAATTATCTCCGGATGACGGACCCCGTTTTTCACCGTTTGTTGGCTTTGCTGTCCCCTTGTATTACGAAGCAGGACACCTGCATGCAGCAAGCCATCACTCCCGAGCAGAGGGTAGTCGCCACGTTGCGGTACTTGGTGATGGGGAGAAGTCTGCAGGACATCAAGTTTTCGACAGGCATCTCCCCCCCAGGCTCTGGGGATCATTATTGCAGAGACCTGTTCTGCCATCATTCAGGTCCTGCAGAAGGACTATATTATGGTAAGATTTCTGCTTTAACATCACATTCTATTTATTTAATGTTTGCTAATGTATTGTATTTCTTGCATCATTCCCTAATTACCATGATTGT
Source organism: Aquarana catesbeiana (assembly GCF_042186555.1). Taxonomy (NCBI): domain Eukaryota; kingdom Metazoa; phylum Chordata; class Amphibia; order Anura; family Ranidae; genus Aquarana; species Aquarana catesbeiana. The sequence goes on from NC_133326.1 coordinate 289,682,687, forward strand.
AATATGCTGTAATTTTCCCATTTGTCCTCATGCATACTGAAAGTTTTTCAGTTTCATTTGGGACTGAGGCCGGCTTATTCCCGGATCCAACACATCTGACGGTTCTTGAAGCTGGCCGTCCTGGCTTGACCCCCAAAGCGCCCGCGAAGTTCGCGAAAAGTATCTAGAGTACTTTGTGGGTAGGGGGGCCATTGATATGCCAGACAATGTTTAGGAAACATTTTAAAAATACATTTTTTGTTAACCTAAAATACTATTTCCTTTGATTTAATGCTTGTGTTTCTTTTAGCTGTCTCCTAGGTTCTCCAATGTGCTTTTCTTTTTGGCCATTTTCTTCAATAGTGCAAAAGTAATTTATTTGACACATGAGGTGACAATCTCTTTTTCAGTGAACTATTAAGGTGTGGGTCTGCTACACACACACCTTGTTTTTGTTGTTAATGTATGTAATGCATTAATGATAAAAAGAGTCATAATTTTCAGCTCCATTAATGAATTTTTGGGAGTCCAGAAAATGTCGTGATTGTGGCAAATTATAAAGCACTGTGGGAGTTATTTACTAAAGGAAAATCCACTTTGCACTCCAAGTGCACTGCAAAAGTGCACTTGAAACTGCACTGAAAGTGCACTTGTAGTGCAAAGTGGATTTGCCTTTAGTAAATAACCCCCCATTGCCACTGTAAACACCAACTTAGTACCAAAACTGCTACTGAGCATTGAAAGAAGAAGCCACACATTGTTGATTTTAAATTTTTTTACTCTGTGCAAATTCACATGTGCTTTAGAAAAGGGTTTTTGAACAAACCAACATATTTTTGCAATAACATTTTTGGTATAGACAGTACAAATAGCCTTTTTGTGTTAAATAGCCATGTTTAAAACCATAAAACAATACACAACTCAGGAACTTACAAAGTTCAACTTTGACAAAGTGAAGGCAATATCAGACATTAGTATGTCCAAACTGTGTTGATCTTGCCTTCATCAGATGGGGTGATGTCACCCCTGTGAAAGCCAAATTTTGAAGATGCACACAAATTGAGAGTCAAAATGGGGATTTCGCTCCTGATCCCATGCCTAATGTCAACATGTGCTAGCTCCCATCATGGGGGATCAGTGGACATGTTTCTGGGGTGCAACCCCATCCTCTCAGCTACTTTAGTTGCGAGGAAGGGGTTGCACCTCCAAAACGCGTACCTTGATATCCTGTGATGGCAGATAGCACATGTTGACACACTGTGTGCATCTTTAAAATTTGGCTTTCAAGATACTTAAAAAAATTATGAAAAATCGCAAAAATAGGCCTGAACAAATGTAGTTAACCTGGGTCTGCCAAAAACATTGTATTAGTGGGCGAACGAACGATGTTTACTATGAATGGTTACTGTGCCCACGAACCTGAAAGTTGCCATTTTAAACTGTACAACAGAAAAGCACATGGAGCAGCATGCACATAATAATAATAATAGGAACACATGACAACTACTTATTTTTTTGAAGAACTCTCTTGATTTTTCTGTACTGATCATGCTTCCTCAATTTCAGGTCTGATCAGCATTTCCTCAGTTGATCCTTGGATCACCGTACCCCAAAATTCCTGTGCAGACTTTTCACAACTTTAGCCATGATCTTGGCCTTTCTCACATTTGGGTTTAGGTAAGGTCCATACTTCCTATCATAGTCGGCCCTCTTCAAGATGTCCACCATCTCCACCATCTCTACAAAGGACATTTTCACGCATGCACAGTGTATATAAAGCATACCACGCGTGCGTTGTACATACAATCTGTAATCGGAGGAAGGAGCAGCGGAAGCACCAATCATGATAACGAAGGTACAATTTTAACTTGGTGCGTCAGTGGCCTATACTGCTTATAGATTGAGGCCTATTTTGGGACAAGATTAGAAGAGTTTAGCCTGACATTAGGGTTTGTCTTGTGTTTATTTATTTATTTCAGGTACTTATACAGCGCCGTCAATTTACGCAGCGCTTTACATATACATTGTACATTCACATCAGTCCCTACCCTCAAGGAGCTTACAATCTACGGTCCCTAACTCACATTCATACATACTAGGGACAATTTAGACAGGATCCAATTAACCTACCAGCATGTCTTTGGAGTGTGGGAGGAAACCGGAGTACCCGGAGGAAACCCACGCAAGCACAGGGAGAACATGCCAGCTCCAGGCAGGTAGTGTGGTGGGTGGGATTCAAACCAGCGACCCTTCTTACTGCTAGGCGAAAGTGCTATCCACTGCACCACTGTGTCTTGCAGAGAAAATTGATCTATTCAATGATAGGGAATTTCTACCAATATTCATTAACATATTCAGGGAGCTGCCCTGTCTGTGGCAGGTGAACCACCCATTTTTTAATAAGATAAGAAAGAGGAAGGCAGCGCTGGAGAAACTGCTTATATTTGTGAAGCCGATGATCCCCACAGCAGACATCACCTATCTGACGGCCCTAATTGGTGGCATGAGGAGTACTTATCTTAGAGAGCGAAAGAAGGTCCAGAATTCCCAGAGATCAGGAGCAGCAGATGGCATTTATGTACCCAGGCTGTGGTACTATGACAGACTGTATTTTCTGTCAGGCCAGACTGAACCCAGACCAGCACTCCCCAGTCTTCCTTCCACTTCAGCTGAGGCTTTCGACGTCCAACCTGGGCCTTCCAGGCAGGAAGATGTGGAGGGGCCCAGCTTGAGTCAGGTATAGCATTGTTCAACATATTTCTTGTCATAAAAATAATGATGTTAAGTAGATGTTATTATTGATCACTAATTGCTGATTTAACAAAGTGGTTTACATATTAATAGACAGTAGTGGCCAAAAAGGATTGGGACAAGAATGAAAAATGCTGGGCTCATAATGATAGTCTTTTAGATTTGTTAACATTCAATTTGCAACAGTCATGAGCTCTAAATTGTGTGTGATTGATGACCAAAAAAACTAAAACTATGTCCCTTTTTCATACACAGGAAAGCCTCAGCCAGGAGGTGGCGTGGGAAAGTGGCAGCCAGGAGGTCGACCATCGTCGTCCTCCTCCTCCTGCCACAACTCCAACACCAAAGCCACAGCCTGGAAGGAAGCATCTAAGGAAGACAAGAGAGTGAGGGCCTGGGTTCTGTCTGGTCTGGCAAAAAGATGCAGACTGTGGTAAGCCCACAGCCTGGGGACATATATGTCATCTGCTGCTGTTCAGAATATCTTGGACTCCTGGACTGGATTGTGCTACTTATTATATGGACTCCTCAGGCCACCAATTTTGCTTGTAAAATAGTTTTGATGTGTCCCCTGGGATACAAAGGCTTCGCACATTTAACCAGTTTATCCAGCGTTGCCTTCCTTTTTATTTTGTTATGACCCATAATTAGGGATGAGCTTCGAGTTCGAGTCGAACTCATGTTTGACTTGAACATCGGCTGTTTGCCAGTTCGCCGAACAGCAAACAATTTGGGGTGTTCGCAGCAAATTTGAAAGCTGCGGAACACCCTTTAAAAGTCTATGGCAGAAATCAAAAGTGCTAAATTTAAAGGCTTATATGCAAGGTATTGTCATAAAAAGTGTTTGGGGACATGGATCAATGCAAAAAAAAGTTTTAAAAACGGACGTTTTTTCGGGAGTAGTGATTTTAATAATGCTTAAAGTGAAACAATAAAAGTGCAATATTCCTATAAATTTCGTACCTGGGGGGTGTCTATAGTATGCCTGACCCCAAAGCACCCTCCCAATGTTGAGGGCATGTGGCCTGGTACGGTTCAGGAGGGGTGGCGCTCTATCGTCCCCCCTCTTTTCCTGTGGCCTGCCAGGTTGCGTGCTCAGATAAGGGTCTGGTATGGATTTTTGGGGGGGCCCCCACGCCATTTTTTTTTTATTTTGGCACGGGGTTCCCCTTAAAATCCATACCAGACCTGAAGGGTCTGGTATGGATTTTGAGGGGGACCCCCACGCCATTTTTTTCTTTAATTTTGGCGCGGGGTTCCCCTGTGGGGAAATCTCATGCCATTTTTATCAATGAACTTGTCATGAAGATCCTGCCAGTAACAGGCAGAGTAGACCCATCGGTGCACGATTGCGGGCGTCTATGCGCACGCGCACATGCACTCGTTAGTATCTGGCGGGTTATTTAAACCTGTCTGGCACTTGCATCATTGCTGTTTGCTCTGCAGCTCTGTGTATGTGTTCCCTGAAAACCTGATATCTGCTTCTGTTTTGACCCGGCTTGCTTTGAGACCATTCCTGTTATCTGCCTGTACCTGATCCCTGGCTTGTTTGACGATCCCTCTGCCTGCTCCTTTTGTACCTCTGCTGCCAGTCTGCTTACCGACCCGGCCTGTCTGACGATCCTGGACTCCCATCCAATCTGCTGAGCCTGTCTGCTGAGCCATTCAGGCTGTTCACCTGTCTGCTGATCATCCAGTCTGCTGGGCCTGTCTGCTGAGCCATCCAGGCTGTTCACCTGTCTGCTGATCATCCAGTCTGCTGGGCCTGTCTGCTTAGCCATCCAGGCTGTTCACCTGTCTGCTGATCATCCAGTCTGCTGGGCCTGTCTGTTGAGCCATTCAGGCTGCTCACCTGTCTGCCTGATCCATCCAGTCTGCTGTCCTGTCTGCTGAGTCGTCCAGTCTGCAGTTCCTGTCTACTGATCCATCCCGTCAGCTGTGCCGGCCATCTGATCCTTCTGCTGTTGATCCTGCCAGGCACTCATACCACTTCGCACTCCTGCACCCCTGTCACCACTATCAGGGGCTCTCGAGTCAGAGGCGTAGGAGAGGCCATCCTCTGCAATTCGGGCTCACCCTTTAGGTACGTAACAGTAGCAAACAGCCATGTCTGAGCCCGAGCAGGGAACCTCTCCTATGCAGGAACTTTGTTTGCACTTAGCAGGCCTGACCCAGGCTGTCAAAAGCCTTCAGGAAGGATAAACCCGGTTGGAGGAACGTGTCCAAGTACTGTCTTCTCCCACTGGAATTCAAGGAACCCCTCAAGCCTCTACCTCTTCTACAGGCATCGCATCCTCTCCTACGGTGGTAATGCTTCCGCTCGAACCACGTGTCCCCACACCCGAAAAATTTGCTGGGGAGCGTAGCAAATTCAGGGCGTTTCGCAATTCCTGTGAACTGTACTTCGCCCTCCAGCCACGTACCTTCTCCTTGGAAGCCACCAAGGTGGGCTTTGTCGTCTCTTTACTTTCGGGTGAACCTCAAACCTGGGCCCATCGCCTCCTGGAACAGAAAGCCGATGTGTTGACCAACCTTACCACCTTCTTTAATACTATGGCTCAACTGTATGAAGACCCTCAGCTTTCTGCAACTGCCGAAGCCGCACTGCACGCCCTTCAGCAAGGGCGCCGGGCGGCGGAAGATTATGTGGCTGAATTTCGGCGGTGGAGCGCAGACACTGACTGGAATGACGCTGCGCTCCGTTACCAGTTTCGCATGGGACTGTCTGACCCCTTGAAGGATGAGCTAGCCTGAGTTGGTGTACCCCAGACCCTAGACGCATTAATCAATCTTGCCATACAGATTGACCGGCGGCTGAGGGAACGTAGGTCGGAAAAATTTTCCCGACCAACCTGGATGTTACCTAGAGTGCCCAGTCACCTGCATCCGGCCCCTACCTCTCAGTCCACTTCTACAACGGACACTTCGGAACCCATGCAGTTGGGGGTGCTTCGCCCTTCTCTTACTATGAAAGAGCGCCAACGTCGCCGGGCAAATAATCTATGTCTCTACTGCGGGGAACTCGGTCACTATGTCAAGAATTGCCCTACTAAACTTCGTAAGTGTTTCCGAAAATCTCCTGAACATGTGCTTACTGGAATCCAGACCTCTTCTCATCTTGCTATCTCTATCTCTTTGCAGCTTCCAGGAAAGACTCTGTCAGTGCCCGCCATTATTGATTCAGGAGCCTGCAGCTGCTTTATGGACTCATCTTTTGCAACAAGGCATCAGATTCCTCTGCTTCCTAGGACCCAAAGACTGTCCATTCACCTGGCTGATGGGTCCACTATTAAATCTGGGCCGGTTATCCAAGAGACTTCCCCTTTGCCAGTCACCATTGCCGGTGCCCACCACGAACTGCTTCGTATGGACATTATCTCCTCACCTCTGTTTCCTGTAATTCTTGGAATGCCTTGGCTTCAAGCCCACAATCCTGGTGTCAACTGGGCCACAGGGGAGGTCACCTTTTCCTCTCCTTATTGCCAGCAATTCTGTGCCTCAAAGGACCCCCATGGGCCCTTTCCTTTGCTATGTCTGGACACTGAAGCTGAGCTATGCCAAACTGTCCCGAAAGCCTACCATGACTTCATTGACGTGTTCAGCAAGAAAGGAGCAGAAACTCTACCTCCCCATCGGGCGTATGATTGCCCTATCGAGCTCCTTCCAGGGGCCGAAATTCCCTTCGGAAGAATCTTCCCGTTAACCGAGTTAGAACAGGCGGCCCTTAAGGACTATATCGATGAAAACTTAAAGAAGGGTTTCATTCGTCCACCCGCAGGTGCGGGTATCTTTTTTGTAGAGAAGAAGGATCACACACTTCGGCCTTGCATAGACTACCGTGAGCTAAATAAAATTACCGTCAAGAACAGGTACCCCCTTCCCTTGGTCCCCGAGTTATTCCAGAGACTGGGAACAGCTACTATCTTTACTAAACTTGATCTTCAAGGAGCCTATAACTTGGTCCGCATCAGGGAAGGAGATGAGTGGAAAACGGCGTTCCGCACCCGTTTTGGGCACTTTGAGTACCTAGTAATGCCCTTCGGGTTATGTAACGCTCCTGCCACGTTCCAGTATTTTATTAACGATGTTTTCCGGGATTATTTAGATCTGTTTGTCATCGTCTACTTAGACGATATTCTAATCTTTTCTTCCTCCCTAGATGCTCATCGCAGACACGTCAGGTGTGTTTTGACACGACTTCGACAGCATGGCCTGTACGCGAAGTCAGAAAAATGTGAATTCGAACAAGAGAGTATACCATTCCTGCAATTAATCATCTCCATAGAAGGTATCAAGATGGATCTGCAGAAGATCGCTGCAATACTTGACTGGCCAGTTCCTGTTGACAAAAAAGGAATCCGATTCGCTAATTTCTACCAGAAATTCATTAAGGGGTTTTCTGCCATCATTGCCCCTATTACCCAATTAACCAAACTGGGGGTTCGCTTCCATTGGACCCCAGAAGCTCAAGTTGCCTTTGAATCTCTCAAAGAATTGTTTACATCTGCCTCCGTTCTAAAACACCCTGATTCCGCCCTGCCATTTGTACTTGAGGTAGATGCTTCTGAGATTGCTGTTGGAGCAGTACTCTCCCAACGCCAAGGAACCAAGGCACTGCTCCACCCAGTAGCCTTCTTCTCCCGCAAACTTTCGGCTGCCGAAAGGAATTACGATGTGGGGGATCGGGAACTGCTGGCAATCAAATCGGCACTTGAAGAATGGCGGTACTTACTTGAAGGAGCAACTCACCCAATCTTGATCTTCACTGATCATAAGAACTTAGAGTACTTGAGGTCGGCAAAGAGGTTGAAGCCACGGCAAGCCAGATGGGCGTTGTTTTTCTCCAGGTTCTCTTTTCATATTACGTACCGGCCAGGCTCTAAGAATACAAAACCTGACGCCCTGTCCAGAATGTTTCACAAATCCAAAGAAATGACTTCCCCCGATACCATCCTTTCTCCAGGGAATTTTCTTCTGCTGCAGGAAGATTTGCTCTCCCGGATCAAACAGGCTACTCTGGGGTGGACGCCCCCCGCTAAATCGGAACTACGAGCAAAAGACGGGTTGTTCTGGTACAGGGACAAGATTTTTGCACCTGAAAGCGTACGAGTCCCTATATTAGAACTCTGTCACGATCACGCACTAGCTGGACATTTTGGCATAACTAAAACCAACGTACCTTCTGGTGGCCTCAGGTAGGCAGAGACTGCAAGAAGTTTGTGGAATCCTGTGTCACTTGCATTAGGAACAAGAGCAGTAGAGCCAAGGCCTGGGGATTATTGAGACCACTGTCTGTTCCGGATAGACCCTGGAAGATGTTATCCATAGACTTCATTGTAGAGTTACCCCCAGCAGAGGACCATACCACCATCTTTGTGGTGGTAGACCGGTTGTCAAAAATGGCACACTTTATCCCTATGAAAGGCACTCCCTCTGCTTCTGAGACTGCACAGGTATTCATCAGAGAAATTATCAGACTCCATGGAGTACCGGCCAACATTGTCTCAGATCGGGGGGTACAATTTACTTCCCGATTCTGGAGGTCCTTATGCAAAGCTTTGAAGATCGAGCTATCTTTCTCTTCCGCTTATCACCCCCAGACAAATGGGCAAACAGAGCGGACCAACCAAACCCTCGAACAATACCTCCGCTGCTTTTCTTCATTTACTCAAGATGACTGGATCTCTTTGCTTCCGCTGGCTGAATTCGCCTACAACAATTCTACACACTCTGCTACAAAACAAACCCCATTTTTTGCCAATTATGGCTTCCATCCATCATTCCTGCCCAGCTCCATCCCAGATTGTCCTGTATCAGCAGTTCATGAAACAATTAATTTTTTTTCTCTCAACAATCAGCTCTTGCAAGAAACTATGGCCAAGACACAGGAACACAATAAAGAAGTTTTTGATAAAAAGAAACGTGGAGAACTGTTACTGGCACCCGGTAATCTAGTTTGGTTGTCTACACTGAACCTGAAGATGGCATGCCCTTCGAAAAAGCTGGGTCCTAAATTCATAGGCCCATTTCCTGTGAAGAGGAAAATCAATGAAGTGGCTTACGAGTTGGAACTTCCTGAGTCACTTAAAATTCATCCTGTTTTCCACGTAACACTATTAAAACCCTCTGTTGCTAATCCCTTTCCTGGCCGAAGCTCTGACCCTCCTGATCCTGTATTAGTAGATGGGGAAGAGGAGTTTGAGGTAGAAGCAATAGTGGATTGCAGGAGGAGAAACAATCAAACTCAATTCCTGATCAAATGGAAGGGCTATGGGCCCGAGGAGAATTCATGGGAACCTGAAGAAAACATCCACGCTGAGAGTCTGGTTCAATCCTTCAAAAGGTCCCATCCTGAAAAATTGGCTCGGATGGGCATCCGGAGGCTGCCCCTTGGGGGGGGCAATGTCATGAAGATCCTGCCAGTAACAGGCAGAGTAGACCCATCGGTGCACGATTGCGGGCGTCTATGCGCACGCGCACATGCACTCGTTAGTATCTGGCGGGTTATTTAAACCTGTCTGGCACTTGCATCATTGCTGTTTGCTCTGCAGCTCTGTGTATGTGTTCCCTGAAAACCTGATATCTGCTACTGTTTTGACCCGGCTTGCTTTGAGACTATTCCTGTTATCTGCCTGTACCTGATCCCTGGCTTGTTTGACGATCCCTCTGCCTGCTCCTTTTGTACCTCTGCTGCCAGCCTGCTTACCGACCCGGCCTGTCAGTAGATCCTGGACTCCCATTCAATCTGCTGAGCCTGTCTGCTGAGCCATCCAGGCTATTCACCTGTCTGCTGATCATCCAGTCTGCTGGGCCTGTCTGCTGAGCCATCCAGGCTGTTCACCTGTCTGCTGATCATCCAGTCTGCTGGGCCTGTCTGCTTAGCCATCCAGGCTGTTCACCTGTCTGCTGATCATCCAGTCTGCTGGGCCTGTCTGCTGAGCCATTCAGGCTGCTCACCTGTCTGCCTGATCCATCCAGTCTGCTGTCCTGTCTGCTGAGTCGTCCAGTCTGCAGTTCCTGTCTACTGATCCATCCCGTCAGCTGTGCCGGCCATCTGATCCTTCTGCTGTTGATCCTGCCAGGCACTCATACCACTCCGCACTCCTGCACCCCTGTCACCACTATCAGGGGCTCTCGAGTCAGAGGCGTAGGAGAGGCCATCCTCTGCAATTCGGGCTCACCCTTTAGGTACGTAACAGAACTTTTATGTGTATTGTGGGACCGACAATTCATTAATAGCCGCGAGTAGTTTTAAATGACTTTTTTTCCTTTGAAATGTCATTTTGCTGTCAGACTGTTCTAAACACGGGAAACATGCATTTACAGGCATACTATAGACACCCCCAGGTATGAAATTTAAAGGAATATTACACTTTTATTGTTTCACTTTAAGCATTATTAAAATCACTGCTCCCGAAAAAACCCCGTTTTTAAAACTTTTTTTTGCATTGATCCATGTCCCCTGGGGCAGGACCCAGGTCCCCAAACACTTTTTATGACAATACCATGCATATAAGCCTTTAAAATTAGCACTTTTGATTATTCATGTTCGAGTCTCATAGACTTTAACGGTGTTCGCGTGTTCGAACAAATTTTTTGCCTGTTCGCATATTCTGGTGCAAACCGAACAGGGGGCTGTTTGGCTCATCCCTACCCATAATAAATGGCTATTTATTTTGTTAAAATACTTGCCTATGTGTTTTACTCCAAAAAGGACAGTTTTTTGTGAGTAGACAGGTACATTTCAAAAATACAATGTCAAATTAACAAGGGACACCAACCTCCTTGAGGTTAAAAAATACAAGATAATAATGGTGTTGTGGTAACTTGACACACAAAACGAAAAAAAAAAAAAAAAAAAATATGGAGATCACTAGAAAAAAAAATAATAAAACAGGAGATCTTGATAATATATATATATATATATATATATATATATATATAAAAATACAATACATTATTATGGAGATCTGATGAAAAAAATAAATAATATTATTCAAGAGATCATGAGAAATAATAAAGAAATAATTTTTTCAGAACTCTGTGTGAATATCAGCAGCAAAACAACTTCATTATTCTAGCATTCTAAAGAAGAAGAGAATGCATTAAAAGATTTAAATAATTCCAGTGTGACGAATGTGCTATCTCCATTACGAACACTAGTTTTACTAGACCGAGTACTAGTCTCGTACTTGATTCTGAGCATGCGTGGAACTTTGTGCGTCGGAATTGTGTACACACGATCGAAATTTACGAGAACAGATTTTGTTGTGGGAAAATTTGAGATCCAGATCTCAAATTTTGTGTGTCAGAAATTCCAATGGAAAATGTCCGATGGAGCCTACATACAGTCGGAATTTCCGAAAAAAGCTCGCATCGAACATTTTCCATCGGAAAATCCGACCGTGTGTATGGGGCATTAGTATGTTGAAGTGCTATTTAAAATGAATGGCACCGCAGTACATCAACACATGCAACATGCATTATTGCAATCCATAGATATAAAAGTTTTCTATATTTTAATTGTAAGACGTTTTCATATTTTTCATGGTTAGCCCAAACTTAACAGATTACTCAATCAGCTCGTAAGTCTAACATATTTTGTGCCCCTCATGGAATTGGTTCACTTACAAGTATAGGTTATATGCTTGCGTGACTTTTAGTGAACAATGTTTTTTTATTCTCAAATAAAACAAAAAAATGGAGAATCATGCACAAATAAGTACATGAGGACAAACAAAAAGAGTATTAATTAAAGTATTAGGAATGTGTTCTAGTTTCATGCATTCAGTTCAATTCAAATCACCTGTGATTTAATCGTGCTTAAATGTCAAAGTACACTAAAGCCACATACCCTGAAATAAAAACGCCTACACAATGATGAAATTAAATCTAACAAGCAGCTCCAACAATGCAATGGAAACTTCATCTCTTACCTTGCAATGATGAGGCGAACACTAATATGACTATAATACAAAGTGCCTGGTTTTAATTAAACGGAAGAAACCTTGTAAAATTCATTTCTACCGTCATAGTTAATACATTTAAGTGCTCTCAGATTAGATTATATAATATTTTATGAAAAAGGATATAATATCTGAACATGGTGATCATGTAAATGAAAGGACAAAATGAAGCAAACTTACTGAATGAAACATACCACAGACAAAGCCATATCCTTGAAATGGAAAATTAATGGAACATGATAAACAAAGGAAATCAGAAAGAAATAACTGAATTATCTACACTATGTTAGTCCTTCCTTGCTCCGGTTACAGCCTTCCAATTATTACTATAGTCTTAGTCTAATTACCCAATTAAAAAGTTGCTTTAAAGAATCTCTAAACTGAGAAATAATCATTATATGTAATGCTCAATTAACTAATGTTTGGTCGGATGAGTGGATATGTCAATCAGGATTTTAGATAAACAGAAAGTGCTAAATAAATGACGCAGCAAAAACATACAAAAGACACATCCTCGCTCTAGGCTAGGAGATAATACAGCACATTATAGACTGCTTTTGTTTGAAATGTTCACTAGAGATGAGCTTTATGTTCAGGTCAAACATTTGAGCTAAATCCATGTAAATTGCAGCTCAAAAAAATTGTGAAATAATGTCTGTAGCAACCAATTACTAACAATGCACTTCCTGGCCTCTGAACTGTGGTCATGTGATGTAGAAAGGCCAAACATGGGTATTTTCCTATGCGTCAGCCCCCCTCCCTGTAAAAGTCATAGTTCCCAGTAACCTTTGTTTAGTACATATTGGAGAAGACATGGAGTGGTCAGGGAAAGATCAGAGAGTGTACAGAGGGAAAGCTAGGTACTGCTGATTACTGAAAATGTCTATATTTACATTGAAGCACAAACACACCTACAGTTTGTTAGACAGTCATGTAGCAGATTATAGACAGATCACTGATTGTTTGCAAGGATAGGTAGTTGCTGCTGGTGATTGCTGGAAATGTCTATATTTTCACTTTGTCACGGGCACACAGTGGGGTTTATTTACTTAAATTGGAGAGTGCAAAAGCTGGTGCATAGAAACCAATCGGCTTCTATGCTGAGTTTAAAAGAAAAGAGCCTGCGCATACCATACACAGCGGTGGTAGCTTTCCTGAAGAGGTAAGGGAGCTGTGAAAGGGGGGAGGGGAAGAGCTTTCGGGAGAGTAAATTTGTGCAGAGGAGAACTTGGAAAGTGTGTGTGTGTGTGTGTGTGTGGGGGGGGGGGGGTTGTGCAATGAAGAGAGCTGTGGGTTGTGGATGGGAGGGCTAAGGTTAACTGAGGATAGGGGTGCAGAGTTGAACTGTGGACAGGGGAAAAAGAGGAGAGCTGTGGATGAGGTGCAGAGGTGAGCTGTGGATAGAGGTGTGCACAGGTGAGAATTTGATGGTTACTTTTGGGGGGGGGGGGATACTTGAGGGAAGGGGGGGTTTTAGCTTGGGGAAGACCAAGGAAATTTACTGGGGACAGTAAAGTATACAGAGTTCAGTGACCAAGAGTATGTACAGGCATACCCCACTTTTAAGTACACAATGGGGTTTATTTACTAAAGCTGGAAAGTGCAAAATCATGCTCACTTCTGCATAGAAACCAATGAGCTTCTAACCCCAGCTCGTTCGATTAAGCTTTGGTAATAAAACCTGGAAGCTCATTGGTTTCTATGCAGAAGTGAGCCTGATTTTGCTTTAGTAAATAAACCCCATTGTGTACTTAAACGTGGGGTATGCCCGTAATGTATGGCACAGCATGCAGGGGGCAGTGGTGAGAATTTTGTAACATACCTTGTACATTATATACTCAATAACCACTATACTCTGTATGCTGTAATGGATGTTACATATCTTTTACAGTGTATGTTACATATTAAAGGCCTCTGGATGGTACTCCTGAATGTTGTACTCTGTACAATGGGTGTTGTGTTACATACTCCTGAGCCCTGCATTCTGAATGCTGGACTACATATTACATACAGTGCCTTGAAAAGGTATTCATACCCCTTGAAATTTTCCACATTTTGTCATGTTATAACCAAAAACATAAATGTATTTTATTGGGATTTTATGAGATAGACCAATACAAAGTGGCACATAATTGTAAAGTGGAAGGAAAATGATAAATTGTTTTCATTTTTTTTTTACAAATAATTATCTGAAAAGTGTGGCGTGCATTTGTATTCAGCCCCCTTTACACTGATACCCTTAACTAAAATCTAGTGGAACCAATTGCCTTCAGAAGTCACCTAATTAGTAAATAGAGTTCACCTGTGTGTAATCTCAGTATAAATACAGATGATCTGTGAAGCCCTCAGAGATTTGTTAGAAAACCTTAATGAACAAACAGCATCATGAAGGCCAAGGAACACACCAAACAGGTCAGGGATAAAGTTGTAGAGAAGTTTGAAACAGGGTTAGGTTATAAAAAAAATATCCCAAGCTTTGAACATCTCACAGAGCACTGTTCAATTCATCATCCAAAAATGGAAAGAGTATGGCACAACTGCAAACCCACCAAGACATAGCTGTCCACCTAAACTGACAGGCCAGGCAAGGGGAGCATTAATCAGAGAAGCAGCCAAGAGACCCATGGTAACTCTGGAGGAGCTGCAGGGATCCACAGCTCAGGTGGGAGAATCTGTCCTTATGACAACTATTAGTCATGCACTCCACAAATCTGGCCATTATGGAAGAGTGGCAAGAAGAAAACCATTGGTGAAAAAAAGCCATTAGAAGTCTTGTCTACAGTTTGTGAGAAGCCATGTAGGGGACACAGCAAATATGTGCAAGAAGGTGCTCTGGTCAGATGAGACCAAAATTGAACTTTTTGGCCTAAAAGCCAAGCGCTATGTGTGGCGGAAAACTAACACTGCACATCACCCCAAACAAACCCTGAAACATGGTGGTGGCAGCATCATGTTGTGGGGATGCTTTTCTTCAGCAGGGGCAGGGAAGCTGGTCAGAGTTGATAGGAAGACAGATGGACCCAAATACAGGGCTAATCTTAGAAGAGAACCTGTTAGGGTCTGCAAAAGACTTGAGACTGGGTTCACCTTCCAGCAGGACAACGACCCTAAACATACAGCCAGAGCTACAATGGAATGGTTTAGATAAAAGCATATTCATGTATTACAATGACCCAGTCAAAGTCCAGACCTAAATCCAGTTGAGAATCTGTGGCGAAACTAGAAAATTGCTGTTCACAGACGCTCTCCATCCAATCTGAAAGAGCTTAAGCTATTTTGTAAAGATGAATGGGCAAAAATGTCACTCTCTAGATGTACAAAGCTGGTAGAGACATATACAAAAAGACTTGCAGCTGTAATTGCAGCGAAAGGTGGTTCTACAAAGTAGTGGCTTAGGGGGGCTGAATACAAATGCACACCACACTTTTCACATATTTATTTGTAAAAAAGTTTGAAAACCATTTATCATTTTCCTTCCACTTCAAAATTATGGGCCATTTTGTGTCGGTCAATCATACAAATCCCAATAAAATACATTTACGTTTTTGGTTGTGTAACATGACAAAATGTGGAAAATTTTAAGGGGTATGAATGAATACTTGTTCAAGGCACTTTACGCTTTACTGCTGCACTCTGTGTGCTGGGCTATATGTTACATATTTCTGACCCCTACACTCTGTACACAGGGCTATATGTTACTTATTCCTGACCCCCGCACTGTATACACAGGGCTATATGTTGCATATTTCTGAGCACAAGTAATGCTTCCCATTGAAAGTACTGTCCCTCTTGCTGATTTTTTTTTCTGCGCCCTGTGTGATACGTACTTCTCACAATTGCACAATACACACTCCTGAGCCCTGTGTGTTATGCACTCCTAAGTCCTGCACTTTGTGTATAACATATTCCTGAACCATGTGCCTTGTGCAATACGCAGTTCTAAGCCTTAACTTATTATCATTATTTGGTGCCACTTTACTTCTCTACCCTAAGAAAGGTGTGATTGGGGGTCATGTTTGGGAGTGGTTGGGGGCTGGGATTGGGTGTGGTTGGGGGCGGGGAGTTGGCTGGGGAGGATGAGTTACTGCAACTATTCTCTGAGGAAAAAAAGCACTAGATCACTGTATCTGACATATGTGTCTCTTGTGAACAATTATAGCAGACTGGCATTGTTTCAATAGGTGAAAAATTGCATTCCACTTAGTGACATCCCCCCATTATCCATATATTTCAAGAAACCACATACATATGTAGTAATAGCTCACTGTGGAGCTGCTGGTTTTTAGCGGGCTGTTACTGTTACCTTCGTTACCTCAATTTCGCCGGAACCAGGTTTAGAGTCCCGTTGAGTTTAACACCAGACAATGTAGGCACCGGACACTTGAGTATCTTTTCCAATGCTTTAATAAACGTAACTGTAGGAAGTAGCAGGAGAGAGGTAGAAGAAAAGTTGCAGGGAAGTTCAAATACCTTTTCTTGATGTAGTATTAAGAATTGGAATCTTATTGATGAATGTACTTTCCTCTTAGAGTTGAATCTTTGCCCGCCTGGATAGGTTTCTCTCACTAACCTAGCAGCCAGTACGTAGCACGAACAAAAGTCTCTGCCACAGACTTAAATGGAATAGAAACCCATACGATCCTCTGCCACAGGATGTAATGGTTTATGATGAACAGCAAACACAGCACTAGAACCTTTAAGCCGACCCGGCAGTACTATGCGGTAAGATTACTTTAGGATACGTCCTCCAACCGAGTCACCAGGCCCCTCTCCAGACCAGCACTCTGCATGATCCTTCCATGACCGGTCCTCCCCTGGGATCTTCTCAGTTGTCCAGCTTCTTCACATAGGACAGACAGCCCAGGACCATTCCCTTGCCGGTGTGATAGGCCCCAGACAGGCTTCTGGGCCCACCCACACGCTGCAGCAACGTGGGCCTCCTGGTCGGAGGACCACGCGGTAGTACTCCTAACACATACCTATCGGCCAGGAGGGCCAGCAGGTGGAACTAAAACGAACCCTAAAACATGGCATCTGTCCCATAAATACCCTCTCCCAGAATGCAACTCGGAGGACCACCTCCACCGAGTTATCTCCGAGACAGAGGAGCACTCATACACTTCAACGTGTTGCCTTTCCAACACCGACCCATGGTGACAACGACACTGACAGGCACAGTGTGAAACTACATGCAACTTAGTCAAGTTGGAACAGAGGCAAATCTGACTATGTATGAACGGATAACCCACTAAATTTACCTATAAGCAGTAGATTGAAAATCTACCAGCGCTACACATACAATTATTCATATAATGTTTATAGGAATGCAATGCACTAAACTCATGGTAAAGAAACAGACACAATAACAACACCACAATGTACAACCCTAATAAATACAATGGAAAGTCCATGTTATCTTCCCACTCCTGTTTGTTTAACCTTCATCAGGAGGAGGGCTTTTTTTTCAGCTGGAACTTGGTGGAACTTAGTTCCACCACCTCTGGCTCAGGCCCTCTGCTCCCTGCCTACCACTATTACTTGTAAACACAAGTCCAACTCCTGTGTTTACAAGTGACAGCTTGTCTCTCACCAGCTCCCACAGATCTGATCTCCTGAGTGCCTCCCACTGAGTGCAGGATGTGGACAAGGGAGGTGCAGGTGACCAGGGTTCAGTGCAGATCCCAACATCCCCACTGGATGGTCTCTCTGCAAGTGAGAGGGGTGAAGCCACCTAGAGTGTGTGAAAAGTAATAGAGCCGGGTGGGTGCTCCAGCTTAATACAGCAACAAAAGTAAGACATGTGGATAATGGTGGAGCTTTTAAGAGGGAGGGAGAAGATGGGGGGGTTCTATGGAGAGGTCAGAGCTGAAGAAGGGTGAAAGTGAGATGTGGATGGGGGATGCAGCGGTAAGCGGCTGTGAAAGAAGGTTGAACTCTGCACTCTCTATGTAGCTCATCCCAGGTCTGTCTTTAATATTGATTGGACCCTGGGTAAACATTTTCTTGCCCCCCATGCAATTTTGCTCTCTACCTGCTCTGAGGCATACAATAAATAGCATCTAGGCTCAAGATCAGTTTATTGAATCAGATCAGGCAGCGATTGCGATTGGTTGCCAGAGGTATCATTACCGCTCACTGACTGGCTACTAGAGGTTGCAGCACACATTATGGCTCACTGCCTTTTTGCTAGCGGTTACAGCACATGACTTCTGCTTGTTGATTGATTGCTAGAGATTACCGTACATCAATACTGCTCACTGATTGGTTGCTAGAGGTTACTGGACAGCCTTACCACTCACTAATTGGTCACTAGAGGTTACTGCACATTATTACTGCTCACTGATTGGTTGCTAGAGGTTACTGCCAGTCTGTGGCTATTTACATATCAATGCTGCTGATCCGTGGCTATTTGCATATTAATGCTGTCTATATTTACATACCAATGCAGGTTATTTACATGTAAACACAGGGTCTACAGGTGAGTCATCTATACATGGCTATAGGGCAGAGATGGGCAGCATTAATAAAAGAACTTCACACTGAGATATTGGGACACAGCATGGACTCTGCACTCTGTGGGTACCCCCCACACCCCAACACTGCAATCTGTATGTAATACCCCTTAAGATCCTCCCACTGTTAGTGAAATTTGACCACACTATTAACCCACTATGTGATGAGGTTTGGAGGGGGTTTTGGGGGGGTCGCGGTTGAGTTCCTGCACCCATTTTCTGAGAAAAAAAGCCCTGATCTGGGGTTCTCCTAATGAAGAGGATTAAACCTTTTAAATGCATTGGATAGTGGGAGATTGGAACACTAAGGAGCTGCATAGATTTGTTGCACTTGAATACTGCATATGAGTGCAGGCATCTAGTGGGAAAGTTCAATGTGTATTCTGTCTCTGTGAACTTAATGAGATTTTTATCAATCCAAGTTATTTTTTTTTATACTATCTGAGGAGAAGTTGAAAAGTGTTTCCCTTCTTTATTAAAAGACTGAGAAAAACATGTTTTATCTGTGGGAGAAGGCCTGGTGGGATCAGACTGAGCCTGAGAGAAGCTGAGACTCAAGGGAGGCATCCTTTGTGGCCCTGATAACATGTGTGCGGCTTAGAGAGCAGTAGAAAGACACTGACACTTTCCATGCAGCACTGAGTGCATTGGCATAACTTGGATCACTAGGCAAAATGGATCTACTGTGCACCACTGAAGGGACTGTGAACTGTCTCAATAAAAATAGAGGTATCACTATGCTTTCACTGTGACTTTGACTCTCTAGCAGTCACTGATGTGAGGAGTGACTTTTGAATGCATTAGCACTAGGGATGAGCTCAGGCACATTCAGATCTTAGCCCAAACCCACCTGAGTTATCCTACCAGAAAGCTGTCACTGCACACCTCCAATGCCAAAGGCCAGGGCATTCTCTGCCCTGCAGCTGCATGTATACACTGCCCTTGCATAGGTATTTTTTGTGGGACAGGGAATGCCTTGACTGCTTGTGATTGGCGGTTTGCAGTGACAGCTTCCTGGTGGGATAGCTCAGATGGGTTAGGACTGGGTCTGAACACTCCTGAGCTCATCCATAATTAGCAAGAACTGACTGTGAGCTTTGTCAGCATTTGAATGCCAGTAGAGGAGTGAATGGTCTCTTTTGATTTATTAGCTAATACAAGCAGTGTGCAAAATTTGGACCCTGTAAGCGTCTAGAATGTGCACTATATTGTAAACAATGAGACATATAGTAACTATAAGGTTTATTTGACACCATTCAAAGAAGTTTCTGAAGAGTGTGCCGTTGACAATAAATATAGATATATAAGCTACAGTTACTACATTATGGTATATATAATTTATTATTACTATGTTGTTTTTTGGTGTTAAGACATCCCATATCATTTTACTTATTAGGAGCTGGGGTATCATTGAGTGGGGAGACAGAATAGACATGCTGTATTTACATAGAACCAAATAATCACCATGTTCCAAATAATCATTCTCGTTAAAAAATAAGTATAGTATAATATATTTTTAACAACTCAAATAACACAATATACATAAAATGTGTTGTGAAATTGGTCCCCATTGACAAAAACAGCTGCTTAAATGTGGTGTTGAAATGACCAAAAAAAGACACAATGGGGGTTATTTACTAAAGGAAAATTCACTTTGCACTGCAAGTGCACTTTAAAGTGCACTTGGAAGTAAAGTCACTGTAAATCCGAGGGGGACATGCAAGGAAAATAAAAAACAGCATTTTAGCTTGCACATGATTGGATGATAAAATCAGCAGAGCTTCCCCTCATTTCAAATCTACCCCTTAGATTTAGAGCGACTGCACTTCCAAGTGCACTTGCAGTGCAAAGTGAATTTGCCTTTCGTAAATAACCCCTTCTATACTACCAGACTTTATATTACACAATATATACATTATAATGTGAAAATAACATCATTCCTAATTGACAATAATAGATGCTCAAGTTCAGTATTAAAAGTACCATAAGGAGGGAAAAACACCAACACTCATTTTTTTCTCATAAAAGGAAAAACTCAGACCCTTAATTATCAGCTTAAAGTGGTTGTAAAGGATAAAGGTTTTTATTCACCTTAATTCATTCTCTGCATTGAGGTAGAAAACCTTTTATATGCCCCCCCCCCCCCTTTCCTTATAAACCTGATCTTGGTCCAGTGCTGTGCACAACAGCAGTGGTTCTCTCTGGTATCTCCCTCCTCATAAAGCAGATTGATAGCCTGTGGGAGCCATTAGCTACTATTGTTGTCAATCAAATCCAGTGATGAGGGAGTGGGGGGCAGGGCCAAGCCACACTGTGTGTGTCCATAGACACACACAGTAAGGCTCTGGAGCAAGCATGAAACACGTCCCCCTTAGCAAACCACTTGCTGGGGGGGGGTACGTGAAAGCAGAAGGAGACAGAAGCACTAGTGGGGGACACCAGAAAAGAAGGATGAGTCTGCTCTATGCAAAACCATTGCACAGAGCAGGTAAGTAAAATGTTTGTTATTAAAAAGAACAAAAAAACTGACAAATAAGACATTAAAGTGGAGTTCCACCCAAAAGTGGAACTTCCACTCATCAGATTCCTCCCCCCCTCCGGTGACACAGTTGGCACCTTTCAGGGGGGAGGGGAGTACAGATACCTGTATATTACAGGTATCTGTACTCACTTCCGGCATACATAGCCACAGAATCTGCGGTTATTTACGCCACTTCCTGCTCCCTCCCCGCTGCCTGCTGGGAAACACACGGGTCCCAGAGGCAGCAGCGACCATCCGTATTGCGCTGCGCGACTCGCGCATGCGCAGTAGGGAACCGGGAAGTGAAGCCGCACGGCTTCACTTCCTGATTCCCTTACCGAAGATGGAGGCGGCAGCACCCGAGGACGGAGAGATGGTTCCGCCTCGGGTGCCGACATCGCGGGCGCCCTGGACAGGTAAGTGTCCATGTTTTAAAAGTCAGCAGATGCAGTATTTGTAGCTGCTGACTTTTAAAAAAAAAAATTTCGGCGGCGCTCCGCTTTAATATCACTTAATTCACTTGATTTCTTGGTTTAGCAGCCTATTTTTATTCTTCACACCCCACACTCCCAAAATCCCCCCCCCCCCCGAAAAAATACATAAAATAAATAGAACCAGTGTCATCTAGAAACACCAATTACAATGTATTTCCAGCCAATAATATCATATATGTTTTTCATTCTTATCAATCCTTGTTGATGCATCAATTTGAGTATAAAAAAATAGTTTTTTGCCCAGCAATAATTGTCAACCGTGCTGGATAAAACATAGCATATGACATGTTCAACTCTTGCAGACATTTTTTTCTTCCTGGCCTTTTTCATTGCACCTCAGAATAATCTAGATATAATAATAGCTCTGCAGCATTTATTGTAGCATAGACTTAAGACAGCATGTTCGATTGGTATCTCTGCCTTGAAAATAATCAGTTTATCTGAGATTGGTCTTGGCATTCTTTCAGGTGGAGAGGGAGAAGTTGCAAAAACCAAGAGCCAAGATGTGTATTATCACCACCACCCGCTGTGTCATTAGAGCACACTGACAGCATTATCCTAAAGATGACATTTTTCAGCAAACTGTAATGGACCAGTACATTTTATTCTGACTATCCTTATTTTGCCCAAGTACCCTTAGAGCAGTTTACTATTGTAGAGCTCAAATGGCATAAATAAGTACTGGTTACTAAGCAAGTTCTCACAGGGTCTTAGATAACATTTATGTAGCACCCTTACCCAGCTTTAGGGGCAATCATACTGCTCAGTCCTAGTCCTAGGTATATTTTTATTTTAGTGATACAAAAAAAAAGACGCCACTTGCTCCCATCTATAGCTGGCTATCGCAGTAAGACGCATTGGAAGGCTAACAACAGGTACAAATAAGGCCAAGGATAAATCCAAGGGAAGAACCAAGCTTAACTTACCACCTGCCCGCAAACAACCAAATAACCTGTCCAACAGTATGCATTAAAAGCAGGGGTTTAGTCTGCACACATTTGCAAATGCATGCGTAAGCTACAGAGCCTAACCAAGGCACCCCGGTATCTGAGGTACCTAACACTAATTTATAAGTGTCCCCACAGTGGAGGCACATGCATTCTGATGGATAGGTGAGAGCAGGTGGACTGAAGGGGAGCCACCCCTTCTTAAAGGTACAGGGGCACACTGAACACCCAGCCTATAGCACAATGGCTGCAAAGGTGTCAGTGCCTTGCCTGACCATAAAACACAACAGTGATAAAAAAAGACGCCACTTGCTCCCATCTATAGCTGGCTATCGCAGTAAGAAGCATTGGAAAGCTAACAACAGGTACAAACAAGGCCAAGGATAAATCCAAGGGAAAACCAAGCTTAACTTGTGCTATATGCTGGGTGTTCAGTGTGCCCCTGTACTTTTAAGAAGGGGTAGCTCCCCTTCAGTTCACCTGCTCTCACCTATCCATCAAAATGCATCAGAATGCATGTGCCTCCACCGTGGGGACACTTAAAAATTAGTGTTAGGTACCACAGATACCAGGGTGCCTTGACGAGGCTCTGTGACTTACACATGCATTTGCAAATGTGTCCCCTCAAAATAACTCCATACACAGCCATTAATGTCTAAAAAACTGGCAACAAAAGCGAGTACACCCCTAAGTGAAATGTCCAAATTGGGACCAAAGTGTGAATATTTTGTGTGGCCACCATTATTTTCCAGCACTGCCTTAACCCTCTTGGGCATGGAGTTCACCAGAGCTTCACAGGTTGCCACTGGAGTCCTCTTCCACTCAGTGTTGTCACATGAAAAGATATAATAAAATATTTACAAAAATGTGAGGGGTGTACTCACTTTTGTGAGATACTGTATCAGGAATATGAAATGCTTGGGGTCAAAAACGTTTTACGGCAAGTTAAACTTGAAAGTGTTACTATCAACAAAGTGTAATAGGACTTGCTATAGGGAGAGGATGACCTCAATTATGACCATCAATTATGTGAAAACTGTAGGAACAATTTATGAAATTATACTAACACACAGTGGAATACAGTGAATACACTACATTCAAGGACATAGGTTATTCTTAAGTAGTTTTTATTTTATATTTTTTTAATACAGAAATTTTAGTGTTTTGGTAGGGGGAGGTGTGCATGTAAAGTGTAGAATTGCTGCTTGGTGTTCAACTTTTCAGTATGTGCTAGCTTACAACAAACCATTTACCGAAGTACCAAAAAGTCAGATTTGCTACCAAGAACATCAAGATGCAGGATGGCCAAGCAGCCGTCATTCTGCTCTGCAAACAATTTCGGAAATTAATATTGTAACAGGAAAAGGTTAGAAAGCAGAAGGCTAGAAGCAGTTTTTGTCACAGAGAAAAAAGGCAACAGTTTAACAAGCTTCATGTTTGCTGTCAAGTATAACCAAATGCAGAATGGCCAAGTGTTTGACAGTCTGCTGTTTTGGGAAATTAACAAATGATTAGCACTGTGGTGAATAGTGTCAGAGGGTCACAGATTTTTTTTGTCAAAGTAGACAAACAGTTATAAAATTTAATGTGTCAAAATTGCTGCCAAGTACAGAAAGTAAAAGAGTGGACTGGCAGTGTGGTATGAGTACGGCGGCTGATCAGCAAGTGGTTAAGATACAACATTTGTTTGATATATATTTTATTGTTGATGTTTTGACACAATGCACTTTACATCACTGTTTATATATAGCGCAGCACTTATTCATTTTCCTGTACTATTGCACAACGATAAGTTGTGGTTCTTGCAGCTGCCCAATCTAGATTATAACAGCGCAGTATACTTTTTAAAGAATATTACAAAGAAAGCATAGGATGCTGGGGGAGCAAGGGATAAGGTAAGTTTAACTTCTTTATTCACACACTTCTCAAAAAAATGAGCATTTAAGCCTTTCAGTACAGGGGGATCTCCGCTGCAAGGGTAGTTTTAAAATTTTCTTGAAGTTTAGTTTAAAGCCAACCATGCTCCTAATGAATTTTGAATAAGCACAGTAAATAATATCTGTATAATACTTTGTACAGGCATACCCCACTTTTAAGTACACAATGAGGTTTATTTACTAAAGCTGGAAAGTGCAAAATCAGGCTCACTTCTGCATAGAAACCAATGAGCTTCTAACCCCAGCTTGTTCGATTAAGCTTTGGTAATAAAACCTGGAATCTCATTGGTTTCTATGCAGAAGTGAGACTGATTTTGCACTTTCCAGCTTTAGTAAATAAACCCCATTGTGTACTTAAACGTGGGGTATGCCAGTAATACTGTAAAAATTAATATGACATGTTTATAGGAAAATAGTATTTCTAAGAACATTTTATAGAATCAAAATATCCTTAACAAGCAGACATCCTAGAAAGATGATTCGATTAAAATAACACAGTTTTAGTCCTTTAGTGGCTTCCTAGCCTCTAATGTATGCGTGACTTTTATTCATCATCTGTTTACATGGACTAGAAAGAAACCTTGTATGTTCCAAGTTCATACCAATGACTACGCAAAACATTTACGTCAAGAGAATCAATAGGAACAAGTATATAAGCTAATTTTCCAATGAAAGCTATATGTTCGTGATTATTGTTGTAATATACACAAAATGGGAGATCTTGATACATTTTATGTATATTTTGTCACATATTGACTTATACTGAGTGAAAGGATCAACTCAAATGTGTTGGTAAAGGCAAACTAACGACTACAAGTAAAAAAAAAAAAAAAAATCACTCAAGGCTTTCAGGTATGAACTACCATTTTTCATGGATTCAACTTGAGACAGGTGGCCACCCTCAGATCACAATGTGTTGTGCTTTAGTGTTCAAGCTACCATGTTATGTGATGCTTGCATTTAGCTGATGATTGCTTCTATTACAACAAGCAACAGGTGTCAGTGACTTCTAAGGTGATGAGGTTGGCAACTGCTATTAATCATGACTGTCAAATACAATGAAATAAATGAAATTGACAACTCCTTTCAGGATGCATCTGGCATTCCTAAAATGCCATAAGCCTACTATTTTATCTCTTATTAAGATTGTTACAGATGATTCTTTAAAAGCACGTGCTTAAAGAACAAAAGCTACTGTATTTCTATATATAATTAAAGTTTAAAAATAGACACACCATCTTATAGTGTATATTTAGAGAATGAATGCAAGGACTATGAACCATTTCCTCAAGCAGCAGTAGAACAAAAATACAGGAAAATGTCAATATTAAGCAAGGGCGTTTTACTGTACCTTGATTGTATTTTGTCCTTAAAAAAGGTCAGACTTTATACGGTTTAAAAGACATGTTTGATAACTTATTACATATGCAATAAAAAAAAAAGTTATTGATTTAAATCCACCAAATGGATGTTCATGTATCTAAACTGTAAATACTATGATCACCATAGAAAAAACTATTTAATGCATATACAGTAAATGTCTCAGAGTTGGTCCTATAGTCAAATCAAGGGAAAATGTAAGGCAACTGAAGATTCAAATTTAACCGCACTGCACACTGCATAATATCCTGACATACTTCTAGCAAATGTTTTCAGGAATTCTTGTGACTGCATATAATGGCCAACCACATCAAAGTAGTCCCTCTCTGGCCAGTAAATCACAATCCCAAAAGGTCTGGAGCTAAATCTCTTATCCCACATGTGTCAATTGTACATGTAATTCACAGCTGCTGTAGAAAGTCACTTGGAGTGGTGAACCATAACTAAAAAGAACCAAAAACCACAGCACTCATGGCCACTATGTACCATAAATGTCCACAGTCATATGTTAAAGATATGTGCTCATGACTCCTGACTGTATGTCAACAAAGGTACTTTTATTAAAACAAAGTAAGGCTCCATGCACACTGGGCTTAAAAAAACTCCAGTTCCCTTGGCAGAGAAAAACGATCATATAGAGAGTTTTTTTTACAAAGTTTAGATGAGTTTGGGAGAGTTTTGTGTTTTTTTCTGCCAGAAAGCTCCAATCAGAAGTGCAAACCAGAAAGGTTTTTTTCCTGCCTCTAAATGTTGAGCTCAAAATATACCTGTAATCGTCCTAATGTGCATCGATACATAGGATAACATTGGGCTGAACACAAAACTCCTGTAGAAGCAGCGATTTTTAAGCCAGTGTACATAGAACAATGATGATAATTACATCAATAGAGGCAAGCTGTCATCCAATTACCCTTGTAATGTGGCTCTGATGAAAGAAAGAACCCAGCATAAGGCTGGGAGAGTGGATGGAGATAGATTGAGTTCTAGTGAAAAGTCCCTGGATTTGCTCACAGGAAGTGATGTCACAGGGGTCGGGAGTCACAAGCACATATATTTGGGCGCTGTGATTTTTTGTTCCTCTCTGGTCAGTCCCTACTCTATTTTGCAAAATATTAAATACTTACTTGCTCATAGCATACTTTTTTTTTTTTTTTTTTTTTTTTTTACAATTGTCTGATTTACAATTATATATCAAAATATATGGAGATAGATACAAAAAGTTCAAGATAAGGAAAGATCACATGGAGTGAATGTCCCTTTTAGATCATAGCATAACAATTACAGTAAGGATAGCTGTGTAAGCCATTATTCATTAAACAGTAAGTTAGTGGGTAGGCGTAGGTCCAGTCTTGGCCACTACACATCAAAAAAAAAAAAAAAGCGTTAAAGTGGTTCTAAAGGCATACTTTTTTTAATCAAATGCATTATAAGGAAAAAATAAACTTTCCAGTATCAGCTCCCCCTAGCCCTCCCCCCAATACTTACCTGACTCCTCTATCAATCCAGCACTGTGCCATCCAGTGCTGGGCCAAGGTCATCCAGTGCACACGGCAAAGATAGCAAACTATGCCTCCCTGCCCCCGGACACGGGGGCGCGATCAGACTTATAGTGGTGTAAGGTCTGTAATGTTTGTTGCATGTACTATAATAGTACTATATTATATAATGGGTGCACACATATGGGATAGTGGTCTGTGGTGTCACTGTGGAAATGTGGAGAAGTCCATGACCCTTTACTATTCTACACCAAACCACACGGTGCTGCAGCACCATGGCGTTTGGTGTGTGTGAAAATGTGTGTGTTAGTAGATATGTAGGGGTGCCTTTAACTATCAATGGCACTGCTGCTCATCTACCAAAGGACAGTGCTCCTCTGTGTTCTTCAGGGAAACCACAATTTTGTGCATGATCCTGACATGCAGGCATGTGAACCTAGCCTTATAGCAGGTTCACAATGGTGCACTGTGGTTTGGCCACAGTGCGATTGTATGTGTGGTTTACCTGCAGTTTTAGGTGTGCTTTTGATGAATTATATTGGACTGTGTGTTTTCTGAATGTGCATCAAAGATGCAGTATGCAAGACTGTGATTTTCATTCATGAAAACAGCCTAATAGAATTTAATAGGAGTGCACCTAAAACTGCAGGTAAACTGCACATACAATCACGCTGCGGCCAAACCACAGTGCACCAGTGTGATCCCACTATTAACCCCCGTTCACATTTACTGTGGCTTTCGCAAAAGTAGTGCATGTACTGTGGCACAGCATCAATTTGAACACTGCCATTGCCGGCAATAGGATGTGACTTGTCAGATCATATGACAAATCGCTCCAATGTGAACGTGGGCTAAGAGATGAGAAAAATGTGAATTGGTGAGGAGGTTGGGGTGGTAAAAGTATATGCTAATGAAGGGCAAAGTGACAGAGTGCAGAGACTATGCTAGGCTGCATGGTGGGGACAGGACAATTACAGGAGCTAAAAGCAAACTGGGATGGAAAGGGTGTAAGATCTGTATGTGGAATGCTGAGTTGAGATCAGTGGCTGCAAGATATGTGTAGTGGAGATTTATAGAGGGACAGCAGATAAGAGAAGGGAAGACATTAACATGGCAGAGGAGCGAGGAGGATCGGTGCTCATTTGCTGTGATGATCGTGCAGGAAAGGTAGAGAGAGAGGTGTAGATGGAGCGGAGTCGAGCCGGACCATAGTGAGAGTAACAGGGAAGAAGGTGAAGTGTCCCGGAAAGAAGAGCAAGTTGAGGGGGGAGCAGAGCTTACTAGAGGATAGAGTGATTATTAGCTGCAGTAAATAGCAGAGATAAGGCAGAGGTGGATGAACGGTGGAGTCGGCTGTTAATACACAGTCACTCCTTGTACCGGCCCTGGTGCCCTTACTGCTCTCTTTCTCCTCCCGGACACAGAGGCAGCAGCGGGAGCCATTGGCTGCTGTCAATCAAATCCTGTGAGGGCTGAGCCACGCTGTGTGTGTCAATGGACACACAGAGCCCTGCTCAAGAGTGAACCTGCACATATGTTCCCAAAGCAAGCATTTGAGTGGTAGAAAAAAAGTATTTGATCCCCTGCTGATTTTGTATGTTTGTCCACTGACAAAGAAATGATCAGACTATAATTTTAATGGTAGGTTTATTTTAACAGTGAGAGACAGAATATCAACAAAAATATCCAGAAAAACACATTTTCTATGGCTAGGCCACTCCAGGACCTTAATATGCTTCTTCTTTAGTCACTACTTTGTTGCCTTGGCCGTGTGTTTTGGGTCCTTGTCATGATGAAATACCCATCCACGACCTATTTTCAATGCCCTGGCTGAGGGAAGGAGGTTCTCACCCAAGATTTGATGGTACATGGCCCCGTTCATCGTCCCTTTGATGCGGTGAAGTTGTCCTGTCCCTTTAGCAGAGAAACACACCTAAAGCATAATGTTTCAACCTCCATGTTTGACGGTGGGGATGGTGTTCTTGGGGTCATTTCTCCTCCTCCAAACATGACAAGTTGAGTTGATGCCAAAGAGCTTTCACTTAGTAAAGGGTCGGTGTGATTGGCCCTTTACCCCAATCTGTGACCAGCCAAGTCTGAAGGGGCGTGTAGACAGTGGTCAGCGCAAGCACTGGAGAACATCCATGGACGCCCTCCCAGCATTGTAAGTGGGTGGGAACAGGTTAATAAACATTCAGTATGGTGCCAATATGGGGTAAACTCACATGGCTGAAAAAGAGCTAAATATCCAGGTCTGATAACTGACCTGAACCATTCAACAGAACTGAAAAAATGTCTGTGCTCAACTGAAATGTTTGAGCATAGATATTTCTCCAGTTCTTTTGAAAGTGCATGGCAACTTACAAAGGCAAAACTGCAGAAGCAATTCTTCTGCCCAGTCAATACATACAGTATATACATTGGGATGACTCTCTTCACTGTACATTAACAGATAATGAGGAATTCATAATTGGGGGCCCACTCAGGCTGACTCAGAGGAAATCTCATTGTTTTCAATGGTGCCCATTCTAATCAAGGTTCCTGCAATACTGTAGTGTGATTTAAAGTGCGACTTGGCCCCATAGAATATGCAAAGTCATACCACATAATCACACTGTAAATCGCATTAAAGTCACATCACAGTAGTGTAAATCGACTCTAAGGGTCCTTTCACACGGGCGGTCCGTCTGGGAGACTCTGCTTTGCTCAGTGAAGGATTAATCCACTGATCCCCACTGAGCAGGAGGATGACAGGTCTGTCACAGCTCACTGTGCTGAGACGGACCTGTCAGAGCCCCGCTCTTCTCTATGGGGAGATCAGATGAAAACGGACCTCCTGTCCATTTTCATTTGATCCCATCCGATCCGCCAGACAGACAAAAAATAGGGTCTCCATTCGTCTGGATTTGGCAGACAGGATCGGATCGGATACCAGCGGGTGTCAGCGGATATGTCACTGCTGACATCCGCTGCCCCATAGGAGTGAATGGAGGCTCCGATCAGGTCCACCTGAAAAACTGACAGGCAGACCTGATCGGAAAGCCTGTGTGAAAGGGGCCTTAAGCATATCTAGACCCAAGAGCGAAGAGCAAAGGGGCCTTAAGCATATCTAGACCCAAGAGCAAAAATTGAGAGATTTGTAGCTTAACCATCCTTGCGTTGTTACATAGTTACATAGTTACATAGTTAGTAAGGTTGAATAAAGACACCAGTCCATCCAGTTCAACCTGAGTGAGTGTGGGTGCGTGTCTACAATTATCCTTATTTATTTAAGGTACCCATATAGCGCTGTTAATTTATGCAGCACTCCACACATACATCGCACACACACATTGGTCCCTACCCTTAAGGAGCCCACAATCCAAGGTCCCCAACTCACATTCATAATGTGTAATTGTTAGATGACTCTAGTTCCTTGCTACCTCTGGTTATTGGCCCACATCTTGCACTCACAAGGGGACCTTTTTTATGATTCACCCTGACCTCTCTCACTTATAACAAGCTCATGTTACGGTGAGTTGAGATTTATATGTGGAAAACACGAGTGCACTTGAACTTGAATCATTCAGCAGGAAAGCAGACCTAGCTGAAATGTTTATACATATAAACTTCTAATTTTGCAAGCAGCGTCAGTTCTTACCCTCCATGTAGGGGGCATCTGGCACACACATATTTTTTCTTCCAGGCCTGCTGAGACAGACATATAGGTGGATTACACAAACATTTTTTCCAACATTACAAGACAAAAACATCAAAAAGATATGATCAGGGCAGAAACACAAGGCTTCTGCAGTTTCCATACTATACATACTAGGTTCACTTCAAGCAGTGTAGAACATGCATTAACCGATTCAGCCCCGGAAGTTGTTGTTTTAACTGACAATTGTGCGACTGTGTGATGTTGTACCCAAACAAAACTGACGTCCTTTTTTTCCCACAAATAGAGCTTTCTTTTGGTGGTATTTGATCACCTCCATGGTTTTTATTTTTTGCACTATAAAAAAAAAAAAAAGAGCGACAGTTTTGAACAAAAAACAATATTTTTTACTTTTTGCTAAAATAAAATATCCCCCAAAAAATGTAAAAAAACAAATTTCTTCCTCAGTTTAGGCCAATATGTATTGTTCTACATAATTTTGGTAAAGAAACATCGCAATAAGCGTATATTCATTTTTTTGCGCAAAAGTTATTGCGTCTACAAAATAGGGGATAGATTTAAGGCATTTTTATTATTATTATATTTTTTTACTAGTAATGGCGGCGATCTGCTATTTTTAGCGGGACTGCGTCATTGCAATGGACAGATCAGACACTTTTGACACTTATACAATGATCAGTGCTATAAGAATGCACTGATTACTGTATAAATGACACTGGCAGGGAAAGGGTTAACACCAGGTTCAATCAAAGGGTTAAATGTTCCCTAGAGAGGTGCTTTATAACTGTGGGGGGAGTGGACTGACTGGGAGTAGAGAGAGATCGCTGTTCCTAATCACTAGGAACAGACAATCTCACTCTACTCCCCTGACAGAACGGGGATCTGTTCGTTTACACTGGCAGATCCCCGCTCTGCCTCTCTGTCTTTGATTGGCTCCCTCACTATCGATTGGCACGCCGTTAGATTGCCGTGTAGGTGCCCGACGTACAATGACGGCGATTTGCGCAGGAGAGCCAACCTGCTGCAGTACAACTGCAGTGGCTGTTCAGGAAGTGGTTAAGCAATATCTATTTTCATTGTATCGTAATCACAAATATGTTTTCACTGTGACAAAGTACATTTTTGGGTTAAGAGATTGTGGCAATTCAACTCCTGGACAGAATGGAACCAAAAGGGGTCATACACAGTCTTAGTACGTAGGCTAAATATAAGGAAAAAAAGCTGCAGAGTGCTTGTAAAAAGAGAGGCCCTAGAAAGAAAATGACATTGTAAGTGATCCGTGCACATTATTATTTTAAACTAAAGAGAGCTTTTAAAACCTTTTAAATAAATTCTTTATTTACATAGAAAGATCCAAAAAACAGTGCATCTAAATCAAAACGGCAACAACTGTATATTAAAAAGCAACATATAACCATAAACAAATGTTTGCCAATGTAGAAGAAGCTTATCTCAAACATCATATGAATGTAAAAATCACATGATAATCATTCATATCCTGCCATATCAAATATCCACTGCCATCTAAAAATACAAGTATTCAAAGTGCAAAATAATGTGCAAAAATTCATATAATAAAGTGCAACTATAGTGCAAAAAATTCATATAATAAACATTTCGTATAAAGTGCAAAGTGCAAGAATCCACAAAATTAATGACCATATTAAATATAGTTAACAATATGTTGTGAGTTTTCTTTGCACACTAGATCTTGCCAAGAAGTTTTTCTATATTTTAACATTCCTTGTAACAGCAATAGAGGTTTTTGATCAAAGCATAGAGACAGGGTAACAAACACAGTGCAGGGAAACAAGCGACAGGATTATTGAGAGGTGAAAGCCGGCCATAGATGGCACGATTTTCTTTCCTGCAGCCACGGATTACGCACAATAATTATTGCTAGCGGCTATAGCAAGAATATGACAGCAACAAGTCCACCACTACCGCCACTTTTGGAATCTATTGCTGTGACAGCGACAAATTCTTAAAGAATTACCACAAGTTCTCCATTCAGAAAACTGGCAGTAATTAGGACCAACTCTGATCTGGCGTACAGAGGTACATCATTATTCAGATTGGACCGTGCCTGTGCTGGGAAGCTGTCATGTCTGCAGGGTTCATATTTAGGAAATGACTTGCCTTTGGATGAGCAAGAGAGAGACTAGTTCCCCATTAGGGCCTGCTTCACTTTTTGAGTGACAGTGCACAGCAGTGGGCAGATTCGAAAGCCCCTATTGGACTAAATAGCAGCTATGGATCTGCCCACTCCCATGCACTGTCAATCAAACCTGATGGAAAACTAGCCTGGTTTTCTATCAGTCTCTGCCCACCCCTAGTGTAGAACTCCTTTGCTGGGGAAGGAGGGCAGGTATTCACTGTGGAAGGAGTGTGCAGTGTGGACCTTCCTTATGAAGTAGAAACATGGACAAAGTAATATATCTGTCCGTGACAGGTACATGAATTTGCTGCAAGCACCGTGCCTGACAGAATTCTAAAGGGTGCCTATGATATCCTTTCTGAATTCCACTGATTGTTGCAGGGCAGAAATTGAGGGTAAATCTCTAAAGAAGCCTTGGATTTGGGTTGATGGGGGTTCCAACTTCTCCCGGTACTATTCAAAACAAAGAAAAAAAAGCTAGTGGGACATTAAATACATTATAGTTGAATTTAAGTTCAACTCCTGAACCTTACAACCAAATTCAAATCTCTTACCACTCTTGCAACTAACAGACTATTTTTGGCCACCCTTGCTGTAGTTCATGGGTGCTCAACCTGAGGCCCTCAAGCTTTTACAGAACTACAACTCCTATCATGCCTCTACCTTTAGGAGTCATGCTTGTAACTGTCAGCAGCTTGTAATGCCTCATCGGACATAGTTCCACAACAGCTGGAGGGCCACAGGTTGAGCACCCATGCTGTAGTTCACATACATACAGAGCAAAAACATCACATTAGAATGTAAAAATCTATTAGGCCTACAGTATGATGCTTCAGATGTAGACCTATGATTGGGTGGGTAGTGGCCCACCTTCATCAAAATAGATACTACTACACATTAAAGAAATA
Source organism: Aquarana catesbeiana (assembly GCF_042186555.1). Taxonomy (NCBI): domain Eukaryota; kingdom Metazoa; phylum Chordata; class Amphibia; order Anura; family Ranidae; genus Aquarana; species Aquarana catesbeiana. The sequence goes on from NC_133326.1 coordinate 289,716,394, forward strand.
TATATTTTCCTCTGGGAAAATTGTGTTAAAGTATATATAAACTTGCTCTTTAAATTTTCTAGGCCAAATATGTATACCATTCAGAAGGTCATAAAAAAAATATAGGAAAATAGTGGACGTTTATCTTATCCCAGTATGCTATAATTCAGTGAAGCTAATATAGTTTCAAGGGAAAACTGAGGGTCATTGGTTAACCTTGGTGAGCCTTATCAGGCACTATTTTATAGCTATGCTGTTTTTATCGAACTTATCAGTCTTCAAAGTCACAATCATTGTCATCACTTGTTTAATGTATGTCTTTATATTAATGGAATAAAAAATGTGCTTTGGCATAATGCAAAGCCTTGAATATTACAGTTTCACACATGTATATCACAAGACACTGCAGCCCATTTCTATATTTAATTAGAAGCAAATAGCTTTTAGACTAGTGTTATGCTCAGATTGTCTTGTTGGGGCAATGGAGGATCCTCCAGTGAACCCCAAGCATGTGTCCTAAAAGTGACATGAAAAGCACCTAGTGGGAGCTGTCATTGCTAGCCTGTTATTGTCACTTTGCTTTTCTGCCTCTCTGCACCTCTCGCCCCTCGAGATCTCAGCCATGTCATTCCTATCAATGAGTAGTGTGCACAGAAACTTCAGCAAGTGTTATGTGAATAATGGATGCTGACTGGCTGTAACCTTACCCTCAGTCTTGAAAGGTTATTTCAGCCACATGGTCACTATGGGTTAGACTTGGATGCAAGCGAAAATGAGCTGGGAGCTCCACATACTGGCTGAATATGTAATTTACAATTTTAGGTACAAAGGGAAGGCTGTGCAGCATGTGCCAAGAAGCATAGAGCTCCACCTGCTGGTTGCAAAATGATCAAACTACCATTTACAATATTGCTTGTTCACATTTGTAAAATTAATATTTGTAAATGTTGTAGTCTTGTCAATGATATACTTTATGTACTATGCAATGTATGTAACATACTATGCCATTTGCATACTGAAGTAGCTGTGGCAATTGCTTTATTATGAGTATTGCAGTATAGCCATTGTTATATGATCTTCTTTAGTTAGTTGATAACTAAGCCTTATCTATCTAATGTACTGACTAAAAAATAACTTTATCTTTGGACTGTCTGGAAATTGGATCATTTATTTTGTGACAAGGAGAATAAAGTTCCACCTACTGGCTGCAAATGCATTGAATTACCATTTGTAATAAATACTGCATGTTCACATGACTAAAATTATTTTTTTCTAAATGTTGTAGTCAAGCCAAGGATGAACATTATGTACTATGCAAGGTATACCACATCTATCTATCTATCTATCTATCTATCTATCTATCTATCTATCTATCTATCTATCTATCTATCTATCTATCTATCTATCTATCAAGATAGATAGATATATATATATCTATCTATATATATACAGTATCTCACAAAAATGAGTACACCCCTCACATTTTTGTAAATATTTTATTATATCTTTTCATGTGACAACACTGAAGAAATGACACTTTGTTACAATGTAAAGTAGTGAGTGTACAGCTTGTATAACAGTGTACATTTGCTGTCCCCTCAAAATAACTCAACACACAGCCATTAATGTCTAAACCGCTGGCAACAAAAGTGAGTACACCCCTAAGTGAAAATGTCCAAATTGGGCCCAATTAGCTATTTTCCCTCCCCGGTGTCATGTGACTCGTTAGTGTTACAAGGTCTCAGGTGTGAATGGGGAGCAGGTGTGTTAAACTTGGTGTTATCGCTCTCACTCTCTCATACTAGTCACTGGAAGTTCAATATGGCACCTCATGGCAAAGAACTCTCTGGGCATCTGAAAAAAAAAGAGTTGTTGCTCTTCATAAAGATGGCCTAGGCTATAAGAAGATTGCCAAGACCCTGAAACTTAGCTGCATAATGGTGGTCAAGACCATACAGCGGTTTAACAGGACAGGTTCCACTCAGAAAAGGCCTCGCCATGGTCGACCAAAGAATTTGAGTGCACATGCTCAGCATCATATCCAGAAGTTGTCTTTGGGAAATAGACGTATGAGTGCTGCCAGCATTGCTGCAGAGGTTGAAGGGGTGGGGGGTCAGCCTGTCAGCGCTCAGACCATACACCGCACACTGCATCAAATTGGTCTGCATGGCTGTCATCCCAGAAGGAAGCCTATTCTAAAGATGATGTGCAAGAAAACCAGCAAACAGTTTGCTGAAGACAAGCAGACTAAGGACATGGATTACTGGAACCTGATGAGACTAGGATAAACTTTTTTGGTTCAGATGGTGTCAAGCATGTGTGGTGGCAACCAAGTGAGAAGTTCAAAGACAAGTGTGTCTTGCCTACAGTCAAGCATGGTGGTGGGAGTGTCATCATCTAGGGCTGCATGAGTGATGCTGGCACCGGGGAGCAATAGTTCACTGAGGGAACCATGAATGCCAAGATGTACTGTGACATACTGAAGCAGAGCATGATCCCCTCCCTTCGGAGACTGGGCTGCAGGGCAGTATTCCAACATGATAACGACCCCAAATACACTTCCAAGACAACCACTGCCTTGCTAAAGAAGCTCAGGCTAAAGGTGATGGACTGGCCAACCATGTCTCCAGACCTAAACCCTATTGAGCATCTGTGGGGCATCCTCAAATGGAAGGTGGAGGAGCGCAAGGTCTCTAACATCCAACAGCTCTGTGATGTCTTCATGGAGGAGTGGAAGAGGACTCCAGTGGCAACCTGTGAAGCTCTGGTTCTCCATGCCAAAGAGGGTTAAGGCAGTGCTGCAAAATAATGGTGGCCACACAAAATATTGACACTTTGGGCCCAATTTGGACATTTTCACTTAGGGGGTGTACTCACTTTTGTTGCCAGCGGTTTAGACATTAATGGCTGTGTGTTGAGTTATTTTGAGGGGACAGCAAATTGACACTGTTATACAAGCTGTGCACTCACTACTTTACATTGTAGCAAAGTGTAATTTCTTCAGTGTTGTCACATGAAAAGATATAATAAAATATTTACAAAAAAATTGAGGGGTGTACTCACTTTTGTGAGATACTGTATATACAGTGGGGACGGAAAGTATTCAGACCCCCTTAAATTTTTCACTCTTTGTTATATTGCAGCCATTTGCTAAAATAATTTAAGTTCATTTTTTTCCTCATTAATTTACACACAGCACCCCATATTGACAGAAAAACACAGAATTGTTGACATTTTTGCAGATTTATTAAAAAAAGAAAAACTGAAATATCACATGGTCCTAAGTATTCAGACCCTTTGCTCAGTATTTAGTAGAAGCACCCTTTTGATCTAATACAGCCATGAGTCTTTTTGGGAAAGATGCAACAAGTTTTTCACACCTGGATTTGGGGATCCTCTGCCATTCCTCCTTGTAGATCCCCTCCAGTTCTGTCAGGTTGTATGGTAAACGTTGGTGGACAGCCATTTTTAGGTCTCTCCAGAGATTCTCAATTGGGTTTAAATCAGGGCTCTGGCTGGGCCATTCAAGCACAGTCATGGAGTTGTTGTGAAGCCACTCCTTCATTATTTTAGCTGTGTGCTTAGGGTCATTGTCTTGTTGGAAGGTAAACCTTCGGCCCAGTCTGAGGTCCTGAGCACTCTGGAGAAGGTTTTCATCCAGGATATCCCTGCACTTGGCCATATTCATCTTTCTCTTGATTGCAACCAAACCTCGTCCTGTCCCTGCAGCTGAAAAACACCCCCACAGCATGATGCTGCCACCACCATGCTTCACTGTTGGGATTGTATTGGACAGGTGATGAGCAGTGCCTGGTTTTCACCACACATACCGCTTAGAATTAAGGCCAAAAAGTTCTATCTTGGTCTCATCAGACCAGAGAATCTTATTTCTCACCATCTTGGAGTCCTTCAGGTGTTTTTTAGCAAACTCCATGCGGGCTTTCATGTGTCTTGCACTGAGGAGAGGCTTCCGTCGGGACACTCTGCCATAAAGGCTCGACTGGTGGAGGGCTGCAGTGATGGTTGACTTTCTACAACTTTCTCCCATCTCCCGATTGCATCTCTGGAGCTCAGCCACAGTGATCTTTGGGTTCTTCTTTACCTCTCTCACCAAGGCTCTTCTGCCCCAATAGCTCAGTTTGGCCAGGCGACCAGCTCTAGGAAGGGTTCTGGTCATCCCAAATGTCTTCCATTTAAGGATTATGGAGGCCACTGTGCTCTTAAGAACCTTAAATGCAGCAGAAATGTTTTTGTAACCTTGGCCATATCTGTGCCTTGCCACAATTCTGTCTCTGAGCTCTTCAGGCAGTTCCTTTGACCTCATGATTCTCATTTGCTCTGACATGCACTGTGAGCTGTAAGGTCTTTTATAGACAGGTGTGTAGCTTTCCTAATCAAGTCCAATCAGTATAATCAAACACAGCTGGACTCAAATGAAGGTGTATAACCATCTCAAGGATGATCAGAAGAAATGGACAGCACCTGAGTTAAATATATAAAATAATTAAATATCCCATAAGGGGCATGACTGGAAAAAGGAAAAGACCATCATTATGATAGAAAAAAAGGGGGGGGGATTAGAGGATCATAATGATGGTCTTTTCCTTTTTCCAGTTATGCCCCTTATGGGATAATTTAATTATTTTATACACATATACAAATGTACATTTTCTGTGTGTATAGATATATATGTGTGTGTCAGAGACTGTATGCACATGTTTGGTGCTTATGTACTTATATATCTCTGTTAGGATGTACATCAATGTACATAAGCCCACGCGCTCTTCCACTAATTCATTATTTTTTTTACCACATTATTGCTGGTACATTATTCTGTGGCATCAGATTTCTAAAAGCTCTCATTTTTTTTATTTTTAATTTTTTTTTCATATATATATATATATATATATATATATATATATATATATATATATATATATATACAGTATATATTATATATATATATATATATAATTTTTAGCTTATTATCTCTTTTGGTATTTTAATAGAAATGGTCCTCTCCCCCTTTTTATATTAATAGGAGCTCAGGCCATAGTGCTCCTCTGCTCTTTTGTAGATTGTTGATGGTTATTATTGTTTATTGTGGTCATGTCATTTGTGTTTAATTATATGTCTCCTGTGGTTAGGGATATGCACCTTTTACTTGTCTGCTTTGATGTTTCTATCTTTTAGAGAAACGCTTTATATTACTCCATATCATTACTATTTCCCATTTCCCATTCCGTTTCCCCTCTTCTGCCTATGCCCCGCCCATGTTTCCACCCATATCCTGTCTACATAGTATAAGCTAAGTGTGTATACATTTGCAGTCATAGGTTGATAAAGGAACCAATCAGATGTTCCGAAACGCGTCCCTTAAGGATGACTACATCCAGCTTGCGGTTCACGCTGGTTCCCGTCTCTCACCGCTGACGTCACTTCCGGGATCTCCGCCCATCACAGACCCGGTCAATGGTAACTGCTCACCGGCTTACAGAAAATTCCATGACTCCAGAGCCTCTGCCGCAGTATACGATACAGCACTGATAACCTTTATATGTCGAGGACCTCCATGCCTGCCGGACTAACTGTACTACCCATGATTATATGCCTTTTTATTCGTCTGATCTTGTAAGTGTTTTTAATCCTTTTTGGGGAAATAAGTAGCTTTTAATTCTGCACTTAGAGTCGCCTCTCTTTTTTTGTTTTGTTTTTCCTGTAGAGATTGCTTCTCCTTGTGTGCACAGCCCTAAGTGTAGAAGATACACCATCGGACCTCTACTTTTTCATATGTACTGTCTGCTTTGTCCTTATGCTCAGAACGCCCTTGAATACTGTACTCATACCACTCTGCACTCTCAGGCCCTCTGTCTGCTCTATCAGGGGCCATGAGTCAGTTATGCAAGGTAGGCCTTCCTCTGCATTATCGGGCTCATCTACAAGATACGTGAGAACGTGACACCCTATTTAGTGATTTGGCACGATGATACGCCTTCCTGAGGCAGGACTTTCTATAGCCTCTATCAGAGAGGCGTGAATGGGGGGCTTCAGTTTCTGTCAGGGACTAACCCGCAGGAGAACCAACATCTATGGCCAGCAGAATCCTGTATCAATGAACACAAATTCTCCAGCGCTAATGCAAACATGTGAGCGCCAAAGCACATGCACCACGTGAGAGACTCCAGGATCCAAGCATACTATTTAAAGCATGTTGCAGCAGTCACCAACTGCTGCATGATCTTCAGCTTCCTGTGTATTCCTGAGTTCCTGTTCCTGTTGTCTTGGATTATCTGCTAATGACCTGGCTTGTCTTGACCTATCTGATCTGTACTTACCCTGGCTTGACCCTTGGCTCGTTCCTGTTACTCCGCTCTGATCTGCTGCACCGTGTATGACCCCTGGCTTGTTTTATGGACTTTGCTACTGTTTGATCTGCTGCACCGTGTATGACCCCTGGCTTGTTTTATGGACTTTGCTACTGTTTGCTGTCCTGTGTATGAACCCCGGCCTGGCTCCTGACACTGCTTCTGGTACTTCCTGCTGTACGATCTCATCTGGTACTTCCGAGGTACCCCTGCCTAGCAGTTTACCCTGCTCGTCAGCTGCCCACCAGTGGACTTCTCTGCTTCATCTCAGCTTTCCGCAGCCAGCAACCCCTGCCGCTTTGAGTATAGCTCCCCCTGTACCACCTCCAGGGGGCGCTCTGCACTTAGTCGCAAGGGAAGCCCTCCCAGCACTTCAGCCTCCAATCAGGTACGTGATAGTTTCCCTCTCAAAATCCTCTTGTCTAGTGCAGTTCCTCCTGACCTGTAAATACTGACTACATGGAATGCTATGTACTGGTGGAGTGGGATATGAACTGGTCACATGGAGAAGGGTATTGCCCGATGATTCTTTTCTGAACAAGGTAGACCCAAGGCTTTGATCTTCATTGATGAAAATACTGACATGAAGGAAGTCAATAACCTGCTGGTGGCAGTTCAAAGTAAATTGGAAATTACTTTCGTTATGTTCCAGAAGCCCTAAAAAGACATCTAATTCCTCCCTGGTGCCAGTCCACACCATAAAGATATCATCTATATGTCTTGTCAATATAGTCATATATTAACTCATCAAAGAAAATACTTTGCTCCCACCCCCCCAGGTAGAGGTTCGCATATGAGGAGGCACATTTAGTCCCCATAGCGACCCCTTGTACCTGGAGGTAGTGGGAGCTTTGAAACAAACAGATTTTTTGTCAGGAGAAAATTCAGCAAATCAAGGACAAACTGATTATATGGCCCTGCCGATGTGTTCCTTTGGGAAATTAACCCCTCCACAACCCCAACCCCCGGTCAAGGGGGATGGAGTTGTAGAGGGCCTCCACATCAACAGCAACAAACCATAAATTGGTAGGCACAAAGATGCCACCCAAGGTTCTCAGCAGGTCGATTGTGTTCTGTACATAGGATGGTAGGGATAGTACATGAGGACCTAGGTAATTGTCAGCTAACTGGATGGCCGCTTTGTTTAGGCAACCATTTCCCGACATGATCAGCCTGCCAGGTGGCCGATCAAGATTTTGATGATAGATTTGATATAATGCATATTATGTGTTACTAATACAGTGCCTTGAAAAAGTATTCACACCCCTTGAAATTCTCCACACTTGTTACAACCGAAAACGTAAATATATTTTATTGGGATTTTATGTGATAGACCAATACAAAGTGGCACATAATTGTGAAGTGGAAGGAAAATTATAAATGGTTTTCAAATTATTTTTACAAATAAATATCTGAAAAGTGTGGCTTGCCTTTGTATTCAGCCCCCCTGAATCAATACTTTGTAGAACCACGTTTGACTGAAAGTCTTTTTGGGTATGTCTCTACCAGCTTTGCACATCTAGAGAGTGACATTTTTGCCCACTCTCCTTTGCAAAATAGCTCAAGATCTATCAGATTAGATGGAGAGCGTCTGTGAACAGTAATTTTCAAGTCTTGCCACAGATTCTCAATTGTATTTAGGTCTGGACTTTGACTGGGTCACTCTAACACATGAATATGTTTTGATCTAAACCATTCCATTGTAGCTCTGGCTGTATGTTTAGGGTCTTTGTCCTGCTGGAAGCTGAACCTCCGCCCCAGTCTCAAGTGTTTTTCAGACTCTAACAGGTTTTCTTCTAAGATTGCCTTGTATTTGGCTCCGTCCATCTTCCCATCAACTCTGACCAGCTTCCCTGCCCCTGCTGAGGAAAAGCATGCCCACAACATGATGCTGCCACCACCATATTTCACGGTGGGGATGGTGTGTTCAGGGTGATGTGCAGTGTTGGTTTTCTGCCACACATAGCGCTTTGCTTTTAGGCCAAAAGGTTACCAGACCAGAGCACCTTCTTCCATATGTTTGCTGTGTCCCCCACATGGTTTCTCGCAAACTGCAAGCAAAACTTCTTATGGCTTTCTTTCAACAATAGCTTTCCTCTTGCCACTCTTCCATAAAGGCCAGATTTGTGGAGTGCACGACTAATAGTTGTCCTATGAACAGATCTTCCCTCCTGAGCTCTTTCAGAGTTACCATGGGCCTCTTGGCTGCTTCTCTGATTAATGCTCTTCCTGCCCGGCCTGTCAGTTTAAGTGGAAGGCCATGTCTTGGTAGGTTTGCAGTTGTGATATACTCTTTACATTTCCGTATGATGGATTGAACAGAGAGATGTTCAAAGCTTGGGATTTTTTTTATAACCTAACCCTGCTTTACACTTCTATACAACTTTATCCCTGATCTGTTTGGTGTGTTCTTTGGCCTTCATGATGCTGTTTGTTCACTAAGGTTCTCTAACAAACCTCTGAGGGCTTCACGGAACAGCTGTATGTGTACTGAGATTAAATTACACACAAGTGGACTCTATTTACTAAGTAGGTGACTTCTGAAGGCAATTCCACTGGATTTAAGTTAGGGGTATCAGAGTAAGGGCTCTAAAGGGGGCTGAATACAAATGCATGCCACGCTTTTCAGATATGTATTTGTAAAACATTTTAAAACCATTTATCATTTTTCTTCCACTTCACAATTATGTGCCACTTTGTGTTGGTCTATTACAAAAAATCCCAATAAAATACATTTACGTTTTTGGTTGTACATGTCAAAATGTGGAAAATTTCAAGGGGTATGAATACCTTTTCAAGGCAGTGTAGGTTGTGCTCACATGTCTTTAAAGAGAAGGTCATCCAAGTGAGAAAAGCAGAGGTGCACCATAAGAACAAATGTAAAACTGGTCAGAATCGAGGTTGCAGGCTTCCAAAAAAGGACTGGTTCAAGCTGGATCAGCTCTAGGTGAGCAGAAATATTCTACTGTTTCTAATACTGTACAATATGGAAGTTTGTCTGTCAGTGACCAGGAGACCAAATAGACATGTTTGAAGAAGCTAAAGGTGCTGGCAAAAGGTCACAGGAAACAAATGTATCAAACCTACTTCAAATGCAGAAACGCTTCAACTACTTTGTAAACTGTTACAGACATGCCTTCTTCAAGAACTGCATATGCAAACTCAATAATATCCTGCTTTGTTATGCCTTCCATACCTACCAAGTCTGTAATTTCATGCCAAGATGTGTTTTCCACATGCAGCTGCTCAGAATGGGCTGTCACTGACAGTGTCAGACATGTTGCAGCCACTCATACACATCCAGTGCTGCAGCTGTTTCTTCTCTACTCGCTTGCCAGTGAACTTGAACATTTACAGGGCTGTGTGCACAGAGAGAGCAGAGGAAAGCTACTCCCACCATTCAGGAAAACAAAGGAAGCAGTAATGGTTTTTCTGTGCAGCCTGGGAAAGGACAATGCCTGCTGGGAAGAGCAAGGACTTATGGAAAATGTAGTCCCAAACAGATTGTACCTGTTGTGGAGTGATTTGGAACTACCAACCCTAGCTTTACCGGAGCTCTGCAGAAGAGGAAAAGGAAGGACTCTTCCTAGGCTCAAGGCAGTTGTTGGGAGGACATTGTAGAGCACACCTAGCAGTAGGCTGCTGCTGAGATGCTTTGCTGCAGTGTTGGGAAGTAGAGAGGCCAAGCTGCTGACATCTCATAGTCTGTGGAAATGCCACTGCCACTGTCAAGTCTGGTGCCGCCTGATCAAAGGGAGGACGTCATGGCAGCTGGAATCACTAAACCCTTGATGGGAGGCTGCTGGCCATACATACTGCACACTATTTAAAGGAACATTATTGCCACTTGGGACACCATTTAGAAATTTACATTCGCGTTTGTGGGACTCACATTTGAGCGCTCCAGTGCTGGATTAGGGCACCGACATATTGGCCTGTAGCAGAGAGTATGACAGAAAGTGTTGGACCATTATTTTTGAATTACCCCCTAGTCAGGACTCCCCTTAATGTAGACATTATGGGTAAAGTCACTGGTCTGCTTGCTATTTACTAAATTGTTTGCAACTGTTTCCATATACTTGTTAACATGTTTATTACTGTTTTTCTATCCTTTGGTTATTGTTTTACTGTGTGTTGCTCAAATAAATATTTTCCCCTTAGCCTGCATCAGATGGTGTAGTATTGCCAGGAAGGTCGTTGATATCCGGAGTCCAGAGACCCAAACATTAGCGGCTGCCATGGGGGTTATTTTGTGGTCAGGTATGCAATTGCTTTATGTAAGTCCAGAATCTGTTGTTACACCTTAAGATATGCTAATTCTGACTAGAATCTGTTGTTGCACCTTCAGATGTGCTTTCTACATCTGCGGAATCATTTTCACAAGTTCCGATACACTTTCTACTTCAAGTCTCTTGATACCAAGCCAAAGTCAGGTAGACCAAGAGGGATTGCAGACACAATTGCCAGAAGAATTGTTTGGGATACAAAGAAAAACCCACAGGTAATCTCAAGAGAAATCCAGCTGTTCTAGAAAAAGATAGTCTGATTGTTTCAAGAAACACAATATGACCATACTTGAAGAAATATGAGTTGCATGGTCGAGTTGCCAGAAAGAGTTGCCAGAAATCATCTTTCTTTATAGATTAAGGCCAAAATGTATTATGTTACATATCTTTGGTTAAAATAACCCAAACCAGTGTATAGAGGAAAGGATCGCCACAATGCCTCAGCCTACATGTCTCCACCACAGCGCATTCTGATGCATTTCACCATGACCACCAGTGGACACAGTGGGTGACAGATCATGCAGCTGCATATCCCCCAGCCAGGGGTGCGCACCTGAAAGACATAATATGATGTACACCCAGGAAGCTCCCGCCCAGCCATCATTATACAATAGGCTGGGTTGAAAGTGGTTAATTCCAGTTTACACTTTTTCTGAGTGCCAGGAACTATCACTGTTTCCAGTGCTCCAACGTTGGGTCCTCTGGTCTCAGCTCCTGAGGTTGTAGAGTCACATGCAGCTGCTGTGCATGCCCCTCCCCTCCGCCTGCCAAATCTAAGAGCACTATGTATTAAAAGAACACATTTAGAGAATACAAAGGCTTCTGTGAATAAACTGGGGGGGGGGGGGGTTGGCAGAGATAATGTGTGTGAGAACACAGCATCTTTCCTGCCAGAGAGGGGTAATATTGTAATAGCTGTACTCCCGGAGCTCTGTAAAATTGGTAGATGTTAATCAAGGAGATAAGGTGGTATGCATTTTACAAGTAGCTGAATTCCTGGAGTTCAGTTTCCACATAACTGGCTGCTCATGTGACTGTACTGAAAATCTAAGTGGAAGCTATAATGGAGTACAATTTCATTTTAAAACAAGGTCATGCACTTCTATATACATGCGGTGCTGTGCTCATGTCCTTAATTTGGTCATTACTAATGCTACACAGTGGGGGCGTGGCTAGCCGGCGCTGAAGATGGCTGCCTGAGAATACAGCTCCACAGCGAGGGAGAACACCGGAACGTATAGGACCCGACAGAACGGGGGGTTTCACACCAAAATCGCCTTACACCTGCCCCAAGTGCCGACCGACAATGTCCCACAAACAGATGGGAGAACGTGGCGTTGGAAAACTCACCACATTCATGTTTACTAATGCTACACAGTATGCCACTCCTGTGAAAACAGGTCTGCACTCAGAGGCAAGGGAATAAAAAGCACTCTAATCTTAGGAAAATGGGTGATACTAGAGGTATAACAAACCAAGAACACTGCATACCATACATGGTTCCACTGTAGGTATCAAGGAAACTGGATGCAGCTCTACTGTTCTACTTGGTACACATTGCTGAATCCTCTAGATTTGACAATAAAGTTGTAAATGAGGCTAAAAACATGCTTCGTGCTTGGCCATCATGGGAAACCTTACTTTCATTATTATGGCTTATGCAAATCTTGGATATTGCTAGTCCACTTTCAGGTTATCTGCACACACATGAATTACATTTTTTACAGGTATGAAAAATGGTGGAGATTGCTAAAGAACAAATTATGATGCTCATGGATTCCTTTTCACACCTAAAAATTCTGGTGGAATAATCTTCACAAAGGCCAGCATTTTCCTTTCTGGAGCTTTCTGTTATTGCTACAGTTAAAAGCCATTTATCCTAGAAAAGGCTCAATAGGAAATAAAGAATGACCAGAGAATTGTGAACCCCTTTCTAAGCCCCTTGAATGGTTTCAATGTTAGGTTTTCTATATTGTCATTGATCGAGTGACAACTATTCAAGAAAAAATTCTTATAAAAAATTAAACTTTGATCTGTGACATGTCCTACTTAGACTACAAATGGTTTAGTCAAATCAAACAATTTGACATACCAACAAAAGCATTTCAGACTGTAGCAGTTGCCTGGGGTTTTTATTGTTCAAATTAAGGTAAAATGTCTTGGTTTCAAGGCAAATTATTACATGCTAAAGAAAACATGCCCTCCTCCAAGTCCTATTGATGATATTGTTGAAAATGAAGACTTCACTGATGTAATGTGTATAATATGTGTGAACATACCGTATTTGTTGTTATAGGATTTAGTATGACTATAACTTGCAATCCACTGCATATACAAACCTTTTTGCAGTATATAAAGTCAGACACTTACATGCGTCTTTCTAAAAAGCTTTTTCAAAAGTTTTTTCAATAGTTGAAACTAAAAAATACAGTGTAAGGTCTTTGATGGGATCTTCTGGAATCCCTTCTTTTACTGAACACAGAGAGAGATATTAGCAGAAGTTTATGATGACATCCTTAATAAATGTTCTGATTCTTCTTCTGTTCTAAAAAAAAATATTCCTTAGCATCCAGGCCATTTCTGACACTTCGCTCCTACATGTCAAAAATCATCATTTCTTTGCTATAAAATTAGATAGAACCCCCAAACATTATATATGTTTTTTTAGCAGAGACCCTAGAGAATACAATGGCAGTCATTGCAACTTTTTATCTTGCACAGTATTTGCCCAGCAATTTTTCAAACGCGTTTTTTTTAAAAAAAAAACAGTTTCATGCTTTAAAAAAAAACAAAACAGCAAAGTTAGCCAAATTTTTTTGCATTGTGTGAAAGATGAAGTTACGCCGAGTAAATAGATACCTAACATGTCACGCTTCAAAATTGCACACGCTCGTGGAATGGCGCCAAACTTTGGTACTTAAAAATCCCCATAGGCGACGCTTTAACATATTTTTTACTGGTTACATGTTTTGAGTTACAGAGGAGGTCTAGGGCCAAAATTATTGCTCTCGCTCTAACGTTCGCGGCGATACCTCACATGTGTGGTTTGAACACCGTTTTCATATGTGGGCGGGACTTACGTATGCGTTCGCTCCTGCGTGCGAGCTCACGGGACAGGGGCGCTTTAAAAATTTTTTTTTTTTTTTTTTATTGTTAATTTTACTTAAAAATTTTTATTTTTACACTTTAAAAAAATTTTTTTTTTTTTTTTGATCACTTTTATTCCTATTACAAGGAATGTAAACATCCCTTGTAATAGGAATATGACACGATCAGTCCTCTTTACAGTGAGATATGGGGTCAATAAGACTCCACATCTCACCTCTAGGCTGGGAAGCCTAAAATAAAAAAAAAAATAAAACGATCGCCGCTTCACAGCCGAAGCGGCGCCGTTTTTTTGAATGCAGAGGCCGGGCGTGACGTCATAACATCGTGCCCGGCCTCCGAACGATCATAGAGACTCCGGCGACCATCTGGTCCGCCGGAAATCTCTATTGTGAACATCCGGCGCCGGCGGATCCGCTATCCGACTCACCGATCGCTGAGGTGAGTCGGTAGTAGCACCGGAGGGCGGCGGGAGGGGGGGGACGTCCCCTCCCGCCGCCCGTAAGAACGATCAAGCGGCGGAACAGCCGCTATGATCGTTCTTATGGTGTACGGAATCGCCGGCTGAAAATGCCGGTATCTGAATGATGTCTGTAGCCTCAGACATCATTCAGATATAAGCCCTGAAAGTCGAGGACGTCATATGACGTCCTCCGGATGTCAAGCTGTTATACCCAAATACAAAAACTACAGGGAACAAACTCCTGTAAATGTAGAATACTGTGACCAAACATAGATTAATGTCTGATTATATAAACTGTAAACTGGATGCAAGGCAACATGTTGTTTTCAGAGCCTTTTTAACATCAGTTGATTATTCATACATTTTCACTAGGTTAAACATTTAGAAATCAATAGAAGCTCATGTTGGCTTTACAACTGTAGAATTTCATTTGCTCATGTAACCATTTAATGGTGCCTTCATGGACCCAACTAGATTTTAACAAATTTTCTTTCGAGTACCATGTCAATGTTTCAATTTTCTTCGAACAAACTTCTGGATCAACTTTGACAAGTTCATTCATATAGGACTATTTACAACTTTTCTTGGCCAGAGCAACGATTAAAACAACAATTAAAAAATTGTTAATTCCTATTAGATTTATCACAATGTTTTTTTTCCTTTGATTTGATTGCTGTGGTCAAAACCAATCGTTGAATCGCTCCCTCAAACAAATGTTCTGAAAATTACATATTTCAATTGAAATTACACAGGTATAAGGCCACGCCTCAATCAGAGATCAGATTATTCCCTCAATCAGAGATAATTCTCCAAAGTGGCACATGAAAACAGTGTTTCTATGCAATATACAAAAAATGATCTTCAATAATCATAACACATATATAGAAAATTCACACAAAACCTTTGAAATCACATAAAAGCTTTCTCAGCATAGCATTATTAATGTAATATATACAGTATCTCACAAAAGTGAGTACACCCCTCACATTTTTGTAAATATTTTATTATATCTTTTCATGTGACAACACTGAAGAAATGACAGTTTGCTACATGTAAAGTAGTGAGTGTACAGCTTGTATAACAGTGTCAATTTGCTGTCCCCTCAAAATAACTCAACACACAGCCATTAATGTCTAAACCGCTGTCAACAAAAGTGAGTACACCCCTAAGTGAAAATGTCCACATTGGGCCCAAAGTGTCAATATTTTGTGTGGCCACCATTATTTTCCAGCACTGCCTTAACCCTCTTGGTCATGGAGTTCACCAGAGCTTCACAGGGTTGTGACTTGAGTCCTCTTCCACTCCTCCTTGACAACATCGTGGAGCTGGTGGATGTTAGAGACCTTGCACTCCTCCATCTTCCATTTGAGGATGCCCCAGAGATGATCAATAGGGTTTAGGTCTGGAGACATGCTTGGCCACTCCATCACCTTTACCCTCAGCTCCTTTAGCAAGGCAGTGGTCATCTTGAAGGTATGTTTTCAGTTGTTATCATGTTGGAATACTGCCCTGCAGCCCAGTCTCCGAAGGGAGGGGATCATGCTCTTCTTCAGTATGTGGCAGTACATGTTGGCATTCATGGTTCCCTCAATGAACTGTGACTCCCCAGTGCCGGCAGCACTCATGACCATGACACTCCCACCACCATGCTTGACTGTAGGCAAGACACATTTGTCTTTGTACTCCTCACCTGATTGCCGCCACACACGCTTGACACCATTTGAACCAAATACGTTTATCTTGGTCTCATCAGACCACAGGACATGGTTCCGGTAATCCATGTCCTTAGTCTGCTTGTCTTCAGCAAACTGCAGGCTTTCTTGTGCATCACCTTCTGGGGCGACAGTTATGCAAACCAATGTGATGCAGTGCGCAGTGTATGGTCTGAGCACTGACAGGCTGACCCCGCCACCCTTTCAACCTCTGCAGCAATGCTGGCAGCATTCATACATCTATTTCCCAAAGACAACCTCTGGATATGACGTTGAATATGTGCACTCAACTTCTTTGGTTGACCATGGCGAGGCCTGTTCTGAGTGGAACCTGTCCTGTTAAACCGCTATATGCTCTTGGCCACCATGCTGCAGCTCAGTATTGGGGTCTTGGCAATCTTCTTCTAGCCTAGGCCATCTTTATGTAGAGCAACAATTCCTTTTTTCAGATCCTCAGAGAGTTTGTTTCCATGAGGTGTCATGTTGAACTTCCAGTGATCAGTATGAGAGAGTGAGAGTGATAACACCAAATTTAACACACCTGCTCCCCATTCACACCTGAGACCTTGTAACACTAACGAGTCACATGACACCGGGGAGGGAAAATGTCTAATTGGGCCCAATTTGGACATTTTCACTTAGGGGTGTACTCACTTTTGTTGCCTGCGGTTTAGACATTAATGGCTGTGTGTTGAGTCTTTTTGAGGGGACAACAAATTGACAATGTTATACAAGCTGTACACTCACTACTTTACATTGTAGCAAAGTGCCAATTCTTCAGTGTTGTCACATGAAAAGATATATTAAAATATTTACAAAAATGTGAGGGGTGTGATCACTTTTGTGAGATACTGTAAGTGACCTAGAGTTTTCCCTGTTTACTTGAAATTTCCAGATTTGTTATTCACCAGTCACTTATTCATGACATATATATTAACACATCCAGAAGGAAGATGTCAGAAGCAAACGAGAACAACTGAGTGCACAAATGATATATAATTAAAAAATAAGTAGGCAGTCTCCTACATATACCCAGCTAAATGACTGGCCTCGAGGCAATACACAGAGATGAAACAAATCCTCCTACATAAGCTGTACATATTTATCTGCAGTTTTCTCTTCTCTACAGCCAGTCAAAGAGCAGAATTTTTAAAGCTTGTCTGAGCTATCAGAAAACACACTCCCCCCTTCACATAGCACACAGGAACAGAGCTGGGGCTATCAATCACAGGCTACATGCTGGAGATCCCTCCCCATCACCTTTTTTCTCTTGGTGGCAGGAAAACTTGTCACACAAGAAGTAGTTTATGCTGATGGCAGAGGAACAAAGCACCAGACAGAAATGACACTCAGTGCTCTTGTGCTCTTATACAAGTACACACTATAGAGGGATATGTATTGTTCATATTTCATGTCTGAAGTTTGTAAATACATTAACCACACAAACCCCTTCAAAGGTTTCCCAAAATACACAACAGACTCTTAAAGGGGTGGGTGCTGTAGCCAAATGTCATTTGCCAGCAACTTTAAACACTTTTTTCCTATGTAAATTCCAGAGTTTCTGCAGCTATTTCTGTATACCACACCCCTTCACAGGCAGGATAGGGCACCCCCCCAGGCATTTTATTTAAAGGAATTTGGCCTTTTTTAATTTTTTTTACTTTAGGCATTTAAAGAATACCTGCTCCAGTTTGGATGGATTTTGAAGTTTGCTGAACAGTACCATTCAAATGTGAAGTTTAGGAACATTCAGTAAAAAATCTATTGACCGATGAAAGGACATCGTTTCATATACATGAAAAGAACATGTTGCATAACCTAAAAAGAACAACATATTGTAACAAAATGTTTCTAACCAGCAGTGAAACACAATCTGATCCTCTGATCTGTTTGATTTTGCATAGCTAGAAAGAAACACAGCAGGTGATCATTACCATGACACAATTAATCTGTTTATTCATACAAGCATGCAGGCAGTTTTTAAGAGGACAATGAATTTATTTACACCATATGAGAATAAATGCATCCAGGACAATATTAGCATTCTAACATTAGAAGTTCACACAACAAACAAAAACCCATTAACAAGATCCATATTTTTTTATATAGCTCATAAAATGTCTCAAAGGAACCAGAAAATGATTAGCATGTTTTGCATACGGTTGCATACGCATTGACTGTTGCTGGCTATACACAGGAAAGATATCAAATTAATAATTATTCTAATACTATCAAGATGCTGATACTTGCTTGCATACTACTCTTCAGTGAAAATATACAAAGCCCTATGTATGAATATATTGTATAACACCCCACAGGGAACTAACCTAGTTGAGTTTGTAGATTTACAGGAGCTTGGCCCTTAAGAAGCTTAAAGAGGTTGTAAACCTCCCTCCAATGTTTGTACCTCTAATGTATGTACCTATAGGTAAGCCTAGAATAAGGCTTACCTATAGGTACTGTAATATCTCTTAAACATGCGCCGTTTAGGAGACATTTACTGTACACTGCGCCGATGATGTCATCGGCGCATTCACGCTGAAGGAACGGCTGCCCGTGACGTTTCTTCAGGAGCATGTACTGTTACAGGCAGCTCCTGCACGCATGCATGTCACACAGCCGGAGTCCACGGCCCCAGAAGGAAGGCGGGCAAAGATGGATGCGGCCTGCTAGTATGCATCACATACTAGTACATTATGTGACACTTACCTGCAAATGACGCCGGCTTCGTTTGCAGGTAAGTGTCACATAATGTACTAGTATGTGATGCATACTAGCACATTATGCCTTTACTATGCAAGGAAGGGGGGATTTTTTTTTTTTTTTTTTTGCAGAGTTTACTTTCTTGTTAAAGCAGACCTTTCCTCCCTTTCACTAAAAATAACATCAGCTCTGCATGCTGATATGTAATCACCTTACATTCAACAGTTAATAAAATCTTTGCTTTAACTTACACTTGCTGTTTTCCACTTCCCGGTTGAGTGAGGAACTGGTGATGTAAACCTGGCCTTACAGCTGTATACTGGGAAGTTCCTGTCACATGTTCCAGGAGACCTAGAGTTCTAGACAGAGTTCCAGGAAGTAAAGCTGGGTTCACGCCATCTGGTTCACAGCAGGGGTCCGATGCGTCCCTGTTAACTGTTTCAGGTCTGATTTCAGCCCAAATTATGGGCTGAATTCGGAACTGAAATGGACCAAAAGACACACAGCGGAGATATGTAAACCAACTCCATAGAGAGCCAGTCAAAATCTCCTGCTGTTGCGAATTGAATGCCGGAAATCCACATCCAATTCGCAGTGGTGTGAACCCAGCCAGGGGCGTAACTAGAAATAGCAGGGCCCCATAGCAAAATGTTGTATGGGGCCCCCCTGCAAACAGCCCCCCCCACAGCTGCCCTAGTGTCAATGCAGCATGACCTGTGCCACATATAGCGTGACCTGTGCACAATGCAGCGTGACCTGTGCCCAATGCAGCGTGACCTGTGCACAATGCAGCGTGACCTGTGCCCCATACAGCATGACCTGTGCCCAATGCAGCGTGACCTGTGCCCCATACAGCATGACCTGTGCCCAATGCAGCATGACCTGTGCCCCATACAGTGTGACCTGTGCCCAATGCAGCATGACCTGTGCCCCATACAATGTGACCCATGCCCCATACAGCGTGACCTGTGCCCCATACAGCATGACCTGTGCCCAATGCAGCATGACCTGTGCCCAATGCAGCATGAACTGTGCCCCATACAGCGTGACCTGTGCCCAATGCAGTATGACCTGTGCCCCATACAACGTGACCTGTGCCCAATGCAGCGTGACCTGTGCCCCATACAGCATGACCTGTGCCCCATTCAACGTGACCTGTGCCCAATGCAGCGTGACCTGTTCCCAATGCAGCATGACCTGTGCCCCATACAGCGTGACCTGTGCCCCATACAGCGTGACCTGTGCCCCATGCAGCGTGATCTGTGCCCAATGCAGCGTGACCTGTGCCCAATACAGCATTGCCTGTGCCCAATACAGCCTGGTCTGCCTGTGCCCCATACAGCCCCACCTATGCAGAGGAAGAGGCAAGCCACCTGGATCAGCAGAGAGCGGGATTGCTCGCTGTAATAGCTTTCATTTGAATTTCCCGTCTTCCCGGGGCTCATCGTCACATATCCCCACCTCTTGGCCTGACGCCTTTGATGACATCACACGTCCCGCATTTGATTGACGTTCTGTCTATCAAAGGCGCCGGGCCAAGAGGTGGAGCTATGTGACGTGACCCCCGGGAACACTGGAAGTTCTAATGAAAGCTATTACATTGGGCAATTCAGCTCTCTGCTGATCCAGGTGGCTTGCCTCTTCCTCTGCACAGGTGAGGCTGTATGGGGCACAGGCAGACCAGGCTGTATTGGGCACAGGCAACGCTGTATTGGGCACAGGTCACGCTGCATTGGGCACAGGTCACAGCTTGCCTCTTCCTCTCCTCTCTCTTCCCCTGGCTGGGAGACTGTGCTGGCGGTGCTCTCATCCTCACTGGGCCCCACTTGGCTGCGGGCCCCATAGCGCCCACATGGGTCGCTATGGTGGTAGTTACGCCCCTGAACCCAGCCTAAAGGGAGATGGATTCATATGCCCTTTGTGAAAACAGCCACTGTGAGAAAAATGGTGAAGAACTGAAAAAGAAGACAAAGAATAAAAAGCCTGCAATTATCTACTGTATACGTATCTATTTGTATATTGCTATTACTAAACATTTGCAAAGATGTTTTGTTATACTCATGGGTGTCCGCAGTACTTTTTTCAGGGGGGGGCATCTTTTTAAGGTCACCCATGCTCCGTCACTTTTTGATACTGTCATGAAGGGGATGGGCTTAGTCATTATCACACACATAATGACTAAGCTAAGGATAATCTGTGAAGGCTGTTTGGATGCCAAGGCGGCAATTTTGCACATTTTTAAAGATTCTGATGTAAGTGTAATGATTTTAACTCTTTTAATAAATCTCGCAGTATTACACTATATGTCCCCTTTCCCTGACCGAGTAAAGTGTGTAGGACTTGCATCATGTGGTGGAGGAGAGGAGATCCCATTCCCTAAGGCATGACCAACCAATCCACTCGTTAGAAGGGAGGCACCATCTTGATATATAACACAGACGCATTTGTCATCTTTATCTGGTGAGTGGGGACCCAGGAGGGGAGCACAGGAAGTCACCAGGATTTATCAACGTGTCACCAACCCCGTACCTCACACTTGATGAACTTTATTGATCGCACCCTACTTTGCACATCTGTTGAACTTTATTGATTGCACTTTATTTGCACTGAGCACTTTATTATACATGTTGTTATATGACACATTTTTGAAGCCTGTATATGTATACTAGTAGTTCATAGGGGTAGCGCTGAGTATAAATTCTTTTTGTTATTTTTTTGGGGGTACTTACCTTGCACTTCAGCGGCAGCCCTATCACATATATTTTTATTGTTCATTGTTTTTCCATGGTGCGGGTTTAATTTTCATTTTAATAATCCCCAGCATTGGTGTCAGTTTCTGCAATAATAATCCCCAGCATTGGTGTCAGTTTCTGCAAAAATAATCCCCAGTATTGGTGTCAGTTTCTGCAATAATAATCCCCAGCATTGGCATCAGTTTCTGCAATAATAATCGCCAGTATTGGTGTCAGTTTCTGCAATATTAATCCCCAGCGTTGGTGTCAGTTTCCGCAATAATAACCACCAGTATTGGTGTCAGTTTCTGCAATATTAATCCCCAGCGTTGGTGTCAGTTTCTGCAACAATAATCCCCAGTGTTGCTGTCAGTTTCTGCAATAATAATCCCCAGTGTTGGTGTCAGTTTCTGCAATAATAATCCCCAGTATTGGTGTCAGTTTCTGCAATAATAATCCCCAGTAGGGATGAGCTTCGAGTTCGAGTCGAACTCATGTTCTACTCGAACATTGGCTGTTCGCAAGTTCGCCGAACAGCGAACAATTTGGGGTGTTCGCGGCAAATTCGAATGCCGCGGAACACCCTTTAAAAGTCTATGGGAGAAATCAAAAGTGCTAATTTTAAAGGCTTATATGCAAGTTATTGTCATAAAAAGTGTTTGGGGACCTGGGTCCTGCCCCAGGGGACATGGATCAATGCAAAAAAAAGTTTTAAAAACGGACGTTTTTTCAGGAGCAGTGATTTTATTAATGCTTAAAGTCAAACAATAAAAGTGTAATATCCCTTTAAATTTCGTACCTGGGGGGTGTCTATAGTATGCCTGTAAAGGGGCGCATGTTTCCCGTGTTTAGAACAGTCTGACAGCAAAATGACATTTTGAAGGAAAAAACTCATTTAAAACTACCGCGGCTATTGCATTGCCGACAATACACATAGAAGTTCATTGATAAAAACGGCATGGGAATTCCCCACAGGGCAACCCCGAACCAAAATTAAAAAAAAAAAATGATGTGGGGGTCCCCCTAAATTCCATACAAGGCCCTTCGGGTCTGGTATGGATATTAAGGGGAACCCCAGCCAAAATTTAAAAAAAAAATTGACGTGGGGTTCCCCCTAAATTCCATACCAGACCCTTCAGGTCTGGTATGGATTTTAAGGGGAACCCCGCGCCAAAAAAAAAAAAAAAAAAACGGCGTGGGGTCCCCCTAAAAATCCATACCAGACCCTTATCCGAGCACGCAACCTGGCAGGCCGCAGGAAAAGAGGGGGGGACGAGAGTGCGGCCCCCCCCCCCTCCTGAACCGTACCAGGCCACATGCCCTCAACATTGGGAGGGTGCTTTGGGGTAGCCCCCCAAAGCACCTTGTCCCCATGTTGATGAAGACAAGGGCCTCATCCCCACAACCGTGGCCGGTGGTTGTGGGGGTCTGCGGGCGGGGGGCTTATCGGAATCTGGAAGCCCCCTTTACCAAGGGGACCCCCAGATCCCGGCCCCCCCCCTGTGTGAAATGGTAAGGGGTTACTTACCCCTACCATTTCACTAAAAAACTGTCAAAAATGTTAAAAATGACAAGAGACAGTTTTTGACAATTCCTTTATTTAAATGCTTCTTCTTTCTTCCTTCATCTTCTTCTTCTTCTGGTTCTTCTGGCTCTTCTGGTTCTTCCTCCGGCGTTCTCGTCCAGCATCTCCTCCGCGGCGTCTTCTATCTTCTTCTCCTCGGGCCGCTCCGCACCCATGGCATGAGGGGGGAGGCTCCCGCTCTTCTCTTCATCTTCTTCTTCATCTTCATCTTCTTCTTCATCTTCTTCTTCTTCTTCTTCTTCTCTTCTTCATCTCTTCTTCCTTCTTCATTTCTTCTGCGGGCCGCTCCGCATTCATGCATGGAGGGAGGCTCCCGCTGTGTGACGGCGTCTCTTCGTCTGACGGTTCTTAAATAACGGGGGGGCGGGGCCATCCGGTGACCCCGCCCCCCCTCTGACGCACGGTGAATTGACGGGACTTCCCTGTGACGTCACGGGGAATGCCACAGGGAAGTCCCGTCATGTCCCGTGCGTCAGAGGGGGGCGGGGTCACCGGGTGGCCCCGCCCCCCGTTATTTAAGAACCGTCAGACGAAGAGACGCCGTCACACAGCGGGAGCCTCCCTCCATGCATGGATGCGGAGCGGCCCGCAGAAGAAATGAAGAAGGAAGAAGAGATGAAGAAGAGAAGAAGAAGAAGAAGAAGAAGATGAAGAAGAAGATGAAGATGAAGAAGAAGATGAAGAGAAGAGCGGGAGCCTCCCCCCTCATGCCATGGGTGCGGAGCGGCCCGAGGAGAAGAAGATAGAAGACGCCGCGGAGGAGATGCTGGACGAGAACGCCGGAGGAAGAACCAGAAGAGCCAGAAGAACCAGAAGAAGAAGAAGATGAAGGAAGAAAGAAGAAGCATTTAAATAAAGGAATTGTCAAAAACTGTCTCTTGTCATTTTTAACATTTTTGACAGTTTTTTAGTGAAATGGTAGGGGTAAGTAACCCCTTACCATTTCACACAGGGGGGGGGCCGGGATCTGGGGGTCCCCTTGGTAAAGGGGGCTTCCAGATTCCGATAAGCCCCCCGCCCGCAGACCCCCACAACCACCGGCCACGGTTGTGAGGATGAGGCCCTTGTCTTCATCAACATGGGGACAAGGTGCTTTGGGGGGCTACCCCAAAGCACCCTCCCAATGTTGAGGGCATGTGGCCTGGTACGGTTCAGGAGGGGGGGGGGGCCGCACTCTCGTCCCCCCCTCTTTTCCTGCGGCCTGCCAGGTTGCGTGCTCGGATAAGGGTCTGGTATGGATTTTTAGGGGGACCCCACGCCGTTTTTTTTTTTTTTTTTTGGCGCGGGGTTCCCCTTAAAATCCATACCAGACCTGAAGGGTCTGGTATGGAATTTAGGGGGAACCCCACGTCAATTTTTTTTTTAAATTTTGGCTGGGGTTCCCCTTAATATCCATACCAGACCTGAAGGGCCTTGTATGGAATTTAGGGGGACCCCCACATCATTTTTTTTTTTTAATTTTGGTTCGGGGTTGCCCTGTGGGGAATTCCCATGCCGTTTTTATCAATGAACTTCTATGTGTATTGTCGGCAATGCAATAGCCGCGGTAGTTTTAAATGAGTTTTTTCCTTCAAAATGTCATTTTGCTGTCAGACTGTTCTAAACACGGGAAACATGCGCCCCTTTACAGGCATACTATAGACACCCCCCAGGTATGAAATTTAAAGGGATATTACACTTTTATTGTTTGACTTTAAGCATTTTTAAAATCACTGCTCCTGAAAAAACGGCCGTTTTTAAAACTTTTTTTTGCATTGATCCATGTCCCCTGGGGCAGGACCCAGGTCCCCAAACACTTTTATTGACAATAACTTGCATATTAGCCTTTAAAATTAGCACTTTTGATTATTCATGTTCGTGTCCCATAGACTTTAACGGTGTTCGCGTGTTCGAACGAATTTTTTTCCTGTTCGCATGTTCTGGTGCGAACCGAACAGGGGGGTGTTCGGCTCATCCCTAATCCCCAGTATTGGTGTCAGTTTCTGCAATAATAATCCCCAGTGTTGGTGTCAGTTTCTGCAATAATAATCCCCAGTATTGGTGTCAGTTTCTGCAATAATAATCCCCAGTGTTGGTGTCAGTTTCTGCAATAATAATAATCCCCAGTATTGGTGTCAGTTTCTGCAATAATAATCCCCAGCATTGGTGTCAGTTTCTGCAATAATAATCCCCAGTATTGGTGTCAGTTTCTGCAATAATAATCCCCAGTATTGGTGTCAGTTTCTGCAATATTAATCCCCAGCGTTGGTGTCAGTCTCTGCAATAATAATCCCCAGTATTGGTGTCAGTTTCTGCAATAATAATCCCCAGTGTTGGTGTCAGTTTCTGCAATAATAATCCCCAGTATTGGTGTCAGTTTCTGCAATAATAATCCCCAGTATTGGTGTCAGTTTCTGCAATAATAATCCCCAGTATTGGTGTCAGTTTCTGCAATAATAATCCCCAGTGTTGGTGTCAGTTTCTGCAATAATAATCCCCAGTATTGGTGTCAGTTTCTGCAATAATAATCCCCAGTGTTGGTGTCAGTTTCTGCAATAATAATAATCCCCAGTATTGGTGTCAGTTTCTGCAATCATAATCCCCAGCATTGGTGTCAGTTTCTGCAATAATAATCCCCAGCGTTGGTGTCAGTTTCTGCAATAATAATCCCCAGTATTGGTGTCAGTTTCTGCAATAATAATCCCCAGCGTTGGTGTCAGTTTCTGCAATAATAATCCCCAGCGTTGGTGTCAGTTTCTGCAATAATATCCCCAGCGCTGGTGTCAGTTTCTGCAATAATAATCCCCAGCGTTGGTGTCAGTCTCTGCAATAATAATCCCCAGCGCTGGTGTCAGTTTCTGCAATAATAATCCCCAGCGTTGGTGTCAGTTTCTGCAATAATAATCACCATCGCTGGTGTCAGTTTCTGCGATATTAATCCCCAGCGTTGGTGTCAGTTTCTGCAATATTAATCCCCAGCGTTGGTGTCAGTTTCTGCAATATTAATCCCCAGCGTTGGTGTCAGTTTCTGCAATATTAATCCCCAGCGTTGGTGTCAGTTTCTGCAATATTAATCCCCAGCGTTGGTGTCAGTCTCTGCAATAATAATCCCCAGCGCTGGTGTCAGTTTCTGCAATATTAATCCCCAGCGTTGGTGTCAGTTTCTGCTATAATAATCCCCAGCGTTGGTGTCAGTTTCTGCAATAATAATCCCCAGCGTTGGTGTCAGTTTCTGCAATAATAATCCCCAGCGCTGGTGTCAGTTTCTGCAATAATAATCCCCAGCGTTGGTGTCAGTTTCTGCAATATTAATCCCCAGCGTTGGTGTCAGTTTCTGCTATAATAATCCCCAGCGTTGGTGTCAGTTTCTGCAATAATAATCCCCAGCGTTGGTGTCAGTTTCTGCAATAATAATCCCCAGCGTTGGTGTCAGTTTCTGCAATATTAATCCCCAGCGTTGGTGTCAGTTTCTGCAATATTAATCCCCAGCGTTGGTGTCAGTTTCTGCAATATTAATCCCCAGCGTTGGTGTCAGTCTCTGCAATAATAATCCCCAGCGCTGGTGTCAGTTTCTGCAATATTAATCCCCAGCGTTGGTGTCAGTTTCCGCAATAATAACCACCAGTATTGGTGTCAGTTTCTACAATATTAATCCCCAGCGTTGGTGTCAGTTTCTGCAACAATAATCCCCAGTGTTGGTGTCAGTTTCTGCAATAATAATCCCCAGTGTTGGTGTCAGTTTCTGCAATAATAATCCCCAGTATTGGTGTCAGTTTCTGCAATAATAATCCCCAGTATTGGTGTCAGTTTCTGCAATAATAATCCCCAGTATTGGTGTCAGTTTCTGCAATAATAATCCCCAGTGTTGGTGTCAGTTTCTGCAATAATAATACCCAGTATTGGTGTCAGTTTCTGCAATAATAATCCCCAGTGTTGGTGTCAGTTTCTGCAATAATAATAATCCCCAGTATTGGTGTCAGTTTCTGCAATAATAATCCCCAGCATTGGTGTCAGTTTCTGCAATAATAATCCCCAGCGTTGGTGTCAGTTTCTGCAATAATAATCCCCAGTATTGGTGTCAGTTTCTGCAATAATAATCCCCAGTGTTGGTGTCAGTTTCTGCAATAATAATAATCCCCAGTATTGGTGTCAGTTTCTGCAATAATAATCCCCAGCATTGGTGTCAGTTTCTGCAATAATAATCCCCAGTATTGGTGTCAGTTTCTGCAATAATAATCCCCAGCGTTGGTGTCAGTTTCTGCAATAATAATCCCCAGCGTTGGTGTCAGTTTCTGCAATAATAATCCCCAGCGTTGGTGTCAGTTTCTGCAATAATAATCCCCAGCGCTGGTGTCAGTTTCTGCAATAATAATCCCCAGCGTTGGTGTCAGTTTCTGCAATATTGATCCCCAGCGTTGGTGTCAGTCTCTGCAATAATAATCCCCAGCGCTGGTGTCAGTTTCTGCAATAATAATCCCCAGCGTTGGTGTCAGTTTCTGCAATAATAATCACCATCGCTGGTGTCAGTTTCTGCGATATTAATCCCCAGCGTTGGTGTCAGTTTCTGCAATATTAATCCCCAGCGTTGGTGTCAGTTTCTGCAATATTAATCCCCAGCGTTGGTGTCAGTTTCTGCAATATTAATCCCCAGCGTTGGTGTCAGTTTCTGCAATATTAATCCCCAGCATTGGTGTCAGTCTCTGCAATAATAATCCCCAGCGCTGGTGTCAGTTTCTGCAATATTAATCCCCAGCGTTGGTGTCAGTTTCTGCAATATTAATCCCCAGCGTTGGTGTCAGTTTCTGCTATAATAATCCCCAGCGTTGGTGTCAGTTTCTGCAATAATAATCCCCAGCGCTGGTGTCAGTTTCTGCAATAATAATCCCCAGCGTTGGTGTCAGTTTCTGCAATATTAATCCCCAGCGTTGGTGTCAGTCTCTGCAATAATAATCCCCAGCGCTGGTGTCAGTTTCTGCAATAATAATCCCCAGCGTTGGTGTCAGTTTCTGCAATATTAATCCCCAACGTTGGTGTCTACTTTATTTGGTGATAAACAGACCCTTACCAGCCTGATCAGATTTTGACCCGTGAAAAAACAATTTGAGTAAGTCATTAAATAATGAAACATCATCATTTATTAAGAAAGAACTGGAAGATTTGTTAAGTGCAGAAAGTTCTCCAATTCTTAATGCGCCAAAAAAAAAGTGAGGTAAAAGGAGAAAAATGAACACTTTCTAATAATGACATCAATTTGTTTAACAAATCAGTTGAAATAGGTCTTCTTCCATTCTTACCGGGCGCTCCTAAAACTAAAATCTCCTTAGAATCTGATGAACTTAAGAAAATCAAGATAGTGCTGGCTGACGTGAAAACTTAAAATAGTTCTAAAGCCTTAAGGTTTTTTACTTAGTGCATTCCATGCATAGGAAAACTAGTATAGTTCTGACAGTGACCAGAATACAGACCCCAACAGAAACGATACTAGTAATAGCAGTGATCGCGTGATAGTGTGACTGTGATAGTGTGGCGGGCAATCAGGGACTTCTGCTAACTGACACTGGCTGGGAAGATCGCTAACTGACTAACTGACGCTATCTGATGATGCTAGTGACACTACATCAGTGATAATACTGTACACTGTTATTGTATTAATGGCACTGTCTGGGTTACAGGGGTGATCAGGAGGGCAATCGAAGGTTTAACTGTGTGTCTAAGAAGGGCATGTGTGCTGATTTTACTCACAGACTGGCTGGCTTTCCTTCCTAAATTCAACTCTGAATGGTAAGTAAAATCAGGAAGAAAAAAACAGCCAGATCTGGGGTGTGTTTACTAACACACCCCAGATCTGTGCTGTGATTGGCCACAGCTACAGCAGGTTCACAGTCAGAATCATTACCTGCGAGCCTGCTGATGAACTTGCACCTTGTTCAACCACAGCACGCGTGCCTGTAAATCAGGAAGATCCCCCACAATGTACAAGTATGTACAAATATGTAACGGGGAACAATAAAGCTGCCAGTCAGCAGTAATAGTTAAACTACTGGTCGGCAAATGGTTAAAACCTGCTTTGAGATTTTGTCCAGCTGTGCCATTGGTGTTTATAAATGTAACCAGGTGAGAGAGATCAAAAGAACAATATTGTTGCCCATATACTTGTGTCTCTCTTGATTCATAACAAGTTAACAGAACCACCGTTAATATTGTTCACAGCTATTCGTTTATTACTATTATCAGAAGCTAAAAAGCAAAAATCAGTTTAATACTAGCACCTCAAATAGTTAAAGTGTTACTGGACCTAGGAATCTGAATTCAATATATCTGGTCTCCCACAGCACACAGAACATGGAAATGCAATTATTTTAATAAATATAAACTGCTAAATACCTTTTCTCATCAGCAGTATATAGCAGTCTTGTGACTTCTATAATTGTCCAGCAGAGCACTGGTTAAAGCTTGTAGGATGAGTTTTTATTCGCTTCTGACTGTCCTATGAGGCTACAGGACCCCTGACCCTCTGTCTGGACAGTGCTGATTGGCCCTGTGCTGATCACATGCACCCTCCCAAGAGAAAAAAACAACTTTCTAGCAATACACACCAAAGTGAGCATGTGCAGAGTGACCCCAAAGGCTCTGTCTTATCAGGAGATGGATTGGGGACAGTGGAAGATGGGGTTCCACATTGAATATAACAAGCATGCTTTACTGCATATACAGACTGATTTTACTGTTGTGGGTTTGGTAACACTTTAAAGGGTTAGCTCACCTTCTGGGTCATTTTCCATACAACCCCGCAAGCACTGCAGTATCTCAAGCCCATTACAATCCACCCTTCAGCTTTTTAAAACAAGGTGTCCATTTGTCAATCCATACCTGTAGGCCTGTCCACAAAAACTCAAACTGCCAAACTGCCAAATGCAGGACGTTACAATTCCACTCCCAACACCAATGGATCAGTGTGCAATCTTTCCTTTTGTAAGCTCAGCTGCTACAGCTAGAGAGGGTAAGTCATACAAAAACCTGTTGATCCAGCCATTAAAGTCTACCTAATGCAGACTCCTGTGATGGATGTGGTAGCCTCAATGCTGGACCTTTTGTTTTAAATACAGATCAGCATTGCCACATTCCTGATGGCTGTGCCTGCTTGCACTACAGTGGAATTAGAAGATATTGCAGGGGGTGTGGCTATCAGCATTTTCATTGGCACTTCACAATCCTGTGGTTTGTCAACCAGTACCTGGCCACACCTAGTCCTGGCCATTGTTTTCTGGATTAACAAAACTGCCTGTTAGAATTTAACCTGTTAATTGGCAGCTTGGCTCTTTCTGAGCACACTCCACCTGCTTCTCCAGAAAATGGCTGCTGTTCTTCACTTCCCCTTTCTTTTTGTTGCCTCTCTGTCTCTTTCAATAGCTGACATTGCTCCTGAGAGCAAGTTAGAAAGGCCACACCGTTCTGTGTAAAAGTTTAGCTGTAGCAACATGTAAAGGAACTTCACCATCATCATAAAAAGTATAACCATGGGCGTCAGCAAGAGGGGGCAAGGGGGGTCAGGTGCCTCGCACTGGAATCGGCAAGGTGACAGTGCGGGCAGTGCCAGCTAAACTGTGCCCCATGGCAGATGAACATGCACATCAGTACACAGTCACAAATCACTGCCCAAGTCAGACCTAATGTGCCCTTGCAGAGCTGCAGTGGGGTGCTGAGTGCTGGAACGCTCCCTGCATGAGAAGAGAAGACATCAGTTACACTCCTCTGTCAGGAGGAGTGAATTCCGCCCCACAGATCATTTCTAGTCCCCCCCTCTGACATGATGTCATTCAGAGGCCGGGACTGGAAGAGAGAGAGGCACTGCGAGGGAGCGTGGATGTTGCTGGAATTAGGTAAGTGAGCAATGGCAGACAGAGGAGAATACAGTATTCTCCTCTGTCTGCCATTGCTCACTTACCTAATTCCAGCAACATCCATGCTCCCTCGCAGTGCCTCTCTCTCTTCCAGTCCCGGCCTCTGAATGACATCATGTCAGAGGGGGGGACTAGAAATGATCTGTGGGGCGGAATTCACTCCTCCTGACAGAGGAGTGTAACTGATGTCTTCTCTTCTCATGCAGGGAGCGTTCCAGCACTCAGCACCCCACTGCAGCTCTGCAAGGGCACATTAGGTCTGACTTGGGCAGTGATTTGTGACTGTGTACTGATGTGCATGTTCATCTGCCATGGGGCACAGTTTAGCTGGCACTGCCCGCACTGTCACCTTGCCGATTCCAGTGCGAGGCACCTGACCCCCCTTGCCCCCTCTTGCTGACGCCCATGGTTATACTTTTTATGATGATGGTGAAGTTCCTTTACATGTTGCTACAGCTAAACTTTTACACAGAACGGTGTGGCCTTTCTAACTTGCTCTCAGGAGCAATGTCAGCTATTGAAAGAGACAGAGAGGCAACAAAAAGAAAGGGGAAGTGAAGAACAGCAGCCATTTTCTGGAGAAGCAGGTGGAGTGTGCTCAGAAAGAGCCAAGCTGCCAATTAACAGGTTAAATTCTAACAGGCAGTTTTGTTAATCCAGAAAACAATGGCCAGGACTAGGTGTGGCCAGGTACTGGTTGACAAACCACAGGATTGTGAAGTGCCAATGAAAATGCTGATAGCCACACCCCCTGCAATATCTTCTAATTCCACTGTAGTGCAAGCAGGCACAGCCATCAGGAATGTGGCAATGCTGATCTGTATTTAAAACAAAAGGTCCAGCATTGAGGCTACCACATCCATCACAGGAGTCTGCATTAGGTAGACTTTAATGGCTGGATCAACAGGTTTTTGTATGACTTACCCTCTCTAGCTGTAGCAGCTGAGCTTACAAAAGGAAAGATTGCACACTGATCCATTGGTGTTGGGAGTGGAATTGTAACGTCCTGCATTTGGCAGTTTGGCAGTTTGAGTTTTTGTGGACAGGCCTACAGGTATGGATTGACAAATGGACACCTTGTTTTAAAAAGCTGAAGGGTGGATTGTAATGGGCTTGAGATACTGCAGTGCTTGCGGGGTTGTATGGAAAATGACCCAGAAGGTGAGCTAACCCTTTAAAGTGTTACCAAACCCACAACAGTAAAATCAGTCTGTATATGCAGTAAAGCATGCTTGTTATATTCAATGTGGAACCCCATCTTCCACTGTCCCCAATCCATCTCCTGATAAGACAGAGCCTTTGGGGTCACTCTGCACATGCTCACTTTGGTGTGTATTGCTAGAAAGTTGTTTTTTTCTCTTGGGAGGGTGCATGTGATCAGCACAGGGCCAATCAGCACTGTCCAGACAGAGGGACAGGGGTCCTGTAGCCTCATAGGACAGTCAGAAGCGAATAAAAACTCATCCTACAAGCTTTAACCAGTGCTCTGCTAGACAATTATAGAAGTCACAAGACTGCTATATACTGCTGATGAGAAAAGGTATTTAGCAGTTTATATTTATTAAAATAATTGCATTTCCATGTTCTGTGTGCTGTGGGAGACCAGATATATTGAATTCAGATTCCTAGGTCCAGTAACACTTTAACTATTTGAGGTGCTAGTATTAAACTGATTTTTGCTTTTTAGCTTCTGATAATAGTAATAAACGAATAGCTGTGAACAATATTAACGGTGGTTCTGTTAACTTGTTATGAATCAAGAGAGACACAAGTATATGGGCAACAATATTGTTCTTTTGATCTCTCTCACCTGGTTACATTTATAAACACCAATGGCACAGCTGGACAAAATCTCAAAGCAGGTTTTAACCATTTGCCGACCAGTAGTTTAACTATTACTGCTGACTGGCAGCTTTATTGTTCCCCGTTACATATTTGTACATACTTGTACATTGTGGGGGATCTTCCTGATTTACAGGCACGCGTGCTGTGGTTGAACAAGGTGCAAGTTCATCAGCAGGCTCGCAGGTAATGATTCTGACTGTGAACCTGCTGTAGCTGTGGCCAATCACAGCACAGATCTGGGGTGTGTTAGTAAACACACCCCAGATCTGGCTGTTTTTTTCTTCCTGATTTTACTTACCATTCAGAGTTGAATTTAGGAAGGAAAGCCAGCCAGTCTGTGAGTAAAATCAGCACACATGCCCTTCTTAGACACACAGTTAAACCTTCGATTGCCCTCCTGATCACCCCTGTAACCCAGACAGTGCCATTAATACAATAACAGTGTACAGTATTATCACTGATGTAGTGTCACTAGCATCATCAGATAGCGTCAGTTAGTCAGTTAGCGATCTTCCCAGCCAGTGTCAGTTAGCAGAAGTCCCTGATTGCCCGCCACACTATCACAGTCACACTATCACGCGATCACTGCTATTACTAGTATCGTTTCTGTTGGGGTCTGTATTCTGGTCACTGTCAGAACTATACTAGTTTTCCTATGCATGGAATGCACTAAGTAAAAAACCTTAAGGCTTTAGAACTATTTTAAGTTTTCACGTCAGCCAGCACTATCTTGATTTTCTTAAGTTCATCAGATTCTAAGGAGATTTTAGTTTTAGGAGCGCCCGGTAAGAATGGAAGAAGACCTATTTCAACTGATTTGTTAAACAAATTGATGTCATTATTAGAAAGTGTTCATTTTTCTCCTTTTACCTCACTTTTTTTTTGGCGCATTAAGAATTGGAGAACTTTCTGCACTTAACAAATCTTCCAGTTCTTTCTTAATAAATGATGATGTTTCATTATTTAATGACTTACTCAAATTGTTTTTTCACGGGTCAAAATCTGATCAGGCTGGTAAGGGTCTGTTTATCACCAAATAAAGTAGCTAAATCTGATATATTTGTCCTATCTCTAAAGCCTTGAGGTATATTGCTCATTCTGGCTCATTTTTGTTGCTTCAGCTTGCAGCTGTCCTATCTTATTGTCTCAAGGAGCTTAACCTTTTTGGTTTTTATTTTTCATTCCATTACTTTAGAATAAGTGCTGCAACAGTAGCTAGTTCTATTGGGTTTTCCTCTGAGGATCTTAAAAGAGTAGGTTGCTGGGATAGCAATATATATATATAAGATTTATGTTCCTCCTGATTCCATTATTAACTAATTCTTTCCAGGTTCATCAAAATATACTGTCTGGATAGTTGGCAATTTTTCTATTTATTGGGGTCAGAATGAGAGCAGCCTCCAGGACTTATTGAGAAAATCTAGGTTTGAATAGGAATTTTATATTTTATGGCATGGTGTTAAAGGTTTAAGATGAAGAAACGTGAGAGATGAACTTATTTGAATTTCAGGAATTCTGCCTAACACAGATATAATAATAATTCATGCCGGGTGTTTACCTTGGACAAAGAACAAACCTGGTATCTTTTTTTGTGAAGTTAAAAGGGATCTTTTCTCCTTTATGGTTTTGTGTGCAAATGCAGTTTTTGCCTTTTAAGAAATGGTTCTTAGACCTCTTTGGTCCACTTTTGGAAATTTACACTAGTCAAAATTCATAAGGGGACTATTCATAATTGTATAATTCATTCTGGTGGTCTGTCCTAACCCAATTAAGAGTTGTAAGGTTTTATATTGGGTTTATATACTGTAGGTCATATCTAGTTCACTTGTCTGATATACATTTGGACATATTTAATATGGACTTACAGAAACTTATTGAACAAGCCAGGATGTTTGGGGGGCCTCAGCCATTCGCTTTACTCATGTCTTCAGCTGGTGGAGTTATTCATCCAGTTTAGTCTGGATGAACATTGTGATTTGATTTCTTGAATTGGTTATTTAGTGGCATATGTGCCTTTAAGGTTATGCTTAGATTTAAGTTTATTTTGTTATAATTTTGGGGTTACTCCATAAATAAGCGCCGTGGCCAAAAAACTTGACCTTTAAACATACATTTGTGCATATCTCTTTGTTTTGGTGTATTGTTGTTCTTTTGTGCTATCCCATGACTTCTATGTTAAGTTCCACAACCCTTCTAGCTTACCAAATACATACTGAGAGATTGTGGAGTCTAGCATTTTTTTCCAGATTCCAACTCAGCGCTTATCAGAAGCATATTAGGATAGAATAATAATAGGAATATTGATTTAGAAACATAGGTTTCAACATCTATCCATGGAAACAATGCTATTAAGTTGTGGTTATAGAGCTTCACCATTGAAATCAATGGAGGCGGATAACACACAGCAATGCCTCATAAAAGCGATATGCTGCTTAATTTTTAACACGAGATAACTCTACCGCTCCTGTGTGAACAGCACTGTGTGGTACCATTGTAATATTTTTGCCAGGTGCTGACGAGCGGTTATGAGGCTTTAGAAATGCTGAAAAAAAAACACATGGTATTGAGGCACGTGTGAATGAGCCCTAAAGAAAAAATGCCCATGCTTTTCTTGATATCACCTATTGCATTGCATAAGCCTCCGATATATTAATTTGGTATTAGATAGGAAAATGATGTGGGTTTACTATACTGTAACAGCAATCAATCAGACATTAAACAATGGGGACACCTCTTATTAAATACATTAAAAAACAACTAAAATAAACTAAATATGTCAATAGATTGGATTTCTATATGCATTATGAATTGCAAGAACTCATTTGTCCAAAGTATGTGATATGCTACAAACAGCATTTACCGTATTTATCGGCGTATAACACATACTTTTCCCCCTGAAAACAGAGGGAAAACAGTGCCTGCGTGTTATATGCTGATAATATGTTTTACCAACAGGGGGCGGGGTTTGAGCGGTCCGCCCTGGAAGTCACCCATTGGGAGGGTGTCAGGCCAGAAGCCCCGCCTCTCCTGGCCTAGGACAGTGCTGTCTGCATCGTCTAAAGTTGATAAACACCGCTCTTCCTGTGTCAGTGTCATTATAAAACTAAGCTTTAAATATCTCAATAGCTCCTTTTTTCTGGCTGCTCTCCTCCTCCCGCTCCTCCTCCTCCGAGTGTAGCTTAGATTGGTGGAGAGCGGTCACATGACCATCTATGTAACATCAGAGGAGAGCAGTCATTTGACCAGGTCAGTGAAAAAAACTGAGCTATTGAGGTATATGAAAGCTTCATTTTACAATAGGAGTGACACAGGAGGAGCAGTGTGGAAGGGGCTGGCAGCTAATTTTTCTTAACTGTAGAGAATGCTGGCAGCACTGTTCCAGGAGACTGGGGATCTCCTGGGAGTGCAGGGGGAGGGGGCTGTATACTGGATGGGGGGCTGTGTACTGGATGGGGGGCTGTATACAGGATGGGGGGGCTGTGCAGGGAGAGGGGGCTGTATTTTTGATGGGGGGTCTGTGTACTGTGCAGGGAGAGGGGGGCTGTGTACTGGATGGAGGGCTGTATACTGGAGGGGGGCTGTGTACTGTGCAGGGAGAGGGGGATGTATACTGGATGGGGGGCTGTGTACTATGCCGGGAGAGCCGGGGTTGTGTACTGGATGGGGGGCTGTGAAAACATTTTTCCTTAAACTTCCCTCTTAAAATTGGGGTGCGTGTTATACACTGATAAATACGGTACCTGACGACACTTAAACAAACACAGACAATGCTCCTTACTATAGAAAACATTTTACTACTACATACAACGCCAAAAAGTCAACATTATTAGTTAAACAACATACACATCTCTCCAGTATTAATACAAAGCAAAAAAGACAGATTTCAAATTCACAAAAGATCATCTACAGCTGGCAGATTTTATCAGTAGGGTTTCTTCTAGAATGACTTCCTCCTAGTCATGGAATGAATTACTCTCTAGTATATGGGGGGTGCTAAAGAATTAAAATAGTACAGCCATAGTGAAGTTATATCAGTCACACCGCAGAGGAAGGAAGGCCCATGTTTGCTTTCAGTCTGCTCCTAAATACAATGGTGAGAGCTAATAAGCTTTTGTTTTTCCAAGACTTTGCTTTATGACTATGCATTATTAAGAAAAACAGCAGAAGGCTTTTGCAGAAATGAAACAAGCTAGTAAACAATTTTACACAAAGGGAAGCATGACAGATGCTACACTCCCTAATAGCTTTTAAAATAAGTAACAGACGGCACAGCATCCTTTTTGCTATGTAAGCATCACATTTTTACATTGATTAAGTGAAAAGCACATGTGCCTTGCAACACTTGAGTCCTATGTTTAATTCTTACTTGCGTTGATTTGCTAAAAACATATAGGCTGTTCATTTTGCAAGGGAATTTGCCCCAGAACTTAGTGATTGCGGTGAATTTTCACTTGTTTGATTGCATAATTGGATGATGGAAGTCAGTGGAGCTTCACTTCATTTACTAAGCTCTTGCGAAATTTTGCAAAATACAACTTCCTTTGCAAAGTGAGAACCGATTTGCCTTTAATAAAAGCAACACCACTATCTGCATGGAAGGTTGTATGTTTTCCCTGAGTTTGTGGTCATTTTGTATGGGCATTGTGGCCTCTTTCCACAACACAAAAATATACTGGCAAATTAAAGTGATTGTAAGAGATCACCTTATAAGACCACCTCAATACGGGGCACTTTCACCCCCTTCCTGCCCAGGCCATTTTTCCGCTTTCAGTGCTGTCACATTTTGAATGACAATTGCGCAGTCATGCAACACTGTAACCAATCACGGATATGCAGCACTGATGGGCACAACTGATGGGCACTGATGAGCAGGCACTACAAGGCAGCACTGACTGGCACTGGTAATGGGCATTGATTTGTGTCACTGATGAGCACTGATTTATGTCACTAATTGGCACTGATTTGTGTCACTGATGGGCACTCATGGGCATTGATTGGTGGCACTTCTGGCACTTTACTGTAATCGGGGCACTGATGATCAGTGCCCTGATTACCTGCCCTGTTCTCCCTTGCGAGGAGATGCTGCTGATTGGCACTCCTCGGCACACACCGATTATCGGCACTTCTGTATTTACATGTGACCGTCTGTGATTGGACACAGCTGATCACAGGGTTACAGAGCCATGTCAGCGGCTTTTTACAGAGATCGGGGTGGCGCCATGCCCTATCAACATGGTGCGGCCGTGATTGCTGCACTGCATGCCCATTCTGGTGCGCCATCACGTGACGTCCACCCAGAATGAGAGCCACCATCATTTGACGGTGGGCGGGCGGCAAGTGGTTAAAATAGAAATTTTTGTAAAGATTTAAAAGAACATTATGAATACCTTCTTCCTCATTTCTATATGTGATCACATTCCCTCTATTTCCTCTGTTTTCAGCTGCATAAGAGCTGGGGCGAGGAGAAGCAACAGTGCCTTGAGCTTCCCAGTGAATGGCTGTGCAGCGGGGCTGTGTCAGGACAAGTCTGATCATTGGAGGAGAGTACACTGTGTTCCCAGTATAGCTAGAAAACTGACCATGCTGTGTTCTCCTGCTTAGTGTGATCAGTTTTTTTAATAGGAAAGTAGAGGGAGTGGCAGGAACACCAGGGATTTCAATAAAGGAAGCAATGCATACCCTGTTTCCTCGAAAATAAGACCTAGCGTGATTGTCGGTGATGGCTGCAATATAAACCCTATCCCCCAAATAAGCCCTAGTTAAAGTCCTTGTAGGTCTTATTTTCAGGGTAGGGCTTATTTTTGGGGTAACAGGATAGGGCTTATTTGGGGGGTAGGGCTTTTATTGCAGCCATCTTATTTTCAGGGAAACAGGGTAGACAACAGGAGACCTTCTCATACAAGTACATGGTACAGCAAGAACATATCAGAAATATGAAGTGTTGGGGAAACTAAAATCTCTGTTCTACCTGTATGACTTTGGTTGTGAGTTTTGGTTGTCAGCTCTTTTAGGGGTTAGGCCTCAAGGACCCCTAATGTTCCTTCATTTCAAATTCTTGTATGGCAGTCATTTTTTTATTAAGAGGTAACAAAAAAATCTCCTGCTTCCTTCTTTTTTTCTTTAAAATACTTTCCTTTCAGTTATTTTTACATTAAAGGGTTTGTAAAGGTATAAATTTTTTCACCTTAATGCATTCTATGAAAATACCGCCGCCCCCAGCCCCCCCGTTTTACTTACCTGACACCTCGAAACTCGGCCACTCGCTCCCGACCTCCATTCAGCCGATCAGCCTGGTCGCTGATTGGCTATAGTGGATGGATTGAAAGCAGCGCAGCCATTGGCTCCCGCTGCTGTCAATCACAGCCAATGACGCATCGCGCCGGGGGCGGGGCCGAGTGATACAGCGAGCGGCTATAGCCGCCGGCTGTATCACGGGAGCGCGCCCGCAATAACTAACCACCATGCGAGAGAGCTCGCATTAAGGTGGTTAGTTATTG
Source organism: Aquarana catesbeiana (assembly GCF_042186555.1). Taxonomy (NCBI): domain Eukaryota; kingdom Metazoa; phylum Chordata; class Amphibia; order Anura; family Ranidae; genus Aquarana; species Aquarana catesbeiana. Next base: position 289,755,546 of record NC_133326.1, read on the forward strand.
CGGGGAGGAGCTGAGACAGCCGCCGAGGGACCCCAGAAGAGCAGGTCCAGGGCCATTCTGTGCAGAACGAGCTGCACAGTGAAGGTAAGTATAACATGTTTGTTATTTAAAAAAAAAAAAAAATTTACCTTTACAACCCCTTTAACTGTAGAATTGGAGAAAAATTTTTGGACGCTGTTAAAGTGGCTGTAAACCACTGATGTTCAAAAAAAAAAAAAATCTGCAAGGCAATGGCATAATGCCTTGCAGGCATACTAGCACATTATGAAATACCCTCCTTGGAACAAAGCCCTACAGTGCTGTAAAATCTGAGAGGGCTGACATGTGCCACCTTGTCTGTCTTCCAGGTTCGTGAGCTCTGGCTATGCGCATGCGTGGAGAAGCTGCCGTTTTTTGTCACGGCTCTGAAGGTCCGCCACTGTTTTGCCCCAGCTATTCCAACATACACATGCAATATTGGGAGAATCTTTGTTTTTGGGCCAATAATCCTTTTGCCAAACATATCTTCCCGTAAGGACGATATATTGATGACGTCATTCATATTTTGCATTGTCCCAAGGCATTTTGTTTAAGTATTAATTTCCTATTGCAATTCCAATACTCATGGCATTTCCTTCACTTCAGTGATCAATAATGAGGTGTTGACCTTTTTGGATATTGATTTGTTCCATCAGAGTTCCCATCATCCTGCTTGGAAACATAACATCCTCTTCAGCCAGTTTTGCTGGTTGGCCAGAAATTGTACTAGGGAGAAGGATAACTGTTCCCAAAGTCAGACTCTAATTCAGAAGTTTTCCCAAAAAGGTCACAGCATGGAATCCATCAATGATATACTTGTCAAATATCAAATATCAAAAAATGTCAAACTTTGTTCTAGATATGTGAAGGCTGACGTTAATTCTACTCCCGTCACCCCCAAGAACCAGCCCTTCTTCAAGGTCCTATTTTTTTCCACCACATTCAATAGTAAATTTCAGTTCATTCACCGTGTGTTGGGTAGACACTGGGGGATCTTACACTATGACCCACTGTTAACCAAAAGAATCCCTGAACGACCCTGAGTTGTGTTTAGGAAGGCAAAAAATATCAAGAACATGATTGCACCAAGCAAGCTCAAGTTTCCTAAACTAAGGCCCATGGGTTTTAAACTTACCCTTTTAGCCCTAAAATGGGGTTTATCAATTTCGGAAGCATGGTTGTCTGACTTACTCTTCCTTTTCTCATGGTCTGGTCAGTTTTCCTTTTCTGCCCACACAGGTTCTTCTTTTGTTATTTATTGCATTACCTGTCAGTGTGGCTTATAATATGTGGGGAGAACAGTCAGGACTTTGACAAACATCAACAGAAGGACATCAGGAATTTGAATCTTGTGGAGATTGAGTCCATAACCTATGAACTTCTGGAGGGGGAGAGATTCTGTTCCAAAGATACATTCTGAATTTTTAAGTTGAATTCCCTCTCCCCCAGAGGTTTAAATGATCAGTTAGATGTCTCTTTTATGATTTTACGATCTTATCTAGTTCTCCCTGTTTATATAACATATCACCTTGGCACACGATGTGCATATCCATATGTAGCAATGCTTTGGGAACAATTGTGTAAGTTTTTTTTTCTAGATTTACATATACAAATTGTTTTCTATCTTTTCTTCTTCATCTTTAGTTGTATTATCAGTCATGCACCGTTTGTGGTATTCGTTTATTAACCACTTCAGCCCCAGAAGATTTGGCTGCTCAATGACCAGGCCATTTTTTGCGATACGCACTGCGTCGCTTTAACTGACAATTGTGCGGTCGAGCGACCCTGTACCCAAACAAAATTTATGTCCTTTTTTTCCCACAAATAGAGCTTTCCTTTGGTGGTATTTGATCATCTCTGCGGTTTTTATTTTTTTTGCGCTATAAACAAAAAAAGCGACAATTTTGAAAAAAACACAATATTTTGTACTTTTTGCTATAATAAATATCAACAATTTTTTTTTTAAAAAAAAGCTAATTTTTTTCTCAGTTTAGGCCGATACTGTATGTATTCTTCTACATATTTTTGGTAATAAAAAATTTCAATAAGCGTATATTGATTGGTTTGCGCAAAAGTTATAGTGTCTACAAAATAGTGCAAAAGTTATAGCGTCTACAAAATAGTGCTATAAAAATGCACTGATTACTGTATAAATGTCACTGGTAGGAAAGGGGTTAACACTAGGAGGCGATCAAGGTGTTAACTGTGTTCCCTGACTGTGTGTTCTAACTGTAGGGGGAGGGCACTGACTACACACACATGTCCCTGTTTTGCCTCTCGTGCCCGCGATCACTCGTGGCCGGCGGTCATCTGGACCGCATGTCACAAGCATTGGCACCCCCGCAGTACAGAGGGTGCGTTTCTGCTATCCCACTTAAAGGAGCCAACCTACAGCTACGATGGTACGTGGGATTGTGCTGACCTGCCGCAGTATAATGACGGCAGCTGGTCGGCAAGTGGTTAATTTGTTTAATCTCTTGTTCATGATGGCTGGAGTGCAGGGGGGTGGTTTTCTTCCTTCACGCCCATTGTTAGCCATTTACAACGTGTTGCACCTCCCAATGACCTCGTGCCTGAGCTGTCTTATAACACCAAGATATGCACAGTATGTGTTTTTCCACATATCCTTATATCCATTCAAATATATATATATATATATATATATATATATATATATATATATATATATATACACACACACACACACTATATTACCAGAATTATTGGGACACCTGCCTTTACACGCACATGAACTATAATGGCATCCCAGTCTTAGTCCGTAGGGTTCAATATTGAGTTGGCCCACCCTTTGCAGCTATAACAGCTTCAACGCTTCTGGGAAGGTTTCTATCCCCCTTTTATAGATTTGTACATTTATTTACTTTTGTGAGTATATATTTTATTTTTTGTTTACAAACTTTTTTATTCAAGTAACTTGGTGGTACATGTAAGAAAAAAACATCATCATGAAACGGATACAGTGAAAAAGAGTGTTCAAGGTAGGAAGTCTGGTTACTTCTTGATATTAGCAATATAACAAAGGAATACATAAAATCATATCAGTGACAATAAAACAGTATTGTGACCTGAGCAAAAAGGGATAGCTAACACCATATATAAAAAATGACATTGATTTTTTAACTGTAAATGGTTAGTCAGATAGTAAATTATCAACATTGAAAAATATAGCTGGCAGTGTTCTAGGAAAAGTAATCAGCATGTTTAAACCATGGATCGAATTTAGTGTTATAGGAATGCATAGAATTGTATAAAGTGTGGAATATTTTTTCCATAAGGCCAATGGAGTTTACTCTTGCCGTGACTTGGGTAATAGGGACTGAATCAGATTTCCAATTCTTGGCTATAAGCCAGTGTATAGCACACAAATGGTATGAATAAGTCTCCTATAGGGGGTGGAAACTTCTGATATTGGGGTGAATAGAAGGCCATTAGTTGAAGTGAGGTTGATAGGGTTCCCATTGTGGTTGAAGCAAAATTTTCCAACTCATGCCAGATATGGGATATTTCCTCACATTCCCAAAAAATATGAGGGAAGGAACCCTGAGAGGGGCATCCTCTAAAACATGTGGTGAGACTGATGGGAAAAGAGCATGCAGTTTGGTGGGTGTGAAATACCATCTGGTAAAGAGTTTTATGGCTGTTTCACACACTATAAAACATCTGACATCAGCCCCCCTATTTATATGAACATATTTGCTATAAAACTCCACGAGGGAAAGGCCTGATTTCAGAGATCTATGGTCATTTGGTGAATACGGATCCACAAGAAAAACTACCATATAGGCAGAAATTGGAATTGGACTTTAACTTATCATTATCCTCTGATGATTGGGGTGACTGTATAGTAAACTTACAGTCAGTGAGTATATATTTTAATTGGTTTGAATGAATCATATGGAATTTTCTACACCAGAGGAGTTGCACCAGGGGCGGACTGACAACTCATGGGGCCCCTGGGCAATAGGAGATTATGGGGCCCCCAGGCAATAGGAGATTATGGGGCCACACAGTATACACACACACACACACACACACACACACAGTATACACACAGAATACACATACACACACTGAAAAGGTACTGGAGAGGTGGGGCAGCTATAATCTTGGGATTTTTAAAAAAACAAAGATTTTTACATACTGTCCCTGGTTTTATTGAGGCTGGCAACCCTGATGGGGCCCTTTAGTGGCATGGGGCCCTCGGGCAGTGCCCGAGAGCCCGAATGGTCAGTCTGCCCCTGGGTTGCACTGTCTCTCTATCCACCTCCCAAATTTGTTTTCACACCTACCTATATGTTAAAATGTATGTAAAAAAAAGAGTTCAGTTGTTTCTAGTGAAGGGTAATGTTAATGCTACAACATACAAAGACATTTTAGACAATCTTCTGCTTCAAATACTGTGTTTGGGGAAGACCAATTTGTGTTTCAGCATAAATGTGCCTCTGTGCAAAGGTTTGTAAAAACAAGGTTGGATGACTTTGGTGTGAGGAAGCTAAACAAAACTAAACTAAGGTCAGACCTGACCTTTTCCTTATTAAACACCTTGGAAATGAAGTGCAATTCCAATTGCAAGCCATGTTTTTTTGTCCAACATACCTTAGGTATCTGACATCACAATTGCTCTGAATGGGTGAAAATCCCCAAAGACACATACCAAAATCCTGTAGAAAGCCTGTACAAATAAAAGAGACTGCTATAGCTATATCAATCTTTATGTATTTGGAATGGGATGTCCAAAAATCCCATCCAGGTGTGATGGTCAGTGTTTACAAACCTTTGTTCATACAGTATACTTTTTGCCAAAATTGTGCTTTGTCTGTAGTTGTCCTTTAGGTAAAGTAATCATATTGTTATAATATATTCACATTAGCTTTAAATAATACTGGAAGTGTAATTGTCTATTTTGATAAAAAGCATATAAGCATTATTATAAAGAAGCAAACCCTACTTTCATCAAATATTCACTGCAATCGATTCTTAAGGGTGCATGCATTTTAAGTGATTGATTTAGCACTAGTGAATAATTGCTAAAAGTCACATTTAATTCCTTATGCAATATACTGTATACAGTGCCTTGCAAAAGTCTTCACCCCCTTGGCATTTTTCATGTTTTGTTACATTGCAGCCTTTAGTTCAATGTTTTTTTTAATCTGAATTATATGTGATGGATCAGAATACAATAGTCTAATTTGGTGAAGTAAAATTAGAAAAATATATACATAAAACTATTTTTCAGGAAAAAAACCTGATAATTGCCATGTGTGTATGTATTCACCCCCTTTGTTATGAAGCCCATAAAAAGCTCTGGTGCAACCAATTACTTTCACATAATTAGTGAAATGATGTCCACCTGTGTGCAATCTAAGTGTCACATGATCTGTCATTACATGTATACACCTTTTTGAAAGGCCCCAGAGACTGCAACACCTAAGCAAGAGGCACCACTAACCAAACACTGCCATGAAGACCAAGGAACTCTCCAAACAAGTAAGGGACAATGTTGTTGACAAGTACAAGTCAGGGTTAGGTTATAAAAAAAATCCAAATCTTTGATGATCCCTAGGAGCACCATCAAATCTACCATAACCAAATGGAAAGAATATGGCACAACAGCAAACCTGCCAAGAGACGGCCATACACCAAAACTCATGGACCGGGCAAGGAGGGCATTAATCAGAGAGGCAGCACAGAGATCTAAGGTAACCCTGGAGAGTTCAACAGCAGAGACTGGAGTATCTGTACCTAGGACGACAATAAGCCATACGCTCCATAGAGTTGGGCTTTATGGCAGAATGGCCAGAAGAAAGCCATTACGTTCAGCAAAAAACAAAATGGCATATTTTGAGTTTGCGAAAAGGCATGTGGGAGACTCCCAAAATGTATTAAGGAAGGTGCTTTGGTCTGATGAGACTAAAATTGAACTTTTTGGCCATCAAAGAAAATGCTATGTCTGGCTCAAACCCAACACATCACCCAAAGAACACCATCACCACAGTGAAACATGGCGGTGGCAGCATCATGCTGTGGGGATCTTTTTCAGCAGTCGGGACTGGGAAACTGGTCAGGGTTGAGGGAAAGATGAATGGTGCTAAATACTAGACATGTGCATTCGTTTTTGTCCAAATGCATTTTTGTCTGAATTTCAGATATTTTCGTTATCGTTTTAACAAACGATAACGAAAGTGCAGAATCCGAAAAACGAAAGATCCGACATAAACAAATGCTTTATTTTCGTTGCTACAACAGTTTCATATAGATAGGAGATTCGAAATGATGATGACAATAACAATCTGTGTCCATGAAACCTGTGATCGAATGTGCCTAACCTTAACTCTATTAGTCCAAGATTATTCTACATAGAGAGAAAAGATTTGACATAGAGAGAAAAGATTCCACGTAGGGGAGAAAAGATTCCACGTAGGGGAGAAAAGATGAATAAAAATAATGATGATGATGAATGTTATTGGCTGATTGTAACCAAAGAGGAGGAGCAGTAAAATAGCAAGAACTAAGTACACACATACTTTGGCTTATGGTGTCTGTTGAAAGTTCTAATGCCACGTACACACGGTCGGACTTTTCGTCTACAAAAGTCCGACGGACGCCGACGGGTTAAAGCTGGCTGACAATCCGATCGTGTGTGGGCTTCCCCGGACTTTCAGCGGACTTTTTCAACCTCAAATCCGACGGACTTTAGATTTGAAACATGCTTCAAATCTTTATGTCGTAACTACGACGGACCCCGAAATCCGCTCGTCTGTATGCTAGTCCGACGGACAAAAAAACGACGCATGCTCATAAGCAAAAACTAAACGGAAGCACTCGGTCTGGTAAAACTAGTGTTCGTATTGTAGGTAGCACATTCCTCACGCTGCAAAATCTGTGATCGTTGAATGCAGCACATTTTAATGTCTTCTTTACGAATGCTATAAAGAACGAAGAATGTTTTGCTGTTCATATTCAAACAGAGTTCTCCCAAACTGATTTCTGGATTCTTTTTCTCTTTGATCTCATGAATGATATAGTATGCTTTTTAAAAACAATGTTTCCATACTAATAATAATTTTTACACTTGTTTTTTTTTGGTGGAGTCATCTTTTATTGTAAATTTTATCCAGATGTTTATTTTATGATTGTTGTCGAACTTCTTTTATGTTTCTGTATGTTTTTTGTTTTGTTTTGGTGTTTGTAAAGTTACCACAATGAACCCTTTTTTTTTTTTTTTTTTTATAGTGTTTTTTTCTTTTTTGTATATAAAGTTAACCCAAAGAACCGTTTTTGGTTATGTATCATTTTTTTTTTAAAAGTTACCACTAGAACATTATTAACATTATGAATGTATTTTTGGTGTGTTTTTGCAAACTCAATGAGATTGTTGTCCCTTGTTAATTTGACATTGTGTCTAAAATCAATGATTTAAAATAAAACACATAAAGTCTTTTCATAAACTCAAAAAATATCCATTGATTCATGGTCTAAATAAAATAAAGAGGAAGTCAGCGCAGGAAAAAGTCTGTGGACAAGAAAATTGGGATCTTGAGGAGTCCATATAAGAGGGAGCACAATCTGATCCAGGAATCCCAAGAGATCAACAGCACCAGCAGATGATATAGATGTCCCCAGACTGTGGTACTACAACAGCCTGCGTCTTCTGTCAGACCAGACTGAACCCAGGTCATCACTTTCTTCTCTTCCCTGCAGCCTTTCCTCCACGCTGCCCTGCACCCTTCCCTGCAGCCTTCCCTGTAGCCTTCTTTGGAGGCTGTGGCTCTGGTGTTTCAGTTGTGGCAGGAGGGGGAGGGGGAGAAGGAGGAGGAGGGGGGCTGCCTCATGTAGTTGGGTGTTTCTTGTTAGCGTTCCCTGCAGCCCCTTCTGGATTGTTTCCCCAAATAGTCGCTCGCAAATGAGGCGTTGCACCCAATCCATTTTAAGAAGCCTGCTGGCTAAGTAGCAGCCATAGGACTCTTCCGCTTCGGGGGGGCTCTTTAAAAAATGGGTTTGAATTAAATTGAAAAGGGGTATGGCGCTCCCTATTGGGTAATGTATGGGGGAGGGGGGTTGGAGTTGTAATATCCCCAGGTGATTTCCCCCACTATGATCCTAGTGGAGGTACCTAATACCAGCAGGAAAAATTAGTTACCATAAATATATATGTCTATAATTGTATGTATATATATATATATATATATATATATATATATATATACATATATATATATATACATATATATACCAGCAGAAATAAATAATTTAGACAAGGGGCTGTCTTCAATGGTAGTTCGACCAAACCCTATAAGTAAGGGATGTGGGCTGAGACCACTACAGCTGTGATGGGTCTGCACCTTATACCACCACAGAGTGAAATAACTATACCATATAAATGTAAAACATATATGTGCTGTACTAGTGCAAGTAATCCAAAGCATATAATAAACTCTGCCTTAACAGTGCGAAATAAATATATATATATAAATATATTACCAAAAAATACATATCATAATCAAAGTCCAGTGATCAAGTAATTTCATCTCAAGCTAGTTAGTGCAGAAAAAATCAATTAAAAGTTTTTTAGTGATTATAGTCCTTAAAGTGAAAAAACTGTTCAGATCCAGTGTTCCAAGCAATTTCGTGACTTGAGTGCTCTCAGATAGTTCCTGTGACTTTTGTGCTCCCCCTTATGGGTCCCCACTCACCAAATCCAACAGCCCCAGAAGGGGCAACCAGCATAGGGTATCTCAATCACGGTCTCCTCTCCACACCAATCATGTAGGGCATTAGGGATGATTTCCGTGCTGTTGGTTTTCCCAATGGCTTCCCGGATCCACCAGCCCCAGACGGGGCAGACTGCATGGGGTATTACGGTCACAATCTCCTCTCCCCTACCGTCCTACTGAGCATCCAGGTAATTTCCTTACTGTTGAGTTAAGGTATCCACAATGGCTCCCTCATAGAAAGAAAAAATATAGGAGGCTCCCATGGTGTAGTAAATATAAAAACTTTTATTCAAAAAACTCCATCAGCATTCAAAGGAGTAAAACATTAAAAACAAAAAATAAACTAAACTAAAGATAGATTAAAAAGTCAGCAGTTTACTACCGCAGGGTACAGATATGTGCCTGAGAACAGGCCCGTGATGGATTGAATGCGTACCGCTGGTTGGAGCTGTTTGCGCTCCACCTGCATTCCAAACAGGGTCCGTACCCGGAAGTGACGTATCGTGCGTGGCGCCGTCGTACGCGTTTCGTCATTGACGTCTTCAGCGACGGTGCCAGCACGCCACGCGCTACGTCCTTTAATAGGGAGCCGCCAATCTAGTCACACCCCCTATACCTAACGTGTCCAATCATCTCATGATGAGGCGGAGTGGCACTCCCACCTTATCTGAAGTGTCAGCAGAGGTGATTCCATCAGCATTTATTACAGACACCGTATGACTTGTGTTGTGAGCCCAGCTTATGATTAAAGCTATATTGCCGCCACAATAATAAATCCATTATCCCTAAAACAATTTGACTTAATAAAAAAATTTGACTTAATAAAAAATAGAAAAAATATATAATAAATATAAAAAATAAAAAATATATGAAAAATGTAGAAAAAAATATAAAAATATAAAAATATATGTACAAACAATATGGAAAAATTATATATAGAAAAAAAAAATATATATGGAAAAAAATTTTTTGAAAAAAATGTGGAAAGAGATTTTTTTTTCATAGACATAGATAGGACCACATTAGACCTTCCTCTCAGGCCCCTTCTATACTTCCCCTCTAGCACCATTTGTTAAACATTTCTGTACTTTTTGATAATCTACAGACGGTTAGGACTATCCTGCTATAAATCCTACTGGGGGGGATTTTCTCCGATGGTTCCCCAACTATGGTTCATCAGAGAGCTGTAATAAATGCTGATGGAATCACCTCTGCTGACACTTCAGATAAGGTGGGAGTGCCACTCCGCCTCGTCATGAGATGATTGGACACGTTAGGTATAGGGGGTGTGACTAGATCGGCGGCTCCCTACTAAAGGACGTAGCGCGTGGCATGCTGGCACCGTCGCTGAAGACGTCAATGACGAAACGCGTACGACGGCACCACGCACGCTACGTCACTTCCGGGTACGGACCCTGTTTGGAACGCAGGTGGAGCGCAAACAGCTCCAACCAGCGGTACGCATTCAATCCATCACGGGCCTGTTCTCAGGCACATATCTGTACCCTGCGGTAGTAAACTGCTGACTTTTTAATCTATCTTTAGTTTAGTTTATTTTTTGTTTTTAATGTTTTACTCCTTTGAATGCTGATGGAGTTTTTTGAATAAAAGTTTTTATATTTACTACACCATGGGAGCCTCCTATATTTTTTCTTTCTATGAGGGAGCCATTGTGGATACCTTAACTCAACAGTAAGGAAATTACCTGGATGCTCAGTAGGACGGTAGGGGAGAGGAGATTGTGACCGTAATACCCCATGCAGTCTGCCCCGTCTGGGGCTGGTGGATCCGGGAAGCCATTGGGAAAACCAACAGCACGGAAATCATCCCTAATGCCCTACATGATTGGTGTGGAGAGGAGACCGTGATTGAGATACCCTACGCTGGTTGCCCCTTCTGGGGCTGTTGGATTCGGTGAGTGGGGACCCATAAGGGGGAGCACGAAAGTCACAGGAACTATCTGAGAGCACTCAAGTCACGAAATTGCTTGGAACACTGGGTCTGAACAGTTTTTTCACTTTAAGGACTATAATCACTAAAAAACTTTTAATTGATTTTTTCTGCACTAACTAGCTTGAGATGAAATTACTTGATCACTGGACTTTGATTATGATATGTATTTTTTGGTAATATATTTATATATATATATTTATTTCGCACTGTTAAGGCAGAGTTTATTATATGCTTTGGATTACTTGCACTAGTACAGCACATATATGTTTTACATTTATATGGTATAGTTATTTCACTCTGTGGTGGTATAAGGTGCAGACCCATCACAGCTGTAGTGGTCTCAGCCCACATCCCTTACTTATAGGGTTTGGTCGAACTACCATTGAAGACAGCCCCTTGTCTAAATTATTTATTTCTGCTGGTATATATATATATATATATATATATATATATACAATTATAGACATATATATTTATGGTAACTAATTTTTCCTGCTGGTATTAGGTACCTCCACTAGGATCATAGTGGGGGAAATCACCTGGAGATATTACAACTCCAACCCCCCCCCCATACATTACCCCATAGGGAGCGCCATACCCCTTTTCAATTTAATTCAAATCAGCAGAGAATCCTTAGGGAAGCTCCTTTAAGGGGGGCAGAATACCTAAACGATTGTTCTAAGCGCAGCTTTTCACATTTATTTTCTTTAAAAAATGGGTGGCCTCTTGCATGAGGCGCAGGGATGCCTCCTGTGTGACCGTCCCCTTCCTGGCCCTTTTTTTTGGAAGGCGGAGGGGAGGCACTTGGGATTCGGTCAGGCTCCTACTGGGCCCAGCCACCTCACTGGGCCCAGCCACCTCCTGCCTGACACTGGGCCCAGCCTCCTCCAGGATGATGGTGAATCCAGCCTCCTCCAGGCTGTCCATGGGCCCGGTCTCCTCCTGCCTGCCACTTTCCCCACATTCCTCCTGGATGGACTCATCCTGTGTATAAAAAAAGGACATAGTTTTTGTATATATTTTTGGGTTCATCAATGACACACAATTTGCTTCTCATGACTAGCAAATTCAATGTGAATACATCTCTTTAATAAAAGAGTCTAATCAGACACCCTAATTTTTTGAAGCAGGTGCCAAACATATTTACCCACTACTGTCAATTGATATGTATACACAATTTTGAGGGCAAAATTATTTGAATCAATTATAACATCCAGTTAACATCATTAATATTAGGACAGTAAATATTTGTTAAAATAATTTACCTGACTCCAGATGGTCATATCCGGTTCATCCAGGATGAAAGACCCAGCTTGCTCCTCATCAGCCTCTGCTGGGGTGGAGGGAAGGGTGCATGGAAGGGTGGAGGGAAGGGTGGAGGGAAGGGTGCATGGAAGGGTGGAGGGAAGGGTGGAGGGAAGGGTGGAGGGAAGGGTTGAAAGTGATGCCCTGGCTTCAGTCTGGTCATCAAGAAAACGGAGTTGATTGTAGTACCCAAGGCCGGGGTACATAAACATCATCTGCTGATGCTCCCGATCTCATTGATTCCTGGATCTTGTTATGCTCCCTCTTATACATGTTCCTCAAGACCCCAATTTTCTTTAACAATGTCTCCATTGTTGCTTCCGGGATGGTCGCCTGGACAAAGAACAGAAGTCTCTCCAGCGTTGACTTCCTCACATGCTTTAAATAATACTGAGGGTGTTTCACCTCCCACAAATTCCTCATCTCTCTGTATTTTGAAATAAAAGCTGTAATGAAATCTGGATCCTTAAATAGGGGATTCATAATGTCTGTAAAAGATAAAGTCACAAGACAAAAAACACTTATTAGGTTTCTGCTAAACTCTCATCATCTTATCACTATGTAGGCCTCATCAATCTGTCAAGCCATATAGGCCGCTTGCTACAAAGTCTTGACCAAATGTATACATTTCAAATTACCTTCGTTTTGTAGCGTCCCGATCCACTATCACCTACGCACAGAACGTACGTACGACACAATACGTAACAGCGCTTTATACACTGCACATGCATAATACTACGCCTACTTGGCCCGCCCCTGACGTTCTTTTTGTTTACGCATATAACCCGCCCTTGACTCTACGCACAGAACGTACGTACGTACGACCCGTGCGCAAGAGCCCTCTTTATACACTACGCATGTGTGAAACTCCGCCTGCGTCGCCCGCCCCTGACGTTCGATTTTAACTAATATTCTCCGCCCATTTGTTTTTTACGGTGGGTAGTGGGGTGAATAATGGCGGAGACACATCAGGTGTGTACTACCTCAGGTAGCGAAGAAAGCCCAGAGGCCGGAACGTCAAGATCTGTGAGGCCTAGATTTAAGGCCTCCAATATGTCCTTTAAAGAGATGGTGGAAATGGTGGCCATTCTTAAAAAAAAGGACTATGATGGGAAGTATGGGCCGTACGCCCGGCCAAATTTGCGCAAAGCCAAAATAATGGCGAAGGTGGTGAAGACCTTACAGGCTTATTTTGGGGTACAGCGCTCGAAGGATCAAATTCGAAAAAGATGGTCCGACCTCAAACTCCGGGAGCCGGATCAGTACAGACGGATCCGTAAAGTGCTGAAAAAAAGTAAGTACTTGTCGTGTTTTCATCTTGTGTTGATTACCTCGTATACTGCTCCATGTGCTTTTCTTTCCTATACGATTTTTGCATCGTTTGAAACTATCTTTTAATAAACCTCGTTACATATCTATAGATATATGTATATTTATATATATGTATATTTATTTATTTATATATATATATATATATATATATATATATATATATATTTATATCTATTTATATCTATTTAGATATATATATATATATATTTAGATATATATATATATTTATATATATATATCTATATATAGATATATAGATATATATATATATAGATATATCTATATATAGATATATAGATATATATATATATAGATATATCTATATATCTATATATCTATATGTGTAATGTTTTTTGAATATTTAAATTTATATATATTTTTATATTTAGATTTAGTTTGATATTTAGATTTATATTTATTTATAGATAGAGAGAGAGAGAGAGAGAGAGAGAGAGATTTTAAGCTATATTTAGATATTGATATCTAGATATCGAGATATCTATCTATCTCGATATGTCTTTAGAAAATAAAATCTTTAAGTTAACTAGGAACTCTACACAAACAGACAATTTGTACACCACTTCACTACAAATGTTTGAAGATTACTATGTACTAAAATATCTGTGTGCTAAGTATATTAATTTTTGGCTTCACATAGGGGAAAAATCACTCAGCCAAAAAGAACCCAGTCCCCCCCAACCAAAAGAACATACTTGGGAAATCAGCCCAAGCCCCACTGAGGATGTGGAGGAAGGAGAGGTGGGCGACATGGGCACCCCACCAGGTGAGTGTCTGACACACCAGCTTACGGTAATCTATGCATGGCTGCCTTTTATTTTATGTAATTTTTCTACTCTATTTTAGGTGATCTGGTTGTGCTTGACTCAAGCAACAGCGCCACCCCCGAGGATGTTCATGAAGTATGCGACATGGGCACCCCACCAGGTCAGTGTCTGAGACACCAGCTTATGGTAAGGTAAACTATGTATGTGTGCATATTTCTAAACACATCTTTTTTTTCATTCCATTTTAGGTCCAAGTGACTATTTCACCACAGACAGTGCCCAACGGCTAATTGCTCAAATAATGGCCTGGAATGGGGAGATAGATCAAATGCGTAAAAGGCTGGATCGTATGCAGCAGGAAATGAAGGACATGATTGATGTTTTGGGTCGAATCTAAATGCCCTTTTAAAACCCAAAAACATCGATCATGTCCTTCATTTCCTGGTTTGCTGACCCCATTCTGGGCCTTCTCTTTATTATTTTCTGTAAATGATATGCCTGTTTTACAACATCAACAAACCACATTTTTGAAAATAAGGAGGCCTGTTTTTAGAAAACCCCAAAAAAATTAAAAAACTGTTTTTAAAAAACCCAAAAAAATAAAAAAATTGTTTTTAAAAAAACACAAAAAAATAAAAAAACTGTTTTTAAAAAAACACAAAAAAAAAATAAGGTTTGTATAAAACCCCCCCCCCCCCAAAAAAAAAAGGTTTTTAAAAAAACCCAAAACAAAAAATAAAACGGTTTTTCAAAAAACAAAATAAAAAAAAAGGCTGTTTTTAAAAAAGCCTGTTTTTCAAACAAACACCAAAAACATTTTGAAAAATGAGGCCTGTTTTGGTAAAAAAAAAACCCCCCAAAAAAAAAAAGGCCTGTTTGTTAAAATCAAAATGCCAAAAAAATTATATTTTAAATTATCTAAAAATCTAAATAATTATATTATTCTAAATTTATAAATATATCGAGATATTTTTGGCTCGGAACATTTTATACTAAATGCATAAGTGAATGTATACCAAAGATTAAAAACCTCTGTTTAGGAATTAAATAAATGTGTGGTTTGTTATTTCAATGCTCAGTATCAGTTTGTTTAAATTTAAAAAAGTTGTTTACAGTGACAATGGAGCTTATTTAGAAATTTACAAGGAAAATACAGTTGGCACTACAACTGCTCGACCATAACCTAGGAGAAAGCCCAAAAGAAAGGCAAGCAATAAATATAATTCAAGATTTCATCAAGATTTTTTTTATCTTGATTCTTTAGCTATCCTGGCCCATTGCAATGGCCCCCCTACCCATAAAATAATTAACATATTGCTGTCTAACTTGACGGGCACTTTGGGGGGCCAAGCCAGTACGGACAGTATCCAGGCCCGTAAGATTGTCACTGCTAATAAGTCCGGCCTCAGGCCCAACTGGCACAATATAATTTTGTAAATGTTTGTGCAAAAAGTTGTGCAGGATGCAGCACGATAAAATGATAAAATTAATTTTGTATTCCGCCAAATTAATGGAGGTTTGAAACAGGCGGAACCGGCTGGCCAGAATCCCAAACGCATTCTCAACAACTCTTCTAGCTCTGGCCAGCCGGAAATTAAAAACCCTCCTCTCCGGGGTGAGGGTTCTTTGGGGGAATGGCCTCATGAGGTGCTTGCTCAGAGCGAAGGCTTCATCGGCAATGAAAACAAAGGGGAGTCCTTCCACGTTATCCGCATCAGGTGGCAATCCCAGGCCATCACTCTGGAGACACTGGCAGAACTCCGTCTGGGCAAATACTCCTCCATCCGACATCCGGCCATTCTTCCCCACGTCCACATATAGAAATTCATAGTGCGCCGACACCACCGCCATTAAAACAATACTATGGAACCCCTTATAATTAAAATAGTATGACCCCGAATGGGGTGGTGGCACGATGTGGACATGTTTCCCATCTATAGCCCCTCCACAATTTGGAAAGTCCCAATGGGTGGCAAAATGGGATGCCACAGTCTGCCATTCCTGTGGCGTTGAAGGAAACTGGGGAATCAAACAAGAAAACAAAACTCAGTAATTTTGAATATAACATTGCAAGAAAATTATACAATTAAAAACATTCTTGCCCAGCATCAGTATAACATTAAATAATTGAAATCTTCTTGAAGAAATAATATGGAAAGGCACACTTATCAGATTGCTTACCCCCTCTGATGGCACATTGATTACATTTTAGGGGGTTGTGAAATTAGAAAAAAAAAAAAAGTTTAAGGACACGCAGGGATTTATGGACTAAAAAGGCTACAAGACTGTGCAGTTGTCGCACTCTACAAGTGCAGTTGCTCCCCAGCTTAAGTAAATGAGGTAAGGTAAAAATGCTTTCATGTTGCAAGGAGTACACAATCACATGCAAGGGCAATTAATCAAAACACTTTGTGGCTTGCATATGATTGGATGATGGAAATCAGCAGAGCTTCTGCTCATTTACTAAAGCATTGGAGCAAATGCACTTATAGAGTGCAAATGCATTTTGCAAACTGCAACATATATTTGCTTTGTAAAAATCAACACCACAGAACATTCTAGCAAATTATTGGGGGGGGGGGGTTTGGAAATCTAGTTAATTACAGGCACACTATTTGGATAGAGTTTAGGTGGGGGGGTTGGGAAATCAAGCTAATTACATGCACAGTATTTGGATAGAGTTTAGGTGGGGGAATCAAGCTAATTACATGCACACTATTTGGATAGAGTTTAGGTGGGGGGGGGTCAAGCTAATTACATGCACACTATTTGGATAGAGTTTAGGTGGGGGGGATCAAGCTAATTACATGCACACTATTTGGACAGAGTTTAGGTGGGGGAGGGTTGGGAAATCAAGCTAATTACATGCACACTATTTGGATAGAGTTTAGGTGGGGGGGTTGGGAAATCAAGCTAATTACATGCACACTATGTGGATAGAGTTTAGGGGAAACAAAATACAATGCAGCTGACTAAATACATTCAAACTGAGTAGACTAGGTGGATATGTGCCCAGCATTCTATGCTGGGGAGGTTATTGAAGGCAAATATACATGCATGACAAAAAAGAACAGGAAAAAATTCCAGCATGCGTGAGGAGAAAAAGGGGACATTCACACTATATTGCAATGATGGTAAGTAGTGTTTGAGTTAAGAAATACATTACATTATCAAAGATTAAATAAAAGAACATGTGATGCTAATAAAAGAAAAAATTCTTACCTTAATATAGTCCTTCTGCAGGACCTGTATGATGGCAGAACAGGTCTCTGGGATAATGATCCCCAGAGCCTGGGGGGAGATGCCTGTCGAGAACTTGAGGTCCTGCAGGCTTCTCCCTGTCGCCAAGTACCGCAACGTGGCAACTAGCCTCTGCTCCGGAGTGATGGCTTGCCTCATGCAGGTATCCTGCCTGCTGAACGGTCAAAAACGGGGTCCGTCATCCGGAGAAAGTTCCTGAAATCCTCAGGATTATTCTCACGGATCTCACGGAGCAATGGCATGTGACAGAACTGGTCACGCTGGAGCAACCAATTCTTGGTCCATGAACTCCTCCTCGCCCTGTTCATGGACTGGTTTTGGTCTGAAGAATAAACTACAGCACCAAGCACATACAATGCATGAGCTCGACGACGAGTACGTACAGGTAACATGGCTTCAAAATGGTCGGCTGGTCAGAACGCACTTAACAGAACGCACTGAAGAACAGCAAGGCCTGTAAAGAGCGACCTGAAAATCAAGAACGAGCGGACAATAAAACAAAGATTTCTCAATGCCAACTGACCAAACGCACTGAAAAGCAAATACAAACCTCACAAGCACAGACTGAACAACAGTTAAAACGAACTGAAAAATACGAGTCTCACAAGCGCGAATCATCTCTCACCAAACTTCTACTAACACGAGATAAACACGAGATTAGCAGAAGGAGCCCAAAGGGTGTCGTACGGGCTATTGAACTTCCATTTTATAGTCTCGCCAGACTTGGTGTACGTCACCGCGTACTAGGCTGTCGAACTTTTGTGTGGTCATGTGTAGGCAAGTCCGTTCATTAGAAAGTCTGCCGCAAGTCCGCCGAAAGTCTGCCGGAAGTCTGTCGGACAGGCTGTCGGACTTTTGTAGACGAAAAGTCCGACCGTGTGTACGCGGCATAAGAAGATTCGACGGAGCAGGTAAACTATACGGCATCGTACAGTTTAGCTGCTCCGTCTAAGCTTCTTTGAACATTCGACAGACACCATAGGCCTTCAATGACAGATTCGACCTTAATTTGGATTTTCGGACGAATGCAATTTTTAACGAAAAACGAAATAAATAAAAACGAATTTCAGGAGTAACTAAATAAATTTATTTTTCGGATGAAAACGAAATTCCGAAACAAAATATTTCAGTGTGCACATGTCTACTAAATACAGGGATATTCTTGACCTGTACCACTCTGTGTGTGATTTGAGGCTAGGACAGAGGTTCACCTTCCAGCAGGACAATGACCCCAAACACACTGCTAAAGCAACACTTGAGTGGTTTAAGGGGAAATATGTAAATGTGTTGGAATGGCCTAGTCAAAGTCCAGACCTCAATCCAATAGAAAATCTGTGGTCAGACCTAAAAAATGCTGTTCACAAGTGCAAACCATTCAACTTGAAGGAGCTGGAGCAGTTTTGCAAGGAGGAATGGGCAAAAATCCCAGTGGTAAGATGTGGCAAGCTCATAGAGACTTATCCAAAGCAACTTAGAGCTGTGATAGCCGCAAAAGGTGGCTCTACAAAGTATTGACTTCAGGGGAGTGAATAGTTATGCACATGACTTTTTCTGTTATTTTGTCCTATTTGTTGTTTGCTTCACAATAAAAAATCTTCAAAGTTATGGGCATGTTCTGTAAATTAATGGACGCAAATCCTCAAACAATCCATGTTAATTCCAGGCTGTGAGGCAACAAAACACGAAAATGCCAGGGGAGGTGAATACTTTTGCAAGGCACTGTATGCCTTATAGTCTTACTGATGGACATTACGGTTATTTGTCTTCATTTTATGAAATGGATTGCGTACCCATAGTTATACTCGTAAACTGCTATTATTGCTTAGAAAAAATGGTTTAATCTATTTAACGTCATGACAATGTAAACAGTTAATTGTAAACAATTGTGATACATCTGACTAAAATCAATTTTTATTCAAAGGGAAGAAGCACATTTTTGTTTTGAACTGTCTGCATATTTTCAAATTGTTCTATCCCCCACTGATATCAAAGAATTCACAGTTTTCTTTCTATATTTTCCAACACAGTTTAAGAATCTTGTGTCTCACCATTCACATTAGCCCAGTTGCAAAACCTTTAATCCAACTTCAAATCTGGCTTTTTATAAAAATGCACATTTTCAAGGCAATAAACATAAGGTTTTGCTTTACAAATCTACAGATCTAAAAAAGAAAACATATTTTTCTGCATTATTTCTATGACAGTAAAATTTAACTGTGTTGCTTTTAATACTGAAAGTATACAGGTGCATCTCAAAAAGTTTGAATATCATCAAAAAGTTCATTTTTTTCAAATTCAATTCAAAAAGTGAAATATATTATATAGATTCATTACACACGGAGTGATACATTTCAAGCATTTCTTTCTTTTAATTTTGATGATTATGGTTTGCAGTTAGTGAAAACCCAAAATTCTGTATCTCAGAGAATTTGAGTATTGTGAAATATAGTAGATTTATGGTGTCATACTCTAATCAGCTAATTAACTCAAAACACCTCTAAATGTTTCCTGAGCCTTTAAATGGTCTCTCAGTCTGGTTCAGTAGGTTACACAATTATGGGGAAGACTGATGACTTGACAGTTGTCCAGAATACAGTCATTGACACCCTCCAAAAGGAGGGTAAGTCACAAAGAAGCTAGCTGTTCACAGTGTGCTGTATCCAAGCATATTAATGGAAAGTTGAGTGGAAGGAAAAAGTGTGGTAGCCATAGTGTCATGTACCTTACAGCAGAGCCCGAAATGATGAGGGTGGCCTCTTGCATGGTTCCAGTCCAAGCACCCCTGGTGGTGGGTACAGGGAGTGCAAGGACAACAAAAGGGTGCAGGTGCCTGCAGGCAGAAGGCTGGAGCTTGGAGACACAGGAACCTCTGTTGAGAAGATGTGGAAACTGATCACCAGACTTGTTCAGATCAGGATCAACTACAGAATCAGAAACAGGCAGAAGTCGGCAACAGGCTGGTAGCGGGGTACAGAATCAGAAGGCAAAACCATAGCCAGGAACAGGCAGAGGTTGGCAACTGGCTGGCAGCAGGGTACACAATCAGAAGGCAGAGCAGTAGTCATAAGTCCAAGCCAAGGTCAGTATTGCAGGCAGAGGCAGATTTAACAGGCAGAAAAGATCCAAGAGAATGGTCAGAGTATAGCCAGGTTTTCAGGAACAAAGGTCAATCAGGCAGAGTAGTAACAGAAACACAGGGACAAGCTGAAGACGATCCAGCACTGATACTAGGCAGACTCTCTGTTTATATAGGGCGCGGTGCACTAGGATTCACAGATGCGTGCGTGCATGTGTGCGTGTTAGCGTGTGCGCATTAGCGCATGCGCCTTCGTATGGGAGCGCCATTGTGCATGCCCTCTGGATCTCATTTGTCTCTGACTAAGGTTCCGCTCATGCACATTGGCATTAGCAGAACGGGAGTTGGCAGCTGCTGCACAGAGACGGGCGCTTGCTGTGTAAGTTCTCTGACACAAGCAATAGGGATAACCACAGCCTTGAGAGGATTGTGAAGCAAAGGCCACTCAAGAATTTGGGGGAGATTCACAAGGAGTGGACTAGGCTGGTGTCAGTGCTTCATCAGCCACCACATACAGATGTATCCAGAACATGGGCTACATCTGTCGTATTCCTTGTGTCAAGCCACTCTTGACCCAGAGTTCTTAGCATCGGAAGCATCTTACCTGGGCTAAGGAGAAAAAAGGACTGGAATGATGCTCAGTGGTCCAAGGTCCCCTTTTCTGATGAAAGTAAATGTTGCATTTCATTTGGAAATCAAGGTCCCAGAGTCTGAAGGAAGAATGGGGAAGCACAGTATCCAAGTTGCATGAGGTCCAGTGTGAGGTTTCCACAGTCAGTCATGATTTGGGGAGCCATGTCATTTGCTGGTGTTGGTCCACTGTGTTTTATCAAGTCCAAAGTCAGCGCAGCCCTCTACCAGGTAATTCTAGAGCACTTCATGCTTTCCTTTGCTGACCAGCTTTATGGAGATGCTGATTTCATTTTCCAGCAGGACTTAGCACCTGCCGACTGCCAAAAGTACCAAGACCTGGTTTAATGATCATGATATCACTGTGCTTGATTGGCCAGCAAACTCATCTGACCTAAACCCCTTAGAGAATCTATGGGGTATAGCCAAAAGGAACGCAAGAGACACCAGACTCAACAATGCAGACAAGCTGAAGGCCACTATCGAAGCAACCTGGACTTCCATAACAACTCAGCAGTGCCACAGGCTGATTGCCTCCATGCCACGCCGCATTAATGCAGTAACTCATGAAAAAGGAGCCCCAACCAAGTATTGAGTGCATACTATATTGTACATGTACATACTTTTCAGTAAGCCAACATTTCTGTATTAAAAATCTTTTTTTTTAATTGGCCTTATGCAATATTCTAATTTTCTGAGATATTGAATTATGGGTTTTCACTAGCTGTAAGCTATAATCATCAAAATTAAAAGAAAGAAATGCTTGAAATATAAAACTCTATGTGTAATTAATCTATATAATATGACTTTTACTTTTTGAATTGAATTACTGAAATAATTTAACTTTTTGATGATATTCTAATTTTTTGAGATGCACCTGTAGGTGATTTTGAGGGCAGCAGTCTCAGATTCTACCATTACCATGAGAATGTGATGGTTGCTCTTTCTACCTCAACCTGCAGAGAGATTTTTCAGCTCATGGAACAACACTCTAAACACCAGCAGACTCTGGGTGACCATCGTTGGTTAACTCCACAGTCTATCCTTTACACACGCACAAATGGTAGCCACCACCATGCATTTCAGCACCACCCACAACACTTAAAGTAGTAATTCTGAACTCTAAAAAATGTCTGTGACACTCACTTCATGCCAAGCAGGAATTTAACAGCGTTTAAAATATGGAAGCTTTCTTCAAGGAGACAAGGGTTCTTAAACTTTTTATTTAAAGCATTGAGAGATTTATTATAATGATTTGCGAATATATATCGGGGTGGGGCGAGCGCAAAAATACCATCCTTTCTATAGAGGCAAAATCCCGTAAATATATGCAAATGTGTTCCTAAAAAGGTATATAGAACTGAATGGGACTTTAATTGTGCCTCTAAGATGTATAAATAGATGAAAAACAATTAATGAGAAAATACATTATTTTATTTTATTCAGTATAAAAACAGTTAATAATAAATTACAGTTGATACGGTTGAAATGGATTCAGGGTGTGCAAATCCCTAATTTTAACAGAGTTATGGCCTATGTGTTTCGCAGACAAGGCCGCTTCGTCAGGGCCTTTGAGAATGGCACAATGTGATCACGTGTAGATTCTACAAATGAAACATCAATTAATATTGCATAGATTTATAAAGTCACATCAGTGAGGTCTAGAATATAAAATATATATAGACATTGATGCATAAATTTATACAGAGGTATGTGTTTAATGAAAAATTGTTAACAATGTTTGCTAAACAGATCTAGCTGTTTTATAAAGTATTCAACAGACAAATAAAGCTGCATTATCAGTCCACTAGGGGTGTGTATGGCGATGCTAGTCAACATGTGAGGTCAAGCAGTGATCAAATCTATACTGTTAAAATGTGTAAGCAGGTAATGCTGTGGCTTTATATAAGAAGGAAAAGAGAATGTGTATATATATATATATATATATATATATATATATATATATATAAATCATATTATTCTATCAAAGAGTTTTTTCCCCCACTCACCCGGGAACTGTAATTAAGGGTACCGGCTTGGCGGGACAATGTGAGGCCTTTGTGCTCGTGGGAATACTCCGACCCCAACCCTCCTCAACTGAGAGGGAAAAAGGGCAGGCCCCTATATATGCAGATGAAAGAGCATGGTAAACTAAATGGTTGAAAGATGATAATAGTAATAATAGACACCTCCAAAGACAAATGGAGGTATCAACCACAACTGAGGAAAGCAGAACAGAGTAGATGTGAGTATGTAGGGAGTGACAGGGGAGAAATAGCAAGAAAGTGAAAACAGAGGCAAGTCAAGAACGGTGGGGGGGGGGGGGGGGGAGCAGGGGAGGGGGAGGGAAGGGGGGAAGAAGAAAGGGAAAATGGGAAAAGGGAAAAGAGGATTGGATGGGAAAAGGGAGGGAGGGGAAAGAAAAGAAGGGGAGAGGGAAAGAGAGATCGGAGAGGGAAGGGGGAGAGAAGATGAGGGAGAAGGACGTGGAAAAAGGGGGGAGGGAGAAGGGGGAGGGGAAGGGGAAAGGGGAAGGGGAGAGGGGAGGGGAAGGAGGGAGAGAGGGAAAGAAGGAAGGGTAAAGGGGGAAGGGGAAAGAAGGGAAGAAAGGGAAAGGAGGGAGAAAAGGACAGAAGGGAGGGTAAAGAAGGGGAGAGGAGGGAAAGGGGGGGAGGGAAAGGAGGGAGAGAGAGAGAAAAAAGGAAAGGTAAAAAAGGGGGGGAAGGAGCAGGGAAGGGGAGAGGGAGGGGGGAGAGAAGAGGGGAGGGAGGGGAGGAAAAAGGGGGGAGGGGGAAGAGGAAAGAGGAGGAGGAAGAGAAAAGAGGGGAGAAAGAGAGAAAGAAATAGGGAAAGGTGATGTAGATCAACAAACTGAATATTCATGGTACTTGCTTACCAAGTAGTTGTGTAGAGATATACATTAAATTTAAATGAAAAATAAGTGTAATCCTGGAGCACAAAACGATTTTTGTTGCTTGGAATGTTGTTTTCCCTTTAAGGAGAAGGGGGAGTGTATCACTGAGTCTTGAGAGGACGATCAGAGATGAGGCATCCCAGAGTGGGAAGAAAAAGACTGATTTCACAGATTGCTGGGGATTAAATTTAAACAAGCAACCATGAGTTCATGGACAAAGGCTCCCTGAGCATATAAAGAGAAGAACTGTTACAAAGCAATGCCCAGAGTGAAGGAGAGATTTACCTACCTTAAATCATGCAAAAGCCATGTCTCCTCAGCGTTCCGCATACAAACAGGCAGGTGAGCCGCTAAAGAGACACTGAAACAAAGTGTCTTATATAGAGAGACACAGCTGCTCTAATCGTCCAGGGAGAAGTGGATCAGTGGGAGGAGATTCCTGGGGTTGTTCGAGTCGCCCGGATAGCACGGAGCTGGAATAGGCTCCGGGGATCCGAAGGGACAGGGACAAGCCCATCTCAGCACTGATGCCGTGGGATTCGCATGCCAAGCAATGCATGCAGGAAACACCCCAGTCCGTGTCCTTTCCTATTCCCTCTAGGATGTAAAAAGGGGGGGGGGATGCTGCGGGTCCCTCTCTAACACCGATTGGGATGAATCAGTCAAAGGAAGAAAAGATCGCGCAATGTAGGGAGGAAGCGGGACTTGGACGGCATAGCGTTATGCCAGGACTGGCTTGGAAGAGCCTGGGCTGGCGACGCTGAGCTTCTCATAAAAAAGGGGGGACAAGTCACATAACCGCCCACCATGTGGCGGCAAGTGGTTGGTGTCCCCGGGTGGAACAATTTATGGGAGCGCCTCTGGGGGACATGGTGAGACACCATGTCCTCAGGCAGTGAAGAGACACGAGCGAGGCCAAAAGGCCCCCCATGCTGGGAGTCGCTCCAAAACAGGTGATCACGGGTGAGATATGGGGAAACATCAAAGCACACAAAAATTAAAAATTCATGTGATCAAAGAACAGAACATGTACATTGTTGACACCTCTCTGAAGAGGATGTATAGTATAATATACTGTATGGGTAGATCACTGCCACCGCACACATCCACAATATAATCACATATTAAAACAACAATATAGAGCAAATTGCATGTAAATGTTCGCATCAAGGATGGACATATGCATTGTTTAGTATATCTCACAAAATTAACATTGCAGCTTATGGCTACTAATAGTCGAAGAGTGGGGGTAAAGGATTTGTGAACATAGTTTTAATAAAAGAAAAGAAAAAAGTGGTGCAAGAAAGCATTTATAGAATATTACAAAACAGATAATAACAACAACAGCAAAATAAATGGGATTAAAAGGTACTTAGCAACGTTTTCCTGGTCATTGGTTCTTGTACAGAGTCTAACCTGATAGAATCAATAGTTTTCATAAATTATGCTTACCGTATCCTTAGTATTTTGATGTCAAGTGAGAAATAGCCAATGTGTTCCTGAGCCAACCCCCACACAATCAAAGCAGCTAAAGGGTCTGAAATGGGAGTGCTGAAGTGTTTTATTAGGCTTCAGCAGACACCACTTTAAGGCCAATTATTGCACTATAGCCATATTTCCAGATGACAAGGTTTTATAGTCTTATGCCCCGTACACACGGTCGGATTTTCTGACGGAAAATGTGTGATAGGACCTTGTTGTCGGAAATTCCGACCGTGTGTAGGCTCCATCACATATTTTCCATCGGACTTTCCGACACACAAAGTTTGAGAGCTTGCTATAAAATTTTCCGACAACAAAATGCGTTGTCGGAATTTCCGATCGTGTGTACACAAATCCGACGCACAAAGTGCCACGCATGCTCAGAATAAATAAAGAGATGAAAGCTATTTGCTACTGCCACGTTTATAGTCCCGACGTACGTGTTTAACGTCACCACGTTCAGAATGATCGAATTTTCCAACAACTTTGTGTGACCGTGTGTATGCAAGACAAGTTTGAGCCAAAATCCGTCAGAAAAAATCCTAGGATTTTGTTGTCGGAATGTCCGATCAATATCCGACCGTGTGTACGGGGCATTACAATTTTATGACACCCAGCATGTTATAAAGTGGAATGAAATAACGATTTTATAAAGATCAAACAGGATATAAAAATGATGCATATATCACCTAGGGGATGTAATTGAGCAATTCACCTGCTGGACATTATAGCATAGGCATATTTTGTACAATAATGTAGCCATGTTTTATGAAGATATCTCAACTACAGCCTGAAATATGCAAATTGTTTGTAACTTAAAGTTGAAGGAAAGTAAGTTGTGGGAGGAGATTTCTTCAAGGGGTTGACAACAGTACAGGAAGGAAGGCAAAATTAGGGAGTGAGGAGGGGAGGAGTTGCATCTATTAGGACGAATGAACAATATCGGAGCTCAGAAACAGCGCATGGACACTAGGAATAAGCTGTCAATGTTCCCTAAGTTGTTGAGGCTGGAGGGAAGGAGCTGTGTCTGTCAGGAGTACTGAATATTTTTGAAGCTCAGAGACTATGCATGCACACTGGGAATAATCAAATGACATGTTGTGAGCTCATGATGCATATTAATGAACATCCGCTTATATGCTTCCTCCCCTCCTCCGGTGCCAAATTCAGAGCTGATCCGAAAATTGGTTGGGGTGCCGACATCGTGTGAAGCCCGGACAGGTAAGTGCCCTAAAATTAAATGTCAACAGCTACAGTATTTTTAGCTGCTGACTTTTAATTTTTCATGAGGGGGCGGAACTCCTCTAAGTACTGACAACACTGGGGGGATCAGCTGTTTTGGTTGCAGTTGGAGAACTTTGAACCAGGACTGGTACACATGTGTTAATCAGGAAACTGGCAGGATCACTAGGTACTTTCTTCAAACTTTTAAGCTAAGAATAATGAAGATATTGGCAATATGTATACTTTATTAAAAACTTGCTTAGGGATTTTTTCATTTTTGACTGGAGATATACTTTAACTGGTTAGTCTAAATACCAAACTTACAGATGTGCATTACATACCAGACAGGGTCTTTATGATTTTTAGACAAGGATGCATTGAGGGGCTTTCCTGGCTCTGTTGAGTACTATTTCTATTCATGATACTGCTGGATGTTTTAGGATATTCTGCTCTAGCTTGACCTGTTTTAATGGGATTTAGTGTGTTCTATTTGTGTATTGATCTAAGTTGTGCTCTAGTGTGTGTGTGTGTGTATAAAGGGTGGGGTTATAAAGGGTGTCACCATCTCTGCCTATCCACAAACATAAGATTTAAATCTTATGCCGTGTACACACAGTCGGATTTTTGACGGGAAATGTTGGATGTGAGCTTGTTGGCTGAAAGTCCAACCGTGTGTATCCATCGAACATTTGTTGTCGGACTTTCCGCCAATCAAATTTTCCACCAACAAAACTTTGTTGTCGGACTTTCCGATCGTGTGTACACAAGTCCGGAGATATCACATTTGTCGTGCGGCAAATTATGAAATCTCTCAATGCAGCGCATTCTCTTCTTCTTAATAATGCTATAATAATGAAGTTGCTTTGCTGCTGATATTCACAGAGCTCTGACAAACGTATTTTTTATTATTTCAAGTGATCTCCAGAATAATATTTTTTTGGTTGTATTTTTTCTCGTGATCTCCAGAATAATCTTTTTTTATTTTCTTTTTTTTTTCTAGTGGTCTCCATTTTTTTTCTCGTGATCTCCAGAATAATTTTTATTTTTTTATAATGATCTCCATAATAATTTTTATTTTCGCTTTGTGTGTCAAGCTATCACAACACCATTATTATCTTGTATTTTTTAACCTCAAAGATACAACTTTGTTGGTGTCCCTTGTTAATTTGAGATTGTATTTTTGAAATGTACCTGCCTACTCACAAACAAACTGTCCTTTTTTAAGTAAAACACATAGCCAAGTATTTGGCAAAACCAAAAATTGAAATTTAATAGGGAGCACAAGGTCATAACAAAATAAAGAGGAAGGCAACGCTGGAGAAACTGTTGGAATTGGTGAAGCCTTTGTACCCCAGAGCAGACTTCAGTTATTTGACTGTCAAAATTGGTAACCTGAGGAGTCAATTTAATAGGGAGCACAATACGGTCCAGGACTCAGGGAGATCGAGAGTAACAGCAGATGACATATATGTCCCGAGGCTGTGGTCTTACAACAGAGGGCATTTTTTGCCAGACCACAGCAAACCCAGGCCATTACTCTCAACACTTCCTTCCACGCTTCCTTCCATGCTGCTGTGGTGGGTGGGGTGGCTGTGGTGTTGGTGGTGTTGCTGAAGGTGGTGGAGGAGCATGGTCAAATTCACACAGGTGTGTTTGAGGCGTGAGTTTGCCCCTCACCTCTTGTTTAAGGCCTTCAGAATAATTTCTTCACATATTGTGCATTGGCCCTCCTCCATCTTTTCTAGATTGCTGGCAGTGACACATCCAAATGCTTCGTGTACACCAGGGGTCGTGGTAATTGCCGCAGTAGCCTGTTTTAGGAAAGCAGCCGCGGACTCCTCCAGGTTCCTTGCCTTCATGGTCCTTTTAGTTGGAGGGGACGAACATGGGATTCCTTCAGGCTGCTTGCCATGGCCTCCTCCTGGCTGAGACTTTCCTGTGTATGAAAATGGTACAAAGTTTTAGGTTTTTGGTCATCAATCACACACAATTTTGAGCTTGTGACTGTTGCAAATTGAATGTTAACAAATAGTAAAGACTATCATTCTAACCCCAGCATTTTTCATTCTT
Organism: Aquarana catesbeiana; assembly: GCF_042186555.1. NCBI lineage: Eukaryota > Metazoa > Chordata > Amphibia > Anura > Ranidae > Aquarana > Aquarana catesbeiana. The sequence goes on from NC_133326.1 coordinate 289,784,331, forward strand.
GTCCCAATCATTTTTGGCTACTACTGTCTATTGATATGTAAACCACTTTGGTAAATCAGAAATTAGTGATCAATAACATCTAGTTAACATCATTCAATTTTTGACAAGAAATATCTTCAACAATGCTATACCTAGGTCAAGCTGGGCTCCTCCACATCTTCTTCCTGGGTGGAAGGCCCAGGTTGGACCTCAGGAGCCTCAGCTGATGTGGAAGGAAGTGTTGATAGCAATGGCCTGGGTTCCGTCTGGTCGGACAAAAAACGCAGGCTGCGGTAGTACCACAGCCTGGGGACATATACGTCATCTACTGCTGCTCCGGATCTCAGGGATTCCTGGACCTTCTTGCGCTCCCTATTATATGTGCTCCTCAGGCTACCAATTTTGGCCTTCAAATAGTTGATGTCTGCTGTGAGATACACAGGCTTCACCAATTCCAACAGTTTATCCAGCGATGTCTTCCTCTTTTGCTTGTTCGAATAGTCCCTGCTTTGGACTTGCCAGAAACATGGCAGCTCCCTGTACTTGTCTATGAAGTTGGGCAGGAAGTCAGGGGCTGTGAATTTATCCACCATTTTATCTGCAAGACACAACACAAGACAAACCCTAATGTCAGGCTAAACTCTCCTAATCTTATCCCAATATAGGCCTCAAACTATAAGCAGTATAGTAATGGTGGTTAATTCGCTAAACCTTAAAACTCAAAAAGGTCTAGTTTTACAGGACTTAGAGAAACTTTCCAACTCTAAGAGAAGGGTACACATGGACCCCCAGATTAAAGTTGGCCTTAAAGAGCTCTGTGAGACAAAAAGCCTTATCATCCATCCCGCCAATAAAGGCGGGGGGATTGTCATCTTAGATAAGGAAGATTATGAAATGTGTAAGATCTTGAATGACCCAGACACCTATACCCCTATAAATTATGATCCCACTAATAGTTACAAACGAGCCCTAGTGGAGTTGATTAACAAGGGCTTCTCCCTTGGGATTCTTAACAAAAAGGAGAAAGGTTTTCTTGTGCCTTAGTCCATAAAGTCCCTAAAGTCCATAAGGACCCAGTCAATCCCCCTGGCCAACCCATAGTCAGACTGACCCGGTCACCTCCAGGATTGGGAGATATGTGGACTTCTACCTCCAACCTATTGTCCGGTCCACTCCGTCCTATCTCAAGGATACCAGAGACGTTATCAAACTTCTTGAAAGCATAGAGCTTAGTGAGGGGATGATTTTGGTTACGGCTGACGTGGCCGCACTATACACGTGCATACTGCATAACTTGGGGTTTGATGCCGTGGAAAATCATCTAAAAATAACGTCCTCCCATTAATACAGTGCAATTTCATTATGCAGCTTATAGGTTAGCTACCTGTCATAACTATTTTTGGTTTCAAAATCAGTTTTACTTACAGCAGAAGGGTGTGGCCATGGGGGCCAAATTTGCCCCCAGTTTGGCCAACCTCTTCATGGCCCAATGGGAGGAGGATGTCGTCTATGCCTCCCGGAGACCAGAATTGGTTCTCTGGGCTAGGTACATTGACGACTTCCTCCTTCTATGGCATGGAAACCATGAATCTTTGGATGGGTTTATGGCCACTCTTAACCTCAACGATCACGGTATTTCCTTGCGCTATGAAGCCAGTTCGAGTTCCATTCATTTTTTGGATCTCGAAATTATGATGGTAGACCAACACTTTGAGTTCAGAACTTATTTCAAACCCACCGACCGAAATGGTTACATCCCGTCTGATAGTTGCCACCATGCCCAATGGCTCAAGTCGGTCCCACGCAGCCAATTTTTACGACTGCGTCGCAATTGCTCAAGGATCTCAGATTATTTCTTACAGTCCCAAGTACTCAGTCCCAAGATAGATTTATTGCTAAGGGTTATAACCCTAATGAGTTGTATGCAGAAATCAATAGAGTTTCACTTATTGATAGAAACTCTACTCTGGTTGAACGTCCTATGGATCCTTCTGATTCCAAATTTAGATGGTCTTTTTTTACAACGTACTCTACACAGTCCAGACGAATCAAAGAGATCTTTAGGAAACACTGGGAGGTACTCAGGAGTGATAGATTTCTGGGTCCTGTTCTTCCTGAGCAGGCTGGAGATATTTTTAGAGGTGCACGCTCTATACAGGGGCAAATTGCTCCTAACATCATTTATCCCCCCAAAAAAGTCTTGTTTTTGCAACAATGCAAGGGTTTTTACCCCTGTCGAAAGTGCAATGTGTGTGTGCATAACATGGCAGGGAGACGCAAATTTGATACTTTTTGCTCCACTATTACTTCACGCACTTATTGCATAAGACATTTTGCCACTTGTGCCACTCAGTATGTTGTATATTTGCTGACATGCCCATGCAAGAAGCAATATGTGGGTCGGACCATCAGAACGTTCACTGTACGTGTGAATGAACATATTGCGGGCATAAAGAGTGGCAAAAGCAAACACACGGTACCCCGCCATTACTTCTTACATCATAATAGGGATCCCACGGGAACCTTAATTCCAGGTGATTGACAAATTCGTCCCTCATTGGAGGGGGGAATCTCATCTACGTGGCGTCTCAAAGTTGGAGACCTATTGGATATATGAGCTTAGGGCCTACTTTCCGTTTGGGTTAAACGTTGAGTGGGACCTCAACTCATTTATTAATCAATCCTAAACCTCTACTGATATGTACAATCATTTATCCCTTTATACATATTTTTGCAGTTTTATGTAGCTTTTTTGGTGTTTATTATAATTTACAGTGACTATTTTTACTGTATACTGGTGACCATCTCTGGAGATTTAATCATCTCCATTTTGGTCACTTTTATACATTTCTCCTTGTCCATTTTTGAGCATTTGAGATGGTCAGGTTTTCATGTTCAGTTTATTTGTAACATTACTTTTATTGCTATTTTTATGTCTATTCTCATTCAATTATTCTTTGTTTAGTGGTTTAAATCACGTGATTGGGACCTGTCACGTGGCCCTGCCGTCTGTGGGCTTCGGCTCCTTCCTGCGGGGCCGCGTGCCTTGTTTTCGGTCTATCACGTATTTTTCTATTTTTGTTTTTGCGTTTTTTTTCTATATGACACTTTTCGATTTTGATCACATGTCTGCCAGGTCATGTGATCGTCACGTGATTAATCCCACGTTTTCGCGGGCTTTTTGACGTGACGCATGTTGCTGGCTGGCCGCCCCACCATGCGGTGTGTGTTCTTCCGGGTGGAGGTCATTGTCACGTGGTTTGTCCCGCCTTTTCGCAGGCTTTCTTACGCGACACGTGTTCTGGGCCTGTCAGCTGACTGTCCGGTCATGTGACATGTGCCCTTCTCGTTGGGCAATTCTGGCAGATCTGTCCAATGCCTGGCTGGTGATTGGATCTCACGGTGAGGCTTGGCCACATGTTACATGTGACCATCTTCTATCCAATGATATCCCTTCTTCTAGTCTCCTCTTAGCTGATTGGTCTTGTGGTATAATTCTATTTAAGGTTATTTATATATTTAGGCAGTGTAGTAGAGGTTTTCTTATGCCCCTGTTGAAGGTCTATTGATCGAAACACGTAGGGTGGCTATTACTCTCTACATTGCCACTCTGTCTTTTATTCTTGTGATCACTTTTATGTACAGTGGTTTTTTTAGCAATAAACAACCTTGATTTGCACTATGTAGAGGCATTTCATTTTTTTCCACATACATCCCGGATATGAGAAGACGTCCACACTTTGAGTCCATTCCTGCTTTTGCCTTTGAGATCCAGCTGTGTGGCCCATGTTTCGGTGATCCGGAAACCATCCATCTTCTCTTGGCCATCTTCACAACTGCCCGCGGTGGCACACTGCTCGATCGACTCTATGCTGCTGGCACTAGAGTCCAACGATTCTGGTAAGCGTACCCACACCTATCCACTGTTTTGATGACCCCAGATTGAATATTTAGAATGTTGAAGGAGTTTCATCCCTGACCCACTTCACTTCTTTACCATTTTCATAGACTTTTCTTAGACTTTTTTGAATATGTACTCTCACATGTTTGGAGAGACATTTACACATCACTTCACATGGTGTTTATGTTGTGTTTTTTATTAGCGCTACAATTTACCTATTTTATAAGCAGTATAGGCCACTAACTACTGATGCCCCAAGGTACAATTGTACCTTCATTTGAACGATCGTCGCTAATGATCCTCCGTCCTCCACTCACAGATCATACGTACATCGCCCATGTGTTATGCTTTATATACACTGTGCATGCGTCAAACTCCACCCCTGTCCTTCTTTCTAGTGTATTCCCTGCCTCTTCTCTTTTGGGGCAGTGGGAGAGCACATGGCGGAGACACAGCAGGTGTGTGCTGAGAGCAGCAACGACGAGGAAAACCCAGAGCAAGGCAGTTCCAGATCCAGGAGGAGATATAAGTCCTCAAATATGTCCTTTCAAGAGATGGTAGAGATGGTGGACATCTTGAAGAGGACAGATGTGATGGGAATCATGGACCAGAAAACCAAATGTGAGAAAGGCCAAGATCATGACGAAAGTTGTGAGAAGTCTGCACAGGACTTTTGGGGTACGACGATCCAAGGAGCAATTGAGGAAACGCTGGTCAGACCTGAAATTGAGGGAGCAGGATCAGTATAGAAGAATCAGGAAAGTGCTGCAAAAAAGTAAGTATTTGTTGTGTGTTCCTATTATTATTATTACTTTTGTGCTGGTCCATGTGCTTTTCTTTACTGTACTGTACAAATGCCAAGTTTGAAGTTCGTGGGCACAGTAATCGTTCGTTCGATCACTAATACAACCTTTTTGGCAGATGCAGATTAACTACATTTGTTCATACCTATTTTTATTAAAAGAAGTTTATTACATTGTTGTCTAGATGTGTTTGACACTATAATGAAATGACAACTTGATTTAGTGTAAGGAGAGGACACTCAGCAGCTGTTTACACATCTGGACGCAGGAGCACTAGTGTGGGACACCATAACAACCTTTTATGGTGTCCCACGCAGGTGCTCCAGTGGATACTAGGGGTCTCTCCATGTGTGAAACTTGCAAAAAACAGGTAAGTATTCCAGCTTTTGAAAGGGAAAAAATCATGTCTTCAGCTTGGAACTCTGCCAAAACAGACAATTGGACGGCACTTCCACGCAATGTTTCATATTACTATTTCTAGCCTCAAATATTTGTCTGCTAAGTATACCATTTTTGTATTCACATAGGGGAGAAAAGAATCGGGACATCTGAGGACACCAGTAACCCCATATCTCCTGAAGAAGGGGAACTCAGCACGCAACCTGAGGATGTGGATGTAGAACCTTAGGATGTGGATGCAGAGGTTCAGGAAGTGGTGGTTGAAGTGGTCGAAATGGTGTCCACAACAGGTCAGTGTCTGAGACCACAGCTTCAGGTAATAGATCGATGCCTGCATATTTATAATACATGGTGTGTTTTTTTTATTTTTAGGCGATGTGGATGTTGGGGAAGAAGAAACTCACTTCAGCAGTGCAAGTACACAAGTACTCATCAGTGAGATCATGGTGTGCAATCATAATTTAGAAAAGCTGATGCAAAATATCCATGATGTTCAAAAAAGACTGACCAACATGTTTTCTTGGATGTTTTAGGCAAAATCTAAACCAAAAAAATAATACATTTTGTGGTGATTGTTGTACGTTTTTGAAAAGTTTTAAAGTAATTGCAAAGCCAAATTTGTAACAGTTTGCTGACCGCATGAATATTTACGTCAACGGAATGGCACGGACAGGCAAATGAATGTACAGGTACGTCCCTTTAAATTTGCCACCGTGTGGTCGCGTGTGGTCGCATGTGCGCCGGCGGTGGCACACGCGCGACCCTGCTGCGAGCTCCATGAGTGTGATCGCGGGTTCCGCGGACCCGATGTTCACGGTGATACCCGCGATCGTCTCATGGAGAGGAAGAACGGGGAAATGCTGATGTAAACAAGCATTTCCCCATTCTGCCTAGTGACACTGACACTGATCACAGCTCCCTGTGATCGGCAGCGGTGATCAGTGTTGTGTCACGCGTAGCCCCTCCCCCCACAGTTAGAATCACTCCCCCCCCACTTAACCCCTTCAGCGCCCCCTCCTGGTTAACCCCTTCACTGCCCATCACATTTACACAGTAATCAATGCATTTTAATCGCACTGATCGATGTATAAATGTGAATGGTCCCAAAATAGCGCCAAAAGTGTCCGATGTGTCCGACATAATGTCGCAGTCACAATAAAAATCACAGATCGCTGCCATTACAAATTAAAAAAGAAATTATTAATAAAAATGCCAGGGGGCATGGCCTGGAGCGGCTCTAAGATGGACGCTTGAACTCTCAGCTCCTGTTCCATGAGGTAAAGTTAACTGACTACAGCGCACATCCAGCGAACAAACGATGAGAAGCACACGTAGGAGTGCTTCTGCAACCCGACACCACTCTCCCAGAGACCTGGACACTCAGCTAAGCTGCAATATACCGGAGATATTCCGGTCACAGCGTCAGGGAGACACGTTGCCATCACAGGCCTCTTCCCTCACATCCCCCTCAAACAGCCGAAATCAGCATAGAGACTGGAGCTGCACCCCCCCCCTTCACCCAGAATGCAGGCTGACTCAGCAGTAAGTCTAGCCAACCTTCGCACAGTGGCAGTAGACATTAAAAATACATTGTCTGCTGCTATTTCTGACCTACGATCAGACATTCAGGCGATGAACCTAAGAATGGAGGAGGTTGAAGAAACTCAAGCCCGCCATGACGCCTCACTGTGTCAAGTGCAGCAAGTGACAGAATCTGCTATGCTGCCCACCTCAGAGACATAAATAGGCATATGGAGGATCTGGAAAATTGCGGAAGACGCCACAACTTAAGGGTAAGAGGCCTCCCTGAATCAATTGACTCTGCCCAGCTCTCACGCATGGTCACTGCCCTTTTCAATAAGCTTCTAGAAAGACCCTCAGACACCCCTATAACTATGGAATGCATCCATAGAGCGCTACGCCCGAGAGGAAGGGATTCTGACCCACCCAGGAACATCATTTGCTGCCTGACTTTCTCCTGAAGGAAAAAAATCCCCCGCAAAGCTAGAGGCCGCATACATTTCTCCTTTCAAGGCTCTGACATTAAATTATTCCAAGACTTATCCAGCATAACTTTGCAGAGGAGGAGAGAAGTGAGACCCCTGGATGTACTAAGGGCCAGAAACATAGTATACCGGTGGAAGTTTCCCTTTTGTCTATCGGCTTCCCACAATGGTCACACTGCAAATCTCAGAGTGCCAGAAGACCTGGAACATTTCTGTACCTCGCCCAACCTCCCACTGGTGGACCTGCCTGACTGGTACAGTGACTTCCATTTTCCTCTACTTCACAGAGCCACCTCCATGGATGGCATCACTGAAGCGGGAAACTTCAGCATACAACGCCACCGCGCACATCCTCCACCCTCACCATTCCAAGCAGTGGGGATCCTGAAAAATTGCAGCCCTACAGCATCCCCAGAGCACCGCAGAGCTCGCCACTCATAAAGTAGATTAATCCCCTACCTCTCCAATCGAGGTCTAAAACCTGAAGATTGCATGTAAGAGGAAGAAGACAGATATGGATTGCACACTGACTTTTTCACATGAAGTTACCAATGTAAACGACCCCAACTACAGTTTAATTGCCCAATGGTGGCCCTGCTGTTGGCTAAAGAAGAAATGTACATGTATTGTACTGTTCAGGAACATATACGCTCCCTTTCATCCAATAGTCAGAAGGCCAAACAAGCCTTCCACCTACCCCACCACTACGCCACCTGGAGATACGCACCCCCTTATAACATCATTGAAATAGACATACAAAAACAAACAGAAAAAGAACATAGACAGTTTAAAGTGACTGCCTTTCTCCGACTACACCCCAGGAAGCACTGGGAAAGTACTCAGCAACCTTAATTTTTTTTTTCCTTTTTGTTTTTTCTCCTTCTTTTTCTACTGCCTGAGCTGGTGGTGGAAATGTATTTTCTTTTTTTTCTTCTTTTTGTTCTTCTTTTTCCATTTTTTTATTTATTTTCTCTTCCTTCTCTTTCTTTTTTTTTTCTTTCTTTTTTCCACAGACTTTAAAGTTTACCACTAAAGTGTAAGAAGGTGAACCTTCACCTAAGGTAACCGGTAAGGACTATTTTACCTCCCTCAGATGAGAAAGAGTAAACCAATTTAACTACTCCTCAGTTCTGTACTCCCACTATTTCTCCTAACTGTCAGTTATCAGAAAGACAGGAGATAGGTCAGAAAGGTAATGTCATCCCTGAAAACGTTTAAAATGTACATGCTACTGAGACACAGATGAGGGCGGCACTCTCCATGTGGACCCATACCATTGCAGAACCCTTTGTAGGAATGATGAGTTGGATCTCACGCACACTTAACCAAACTCTCTATGGAGTGACCATAGGAACTGAAACGTCTGCTAGAACCCTTTCCTAATAACATTTACCAAATAACTCGGTGCCGCCATCATCTGACTCTCTCTTTCTCCCATACCCTGAACGTAAATGAGCTCACACAAGTATTTCCCTGATTACCGCTGACACTAAAGTTATTCTTGAGCTCATATTGACCTACTAACACATCACCTGAGCCTGCTAGACACAAAAACGGTAATATCATATCATATTCCCCCGTACCCACTGTAGACATGTTACTCCAGACTCGGCCCTAGGGTTGTGGATTCACAACCCCCCATTCCCCCACCCCTCTCCAGGGTTACTAACACAGATTAGCCACGGCAGGATTACCATTGTTGTTACCACATTTGGTTTTTCAGTTAAATAAGTCCTGTAAACTCAATGAATTCATAATACTGTTACTGTATGCTTCTACTTTGTTATATACGTTTATAATTTTTTAAGTACTATGTTGAACACATTGATTCATCACATTAACCCCAATTATGTCACATCACATGACACATATATGGCCTCAAACCACCCGGCCTGAAGCGTCAATCCAAACATATCATCCAAAATTCATTCCCCTCATTGCCCTACACACACTCATAGCTTAGCTCATATCTGCTAATATGCTGGATCATTTGCCCTCTAATAGCAAGCGATAACCACACTAAACACCAAGACCTCACTGGAACAAGAGTACCACTCCATCTAGGAACCTCACCCAACCACACCCTCGCACAGCGGATTCTGAGAGTACCGACTGACCTCTACTGGATTCACTATAAGTGATTAGAGAAAAAGTTCCTAATCACCGCCAGTCAACCTAAGACCACAACTCTCATCACCTAACCCCCACTTCCACCCTTTACCAACAGCTTACACATAAGCCTCCCCTCCCCCCACCTTCCTTACCTGTTACCTCCCGTCACACCCCTCCCCCATACTACCACCCAGCCCCCCCTTTTGGTCTCTCTCTTGCTTCACTCCTCTAGGAGACCTACCCCTAGTGCAGTTACACCTCGAGAGATCATGGCAGACACCAGAACCACAACAAAAAATGTCTCCCTTAGTTGTTTCACTTAATGTCAAAGGCCTCAATATACCTGAAAAACAATCCCAGGTACTAATATGCATGAGAAGCATGGAGGCGGATGTTGTGCTCTTACAGGAGACTCACTTCTCCTCAGCAACAATCCCTAAATTCTCTAACCGAGACTTTCTGACAAGCTACCATGCATCAACACCGAACTCCAAAACTAAAGGAGTCACAATCCTCATTTCTAAGAACACCTCTCTCAAAATAACAGATTCACTAATTGACGAGCAAGGGAGATATGTCTTCCTAAAAGGGGATTTCCAAAATAAACCAATTACGCTAGCAAACATCTACTGCCCCAATGTTTCACAAGTCCCATTCATTCGTAAAACACTGCGATCCCTCGTCTCTTTTCAAACTTGCATACTCATATTGGGAGGAGATCTCAATGCCCCACTTGACCCTATCCTAGACACATCTACAGGGACGTCCAGCCTACCATATAGGGCACTATGCCAAATAAAACTGAGTATTCGATCTCTTCTTCTTCATGACACATGGCGCACCCTCAGACCGCAGGAAAAGGACTTTACCTTTTTTTCAGCACCACATAAAAAATACTCCAGGCTGGATTATTTGTTTCTCAATCTTCCTCTCTTGTCTAAGGCGACGATAGAACCCATGACCATCTCGGACCACCACCAATTACGCTAACCCTGACTTTCCCTGATATGATCACGTAAACCGATATCTGGAGGCTCGACCCCATGATACTGACGGATAAATCCAGAATTACCAATTGTTTAGATAACTACTTTCGAGAAAATGACACACCGGAGACCTCCAGTCTAACCCAATGGGAAGCACATAAATGTGTGATAAAAGGCAGACTCATCTCAATGGCGGCGACAATTAAAAAAGAAAGGCAACGATACCTCGCAGGCCTATACCATAAACGTAAGACATTGGATGCACTCCACAAACAGACTTTAGCCAAGAAATCTTTCCAAGATCTCACAGACACACGCAAACTATTACAGGAAGAACTAAGTCGCACAGTTAGGAAACAATTCATGCTATCTCACAAGCTATTTTATGAATCGGGAAACAAAAGCGGACACTTGCTCGTCCAAGCACTACACTCGAAGAGAGCCAAAACAATGATACATAAGATAAACTCCCCAACAGGTCAAATACACACAAGCAATATGGCTATAGCCCAGGAATTTGAGAGATTCTACACAAAACTTTACAATATAGATAAGTCGAACACACCAACTTCCTCCATTGTGGAACGCCACACTAAAATTAAAAGTTTTTTAGAACTGCACTGTCCCAAGGGGATCTCTCCAGAATCCTCCAGCATACTAAAAAACCCAATTACCCAACAGGAACTTAAAGAAGCCGTTAAAAGCCTGAAGTCAGGAAAAAGCCCAGGCCCTGATGGTCTATCTGCTGTTTACTTCAAAACATTCTTTGACATGCTTAGTGCACCCTTCTTAAAAGCTCTTAACTCCCTATCAGAATCCAACCTACTCACGCCAGAAATGCTACAAGCACACATTACAGTTATACCCAAAGATAATAAAGATCCATCACAACAGGCAAACTACAGGCCGATTTCACTACTTAATGTAGACATTAAGATTTTTTCCAAAATTCTAGCCAGTAGACTTCTTCCACTACTCCCATCAATCATCTCCCGAGATCAAGTCGACTTTGTCCCTGGCAGGGAAGCCAGGGACAATACTATAAAAGCGATCAACTTACACCACCTCATGATTACCTCAAAACAGGCAGGTTTCTTTCTCTCTTTGGATGTGGAGAAGGCATTCGACAGGGTGTCTTGGGATTATATGGCTGCTGTCCTACAAACAATGGGTATAGGCCCACACATGCCCAGTCTCATATTTTCATTGTATGCCCAACCTTCAGCCAGGATTAGAGTCAATAACACCCTGTCCAATGCCTTCCCTATCCACAACGGAACAAGGCAAGGATGTCCCCTTTCGCCATCCTCTTTGTCCTCACGCTCGAACCTCTTCTATGCTCCATACGTCATAACCCAGACATACGGGGAGTATCCACTGGCCAAAGAGAATACAAATTAGCCGCTTACATGGAAGACATTCTCCTATCCCTCACTCATCCACATATCACAATCCCAGTACTACTCGAAGAATTTCGTAAATTTGGTATGTTATCCAACCTCAAAATTAACTTTACTAAATCTTTTGCTCTTAATGTCTCCCTACCTTCATCCCTAGTTGATCACTGCAAAGCAAATTTCCCCTTTCAGTGGCAACCAGATGCACTCACCTATCTAGGAATAAAACTACCCACAAAACTATCAAACTTGTATGCAAAAAATTACTTGCCAATACTAAACAAACTTACAGAAGACATCAAAAATTGGAACCGGTCGATGTTCTCGTGGTTCAGGAGAGCTGCAATTCTAAATATGAACGCTCTACCATGAATCCTCTATATCTTGCAGACTGTTCCGATCCACGTACCTCTGACCTTCTTCAAATCCTACAGACACATCAGCTCTACCTTTCTCTGGGGGGACTGCAAACCTAGGATAAAATATGCACAACTAGCCTTACCCAAACACCTAGGAGGCATAGGTTTACCAGATCTTACCAACTACTACAAAGCTGCACATATGACCAGAATCCTGGATTGGAACCTCCACAAATCCACAAAAGATTGGGTTGGACTGGAAGACTCCTTCACAAATCTCTCACTAGCATCGTTGCCTTGGATTTTGGAAGGCCACTTTCCTACAGAACTAAAGCCCCACCCTCTAATCAGACAAACAATCAAATGCTTTCACATGACTTGCAAATGCTCCTCCATATCGACAATTCAAGGCCCAATGACTCCAATCAGACTGAACCTGGACTTTCCCCCAGGTATGCACGCTTACTTCCTAGCACAAAATTGGTCTGACGGAAAGATCTTGGCTCACGAATTTTACAACCAAGAGAAACTCTCCTCGGCATCTCAACTTTCCTCTAAATTTGACAAACCTCAGATACCAGAATGGACATATCTCACGATCACACATTTCTTATGAAACCTAGACAGGAAATTTTCCTGTTCCAGACAATTGACTCCTTTTGAGCACCTTTGCTCCCTGAAAACACCCCAGACGCACTTGATATCAGCTACACACTTGCTTCTATCACAGACTGTAAACCTAATAACTCGACAATGTGTACCGCTTGGGAAAGAGATCTGTCTATAGCTCTCTCGCCGGAAGAGTGGGAAAAAATTTATCTCAACATTCACAAGGGATCTATCAATGTGACTACCCAGGAGAATGGATTCAAAATCCAAACTCGTTGGTACCGCACACCCGCCTTACTACATAAAATCAATCCAGCAATTCCAGAGGAATGCTGGAGGTGTACAGACCAACCAGGAACCCTACTTCACATATGGTGGGAATGCCCCTATATCCAAACGTTCTGGACAGAAGTACACAGGATAATCACACAAGTCACCACCTACAATCTGAAAAAAACCCTCTCAATTTCTACTACACCACTCACATCTTTCACACCGAACATATCACAAATCACTTGCGATGCACATGATCAACGCAGCAAAACAGTGCATTCCTACTCACTGGAAATCCCAAACACCCCCCACCATCAAAGAATGGTTCAACCAAATCAACAGAATCGCTGAAATGGAAGAATTAATTCATATAGCAAGAGACTGTCCACACAAATTCAGCATCGAATGGGCATGTTGGACACATTATCGAACAACAACTGAATACTCCCACCTTTTTTCCCCAAATCAGTAAAGACTTGAACTCAAATATCCTGACTTATGGAACTTAAACCAAGTGGAACTGGTCTAAGTGGTGAGTTAAAAACCAGAGGGAGAGTGAACAAGTCTTACTTTTTGTTTGCTGGGTTGCATTTTTGGGGCTTTTCCTTTTAGCTTTTCAATCACCTTTTTCTGTCACTTTTTAAATAGCTTTTTTTTTTTTCTTCTTCTTTGGCTCCTTCAGGCTATTAATTAAGGGGAGTGGTTAATTGCTCACAGGTGCCTGCAGTCTATATAACTGTGTGTAGGACTCATCCTGAGCCTGCTCATTGTGAGTCTGCTGGAACTTAAACCAAGTGGAACTGGTCTAAGTGGTGAGTTAAAAACCAGAGGGAGTGTGAACAAGTCTTACTTTTTGTTTGCTGGGTTGCATTTTTGGGGCTTTTCCTTTTAGCTTTTCAATCACCTTTTTCTGTCACTTTTTAAATAGCTTTTTTTTTCTTCTTCTTTGGTTCCTTCAGGCTATTCTGTTCAAACTTTTTTATTGAAAAAAAGAAAGACATAAAGTTTAACAGGCAATATATATGCAACTTATAGCAATGAACATTATACATGTTTTTTCCCCCATTGAAGATTAAGTTATAACAATTTTCAGGGGTAAGACATGAACCAAAGGTCCGGGGACAAAATTTTCACAGAGATAGCTGTGGACACATTATAGCAATTTCCTATTACGGCTAGAAAATGAAATAAGAGAACAAAAGCAAAAGTTGAAAGTTTGTACTTTTGTATGGAAAGTAAATCTGCGAACATATATAGAATCAAAATCAGGTAGCATATTTGTTATCTATAAGTAAAATTACCTGTAATAAGAGCGTAAGAGGAAAAGAAAGTTGAAAAGAAAGAGACAGAAGAATGAAAGGTATAGGGAAAGTAGAGAGAGATTAGAGAAGGACAGGGAGAGGGGAAGAGTGGTCGGGGGGAGCGCAGTAGCACCCAATTTGGCGCTAAGTCTGTCTAATTTTGTTGTTGCCTAATTAAGGTTTAAGGAGACGCTTATCAAAGTCTGGGGGTAGAAAATGTTCAGTCCAAGGGTTCCAGATTTTGAGATGTTGGGGGATCCTATCAAGGATCGTTGCTTCTATTTTACTGTGAATCATAGCCTGAGTAACCCTATTTTCGACCTCAGCTAGGGTGAGTTTTTGGGTTTTCCAGGCCCTAGCTATCGTCTGTTTAGCTGCTGTTGTGAGTTGAAGGAGAAGGCGGGTCTGAGATCTGGTGAAATCTGAGGGGATAAGATTCAACAATGCTATAGCCGGGTCAGGTGCAATACGATGTTGAAATAGTGTGGAGGCCATTTGAAATATCGCAGCCCAAAATTCTTGTGCTATTGCGCATGTTCACCATATATGTGCGTGGGTACCTCGCTCGTTACAACCACGGAAACAAATAGCTGGATAATTTGGGAGAGATTTGGAGATCCTGGCAGGAACTAGGTACCATCTCATGAGTACTTTGTAATTTGCCTCTTGCGCGATTACGTTTTGTGAAGATATTTTCGTATTGGACCAGATGTCAGACCAGTCCTCTGCAGCAAGATCTATTGCAAGGTCTTTGGACCACTGCGCAGCATAAGAGGGAAGGTTGGTTGGGGGAGAAGCCAGATGAGTGTATAAAAGGGAGATTAGACCAGGGGCGTTAGGGTCAGAATTGCAAATCCTTTCAAAAGTGGATAAGTCATCTAATGAGGTATGTGTACCTATCGTTGTTTGGATAAAATGGGATATCTGTAGATATCTAAAGACTTCTGTAGGGGGGATATCATCTAGATTTTGTAGTGAAGAGAACGACTTTATAGTGAATCCAGAAAAAAAATCACATATGCGATATAATCCCGCCCTCAGCCAGATTTGAAATGAGCTCGGGTTAACTTGTGCCGGGTAAAATTTCGGATGGTCCAAAAAAGAAAGTAACGGGGAATGTGGAGATTGCAGCTTAAAGGGACCTCGGAGTTTATCCCATAACTTAAGGGAATGTCCAGTTATAGGATTACTGATTGGGCCACGAGTTATTGGGGGCAACCATAAGTTAGATATTTTGAGTGGGTGTAGGTCAATAGCTTCCAAACTGACCCAAAGAGGGATTTTATTTTGCGCATGATATAGGGTAATCTGGGCAAGCTGAGCGACATGGTAATATCCCAAAAAGTTAGGGAGACCTAACCCCCCCTTGAGTTTACTACGAAGTAGTACAGATTTAGAAACTCTAGGTCTAATTGGGCCCCATATGTATTTGGACACTCGTGTCTGGATAATTCGGTGATAGTATGAGGGAATTAAGATCGGAAGATTCCTTCAGGCTATTAATTAAGGGGAGTGGTTAATTGCTCACAGGTGCCTGCAGTCTACATAACTGTGTGTAGGACTCATCCTGAGCCTGCTCATTGTGAGTCTGCTGGAACTTAAACCAAGTGGAACTGGTCTAAGTGGTGAGTTAAAAACCAGAGGGAGAGTGAACAAGTCTTACTTTTTGTTTGCTGGGTTGCATTTTTGGGGCTTTTCCTTTTAGCTTTTCAATCACCTTTTTCTGTCACTTTTTAAATAGCTTTTTTTTTTTTTTTCTTCTTCTTCTTTGGTTCCTTCAGGCTATTAATTAAGGGGAGTGGTTAATTGCTCACAGGTGCCTGCAGTCTATATAACTGTGTGTAGGACTCATCCTGAGCCTGCTCATTGTGAGTCTGCTGGAACTTAAACCAAGTGGAACTGGTCTAAGTGGTGAGTTAAAAACCAGAGGGAAAGTGAACAAGTCTTACTTTTTGTTTGCTGGGTTGCATTTTTGGGGCTTTTCCTTTTAGCTTTTCAATCACCTTTTTCTGTCACTTTTTAAATAGCTTTTTTTTTTCTTCTTCTTTGGTTCCTTCAGGCTATTAATTAAGGGGAGTGGTTAATTGCTCACAGGTGCCTGCAGTCTATATAACTGTGTGTAGGACTCATCCTGAGCCTGCTCATTGTGAGTCTGCTGGAACTTAAACCAAGTGGAACTGGTCTAAGTGGTGAGTTAAAAACCAGAGTTGAAAACAGGAGGTTATAACAGGGGTCATAGTACCTGTGTAGTGTGAGTACATGAGTGTTGTTTGAGTAGTGTGTGTGGATCGTTAGTACTTGTGTATTATGTACTGTATACTTGAGTATTGTGAGTGCACGTAGGTCTGCGACTGTTCTGCGATAGGTCTGTGAGTACCTGTGTATTGTCTTGTTGTGTACCTGTGTATTGTCTTGAGTATTAGTGCCAGGAAGCTAGCTGTTAGGTAATTTGGACAGGGTAAAATCCCCAATCCTCACTAAATTTAATAGGTACCATGCCCGGAAGGTGTGGAGAGGCGACTCTTTGTACATCTTGCTGCATGTATGCGTTCCTTGATCATCCGATCGAGGGCGAATACTGCTGTGCAAAATGTAAGCACATTGTTTCCCTGGAAGCCCAGGTTCTGAATCTGGGGAAGCAACTGTCAGCACTGAGAAGTCCCTCCATACTAAAGGAGAGCCAGGAACGTACACGGCAGGTGCCGGCAGGGGCCAGTACAGAGGCGGGTGGAGACAAAGAGGTGCAGGCACTAGCAAAGAGTAGATGGGTGACAGTCAGGAAGGGTAGAGGGGGAAGTTCCAGGGAGGCAGATCCAGGACTGGAGCATCCCAATAAGTACGCTACTTTGAGTGACATTGGTGAAACCAGTCAGGGACCAGCACTGGAGCTGAGGGACTCTCCTAGCTGCCGGGGGAAGAACTCCTCCAGTGAGAGTGGGGGGGCAGCAAAGGGAAAGGAAAGACAGATTCTGGTGGTAGGAGACTCAATTCTTAAAAGGACAGAGAGGGCAATCTGTAACCAAGACCTGAAGCGCCAAACAGTATGTTGTCTACCGGGCGCTCGGGTTCGGCACATCACGGATCTTGTGGACAGATTACTGGGAGGGGCTGGGGAAGACCCGGCTGTCATGGTGCACGTTGGCACTAATGACAAAGTCAGAGGCAGATGGAGTGTCCTAAAGAACGATTTTAGGGACTTAGGAGGTAAATTGAGGACCTCCAAGGTAATATTCTCAGGAATACTACCGGTACATAGAGCCACACCAGAAAGGCAGAGGGAGATTAGGGAAGTAAACAAGTGGCTGAAGAGCTGGTGTAGTAAGGAGGGGTTTGGGTTCCTGGAGGACTGGGCCGACTTCTCAGTCGGTAACCGGTACTATAGAAGGGATGGACTGCACCTAAATGAGGAGGGTGCAGATCTGCTGGGAATGAAGATGGCCAAAAAGTTAGAGGGGTTTTTAAACTAGGCGATGGGGGGGAGGGTCCAGAGGCAGAGATAGCCAGCGTGGAAGATATTCCAGAGGGTAGTATTGGGGGCATTAGTGGTAGGTTAACCAAAGCACAAAAACACAAGGTGAGTATAGTAGCAAGTCCTAGTTGCAATCTTGAAACACCCAATACGAGGACAATATGCGACCGGTCTAAACTATGTGGCATGTTCACCAATGCCAGGAGCATGGCGGACAAGATGGGTGAACTAGAGATACTGTTGTACGAGGAGGATTTGGATTTTGTGGGAATTTCAGAGAGCTGGTTCAACAGCTCTCATGATTGGTTGGCAAACATTCAAGGGTATACCCTATACCGCAAGGATAGAGAGGGTAAAAAAGGGGGAGGGGTATGCCTATATATCAAGAATAATGTACAAGTGAATGTGAGAGATGACATCACTGAGGGAGCTAGAGAGGAGGTGGAATCCTTAAGGGTAGAGCTCCAAAGGGATGAAGCTAAGGGGAAAATAATACTGGGAGTATGCTATAGGCCCCCTAACCTGAGGGAGGAAGTGGAGATGGATCTCCTATCACAAATTGGATTAGCAGCAAGGATGGGAAGTGTTATCATAATGGGGGATTTTAATTATCCAGACATAGACTGGGCGGAGGGAACCGCGCATTCATTTAAGGCTCGCCAGTTCCTTAATGTCTTGCAGCACAATTTTATGGGTCAGATGGTAGATGCACCAACTAGAAATAAAACATTACTGGATCTACTGATTACCAACAATACAGACCTGATTACGGATGTGGAAATACGGGGCAATTTAGGTAACAGCGATCACAGGTCAATTAGTTTCAGTATAAATCACACAAATAGGAAACATAAAGGGAATACAAAGACACTGAATTTCAAAAGAGCCAACTTCCCTAAACTACAAACCTTGCTAAAAGGCATAAATTGGGATAAAATATTAGGAACAAAGAATACGGAGGAGAGATGGGTTTGCTTTAAGAGCATATTAAATAAGGGCATTAGCCAATCTATCCCATTTGGTAATAAATTTAAAAGAGCGAACAAAAGTCCTGGATGGCTTAACTCCAATGTAAAAATGCATATAAAAGCAAAGGAGAAGGCCTTCAAAAAATACAAGGTTGAGGGATCATCCTCAGCATTCAGACTTTATAAAGAATGCAACAGGAAATGTAAGGGTGCAATTAGGACAGCTAAGATAGAACATGAAAGACACATAGCGGAGGAGAGCAAAAAAAATCCCCAAAAATTCTTTAAGTATGTAAACAGTAAAAAAGGGAGGACAGACCATATTGGCCCCATAAAGAATGAGGAAGGACATCTGGTTACAAAGGATGGGGAGATGGCGAAGGTATTGAATTTATTCTTCTCCTCAGTCTTCACGAGTGAATCGGGGGGCTTCAGTAACCAAAACTGCAGTGTTTATCCTCATGACACAACACAGGAAGCATCTCCATGGTTAACAGAGGATGGAATTAAAATTAGACTTGAGAAACTTAACATTAATAAATCACCGGGACCAGATGGCTTGCATCCGAGGGTACTTAGGGAACTCATTCAAGTGATTGCCAGACCGTTGTTCCTAATTTTTACAGATAGTCTACTGACTGGAATGGTACCAGCTGATTGGAGAAAAGCCAATGTAGCACCAATATTTAAAAAGGGCCCAAAATACATCCCTGGGAATTACAGACCAGTTAGCCTAACATCAATAGTATGTAAACTCTTGGAGGGGATGATAAGGGACTATATACAAGATTTTAGTAATAAGAACGGTATCATTAGCAGTAATCAGCATGGATTCATGAAGAATCGTTCTTGCCAAACCAATCTATTAACCTTCTATGAGGAGGTGAGTTGCCATCTAGATAAAGGAAGGCCCGTAGACGTGGTGTATCTGGATTTTGCAAAAGCATTTGACACAGTTCCCCATAAACGTTTACTGTACAAGATAAGGTCCGTTGGCATGGACCATAGGGTGAGTACATGGATTGAAAACTGGCTACAAGGGCGAGTTCAGAGGGTGGTGATAAATGGGGAGTACTCGGAATGGTCAGGGGTGAGTAGTGGGGTTCCCCAGGGTTCTGTGCTGGGACCAATCCTATTTCATTTGTTCATAAACCATCTGGAGGATGGGATAAACAGTTCAATCTCTGTATTTGCAGACGATACTAAGCTAAGCAGGGCAATAACTTCTCTGCAGGACGTGGAAACCTTGCAAAAAGACCTGAACAAATTAATGGGGTGGGCGACTACATGGCAAATGAGGGTCAATGTAGAAAAATGTAAAATAATGCATTTGGGTGGCAAAAATATGAACGCAATCTACACACTGGGGGGAGAACCTCTGGGGGAATCTAGGATGGAAAAGGACCTGGGGGTCCTAGTAGATGATAGGCTCAGCAATGGCAGGCAATGCCAAGCTGCTGCTAACAAAGCAAACAGAATATTGGTATGCATTAAAAGGGGGATCAACTCCAGAGATAAAACGATGATTCTCCAGCTCTACAAGACTCTGGTCTGGCCGCACCTAGAGTATGCTGTCCAGTTCTGGACACCAGTCCTCAGGAAGGATGTACTGGAAATGGAGCGAGTACAAAGAAGGGCAACAAAGCTAATAAAGGGTCTGGAGGATCTTAGTTATGAGGAAAGGTTGCGAGCACTGAACTTATTCTCTCTGGAGAAGAGACGCTTGAGAGGGGATATGATTTCAATTTATAAATACCGTACTGGTGACCCCACAATAGGGATAAAACTTTTTCGCAGAAGAGAGTTTAACAAGACTCGTGACCACTCATTAAAATTAGAAGAAAAGAGGTTTAACCTTAAACTACGTAGAGGGTTCTTTACTGTAAGAGCAGCAAGGATGTGGAATTCCCTTCCACAGGCGGTGGTCTCAGCAGGGAGCATTGATAGCTTCAAGAAACTATTAGATAAGCACCTGAATGACCGCAACATACAGGGATATATAATGCAATACTGACACATAATCACACACATGGGATGGACTTGTGCCTTTTTTCAACCTCACCTACTATGTAACTATGTAACTATGACAATTACCAGTAAAATACATACATAGCTTCAACATCTTTTAACACAAACTCCGAAACTACTGAGTGAATTGACTTACCAGTTGCTCATAACGTTAATCAGCTGACATGGGTCTCGTGGGAGCCCCTTCCTGAGGAGGGAAGCAAGAGATACACTGATACTTCCACATCACAACATACTACCCTAATTTCAATATCCTCAATACCATCCCTCCCTCCTCCACTTTTCTCTCTCCTCTCAATATACTCCTCATTTATATAAGCCCATACCATTAACCTCCCCCTCCATTTTAGTATATACCCATCCCATACTCACTCCCCACAGCCTGCCCCACTTCTCCCCTACCCACCCCCCCCCCCCGATAAATATATAACCTATATTTACTGACTTGAACAGGAAGACACCGACAACACAAACCACATATATCCAGTCCTAACTCCTTACCAAATTGCAAACATAGCTTGAATATCGCATGAACACACTCTATATAGAGAGGATAACCGCAAAACCCCAAGGGGCTGTGCATAAACATATACCTCGATCCATAACACTTACACGCCCAAACACAGATTTTTTCATGAGACAGTACGAGTATAACATAGGACCCTCTACAGACCTACAGTCTCAGTAAGACTATAATTGAAATACACAAATTGTCGGTTAAATTATATGATATTGATATAAATTTACGTGTTAACAATGTAAGATTGTAGGCCTGATTGCTTTTTCCTCCTGTTCATGTTCATATTGTCCATATTCAATATGTATGTTCAATGCCTATTGTAACCTTACTTGTGTGAAAAACAATAAAAACTTTTTGGAAAAAAAAAAATGCCATAAAACTATCCCCTATTTTGTAAATGCTATAACTTTTGCGCAAACCAATCAATAAACAGTTATTGCAATTTTTTTACCAAAAATATGTAGAAGAATACGTATCGGCCTAAACTAAGTAAAAAAAAATGTTTTTTTATATATTTTTTGGGGATATTTATTATAGCAAACAGTAAAAAATATTGCTTTTTTTCAAAATTGTTGTTTTTTTGTTTATATTGCAAAAATTCAAAACCGCAGAGGTGATCAAATACCACCAAAAGAAAGCTCTATTTGTGGGGAAAAAAGGACGTCAATTTTGTTTGGGAGCCACGTTGCACAACCGTGCAATTGTCAGTTAAAGCGACACAGTGCTGAATCACAAAAAACGCTCTGGTCCATCCAAATGGTCCGGGGCTTAAGTGGTTAAGATGCACACAGTGTGTCAACATGTGCTATCTGCCATCATGGGATATTAATGTATGCGTTTTGTGGGTGCAACCCCTTCCTCCAAACTAAAGTAGTTGAGAGGAAGGGGTTGCACTCCCGAAACACGTCCATTGATCCCTCATGATGGGATCTAGCACATCTTGACATACTTATTTAGAAAAAGCAAAACCACTTTGCACTACAAGTGCAATGCAAGTGCACTTGAAAGTTCACTTGTAGGGCAAAATGGATTGTCATTTCTGAAATCAGGACCAGTGTGTCAACATGTGCTAGCTCCCATCATGGGGGATCAATGGACGTGCAACCCCTTCCTCTCACCTACTTTAGTTTGTAGGAAGGGGTAGCACCCACAAAATGCGTACATTGATATCCCATGATGGCAGATAGCACATGTTGATACACTGTGTGTTTTGTGGCTTTAGCAAAATAGATGTAGGGAAAATACACACATTTTAGGCATGGGATCATGAGGGAAATGCAAATTTTGAGTTCCAATTTGTGTGCATCTTCAAAATTTGGCTTTTACAGGGGTGAGATCACCCCATCTGATGAAGGCAAAATCAACACAGTTTTGACATACTAATGTCTCATATGGCCTTCACTTTAGCAAAGTTGAACTTTGTAAGTTCCTGAATTGGGGATGTGTATGTTATGGTTTTAAACATACCTGTTTAGCCACAAAAAAAAGGTATATACTGTCAAACATACATGTTATACACCAAGATGTTGGTTTGTTAAAAAACCTTTTTATAACGCACATGTGAATGTGCTTGGAGTAAAGCGTTTTATATTCAACAATGTGTGGCTTCTTCTTTCAATGCTCAATACCATTTTTTTTTTTAAGTTGGTGTAGTTACAGTGACAATGGGGGTATTTACTAAGGGCAAATCCACTTTGCTCTACAAGTGCACTTGCAGTGCACTTATAGTGCAAAGTGGATTTGCCTTTAGTAAAAAACCCACACTGTGCTGTAAAATGTGCCAAAATCAGGGCATTTTAGGGACTAAAAGCAATTAATTCATGGAGTTGAAAAGGATGATTATTTTATGCATTACATACATTTACAACAAAAACATTGTGTGTGTGTGTGTGTGTGTGTGTGTAGCAGACCCACAGCACAACATAATAGTTAGCTGAAGAAGAGATTGTCACCTCATGTATCAAATAAGTTACATTTGCACTATTGAAGAAAATGGCCAAAAATAAAAGGCCATTGGAGAACCTAGGAGACAGATAAGAAACACAAACAGTAAATCAAATTAAATATGAGTTTGGTTTTATAAAAAAAAAAATATTTTAAACAGCTTCCAGATTTTCTGGTAAATCAATAGCCCCCCTACCCACAAAGTACTCCATATAGTTTGCCATACTTCGCAGGCGCTTTGGGGGGGCAAGCTAGGACGGCCACTTTCAAGCGCCGCCATTGTTTGTGCCAGTGAAAAGTAAAAAAAAAATAGAAAAGCCTCTTGCACTGCCTGAATTTAAGGACAAAAATACATTTGGACACATTTTAGGGGGTGTTTAGGGTAAGCACTACAATGGAGCTGACAAAATACATTGTTACGTGATAGGCTAGGTGTGTATGGGCCCAGGATAGCATGCTGGGGAGGCTAGTGAAGGCAAATATGCATGAAGGACAAACAGGAGCAGTAAAAGCATACAGCATGCATAAGGACAAAGAGTAAATTCATAGCATATTACAATCATGGTAATTATGGAATGATGAAATAAATACAGAACAGGTCTCTGGAATAATGATTCCCAGAGCTTGGGGGGAGATCCCAGTCATGAACTTCAGGTCCTGGAGACTTCTTACCGTCACCAGGTACCGCAAGGTGGCGATGAGCCTTTTCTCTGGAGTGATGGCTTGCTGCATGCAGGTGTCCTGCTTTGTAATATAAGGGGTCAGCAAAGCCAAGAGACGTGGTCCGTCATCCAGAGATAATTCCTTAAATCATCAGGATTATTCTCCTGGAGCTCCCGCAACAAAGGCATATGACAGAATTGGTCATGATTAAGCAACCAATTCTTGGTCCAATAACTCCTCCTCCCCCTGTTCATGGACTGGACTTGGGTCAAAGCAATAACTCCAACAACAAGCCCAACAACAGCACAAACTCTATGACGAGTACGTAATCACAACATGGCTAATAAACGAACGGCTGCTCAGAATGAACTGACAGAACGAACTGAAAATCAGAAAGGACCTGACAAGATGAGCTGAAATTCAGAAACGAGTGGACAAGAACGCACTGAAAATCAGAAGTGAACTATAAATAGAACGCACTGAAAGACAGGAATGAACTGACAAGCACGTACTGTAGAACAGATACGAACCGACAAGCACAAACTGTAAAGCAGAAATGAACTGAAAAGCACGAGGCTGAAAAGTGCAAATTGTCTCTCACCAAACTTCTACTAACATGAGATAAACACGAGATTAGCAGAAGGAGTCCAAAGGGTGGCGCACTGGCTATTGAACTTCCTTTTTATCAGCCATTGTACGTGTTGTATGTGACTACGTTTGTAATTGTTGGCCAACATTTGTGTGACCGTGTGTATGCAAGACAAGATGGAGCCAACACCCTTCGAACAAAAATCCACAGTGTTGTTGTCGGAAAATCTGATTGTGTGTACGAGGCATTACAGTTGACTGCGCATTTTGGAGAAATGAGGATGGCACTGTGTTCAGAACAACTTCCCTGTTCACACTCAGTTTGGGAATCATCAAACCTCATTATCTTCATTTTTCCCTCTTTAGGTAGGTCGCATGAAAGAGTCTGCAAGTTCTTTTTCAATGTGACTAATTTTTGCTGGCTCTATAGTTCATCCACATTGTTGTGGGTACTTACTTTTGTGTGAAGTATGGTCAAATCATATTGCTGGAGAATCAAGTGTTCAATGATCACTGTAAAGCTCCAGTCATATAGGCAGCTTTTGTAGCGCCTACATGATTGCAAGACATCCTTCTCTATGGTGTCATAGACTACCTCTCTGGGGTGTAGTTTCTGCTCAGGTAGAAGAAAAACCATACCCTAGCCATAGGCAGGAGAATTTGTTTGCACTAGAATCCACTATTTCAAATCTGGAGCATGTAGCACAGGAGCACTGACCAGCACTTGCTTTGAGGCCTGGAAGGTATTTTTACACTCTTATGTCCAGGACATCAGCTCAGACAGTTTCTATTTGGTTAAGCCAGTCAAGGGTTTAGCCAAAGTACTGTAGTTTCCTACAGTAACTAGTTGCCCCCAAGCTTGATATAACTTACTTCTTGGTTGAGGGGTAGGTCAGGCCATGCTGGCCTCGACATTCCATGTCTCGAGTCTCAGGGTGGCTCTCCTACATAGTGCCCCAAGTATTGGATTTCTGTCATGCCACTCTGACACTTACTGGGTTTTACTGTCAGATTATCCGCTGCCAGTTTGTCCGGCATAACGACAGGTTCACAGGTAGGGCTGAACACACAATGTCATCCAGGTAGGTGACAGCAAATATTACCAGCAGGGCTTTCATGACCCCCTGAAAGATGACTGCCAAGTTGTTCATTGCAAATGACATTATTTCAAACTGAATATTCCGAATAGGTAGATGAAAGATGATTTTGCCCGAGTCTCAGGTGCTTAAGGATTTTGTCACTACTCTGTCATGTCCATGATTGTCAGTGAGTGTCTACAAGCTTATACAAAAATTTCTTGACCCTGGGCATGGTTTTTAGCATGGTATAGATCACATTTTCAACATCGGACATACACAATCTCATAAAAGTGAGCACACCTCTCACATTTTTGTAAATATTTTACTATATGTTTTCATGTGACAATACTAAAGAAATTACAATCCCCCGGGCCAACCAATTGTCTCTGGAAATGGATACCTTACGGAGGCAGCTAGCCTATTGGACCTTTTGGGGGCCCTTGATGGGATTCATATCCCAGAGGGTGCAACAATGTTTGCGTCATCTGAGCTTCCTGATGACGCAAACATTGTTGCAAAATGCATAGAGGCTGCTGGGAAATTCTACTACGTCATTACGTCATTTCCAGCCAGTCACGAGCGAGGTTTGGAGCGCAGGCCGGGTGAAAACGAGGCTTGCACAGCACGCCGGCATAGGAACTACACAACGCCATCTTTACACCCATTACAAACCGCTGGAACAGCTTGATGCCGGCTTACGAGCACCACAAAATGTGAGTGTACAGTCTTTTAAACTTAACTTTTTATTAAACGGCTATTACATATTGCACAATGATCGCTGTCTATTTTTTATGAGGATGGACATGGTTTACATATAGCACATTGGGGTCAGCAAGGAAAACGTTATAAGTGGAGTGGTTATCCCTTCTAATCGAACCAAAGGCGCATTTGTACTGGCATCTGGTGAGTGGCTAATCCATGTGGTGGTGTTATTGTCACTAAAGTGGTGGAAGTGTCACAAAGAATCACGGATGATTTACGTCATATATAAAAAATAAGGACTTCATATATAAAAAATAAGGTCTTAAAAGAGATCTCTGCATCGATTGCACCTTGCACATTGCACAAGAATTCGGATAATATAGTTTTAATATTTTGGATGTAAATGTTTAATATTATATGGAAATATGAATTTCATGTTGAAATATATTTAGGGCATATCTAGTTGGTTTAAAAAAAATGTGTACCATTGCATGAGACATATGGTTTTATTTTTTGAAGATGTTGTTTGCACAGGTATGATCCTCAAGAAGTGGTGTAGTATTAGGTATTAGTATTAGGGTAGCGCAGTCAACACAAATTTAATTTTTATTTAGTTTTTCACTTGGTGGTGAATTTTTTTGATTGCATCAACCAATTTATATACCTTTTTTTTTTTTTTTTGACAGTAGTAATGATTTTTTGGGTACTTAAAGGTTTACAGGTTTGAATACTACATTTTTCGCCGGTGACACACATATGCTTCTTTGCAACTCATTCATGGCCAAAAAGTTACCAAACCCAAATGTGGGGTAGGACTAATTACCCGGTACTCGGGACAACAAAACAAGCCAGGAGCATAATGCAAAAATATTGGTATCTATTGCTTGCTGATCCAACTGTATCAAAATATGTAAAAACTTACCCGGAAGTAATTTTCAGGAGATCCAAGTCTTTAAGAGACAGTTTGGTCCACAGCCACCACCAATCTAAAAAAAAACAGGCCAGAATGTACACACGGAAATGTTTCCCTGCGGTAAATGTAACTTCTGTAGGTACATTCATGGAGCTCAGGAAATTACACTGCTTTACGGACATGTCTTCAAACCGCGATTTCTTGCCAATTGTCAATCGGTGGGGGTGGTTTATATTATGATGTGTGATTGTGGTGCATACTATGTGGGTAAAACAAAAAGACCGTTCTTTCATCGTATTCATGACCACGTCAAATTAGTCTCCAAGTCCAGAATGGGGACACCCATCAGTCAACATATAGGCCTCTTTCATGCATTTAATTTGTCCAAAATGCATTTTTTTGCCTTGGAATCTACCAAAGAATGAGAGAGGGGTGTCAATGATAAGCTACTTTTACAGCGGGAAGCCCGGTGGATTTATAATCTATTAGCTCTTCAACCACCTGGATTGAATGATGCCGTTTTAAACCATTCTTATGAATTAGGCTGTCTTTATGACTTAAGATACTCCCCGTCTCTCATTCTCTGGTCTAGACTAATTTAAATAAACTGAATGAATTTGTTGGTGAAAATATTATTTTATCCTTTCCTTTTTTCTCCCCACCTTTCACCTGGCTACATATACCACGTTTCCCCGAAAATAAGACCAGGTCTTATATTAATTTTGGTTACAAAAAACACATTAAGGCTTATTTTCAGGGGATGTCTTATTTATTTACGGTATGTACATTAAACTACATTTATTCAAATATAGTCATGTCATCTTCTTCTGGAAAATCATCATAACTCTCCAAACCCTGAATTCCCTGATTTCTTGCATCTCCATTTCCTTTTGAACCATTGGGCCTAATCTCTCATGTGCAGCAATATAGCTCTCCTTAAATGAGTACTTCTTGTCCATGTAGCCTACTCGTAGTGCTTTGGCAACACAGCTGTCAGTGATTTTATCCCATGAATTCTTCACCCATGTCACGACTTCTAGCAGTTTAGACTTCACAAAGTTGTTGCTTTAAAAAAAAAAAATCCTGTTCATTTAAAGCATGATAGACAACACAGTGTTTGTGCTGTGTCATTTATCCATCTCTATTTTCTAAAAAACCTGGTAAAATCTAAAGTGTCCTCTGTCTCCCCCCCCCCCCCCCCCATTGTCAGGTCAGGAGTCTGTTTTTTACATCATTATGAAATTATGTAATCTGTTTTACTCGTATGAAGTTCAGTGTGTTCACAGTTTTATATAAAAGTATCTTTTTAACACCTTTATAAGCTCCCTCTTCTTCTCTGAGATCTCGGAGGAGATGAGGAAAGAGTAGAGCCAAGATTGTCGTGACATCTGCCCTCTCCGTGCTCTAAAGAGTGAGGGGCTGCAGACATCAGCGGGAGGAGAGGAGGAAAAAGAAGCGCCGAGGAGGAAAAAGAAGAGCTGAGATCACCGCTGACGTCAGTGCACTGAAGATGGAGGGGCCGCCGACATCAGGTGGGAGGAGGGGAGGAAAGAGAAGAGCCAAGATACTGGCTGAGGTAAGCCCGCTCCGTGCACAAAAGAGGAAGGGGCAACAGACGTCAGCCAGGAGGAGAGAAGAGGACCTCCGGCGGGTCAGCGGTGGGTGTAATCATGTTTTTTTTTAATACAGCGGCAAACGAAGACACTGGCCCATATTTATCAAACGAATTACAGGACTTTTAATGAGATTTACTAGGGCTTATTTTCGGGTAGGGCTTATATTGCAGCCCACCCTGATAATCACAATAGGTCTTACTTTCGGGGTAGGGCAAATTTCCGGGGACACACGGTAGCTATCTCTTCAACTAGTTAAATAAATACTTATTAATTGTTTATGTTTTGTTTTTATCTAGGAAATACTGTGCTGCTTGTTCATGTATTTATGTATATGATGAGCTGGTAAGGTATGCCGTATCTTTAGATGCAGTTAAAATAATTTGAGATCTCTAATTATCGTAACCATGTTTTCACATATGACTGGATAAACTGGGTTGGGGAGTAGGTAATCAAATGGATGCCCTGGGCACTTGCTACATCAGTGTCAAACCAATCACTCATGGTTTGCTCTCATGGTTTGCTCGGGTCCATAAGTGCTATTAGTAGGAGCATGTCAATTTCCCCTTTAACAGCTTTATGACTAGGAGCCAGTTCCTGTTCTCCATTGTCATATATGGAAAGCCCTGTGCCTGCTACACTGAGGGGCGGATTGGATATTTGTCCACCCGTTCCCATCTGCCTACCTGGCAAGTACAGACTTTCCAAAATGGCCAATTGTGACCACGCATGATAGCGTGTGAGTTCACATCTGACGTCAGAGTTCCAGACATGTGCAATAGCACTGTCAACACATCCACGCCACACCGGTGATGTCAGACGCCGGAGGGACGGGCAGAGTTTAAAATGTGGCGGTTCACCATCATGTACTGACAGGGAATTTGTGGGAGAGAGAGAGTGTTTGTCTCTCCTTTCCTTTCCCCCTTCATAGCAAGCTCTTTCTTGAACTTTTGGCACATGTAAGTGCCTCGCTGCTGCAATATATTCACTCGCTGTATTCCTTTTGGGGAGGGGGGCTTGGTTTTCACTGGTCAATATGTGCCTGCATTTGCAGGAAAGGAGGCCACATTTTTTTCAGCCACAGATGATTTATTTACACCTATTCCTCCACAAGGTCCACCTATTGACCTTGTGGCTCCAGCCCTCATCCAGGATGGGAACAATCTACGTGAGCATATGTAGGAAGTCTCAGATATTCATATAGAAATTCCTACTAAAGGGAAACAATTTGTTTTTCTCCTCGGATTTAGCTGGTTGATTTCCCAGGAAAACAGACTTAGCAGCAGAAGTGCTGTTGGGCTACACCTGGGTCTTGTTAAGGTGCAGCAAATACCTTCTGCTGTTCCTCTACCAGAACATCCCAGCAATAAACCATTTTCCCCTGTTTTGGGGACAAAAAAGATTGCATTGGTTCTACACTGTTCCAACTTTGAATAAGGTAAATTTTGCCTCGCTTTAAAATAACTAATTAACCCTTTTTATGATCCTGGTCTAATCAATTAGGGCCATAGAAGCTAATAAACTTACATGTGGATTTCACACTTTACAGAATCTTTATCCTTTCCCTATGGTTGCATGTATGCCCCCTTAACTCGGGCTCCAGTCTAGGGATCAGAATTTTCTGATTAATTCAAGTATAATTGCAAATAAAAGCATCTGGTAGGCATGCATTCTCAGCTCGTTATTATTATTTTTGTAAAATGTATACAGTCATGATTTATGATGTGTTATGTAATTTTTTTGACACGATTGTCACAATAATCTTCAAGTACAATTTTTCATTATTGCCCATATCTTTTGTAGTATTTAACTTCATGCAACACTTTCAAAAGATCCATTCAAAAGAATGGTTGCACATGTTGTATGAATATTATGCTTTTGAACATTTATTGTCATTTTAAAGAAACATACCTCCAATAAAAATGTATATTTTTATAAATCTTTTTGCATATTCTTTTGGTACCTTTAAAGTCCCGCTTGTTCTTTACCAATTGTTCTCATTTACCCAATGGGATGTGCTACCTAGTTCTGACCCCTCATTGCCCAGTTCTAAAATTAACCTCTGCATATGACGCTGAGCATGTGTACTCAACTTCTTTGTCGACCATGAAGAGGCCTGGTCTGAGTGGAACCTGTCCTGTTAAACCGCTGTATGGTCTTGGCCACCATGTTGCAGCTCAATTTCAGGGACTTAATATTCTTATAGCCTAGGCCATCTTTATGTAGAACAACAATTCTTTTTTTCAGATCCTCAGAGAGTTCTTTGCCATGAGGTGCCATGTTGAACTTCCAGTGACCAGTATGAAAGAGTGAGAGCAATAACACCAAATTTAACACACCTGCTCCCCATTCACACTTGAGACCATGTAACACTAATGAGTCACATGAAACCAGGGAGGGAAAATGGTTAATTGGGCCCAATTTGGACATTTTCATTTAGGGGTGTACTCACTTTTGTTGCCAGTTGTTTAGACATTAATGGTAGTATTTAACTTAATGCAACACTTTCAAAATCTCCTGAGGAAGCTCTTATGTGTGAAACATGTAGAGTAAGAAGTGGTTGCACATGTTGTATGAATATTATGCTTTTGAACATTTATTGTCATTTTAAAGAAATGTACGTCCAATAAAAATGTATATTTTTACAAACCGTTTTGCAAATTATTTTGGTACCTTTAAAGTCCCACTTGTTCTTTACCAATTGTTCTCATATCCAGTTGTTGTCTTTGGGAAATAGATGTATGAGTGCTGCCAGCAGTGCTGCAGAGGTTGAAGGGGTGGGGGGTCAGCCTGTCAGTGCTCAGACCATACGCCGCACACTGCATCAAATTGGTCTGCTTTGTGCCAGAAGGAAGCTGTCAGGATCACTTAGTGCTCCTGCTCCTCATTCCAGCACATGGGTGTTGGCTGTTGCTTTTCCCCTGTCTGTGTTCACCTATTAGCTGATTAATCTGGTCAGTTGCCTGATATAAGTAAACTAAACACTCTATCCCTCACTTGTGATAGAGACAGACTTACCTGCATTGTTCTAGAGCAAACCCCCCGTTAGTCTGCCTTGCTTGCTGTTGGATCCCCTGTGTATGACCTGGATTGGATACTGGACTATCCCCTGAACTCAGCCTGCCTTTTACCTGGAACAGATACTGGATTATCCCCTGAACTCAGCCAGCCTTTATCTGAACTGTCTTTGAACCACGCTATCTGTCTGCTAACTGCAAGTACCTGTTTGCTTTGCTCGGTTTGCATCTGCCCTGGTGTGGCAGCCAGACACTATAGCATGGTAAATAAGTCCCGGGGCAAGCAAGTAGGCCTGCTTGTCTTAAGGGAAAGGGGGCTGCTATAGGTGAAGCACACGGTAGCCAGCTATAGTGTCTGACCACCTGCATTTAGGTAGATGTGACATTTGTAACAGAAGCCTCTTTTAAAGATGATACACAAGAAAGCCCGAAAACAGTTTGCTGAAGAAAAGCAGACTAAGGAC
Organism: Aquarana catesbeiana; assembly: GCF_042186555.1. NCBI lineage: Eukaryota > Metazoa > Chordata > Amphibia > Anura > Ranidae > Aquarana > Aquarana catesbeiana. The sequence continues at coordinate 289,816,424 of NC_133326.1, forward strand.
ATGGATTATTGGAACCATGTCCTGTGGTCTGATGAGACCAAGATAAACTTATTTGGTTCCGATGGTGTCAAGAGTCTGTGGCGGCAGCCAGGTGAGGAGTACAAAGACACTGAGGGAACCATGAATGCCAACATGTACTGTGACATATTGAAGCAGAGTATGATCCCCTCCCTTTGGAGACTGGGCCACAGGGCAGTATTCCAACATAAGGACCCCAAACACACCTCCAAGATGACCACTGCCTTGCAAAAGAAGCTGAGGGTAAAGGTGATGGACTGGCTAAGCATGGTCTCCAGACCTAAACCCTATGGGGCATCGTCAAACTGAAGGTGGAGGAGCGCAAGGTCTCTAACATCCACCAGCTCCGTGATGTTATCATGGAGTGGAAGAGGACTCCAGTGGCAACCTGTGAAGCTCTGGTGAATGCCATGCCCAAGAGGGTTAAGGCAGTGCTGGAAAATAATGGTGGCCACATAAAATATTGACATTTTGGGCCCAATTTGGACATTTTCACTTAAGGGTGTATTCACTTTTGTTGCCAGCTGTTTAGACATTAATGGCTGTGTGTTGAGTTATTTTGAGGGGACAACAAATTTACACTGTAAAGCCGTGTACACACGGGCGGACTTTTCGACCGGACTGGTCCGACGGACTTTCCAACGGACTTTCAACGGACTTTTGACGGACTTCCGATGGACTTTTTAATGAACGGACTTGCCTACACATGATCACACCAAAGTCCGACGAATTCGAATGTGATGACGTACACCGGACTAAAATAAGGAAGTTGATAGCCAGTAGCCAATAGCTGCCCTAGCGTCGGTTTTTGTCCGTCGGACTAGCATACAGACGAGCAGATTTCTGGGTCCGGCGGAGTTACGATGTAAAGATTTGAAGCATGTTCCAAATCCAAAGTCTGTCAGATTTTCGACTGGAAAAGTCCGCTGAAGGTCCAAAGAAGCCCACACACGATCGGATTGTCCGCCGGACTCAGTCCGTCGGACCAGTTCGGTCAAAAAGTCTGACTGCGTGTACGCTGCATTATACAAGCTTTACACTCACTACTTTACATTGTAAAAGAAGTTGACTCGCGCTAAAACAAAAAAAACTAACACATGTATGGTTGCAAAGGTGCAAAGGTAAACCTTATGTGAACATGTAATATAATGTGACAACACCAAATTAGGTTGATGAATGAAAACAACCTCCCCTTAAGTAAAAGATAAAAAATGGATTATAAAAATTATATATAAAAAAAGTCCATGTACAAAAATTATATATAAAAGTCCATATACAGGGGGGGGCCCCTGGAAGACGCAAATTTTTGCGAAACACAGCTTAGGGCTGAGCGGTGTCATCGCGTCACCTCCCTCTGTCGTTGTCACTCCAGCAGGACGGGCGGCCTGTGATCATCCGGCCGGTGTCACAGACTGTCCTTTCACCAGAGGACGAATTGTTTTTCTATATGTGAGTGTTTATTACTTTTTTTCAAATAAATACCATTGGATTTTACACTATGGAAGCCTTCTTCTGTTTTCCCCACATGATGTTAACATTCCATTGAGGGCTGGGCTTTATCTATCCCTGTGGATCCATTCGCACCACAGCTTCTGAGGTTTCATTTCGGTTCCATCCTGATTCCTGGGTTGCCCGAAGCAACAAGACTACAATGCCCAGTTAGACCCTCTGTAACGGGGGGTCATGGGGTTCCGGTAAGCGGCCAGGCACTTCATCTATGGTGGTGGACCCACACATCTGGGATTTCATTCAATTAATTTTTTTGCACATTACTGCACTTTTTTTTTTTTTGGGGGGGCTTCTTGTATATGGACTTTTATATATAATTTTTGTACATGGACTTTTTTTATATATAATTTTTATAATCCATTTTTTATCTTTTACTTAAGGGGAGGTTGTTTTCATTCATCAACCTAATTTGGTGTTGTCACATTATATTACATGTTCACATAAGGTTTACCTTTGCACCTTTGCAACCATACATGTGTTAGTTTTTTTTGTTTTAGCGCGAGTCAACTTCTTTTCCCATTCAAATTTGTGTGTTTGTGTCACATATAGGACTCTGCAGCATAGAAGGTCAATATCATTTACTAATTTTCGTTGCGCGTTTTTTTTTTTTCTTTTTTCTCTTTTTTCTCTTCTACTTTACATTTTAGCAAAGTGTCATTTCTTCAGTGTTGTCACATGAGAAGATATAATAAAATATTTACAAAAATGTGAGGGGTGTACTCATTTTTGTGAGATACTGTACTTGTAAGGGCAAATGGTTCATGGAAGGTGGTCTCCACTCCTTTCCTAGGATAATTGTGCATTTCCTCCACTGTTAACAAGCAGGAATGGATGCTGACCAACTATCCTGGTAATGTCAGCTTTTTCTGCTCAGGACAATAGCTCCTGAGATGTGAAAGCACACAAGTCTAACATCTGTGGATGTCAGCCAATGCCAAGTTTTAATTGGGAGATTCCGGTGCTAGTCAATAAGAGGTTTGGCTAACAGGTGAAGCAGGAATTACTGTCTGTGATTTCCCTCCTTTCTAGTCATTAGGGAGTGACTGGTGGTGGTCAGATAATAATGTGTTAATGTAAGTATCTGCCAATTCTGCTTTGGCAGACTTATGCCGCGTACACACGAGCGGACTTTACGGCAGACTTGGTTTCGTCGGACAATTCGATCGTGTGTGGGCTCCAGCGGACTTTGTTTTCTCAAAAGTTGGACGGACTTAGATTTGAAACATGTTTCAAATCTATCCGACGGACTTGAGTCCGGTCGAAAAGTCCGCTCGTCTGTATGCTAGTTCGACGGACAAAAAGCAGCGTTAGGGCGGCTATTGGCTACTGGCTATGAACTTCCTTATTTAAGTCCGGTCGTACGTCATCACGTACGAATTCGTCGGACTTTGGTTGATTGTGTGTAGGCAAGTCCGTTCATTCAGAAAGTCCATCGTAAAGTCCGTTGAAAAGTCCACCGGGCAAAGTCTGACGTAAAGTCCGCTCGTGTGTACGCAGCATTAGGTTTGTGCTCCAATACAAACTGTTGAACTTCTGAAGAACATATAAATTGGAGTTCATCCTTGATCATCGGGTCTTCCAAGGACTCATAGGAATCTTTTTTCAGTCCTTTAGCCCACTATCTGAATGTGGTATGTTACCACATCCTTCTAAGAACCTGCTGGCCCTTTTGCAGACACCTGAATTTATACTTTTGGTGTCAATTGATACTTTATGAATATGGCCTCATAATCATCACCTTGATCAGTTGACAGTCCACATAAGCTTATATCAAAGTATTATAAGGGAAGCGCAACTTATAATACTTTGATATTTTACCTATTGAGGGCACAGGTTAAGGTGAATAGTGTCCTATTCCCTTCCTTTACGATCACCAATGGGACTATGCAGGGGTGTCCTTTGTCACCCCTCCTTTTTGGTCTCTCTTTAGAACCCTTCTTGTGCAAGGTCCGCTTAAATCTTGACATACCGGGATTGCAGGTTAAAGGGTCCCAGCATAAGGTCTCAGCGTATGCCAACAATATGCTCTTCTTCCTGATTAACCCAATAGTATGCCTCTCCAATCTATTTTGTGAATTTTAGACCTATGGATCCCTGTCCTACCTTAGGATTAACTTTTATCAGAGGCCATGGGGGTGGCGGTTCCCCCATCCTTGCTGCAGACACTGAAACTCAGTTTCAAATTTAAATGGACAGATCTGGCCTCGAAATACTTAGGTACCTTCATCCCTGCTGATGTCTCGCGTACCTTTGACCTTAACTTTCCTCCACTCTTGCACAGAGTACACACCCTTTTCGATACATGGCACTTGAGACTCCACTCCTGGTTTGGGAGGTGCAATATTATTAAAATGAGTATCCTTCCGAAGTTTTTATACCTCTTCCAAGCCCTTCTTATTGTCATACCTATGAGCTATTTTAAACGTGCCCAATCACGCTTCTCTGGATTTACCTGGGTGCATAAGCATCCGAGGATTAGAAGGTCCTTGCTGACCCTTCCTAAGCACTCTGGAGAACTAGATGTCACAGATCTTTATAAATATTACCAAGCAATTCACATGGGACGTTTGATTGATTGGTATCGCCATGGCGATCTAAAACTTTGGCCGAACTTGAAACAGGCCCAGGGCCATGTGTTGTTACATAGGTCTCTGTGGTGCTTCAACGATCTCCCCACCCTCTCTTATGACACATCCACTTATTGGACCTATGACACCCTTGTGTTTCAGGCTTTTTTCTAATGGCAAATTGTCCTCTGTGGAGTCCCCGCTGTACCCATTCTGGGTGAACCGGATGGAAGACCTGGTTTTGGCAGCCTGGCAGAAACGTGAGACTTATGCCGCATACACACGATATGACTTTCTGACATACTTGGTCTGGCACACTTTCCAACGGACTTTGTCCGCCAGGTGCGCCGGACTTTAAAACGGACGGACTTGCCCACACACGACCGGACTTTCCGGCGGACTAGGTCCGCCCGTCTTTCCGACGGACTTTCGCCGGACTTTCAGAATGAATGGACTTGCTCACACATGGACAAGTCCGTTCATTTTGAACGTGACTCAGGTGCGACGGGACTAAAAAAGGAAGTCAATCTTGCCGCTTTTATCAGGAGATTAACACATTGCAAGCCCCGTCGCGGGTCATACCAGGCCCTAAGGTCTAATATGGATTATAAAGGGAAGCCCCTACGCCGAAAAAAGGGCGTGGGGTCCCCCCTAAAATCCATACCAGACCCCGATCCGAGCACGCAGCCCTGGCCGGTCAGGAAAGGGGGTGGGGACGAGCAAGTGCCCCCCCTCCTGAACCGTACCAGGCCGCATGCCCTCAACATGGGGGGTGGATGCTTTGGGGGAGGGGGCGCCCTGCGAGGCCACCCCACCCCAAAGCACCTTGTCCCTATGTTGATGAGGACAAGGGCCTCTTCCCAACAACCCTGGCCGTTGGTTGTCGGGGTCTGCAGGTGGGGGGCTTATATAAGAGGGCCCCCGGATCCCGGCTCCCCACCCTATGTGAATGAGTATGGGGTACATGGTACCCCTACCCATTCACCTAGGGAAAAAGTGTCAATAATAAAACACTCTACACAGGTTTTTAAAATAATTTATTAAACAGCTCCAGGGGGGTCTTCCTCTGGCTTCGGGGGTCTTCCTCCGGCTTCGGGGGTCTTCTTCCGGCTTCGGGGGTCCCTCCGGTTCCTCTTCTCCCGGCGTCCGGTTAGTTCTTCTCCGCTCTCTCCAGCCTCTTCTCCCGGTGTTCCAGTTCTTCAGCCGGCTCCTCCGCTGTCTTCAGGCCGATCTCTTGCCAGCGGAGGTCCGGACTTCTGGGCTTCTTGTCTTCTTCCCTCTTCTCTTCTCCAGATGTTGACACGACGCTCTCTCCGGCTGGACTGCTCTCTGAGGGCTCCGTTGTGACTTATATAGGCGGAGACCCTGCCCCCTTATGATGTCACAGTCCCTGGGCATGCTGGGACTGTGACGTTTTAGGGGGCGTGGTCACCGGGTGGCGCAGGGTGCCCCCTCCCCCAAAGCATCCACCCCCCATGTTGAGGGCATGCTGCCTGGTACGGTTCGGGGGGGGGCGCTCGCTCGTCCCCACCCCCTTTCCTGACCGGCTGGGCTGCATGCTTGGATCGGGGTCTGGTATGGATTTTAGGGGGAACCCCACAACGTTTTTTCGGTGTAGGGGCTTCCCTTTAAAATCCATACCAGACCTAAGGGCCTGGTATGCCCCACGCTCGCCGCAATAGGAAAATTTGTTTTTCCTATTGCAGCGAGCGCGAAATGCAATACCATGCCCTTGCGTCGTATCTGGTCCGTTGGACCAGCATACAGACGAGGGGCTTTCTGTCGGACCAGCACACAAACGAGCGGACTTTCTGCCAGAAACTGAGTCCGACGGAAAGATTTAAAACATGTTTCAAATCTAGGTCTGGCGGGCTTTTGGGAAAAAGTCCGCCGGAAAAGTCCGCCGGAGCCTACACACGGTCGGATTGTCCGGCAGACTCTGGTCCGCCGGACCAAGTATGCCAGAAAGTCCGCTCGTGTGTACGCTGCATAACACAAAAACCTGGTCCTTATGGAACATGTTTATCTATTCAGAGAAAGGAAGGGCTTTCATTGATGTACTATATTTCCCACTAGTTGATTGAGTCAATGTATTACATTCCCTAATTCTGTGATTTTTTTTTGGGGGGGGGGTTGTTTTCTTAATATATCTGTTATGTATGTTGCTATGGAAACTGCCTGTCTTAAATAAAAATTTGAAAAAAATAAGTTAATGAATAAAAATTAATTACTTTCAGAATTATTGCGTTTGTCATAAGGATACATGTTTTATGACCTTGCTGTAATTCTTCCTTTCTGCATTTGTACTAAACATTTAATAAAAACTTTATGCTTACGTTCAATATAAAATGTACTATTGTAAGCTGATCAGTTATTATACCTTGTCTTTTGTACTTTGAATAAAAGCATATCTTTAGAGCCACTGCCCTGTTTTCTGAATTATCATTTGCATTGATAACATATTTTGAATGCTGGGAATTTCCACCTGACAGCACTAGGGCTGTTGATTTGAATACATGTTCTGCCTGTGCCTGTGTGGGTTTCCTCCCTCACTCCGAGGACATGTTGTTAAGTTAATTGGCTACAGTCTAAAATGGCCCTAGTGTATATGAATGTGAATTTGGGACCTTAGATTGTAAGCTCCTTGAGGGAAGGGACTGATGTGACAATATGTATGTAAAGTGCTGCATAAATTGTCAGTGCCTGTATTTAAAAAATATATATATATAATAATATAGCTAATAATAATAGCAAGAATGTTAGGATTGTTATTCAATGTGTTGAATATTTGTTCTCTTTTTCTTTCATGAAATGCTGTGGGGGGAAAAAATTATATCTATAGCCAATCTAACCCCCATTCAATACATTATGCAAGAACAGCCTGGTAATTATGTTTAATTGTTGTGCAGACTGAGATAATACACCAGGGGTGCATCAGACACATTAGTGATTTTGAAGTAAACTGTTAGTGGGTAGTATTATGGTTTTGGACAAATGCTATTTAAATATATATTTTTAAAGTGCATATGCTTTTTAACCAAAAACCAGAGGACTTTTTACAATTTGGCACTGCGCTGCTTTAACTGGTAATTGTGCGGTCATGCAATGTTGTACTCAAACAAAATTTTCATCCTTTTTTTCCCACAATAGAGCTTTCTTTTGATGGTATTTGTTTGCCTCTGCGATTTTTATTTTTTGCGATATAAACGGAAAAAGACAGAAAATTTTGAAAAAAATGATATTTTCTACTTTTTGTTATAAGAAAAATCCAATAGATTCAATTTTAGTCATACATTTAGACCAAAATGTATTCAGCCACATTTGGTAAAAAAAAAGTCAATAAGCATATATTTATTGGTTTGCGCAAAAGTTATAGCGTCTACAAACTAGGGTATATTTTCTGGAACTTACGCAGCTTTTAGTTTATGACTGCCTATCTCATCTCATTTGAGGTGCTAAAATGGCAGGGCAGTACAACCCCCCCAAATGACCCCATTTTGGAAAGTAGACACCCCAAGGAAATTGCTGAGAGGCATGTTAAGCCCATTGAATATTTATTTTTTGTCCGAAGCGATTAAATAATGACAAAAAATTTTTTTTTTTACAAAAAGTTGTCACTAAATAATATATTGCGGGGGGCATGGTCTGGACATGACTGAGTGAGGACGTGTTCCTGGGGAGCTCCCGGTCCGAACCGTCCTTAACCGGCTTTAGAACAGTAAATAATCACCCGTTATAACCGGCATGTACTCAGCTGGAAAGCGGAGGGGAAGATATCAGAAGCGGGTGTCCCCCAAGTCAAGTAAGAGCGGAGATATACAGAGGTTCCTCTCCAACAACCTTGGGGCCTCCCCAAGCACCAAGATGGCGGATGCCACAAGGCCTGATACCCACAATGATCTTCAGCCGCAGGCATCCTCTACATAGCTACCGCTATCACTAACTCCAAACATGGACTGTTCCATTCCAGCGATGTTCTGACCAGAAACCCAGGGACCCTCGCAGTCTTCCCAGGCACTGCTGACCCTGAAAGCCGATGCTGAGCTGAGAGCACTATTGCAGGCTCTTCCCACCAGGGCAGACATAGAAGCGATTGTAAGCAACTGGAGGCCTCCCATCGACAAGAAATAGCGGTAGTACAGCAGGAAGTACAGACATTATCAGACCGCGTAGACTCTTGAGAATAATCAGTGGCCGCACTCGAATGACGGATGTCGGCGGTCGAGGCATCACACACCGCTCAAGCAGCTACGATCCTCACACAACAACTCCAGTTAGAGGAGATTGAAGATCGCAGCAGGCGTAACAACCTGCACCTGAGGGGCTTACCGGAGGCTGCTGGGACGGAGGATTTAGCAGCATCCACCATGGCAATTTTCAAAGATTTGATGGGAGAGGAAAAAGAAGAAAAATATGAAAAATAATTGCGCTACAAAAAATCTAAATGTGGTGAAAAAGCAGCGATATCTAAATTGTGACACAAACACAAAACATAAGCAAGAGAAAAAATGAAATGATTCGCGCTATGTGAAAGAGTGAATGTGTGGCTAAATAGTCACATCAAAGCCACTAAATGCAACCTGTGTAAGGAAATGTATAAACCATATGTGCAATGATAATCGACAATCAGTGCAAAATATAAATAAATAAATAAAAATGAAGTCCAAACAGAATAAATCTGTTAGAAAATCATTTTCACATAAAATCTCTTGTGAATAATTAAAAGTAATCCATAAAAAGAACCCAAAGAATGGTGAAATGGCAATCACAGGTTTTTCAACTGCATGGAGCCTCAAATGTATGGAACCAATCAGTGCAAACAAATCACAATCAATGCAAACAAATAAAAATAAAGTCCAAACAAAATGAATCTATTAGAAAATCATTGTGAATAATTAAAAATAGTCCATAAAAAGAACCCGAAAATAGTGAGATAGCAATCGCGGGTTTTTCAACCGCATGTGGCCTCAGTTGTATAGAACCATCACCGACAGTAAGAGCCTGGCCGCTTACCAGAACTCCATGACCCCCCGTTACAGAGGGTCTAGGAGGGCTTTTATGATCCTAGTGGTCCAAACTTTCAAGGAGCAAAGATGGAAATGGAAACTGGACGGGGCATCAGGTGTTGGAATGAAGATGGATGGGTCCACAAGAAGGGGGCTCAACCCTCAGCAAAGCAATGTCATCATAGAAGAAAAGAAGAGGAGGGCTCCCATAGTGTAAAATCTGATAGCAATTTATTTTAAAAATATAAACACTTACATGTAAAATAGGACAATCAGCATCTTCAGATGAAAGAACAAACTGTGGCACCGGCCGGATGACCACAGATAGCTCGTCCTGTTAGATGTACAGCGACAGTGGTGCCCCTGGAAGACGCATTTTTTTGCGAAACGCAGCGTAGGGCTGAGCGGTATTATCGCTCCAACTCCCACTGTCGCTGTACATCTAACAGGACGAGCTATCTGTGGTCATCCGGCCGGTGCCACAGTTTGTTCTTTCATCTGAAGATGCTGATTGTCCTATTTTACATGTAAGTGTTTATAAGTGTTTATATTTTTAAAATAAATTGCTATCAGATTTTACACTATGGGAGCCCTCCTCTTCTTTTCTTCTATGATGACATTGCTTTGCTGAGGGTTGAGCCCCCTTCTTGTGGACCCATCCATCTTCATTCCAACACCTGATGCCCCGTCCAGTTTCCATTTCCATCTTCGCTCCTGGAAAGTTTGGACCACTAGGATCATAAAAGCCCTCCTAGACCCTCTGTAACGGGGGGTCATGGAGTTCTGGTAAGCGGCCAGGCTCTTACTGTCGGTGATGGTTCTATACAACTGAGGCCACATGCGGTTGAAAAACCCGCGATTGCTATCTCACTATTTTCGGGTTCTTTTTATGGACTATTTTTAATTATTCACAATGATTTTCTAATAGATTCATTTTGTTTGGACTTTATTTTTATTTGTTTGCATTGAATGTGATTTGTTTGCACTGATTGGTTCCATACATTTGAGGCTCCATGCAGTTGAAAAACCTGTGATTGCCATTTCACCATTCTTTTGGGTTCTTTTTATGGATTACTTTTAATTATTCACAAGAGATTTTATGTGAAAACGATTTTCTAACAGATTTATTCTGTTTGGACTTCATTTTTATTTATTTATTTATATTTTGCACTGATTGTCGATTATCATTGCACATATGGTTTATACATTTCCTTACACAGGTTGCATTTAGTGGCTTTGATGTGACTATTTAGCCACACATTCACTCTTTCACATAGCGCGAATCATTTCATTTTTTCATTTGATGGGAGAGCTCTACCCACAAAGCCTGTCATTTGATCGGATTCATAGAGCTCTAGGTCCCCGCTCAACTGACCTGGACAGACTGAAGGATGTCATTTACCGCATCCATCAATATACTCACAAAGAGCAGATACTACGGATGGCCTGGGAGAAAGGAGACATGGAATTTGATGGGGCTATACTGCAGATTATGCCAGACTTATCCAGATCGACACTTCAGAGGAGAGCCCTCTTAAAACCAATACTGGAAGCAGCTAGACATGCTGGAATCACATACAGATGGGGCTTTTCCATCTCGGTGACATTCAAGAAAGCCCAGCAATCCTTTACTCTCCTGACCCCTGCTGATCTCCCTGCCTTGTTTGCGTTCATGGAAACAGGCCCGATAGAAGTGCCTGACTGGCTCCAGATGCTGCAGCGATTCACCCCCCGCTCTGGACCGTCCTCCCTGAGGAGAGCCCGAACCCCGAGACCACAGAGGAACCGGCGCAGATCCCGCTACACCTTAGCGGATGCACCAAGAGAGGTTTAACTGATCACGCCAGAACGGTGAGCTGATGGAAGCCGATCCCCCCATAGATACACCCTTTTTTTTATCACCCCCCTGTGCTAGCATCCCCACAACCTATGGCTTCTCACTTAATCGTCTATTTCCTTCCTGATAATGGATACCGTATGGGCGAGCCCGCCCCCCATTAAGCTACTGTTTCTCGGTCCTGGGGCCTTATAGATGATCCTGACACTTCACACCGGTACTATGTGTGCCCATTTAACTGGAGACTGAGCTATTACCCATGAAGAACCGGGGAAGGTAAGGGTACCCGCAAACAGAACTGGGGGCACTCCCCCCTTGCATTGATGCCCATAAGGGCCATCCTGTGCCGAGAGACTCACCGGGAACATTTGAGGGGGGGTGAGGGATGGACGGGTACTCTTCACCAGCATACATAGTACAGGCTGCGATTTGAACATGTATGACCTCGTTTGGACATTTTTTCCCCTTGCTGCTCCATCCCCTCTCACCCTTCTGGTTACCCCCTCTTGCAGGACACAAATGAACCCCATCAGGAAAGAGAAGCTGACATTACAGCAACCAACAAAAACGTTCTGCACCTCGTTTGAATCACCATTATAAACCAGGTTTGCAGAAATGGAAGATACACACAATTTTCAGGATCAGGTCAATATGCATGAACTTATATATCCTGTTTTTTCTTTGCCTTTTATTTTGTTGTTTTATTTAGGCATGTTTGGATATATGTATATTAGACTCACAATAGGGAGGCGGAGGGGGAAATATCATTACTCACACAGACACCCCAGATATCACCTAGTCATCTGAGCGGGCAGTGACACACACTAGATTGACATACACCTGCACCCCAAAACTCCCACCACCCACAGATGACATTGGAGAGGCCCCGAGAGGGGGAGGGGTTCACAGGGGGGAGGAGCAACCTTCAGCTCTAGCACCGATACGGACTGGTTAGATACTTCACCTAACAGACCTGTGGGGATTATGACTTAATGGGATTTTGGTCACATGATACTAGACCTTTTAGACCTGAGGCCCTTGTAAGCTTCCTCCCCTCTTACACAACAAATACTAGGGGAAAAGATACAGAACATGGATACTCAGGTTTGAGGTCCTTAAGGGCGGGGTGGTAGATAGGGTGGGGGTTATCATTGATGTTTGTCCACCCATCTTCTCCTTTTAAATACATTATAACTCACCCACGTTAATGTTGTCATACTTAAATTGGAACATGCATAATATAAGGGAAAGACATTTATGTTGTTTCCCGAATTGTTATAAACATGTATATTTAAGGTAAATGTTTAGAATATGTTACCAAGCTGGGGGGACTAGGGCGACTGGGGAGAACCTCTTCTGGTCTACTCTTACCTCTCCCCCAGTAGTGTTAAGGATAAGATTAAGAGCTTCAATCGAGCTCAAGGTTATCTGCTGCTGTCTCTTATTGGAAAGTGTGGATATGCATGCATATAAAAGTAAACACTCTGAGACACGCTCAGCACCGTTACTTCTTACACTTCTGATTTATTCAAGGCGGTGCTAATGTTTTATACACAAAGATACGTCATTGCTATGTTAGTCTAATAGGTACATCTCATTGGTTAAGATAGAAAAGAAAATGGAGAATCTTCACAACGAGGTTTGGCTGTCCTTGGTTTTATCTTCAGTTCTGCGTTCTGATGTGTGGGATGCAGGGGGTACCCGCCATCTTGAGAAAATATAGGAACAGAGCAAACCTGTAATACTTATATAATGAGCAAGGAGAAAAATATGTATACACATAAGGAAATAGACATTTTCAGATTATTATTATTATCTACATCACATTCCTTCACAGTTCCCCCTAAAATGGCTATTTTCTCTTTTCTGTCCCTAATACTAAAGGTCCTACTTCGCCTGGCCCATTCTCCTCAGCAACTCTTTTAGGCTGTATATAGAGTTAGGCAGCAACTTGTTCACTACCCCCCTCGATACAGCTGGAGAGGTGCAGTCAGACGCTATCTATCCCTATAACCCTATAGGATTGTGAGATTTTGGACAGGGAGTGACTGTAGAGGAGTGAAGCGTTTGTCATCTTCCATCATAAGGGGGTCCTCTTCTTCTTATGGAGAAATGTAGGTGTGCTATTGTCTAGAGCCTTGCTCATTAACTTCTTTATGAAAGGTAGAATACAGCATACAATCAGGGCTAAAAGAACCAGCAGTATTAATACTGTTACCCCTATCTGGGCGAGCACCTTCTGCCACCCACTCATCCAGCTAAAGTATTGATCCCACGGGTCTGTGATACCTGAGTTCTTCTTCAACTCCAGTGACAGATCTTCTAATTTCTTTATAGCTAGAGTAACCTTACCATTTAGGCCAGTATTATCAGGAATGTATGTACAACAGGTTCCCGTTTTTCCTATGATTTTACAAACACCTCCTTTCTCAGCTAACACCATGTCTAAGGCCATCTGGTTCTGGAATGTCATATAGGAAGTGGGGGCTAACTGGTCAGCAATTCCCTGGAGGGCACCTTTAGTGTAATTTACGAACCTCTGTTGGTTATTGTCAGACTTTTACTTACCAGACTGATGAGTCCGCTTGGGCAGAGGGTAGACTCCCTTACTTATCCGACTCATGGCCCCTGGTAGAGCAGACAGGAGGCACGAGAGTGTGGAATGGTATGAGAGCCTGCTGAAGAGATCCAGGTACAGGATGAGAGATGATCTTCAGATAACAGGTCAGTAGTCCGTAACACTGGTAACAGGTGCTGAGCAGGAGCAAGACAGGCAGATCGGGACACAAGCAGGGTTCGGCAACAGACTGGCAGCAAGGTACAATAGGAGCAGGCAGAAGCAGAGTCAAACAGGCCAAGGTCAGGTACAGGCAGCAAACAGGAGATTCCAAGGGCAATCCGGGTCATCAAGAGATCAGGTAAACAGGAAGACAAGACAGGAAACAGGAACTATGGCACAAGAAGCTGATGATCGGGCAGCACTGAACAGAGCGCCTGACAAACTTAAATAGGCCGGCTTGCTCACAGGCATGCCCCCAGGTGGCCAATCCCATGACCAGCAAGGTGAGCTCTCTGACAGTGCCCCCTCCCTAAGGGCAGCCTCCGGATGCCCAGCCGGGCCAACTTGGAGGCATGAACATTTCTGAAAGTCTGTAAAAGTTCCGGGGCATGTAAATTGTTTTCTGGTTCCCAGGAATTGTCCTCCGGACCATACCCCTTCCATTTAATAAGATACTGAATTCCAGTCCTCCTTTTCCTACAGTCAAGGATTGCCTCTACCTCGAATTCCTCTTCGTTGTCAATTATGACAGGTTTGGGTGGGCCGAGAGTGCGACCAGCAAAAGGATTAGAGGTAGCAGGTTTCAGCAGCGTCACATGGAAGACCGGGTTTACTTTTAGAGAGTCTGGCAAATCAAGTTCATAGGTCACATCATTTATTTTCCTCTTCACTGGGAACGGACCCATAAACTTAGGGCCTAATTTCCTAGAGGGACAAGACATTTTCAGGTTAGTTGTGGACAACCACACTTGGTTGCCGGGCTCCAAGATCAATTCTCCACGCCTCTTCTTATCAAACATTTTTTTATTGTAATCCTGGGATTTGGCCATAGTCTCTTGTAGGATCCTATTGTTGGTGGAAAAGAAATTCATAGTCTCTGAGACGGCCGGAACGGAGCATTCAGGTACTGAGATTGGTAGAAAAGATTAATGTAACCCGTAATTAGCGTAAAATGGTGTTTGATTGATGGCAGAGTGCAAGGAGTTGTTATAGGAGAATTCTGCAACGGGTAATAAGGAAACCCAGTCATCCTGAGAGAAGGCAGAGAAGCACCTGAGGTATTGCTCCAAGGTCTGGTTGGTTCTCTCAGTTTGCCCATTCGTCTGGGGATGATAGGCGGATGAAAAGGCCAATTCAATTTCGAGGGAACCACAGAGGGCCTTCCAGAACCTTGAAGTGAATTGAACACCCCGATCGGACACAATGCTTGCTGGGACTCCATGTAACCTAACCACTTCTTTGACAAAAATCTTTGCTGTATCCATAGCCGAAGGTGTACCCTTCATGGGGAGGAAATGTGCCATCTTCGACAGCCTGTCTACCACAACAAAAATAGTAGAGAAACCCTCGGAGGGGGGCAATTCCACGATGAAGTCTATTGATATCATCTTCTATGGCCTCTCTGGAACAGGTAAGGGTTTTAATAATCCCCAGGCCTTTGTCCTGGTGTTCTTACTCCGAGCACAAGTGTTGCATGAATCCACAAAATTTTTACAGTCACAGGCTAATTGAGGCCACCAGAAGGTGCGCTGTACCAGCTCAGTGGTTTTCAGGACACCGAAATGTCCGGCCAACTTATGATCATGACATAGTTCCATCACAGTTACCCTTAGCTTCTCGGGAACCACAATCTTGTCTCTTCGCCAAAACAGGCCCTCTCTCCAATCGGTTTCGGGGTATGGAAGCATTCCCACCGAGGCCTGTCTTATCCGTGAAATAAGGTCCCCTTGGAGGAGCAGGAAGTTCCCCGAAGGAAGAATCGCATTGGGAGATACGGTCTTCTCTGAATCGTAAAACATGCGGGAAAGAGCATCTGACTTTATATTCTTGGAACCGGGCCTGTAAGTTATGTGAAACTGGAATCGTGAGAAAAAAAGTGCCCATCTGGCCTGACGAGGTCTTAATCTTTTGGCTGTTCTCAGGTATTCCAGATTCTTGTGGTCGGTGTAGGCCAGAATAGGATGTGCAGCACCCTCCAATAGGTAACGCCATTCCTCCAGAGCCGCCTTGATGGCCAGAAGTTCTCGATCCCCCACATCATAATTTCTTTCCGAAATTGAAAGTTTGCGTGAAAAGAACGCTACTGGATAGAGGAGGGCCTTGGCGCCCTGTTGTTGAGAGAGCAACACTCCCACTGCGATCTCCGAAGCGTCGACCTCCAAGACAAATGGTAGGACAGGGTTAGGGTGTTTCCAAATGGTGGCTGAAGTAAATAGCTTTTTGAGTCTTTCGAAAGCCAACTGGGCTTTGTCAGTCCAAGAGA
The DNA here is from genome assembly GCF_042186555.1 of Aquarana catesbeiana. Taxonomy (NCBI): domain Eukaryota; kingdom Metazoa; phylum Chordata; class Amphibia; order Anura; family Ranidae; genus Aquarana; species Aquarana catesbeiana. The sequence continues at coordinate 289,832,403 of NC_133326.1, forward strand.
ATCGGGTTCCCTGTTTGGTCAATTCGGTGATTGGAGCGATGATTGCAGACAAACCTTTAATAAACTTCCGGTAAAAATTGGCAAAGCCAATAAAGCGTTGTACCCCTTTTTTATCTATCGGAGCGGGCCAATCCAGAATAGCAGACACCTTTTGGGGGTCCATCCTGATACCCTCCACTGAGATGACTAGGCCCAAGAACTGAATACATTGACGTTCAAACTCGCATTTCTCGAGTTTTGCATAGAGGCCGTGTTGCCTAAGCCGGGTTAGGACATTGCAGACATGTCTACGGAGATCGGTGAGTGAAGAAGAGAAGATCAAGATGTCGTCAAGGTATACTATTACATACAGATCCAGGTAATCACGGAAAATATCGTTGACGAAATGTTGGAAGGTTGTGGGAGCGTTGCATAATCCAAATGGCATGACAAGGTACTCGAAGTGCCCGAATCGAGTACGGAAGGCCGTCTTCCATTCGTCCCCTTTTCTGATACGGATCAAGTTATAAGCTCCGCGGAGATCTAGTTTTGTGAATATGACTGCGGTTCCTAATCTTTGAAAAAGTTCAGGTACTAAAGGCAAGGGATAACAATTCTTAATGGTGATCTTATTCAACTCCTGGTAATCGATGCAGGGACGTAACGAGTGGTCCTTCTTCTCGACAAAGAAGATGCCGGAACCGGCTGGGGAGGTAGAAGGACGAATTAACCCTTTTTTCAAGTTTTCATCTATGTAAGTCTTTAATGTGCCTAACTCCTGCTCAGTTAACGGGAAGATTCTCCCAAATGGAACTTCAGTACCAGGTAACAGTTCTATAGGACAGTCATACGGCCTATGAGGGGGCAAGGTTTCTGCTCCTTTTTTACTAAATACATCAAGGAAGTCCAGATAAGCTTCAGGGACGGACTGACGTAGTTCAGCATCTGAGTCCAAGCACAGGAGTTGGGAGGTCATGTCAGAAGATTGCTGTAAACAATGATGTTGGCAATACTCAGAGAGAAATTTGACTTCTCCTGTGGCCCAGTTGATACTGGGATTGTGGGCCTGCAGCCAGGGCATCCCTAGGATAATAGGGAAGAGAGGAGAAGAGATGGCATCCAGACGCAGAAGCTCCTGATGGTGGATACCCATGGTGGCCAGCAAGAGGACGGTCTCTTGAGTGACCGGGCCTGAACTAAGGATGGATCCATCCGCTAGATGGACAGCAAGCCCCTGAGCCTTAGGTTGAAGCGGAATACGACGGTTGGCAGCAAAGGTCAAATCGATGAAACAGCTGCATGCGCCGGAATCAATAATTACTGACACTGGAATACTCCCTCCTGGAAGCTGCAGAGTGAAGGAAAGAGCGAGATGAGAACCAAGTTTGGGTAACACAGATGCACACATTGAAGAAGCAGAACGACACTTACGCATCTTGTTGGGGCAGGCTCTCATGTAGTGCCCGGATTCACCGCAGTAGAGGCACAGGTTGTGGGTTCGTCTGCGCACCTTTTCCTCTGGAGTAAGTGTAGGCCGGAGCAGACCGAGTTGCATGGGTTCAGGGGGTTCTGGAGTCGAGACAGATGAAGCCGGAGGAAACTGACAGATCTATGAGGTCTTTCAGAGACTGAGGTACCCCCACTCGAGAGAGCCTGCTGAAGAGATCCAGGTACAGGATGAGAGATGATCTTCAGACAACAGGTCAGTAGTCCGTAACACTGGTAACAGGTGCTGAGCAGGTGCAAGACAGGCAGATCGGGACACAAGCAGGGTTCGGCAACAGACTGGCAGCAAGGTACAATAGGAGCAGGCAGAAGCGGAGTCAAACAGGCCAAGGTCAGGTACAGGCAGCAAACAGGAGAATCCAAGGGCAATCCGGGTCTTCAGGAGATCAGGTAAACAGGAAGACAAGACAGGAAACAGGAACTATGGCACAGGAAGCTGATGATCAGGCAGCACTGAACAGAGTGCCTGACAAACTTAAATAGGCCGGCTTGCTCACAGGCACACCCCCAGGTGGCCAATCCCATGACCAGCAAGGTGAGCTCTCTGACAGTTATAGTATATGTAGTTAATCCAATCTACATTCTTGTTGACAGTTATTATGGGGATCAAAGACTCAAAACCAGCTTTTACCTGGTCCCTGGATTTAAATTCATCAGGGGCCCCCTTGGAACCCCTATGATATCTATGTATACATGAGGGTCAAAGCTTCCAGAGAGAACTGCTCACTTCCTCCTCTGACTGTGTGCTGGGTCAGTGTATGTATCAGGGGTATCTTTGGTTAGGATACGGGGGGCATAATGACCTTTGCAAGAGCACATTCACCGGTCCAGCTTCCCTCTAATCTGGTCCTGATTTTCAAATTCCCACAGATCCAATACACATCACCAAGGGACTGGACCCGGTTTAATACCTGTCTTCTGCAAAGTCATTCTGCTTATCAGGGGCTTTCTATTTTCATCTTTCTTGTCTAATGCAGTCTGGGGTCACCCAGTCTGGCCCTGTGTTCCAACCCACTGGCCCCCCCCGGAACCACTACTCTGTCCCCAGTAACTGTTTGTGCGGCATACATATATATCCTTACCGTCAGGGATGTCACTGTACCGATGACATTTCCATGAAGGGTTAAACGGACAAGGTACTATGTCACAGTAATCTAAGGTAAAGGTGGTCACATGTGTACCTGAAGAGTTATACCAAAACGTAATTATGTTATCATTTTTGTGATGGCCACCTCCTGGGCCCCTCCCCCCCCCCCCCAGATCAAACAGAAAAAGGATATGCAGCAGGAGACATCTGGAAGGGGTCTGATTGCAGAGCATCAGTAGGAAGGCTTCTAGAATCCATGCTCCGCACTAGAAAATTAGTCCAAGGAAGGCATAAAGGGATTTCTGGCCTTGTGGCAGTGGGATGTCAGAGATTACTTGCACCCTGTCTTCAGTGGGGTGTCTTGTCCCATGGGACAAACAGTGTCCAAGGAAAATGATAGATGTTGAGCACCACTGCAATTTTGGCTTTGAGGCTTTGCACCCCTGGTTGGCATTGGAAGAGAATCACTTCCGGGTGTTCCTCTTGTTATGTGTCAAGGATGATGATAGCCATAGCTTTGCAAACTGGCTTGGAAATTTCTGTGCCCCTTGTGGCACAACTGTTTAGGTATGTTGCCGTTTCTTTCCATGGATGAATGCAAAAAGGTACCAGCAGGAGGGGTGAGGGTGGAAACTGAAGAAAGCGTTTGTAAGGTCCACCACTGTGAGGTACTTTGCAGTCAAAGGCATCCACAGCACAGGTACCTAGTTCTCTTTTAGGGGTTCTCTTCTTCCTAGAGAACAGAGGTGTATTGCATGGAGATGTACGGGCTATCAGGGCTCCATTTGACACGAGGGCCTTGACATACTTCGAAACAGCTGCAGGTTGGGCTAACTTTAGGGGGTATTGTGGTTTCCAGGGCAATGATACGCCCTCTTTTAGCTTGACTGAAACTGGTGGTACCTTTAAGTGACCGTTGTCTTGTGGTCTAGTGGACCATAGGCACCTAGGGATTCTGTCAAGTACTTCCTGCAGTATTGAACTTGAAGTTATTGCTTCATGAAGTGTCATCAGGAGAGGCAGAGAACACAAAGCAGATGAGTCTTCTAAAGATAGGGGAGTATGTAACTTCATTCCCCCTTCAGGCGTGTACATGATTGAGGCCTGTAGTCCAGTGGCGTCACTAGGGTTAGTGTCACCCGGTGCTGAAAAAATTGGTGTCACCCCCCTCCCCCCCGCCCTCCACCAAATATAGTCCCCCCTCAGTACAGACCCCTCTCCGCTAAGTACAGATCCTGCAGTATAGATCCCCCTCCCTCAGTATAGATCACCCTCACTAACAACAGACCTCCACCCTCCGTGCAGACCCCCCCATCAATACAGACACCCCCCCATCAGTATAGACCTCCAAATTCAGTGCAGACCCCCATCAGGGTAGAATCCACCCCCTTAGTGCAGACCCCCCATCAGTAAAGAATCCCCCCTTAGTGCAGACCCCCACAGTTTAGACACCCCCCCTTTAGTGCAGACCCCCCATCAGTATAGAATCACCCCCTTAGTGCAGACCCCCCATCAGTATAGAATCACCCCCTTAGTGCAGACCCCCCCATCAGTATAGAATCACCCCCTTAGTGCAGACCCCCCCATCAGTATAGAATCACCCCCTTAGTGCAGACCCCCCATCAGTATAGAATCACCCCCTTAGTGCAGACCCCCCCATCAGTAAAGAATCCCCCCTTAGTGCAGACCCCCACAGTTCAGACACCCCTCCTTTAGTGCAGACTCCCCATCAGTATAGAATCACCCCCTTAGTGCAGACCCCCCATCAGTATAGAATCACCCCCTTTGTGCAGACCCCCATCAGTATATAACCTCCCCTTAGTGCAGACCCCCCATCAGTATATAACCTCCCCTTAATGCAGACCCCCCATCAATAGAGACACCCCCACTTAGTGCAGACCCCCCATCAGTATAGAATCACCCTTAGTGCAGACCCCCCATCAATAGAGACACCCCCCTCTTAGTGCAGACCCCCCATCAGTAGAGAATCCCCCTAGTGCAGACCCCATCAGTATAGAATCCCCGCTAGTGCAGAGCCCATCAGTATAGAATCCCCCCTAGTGCAGAGCCCATCAGTATAGAATCCCCCTAGTGCAGAGTCCCCATCAGTAAAGAATCCCCCTAGTGCAGACCCCATCAGTATAGAATCCCCCCTAGTGCAGAGCCCATCAGTATAGAATCCCCCTAGTGCAGAGTTCCCATCAGTATAGAATCTTCCTAGTGCAGTGTCCCCATCAGTATAGAATCCCCCTAGTGCAGACCCCATCAGTATAGAATCCCCCCTAGTGCAGAGCCCATCAGTATAGAATCACCCTAGTGCAGAGTTCCCATCAGTATAGAATCCCCCTAGTGCAGAGTCCCCATCAGTATAGAATCCCCCTAGTGCAGACCCCATCAGTATAGAATCCCCCCTAGTGCAGACCCCATCAGTATAGAATCCCCCTTGTGCAGAGTCCCCATCAGTATAGAATCCCCCTAGTGCAGACCCCATCAGTATAGAATCCTCCCTAGTGCAGAGCCCATCAGTATAGAATCCCCCTAGTGCAGAGTCCCCATCAGTATAGAATCCCCCTAGTGCAGACCCCATCAGTATAGAATCCCCCTAGTGCAGAGTCCCCATCAGTATAGAATCCCCCTAGTGCAGCGTCCCCATCAGTATAGAATCCCCCTAGTGCAGAGTCCCCATCAGTATAGAATCCCCCTAGTGCAGAGTCCCCATCAGTATAAGCACCCCTCTCCCCTCCCATAGCGCCCCCCCCCCGCACATGTCTATCTACTAATCTACTTAGAGTGTACAGTACAGTACCTCAGTACAGCGTGGCCGCGGAAGAAAAAACACACAGAGGTGTGTGTCACTCGGAGCTCCTCCTCCTCACTGGATGTAAACAGAGGAGGAGGCAGCTTCAGTCCACTCCACGAGGGACACAGAGTGAGCGAGACGAGAGGCACAGGGCAGAGGGCGGTGTCAGTGGCTGCGGTTCTGCTATACATGGGTGTCACCCGGGTGCGGTCCGCACCCCCCGCCCCCACCTTGCAACGCCACTGCTGTATTCTGGACAACACATCGGCTCCTAGTAGATTCAAGGGACATGTAAAGGACACCACGAATCTGGCAAGCAAATCAGGAAATGTCCCCACTTGGAGTGGCTCAGCAAATGGACTGGAGCGGGGCACCCCATCCACTCCCACGTAGGAAACGTGTGTGTGTGTCTTTTCATAGTGGGAGAAACTCAGATCATCAAAGGCCTGTACGAGTCTAGCATGATACTTCTTCAGACTCCCCTTTATCTTGGGTAATATCTTGGATTGTGGTGGTCTGATCCGTCAATTTCTCCTTTGCCCAGTCATGGAGTTGTGCACAGAACTCCACGCCTGAGGTGTAGGAAGTGGCACTTGTCAGGCAGGCATCATTGAAGGCCGCCTGCATGACCGGCCAAAAGACATGTCCTGCTTTGATTTGACATAGGCTGATCAAGTCTCTCCAGGCAGCTAAAATTTCTTTTATCTGCACTATCCTGTGGTAGAAGGGAATTGGCTGCTTCTCTGGATCAGGCAGACTGCAGACTTGTCACTAAGGCCGCTGCTTGTGATGGAGTAAAAGCGACATACATCACTGGTGCCCCTACTGGTAACCGAGACTGTTGTTGGGGGCGGGGGCTGGCAAGGGGCACTGTTCCTTACGGTTGCCAGCATGTGTTTGAGATCTTCTCGGAACTGTGAGTCCGGAGCCAGATTGGGGATTAAATCAGTGGGTGGCCTTGCTGCCTGTTGTTGGCCTTCCCACTCAGATGCTTCTTCATCATTAACATATCCGGCCTGTGAATGTGGTGCTTCCGTATTGGGGAAGACAAGTGTGTGGTATGAACCATCCTGGTTCAAAACAGGAAGGACTGGGTATCAGCTGTTTTTGAGCCTACTGGGTGTACCAAGATGGTCGCCGGCAGGAAGTGCACTGGGCTGGGTAAGTGAAGGCATGGGTGCACTAAGATGGCCGCCGGGCTGAGTTGTCACAGTGGGTTGTGTTTGGGCTGGGGTGGTGAGAAAGGAGTGGTTGTTAGGCGGAGGCAGTGCTGTCCCTCCCCTCCTTTTGTTTCAAGTTCCAACATAGCGCAGTGGTTCACATATCATCAACTCTGTGATACATAATATAGTACAATCGCCATCTTTCTTAACTCCCTTTATCCAATTTTCTTTATCACACAGGATTTTTTCTCCCTGTTTCTTTAGCAACATAACTTTTGCCACTTCGTTCAACTTTGTTAAGTATTTCAACATCTTCTCTCCTCTTCACAATATGACATTTTAACATTCCTTTCTTTCTCTCTCTCTCTCTGTTTCTCGGCTAACGGCTTGAGAGGAGAATACGTACAACTAATGGGTTAATATTCTTTTTCACTGCTCCTTATCAACGAATTCCTTGGGTGGGGGTACATAATGCTGTGCTCCTCGCTGCTATTGTCTGCTATAACCCTGTAATGTACGGTTAATCTCAGTACAAGCACGTCAGGGGTAGTAGGGAGCAACGGCTTGTGACCCAACAGATCCTTCGGGTAGCCTCCTTCTCTGACTTTCACCAGTCCCCAACCCCTCTTGTGTATAGCAAACAGTAAACCACAAATACACTCAGAACAGGACATTACACCTGCCACTCTTTGAACTGCAAAATTTCAGCAGGCTAAGATAAACCACAGGGGCAGACAACTCCCCTTTTAACCCCGTTTATAGACGTTGTTACACCTCCCGCCCCAGAGGCCGACAGCTCGTCTGGGGGTGAAACATCTGTAACACTTTCATACTGCAAAGCCAGCAGCTGAGAACCCTCAGAGGTCCTACAAACCTCGAGTAACCATCTATAACCGTCTGCTACAAGAAGACATCTCATCCCAGAGGCCGACAACTCGTCTGGGGATGAGAACACACATACACACATGTAGCACTTTCAGCCTGCTGAGTTCCGTAGCCCAAAGAACGGCAGACAGTGAACAGATAATACAGACAGCAGAAACCCATCAGCAGGTTCGTTAAAACAGCCTCAGGCGAGGAAATACCTGCCTCTAAAACAGTCTCAGCAAACCGACAGAATCCAGCGGTCAACCAAAAGACAAGAAAGTCGTACAGTGGTAAGAATATAAAAAACTTACTGTACTGTTAGGGCTGCGCAAACCCCCTCTTGTGTCTTATCGGTTTAGCCGCTCGAAACGTTATTGCGGTCTGGCTTCGACTGTAGCCTGAAGCTCCCGGGTTTCGGCACCAGCTGTTAAGGATAAGATTAAGAGCTTCAATCGAGCTCAAGGTTATCTGCTGCTGTCTCTAATTGGAAAGTGTGGATATGCATGCATATAAAAGTCAACACTCTGAGACATGCTCAGCACCATTACTTCTTACACTTCTGATTTATTCAAGGCGGTGCTAATGTTTTATACACAAAGATACGTCATTGCTATGTTAGTCTAATAGGTACATCTCATTGGTTAAGATAGAAAAGAAGATGGCGAATCTTCATAACGAGGTTTGGCTGTCCTTGGTTTTATCTTCAGTTCCGCATTCTTCTGATGTGTGGGATGTAGGGGGTACCCGCCATCTTGAGAAAATATAGGAACAGAGCAAACCTGTAATACTTATATAATGAGCAAGGAGAAAAATATGTATACACATAAGGAAATAGACATTTTCAGATTATTATTATCTACATCACATTCCTTCACAGTAGGACGAAGCATTTTTTCCTGGTAAGTATCAGGGCGTGCTTCTTTGCAAATAGTTTGTTTGCACTTACCTGACAGACAGGAAGTTCCCACTGTCCGTCGCTTGTCGTTTTTTGACGGTATATATATATATATATATATATATATATATATATATATATATATATATATCTTCTTTCACCTCTACTTCTTTTTTCTAAAGCTTCTCTGTTCTCTACCGACTCTAACCCTCCTTTATTTCCTATTATTCCTTCTTCCCCCACCCCGTTTTCCCTCCCCTAACGTTATCTCACTCGGGTGACAATGGACTCTATCAACATCTATTCACTAAATGCGAGGGGCCTCAACATTAATGACCTTAAAAGAGCTCGCATCGATATAGCGTTCATTCAAGAGACACACTTCAGGTCAGACAATGCTACCTATCTCAAAATTCGACACGTCCCACACACATATCATGCTACTAATGTAGCTGCCAAATCTAAGGGAGTGTCGATATTGATTTCAAGGGTGATTCCCTGGACAAGCATCGACACCCTAGCGGACCCTGAAGGTCGCTTCGTGTTCGTAAAGGGGCTACTTAAGGGCACGAAAATGACTCTAGCCACTGTATATGCGCCTAATGACAGACAAGACATATTCCTCCACCGAACGTTAACCCTACTCACAGAATTTCAAAAGGGGGCCAGCTAATTATAGGAGGAGACATTAATGTACCTCTAGCCCCTGCAGTAGACACCTCTTCGAGTAACTCCTCATTACTTACAGCAACGCATAAACACATAACCAGGGACCTACACAACGCCCAATTGATAGACGTTTGGAGATTACACCACTCCGGGGAAAGAGATTACACTTTTTTCTCATCTCCACACAAAGTTTTTTCGAGAATAGACTACTTCTTTATCCCCCATGGTCAGCTAGAAGTGGTCCACAACATTGAGATAGGCAATATCACATGGTCAGATCATGCTCCCATCACCATGCACTATTGTTTATCGTCATCTCTAACCACCAGATCTAGATTTTGGAGGTTGAATGAAAGCCTTCTCCAGACACCAGCAGTCATGACGGACATCAAGACCGAACTACAACATTACTTCCAAACTAGTGACACTGACGAATGTGATCCAGGTATTTTATGGGAGGCCCACAAGACTGTAATCAGAGGACCATGTAATCAACCATGGCGCGCGCATCAAAAGAAAAAGGGAACAATTATTGCTCAAACTCCTTTCCAAGATACATGACGTAGAATCAAAACACAAAATAACACCGACCGCCTCTCTAGAAACAGAACTGACTTCCTTTAGAAAACAGACAGTAGATCTATTACATTATAGAGCCAAAGCAGCATTACAAGTCTGCCGAAAAATCTCATACGAGTCGGGAAATAAATGCAGGAAACTCCTAGCCAAAGCAGTTAGGAAGCACCGACTGAACACATATATTCCTCAAATCATAGACTCATTAGGTCAAAAGAAGACCACATCAACCCAGATAGCGAAAGAATTTAGGGACTATTAAGCTTCCCTCTATAACCTCCCAGTTAGACCCCCGAATGAAACAACAATAAACAATTACATCTCCGCATCCCAGATTCCCCAACTATCGACAGAAATAAGAGCAGGACTGGAAGATCCCATCACTTTAGAGGAAATACAGAGAGCAATGGGAGGGATGAAACAAGGCAAGGCTTCGGGCACTGATGGGTTTACCCTGCAGTACTACCAAACTCTCCTGCCACTCCTAGATCCTCACATGGTGAGGATGTTCAATGGATTAAGCGAAGGCACTCCCCTACCTAGAGGGCAGACATATCCCTTATACCAAAAGAAGGCAAGGATCCAGTGGCGTGTGGTAGCTATATGCCGATATCCCTCCTGAACGTAGACCTTAAGCTATTCACGAAAATATTGGCCAACAGACTAACCCAGTACATGCCAGGCCTTATTCACTTAGATCAAGTGAGGTTTATCTCTACCCAAGAGGCAAGGGATAACACCACCAAAGTGCTCAACCTCATTCATATAGCTACCCAAAATAAAACCCCATGCATTTTTCTCAGCACAGACGCTGAGAAGGCGTTTGATCACGTCAATTGGACTTTCATGACAGCAGTCCTCAAGCAGATTGGCCTAGGACACAACATGCTACAGTGGATCTCTAGTATCTACTCCACGCCCACGGCCCAAGTCAAAGCTAATGGAATCCTCTCAGACTCATTCACAATAACAAACGGCACCAGGCAGGGATGCTCGCTCTCGCCTCTCCTTTTTGCCCTCGCCCTAGAACCCTTTTTATGCACTGTACGATCAAACCCTGATATATCGGGAGTGACAAGAGAGAGAACTCCACACAAAATCTCTGCCTATCCAGATAACCTCATGTTTTCCCTATCCAATCCGGTGGTATCATTGCCAAATCTCCTCAAGGAATTTAATAGATATGGCAATCTGCTAATCTAAAAATCAATTTTGATAAATCGGCCGCAATGGGGATCAATATATCACCGAGTAGATTGAATACTTTGAAATCACAATTCAAATTTAAATGGTCGGATACCTCCCTCAAATACCTGGGAACTCTGATCCCAAATGACTTAAGACGCACCTTTGACCTCAATTTTCCACCCCTACTGATTAAAACTCGAATACTACTGGAAGAATGGAATAAGGGACTCCACTCCTGGTTCGGCAGGTGTAACCTGCTTAACCACTTCAGCCCCGGAAGGATTTACCCCCTTCCTGACCAGAGCACCTTTTACAATTTGGCACTGCGTCGCTTTAACTGCTAATTGCGTGGTCATGCAATGTTGTACCCAAACGAAATTTGCGTCCTTTTCTTCCCACAAATAGAGCTTTCTTTTGATGGTATTTGATCACCTCTGCCGTTTTTATTTTTTGCGCTATAAACAGAAAAAGACCGAAAATTTTGAAAAAAAATGATATTTTCTACTTTTTGCTATAAAAAAAATCCAATAAACTCAATTTTAGTCATACATTTAGGCCAAAATGTATTCGGCCACATGTCTTTGGTAAAAAAAATGTTAATAAGTGTATATTTATTGGTTTGCGCAAAAGTTATAGCGTTTACAAGCTAGGGTACATTTTCTGGAATTTACACAGCTTTTAGTTTATGACTGCCTATGTCATTTCTTGAGGTGCTAAAATGGCAGGACAGTACAAACCCCCCCCAAATGACCCAATTTTGGAAAGTAGATACCCCAAGGAAATTGCTGAGAGGCATGTTGAGCCCATTGAATATTAATTTTTTTGTCCCAAGTGATTGAATAATGACAAAAAAAAAAAAATTACAAAAAGTTGTCACTAAATGATATATTGCTCACACAGGCCATGGGCATATGTGGAATTGCACCCCAAAATACATTCAGCTGCTTCTCCTGAGTACGGGGATACCACATGTGTGGGACTTTTTGGGAGCCTAGCTGCGTACGGGGCCCCGAAAACCAATCACCGCCTTCAGGATTTCTAAGGGCGTACATTTTTTATTTCACTCCTCACTACCTATCACAGTTTTGAAGGCCATAAAATGCCCAGATGGCACCCCCCTCAATGACCCCATTTTGGAAAGTAGACACCCCAAGATATTTGCTGAGAGGCATGTTGAGTCCATGGAATATTTTATATTTTGACACAAGTTGCGGGAAAGTGACAATTTTTTTTTTTTTTTGCACAAAGTTGTCACTAAATGATATATTGCTCACACAGGCCATGGACATATGTGGAATTGCACCCCAAAATACATTTAGCTGCTTCTCCTGAGTATAGGGATACCACATGTGTGGGACTTTTTGGGAGCCTAGCCGCGTACCGGGCCCCCAAAACCAATCTCTGCCTTCAGGATTTCTAAGGGTGTAAATTTTTGATTTCACTCTTCGCTGCCTATCACAGTTTCGGAGGCCATGGAATGCCCAGGTGGCACAAACCCCCCCCCCCCCCCAAATGACCCCATTTTGGAAAGTAGACACCCCAAGCTATTTGCTGAGAGGCATGGTGAGTATTTTGCAGCTCTCATTTGTTTTTGAAAATGAAGAAAGACAAGAAAAAACATTTTTTTTTTCTTTTTTCAATTTTCAAAACTTTGTGACAAAAAGTGAGGTTTGCAAAATACTCACTATACCTCTCAGCAAATAGCTTGGGGTGTCCACTTTCCAAAATAGGGTCATTTCTGGGGGTTTTGTGCCACCTGGGCATTCCATTGCCTCCGAAACTGTGATAGGCAGTGAAGAGTGAAATCAAAAATTTACGCCCTTAGAAAGCCTGAAGGCGGTGCTTGGTTTTCGGGGTCCCGTACGCGGCTAGGCTCCCAAAAAGTCTCACACATGTGGTATCCCCGTACTCAGGAGAAGCAACAGAATGTATTTTGGGGTGTAATTTCACATATTCCCATGGCATGTTTGAGCAATATATCATTTAGTGACAACTTTGTGCTAAAAAAAAAAAAAAAAAATTTGTCTCTTTCCCGCAACTTGTGTCACAATATAAAATATTCCATGGACTCGACATGCCTCTCAGCAAATAGCTTGGGGTGTCTACTTTCCAAAATGGGGTCATTTGGGGGGGGGGGTTTGAACTGTCCTGGCATTTTATGCACAACATTTAGAAGCTTATCTCACACATCACCCACTCTTCTAACCACTTGAAGACAAAGCCCTTTCTGACACTTTTTGTTTACATGAAAAAATTTTTTTTTTTGCAAGAAAATTACTTTGAACCCCCAAACATTATATATTTTTTTAAAGCAAATGCCCTACAGATTAAAATGGTGGGTGTTTCATTTTTTTTTTTCACACAGTATTTGCGCAGCGATTTTTTTGGGGGGGAAAAAACACACTTTTGCCCAAATGCTTGATGAAATAAAAAAGATGATCTTAGGCCGAGTACATGGATACCAAACATGACATGCTTTAAAATTGCGCACAAATGTGCAGTGGCAACAAAATAAATAAATTTTTAAAAGCCTTTAAAAGCCTTTACAGGTTACCACTTTAGATTTACAGAGGAGGTCTACTGCTAAAATTACTGCCCTCGATCTGACCTTCGCGGTGATACCTCACATGCATGGTGCAATTGCTGTTTACATTTGACGCCAAACCAACGTTTGCGTTCACCTTAGCGCGAGAGCAGGGGGGGGACAGGGGTGCTTTTTTTTTTTTTTTCTTTCTTTATTATTTTTTTTGCTTTTTTATCTTATTTTTAAACTGTTCCTTTCATTTTTTTTTTAATCATTTTTATTGTTATCTCAGGGAATGTAAATATACCCTATGATTTATTTATTTTTATTCATTTCAGGTACTTATATAGCGTCGTCAATTTACGCAGCGCTTTACATATACATTGTACATTCACATCAGTCCCTACCCTCAAGGAGCTTACAATCTAAGGTCCCTAACTCACATTCATACATACTAGGGACAATTTAGACAGGATCCAATTAACCTACCAGCATGTCTTTGATAGCAATAGGTAGTGACAGGTACTCTTTTTTGAAAAAATTGGGGTCTATTAGACCTTAGATCTCTCCTCTGCCCTCAAAGCATCTGACCACACCAAGATCGGTGTGATAAAATGCTTTCCCAATTTCCCAATGGCGCTGTTTACATCCGGCAAAGTCATGAAATGCTCGTAGCTTCCAGTTTCTTAGGCCATAGAGATGTTTGGAGCCACTCTGGTCTCTGATCAGCTCTATGGTCAGCTGGCTGAATCACCGGCTGCATTCTCAGGTTCCCTGTTGAGACAGGAGAGCCAGAGAAAAACACGGAAGATGGTGGGGGGGGCATTCCCTCCCACTGCTTGTAAAAGCAGTCTAGAGGCTAATTAGCCACTAGGATTGCTTTTACACGAAAGCCGACCGCTGGCTGAAAAGAATGATACCAAGATGATACCTAAACCTGCAGGCATCATTCTGGTATAACCACTCAAAGTCGTGAATGGTGTACCTGATGATAAAAAAATGGTTAACAATAAAACACAGTAAACGGTAAAGTATAAAAAATTGCATACCTGAAAAGCAAACATGATAAAACATAATAACAATAAAACATTGCAGAATAGAATACAGTAAAAAGAGCAGAACAATAGAGAGAGAATAGAGAGAGAGAGAACAATAAAACGACAACTATTTTTTTTTTATTTTATATATATATATTTTTGTTTTACACTTTTTTTTGTAACTAACTTTTATAACTGTAACCGGTTCCAGGTTCGGGTCTCTCAAAATGTGATGGCACCCTGTGAAAGTGTGCCTAGTTTGTGCAATGCTGTACCCTACGCTAATACTGAACTAGTGCATGGTAGCATTCAAAACATTCACCAATGCAAAGACCAGGATTGTCAGGACAGGAGGGACAATAATAGCGGGTGTCACGCCTATATCCGCGCTTGCTGCAGACACAACATCTTTTTTGGGGGGGTTCGTTGGGTAGGGGTACTCGAGAGGACATAAAGAAAATGCCTCTCATACAGCCGACTGCATTTGGTTGGGGATGTGAATGGGGGAAGTACGGGCGCTGCAGAAGCTGTGGGTTCCCAATTAGGATTGGCGAATGCAGCAGGAAGGGCATTATGGGCACGACGGGCCTGTGTTTGTCTTCTTGGTGGCAGCGGGACACTACTTGTGCTTGCCACCTCACCAGCTTGAACTGCACTTATGGGACTTGCCACATCACCAAGTGTTACTGCAGTGCTGGTTTGACTACAACCGGGGTGTACTAGGCCGCTGGTGCTTGCCAGTTCACCAAAACGCTACCAAAAAACTGTTAGCGATCGCAGGGATCAGGCCTGACTCTGCGAACGCTGCAGTTATGTGTTTAGTGTTTTATAAGTGTCAGTGATCGATCGATACTGCACTTGGGTGGGCTGGGCTGGGCCGGGCAGAGGGGCAAAACGCAGGTGCTAGCAGGTATCTGGGTTGATCCCCCTAACACTGCGTTTTTGGGAACCCTAAACTGCTTGGGATCAGATCCGATCAGATACTATACCACTAAGGGAGGTGTACGGTGCGTGCGTGGGTGTTAGCAGTACTGGCGCTAACCTGACGCTGTCTGGGGCTGATGCTTGCCAGTTCACCAAAACACTACCAAAAAGACTGTTAGCGATCGCAGGGATCAGGCCTGACTCTGCGAACGCTGCAGTTATGCGTTTAGTGTTTTGTAAGTGACAGTGATCGATCGATACTGCACAGTGATCGATCGATACTGCACAGCTGGGCTGGGCTGGGCTGGGCTGGGCCGGGCGGAGGGGCAAAACGCAGGTGCTATCAGGTATCTGGGCTGATCCCCCTAACACTGCGTTTTTGGGAACCCTAAACTGCTGGGGACGCTAGTATAGATCTGATCGGATCAGATATTGATCCGTTCAGATACTATACCACTAAGGGAGGCGTATGCTGCGTGCGTGGGTGTTAGCGGTACTGGCGCTAATCTGACGCTGCCTGGGGCGACGCATATCACCGCCGGGTGATCAGGGGGCTAAACCTTTATTCGGTAATAAACGGCGGTTCCCTGACACTATAAAAAATAAACGAACTAACCAGCGTCACCCGTAACAGTTATACGGTGATCAATGGTGAAAGGGTTAACTAGGGGGCAATCAAGGGGTTAAAACATTTATTAGATAGTATATGGGGGTCCCTGTCGCTATAAAATGCTGACGGCGAACCTAAATATTTACCTCCCTAACTAGCGTCACCAGTGACACTAATACAGCGATCAAAAAAATGATCCATTAGCAACACTGGCGACGGGGGGTGATCAAGGGGTTAAAACTTTATTGGGGGGGTTAGGGGGGTATCCTAGACCTAAAGGGGGCTAATACTAACTGCCCTACCACACTAATGCCCCGTACACACGGTCGGATTTTCCGATGGAAAATGTCCGATCGGAACGTGTTGTCGGAAATTCCGACCATGTGTGGGCTCCATCGGACATTTTCCATTGGATTTTCCGACACACAAAGTTGGAGAGCAGGAGATAAAATTTTCCGACAACAAAATCCGTTGTCGGAAATTCTGATCGTGTGTACACAAATCCGACGGACAAAGTGCCACGCATGCTCAGAACAAATAAAGATATGAAAGCTATTGGCCACTGCCCCGTTTATAGTCCCAACGTACGTGTTTTACGTCACCGCGTTTAGAACGATCGGATTTTCCGACAACTTTGTGTGACCGTGTGTATGCAAGACAAGTTTGAGCCAACATCCGTCGGAAAAAATCCTAGGATTTTGTTGTCGGAATGTCCGAAAAAAGTCCGACCGTGTGTACGGGGTATAACTGTCACAAACTGACACCAATGCAGTAATCAGAAAAAAAAAACTGCTTGGTGTCAGTGTGACGGGGGGGAGGGGTGATTGGGGGGTGATCGGGGGTGATCGGGGGGGGGATCGGGGGTGTAATGTATGCCTGGCATGTTCTACTGTATGTGTGTGTGTTGTGCACTCACATTACAGTCTTCTCTCCTCGGTGCTGGAACGGAAAATGCCAAGCCGAGGAGAGATGACATCATTTCCTCTGCCTCTGTGTACAATACAGAGGCAGGGAAATTATCCCATTGGCTGGGAGCGATCGCGAGGGGGGGCCACGAATGGATGGCCTCCCCCTCACCTCCGATCGTTGGGGAAGATTTGCCGACCGCCGCAGGCACGGGGGGGGGGGGCGGTCGGACCCCCCACCCGCAGGCAGGCAAGGACGTACCTGTAAGTCCTGTTGCCTGCCCGTGCGAATCTGAAGACGTACATCGTCGTGCGGCGGTCGGCAACTGGTTAAAATGTCTATACTCCCGAAATTCCTATACCTATTTCAAGCCCTATCGCTTAGAATCCCACCCCAATACTTCAAAAGAATACATTCCCTCTTTATCAAATTTATTTGGGCAAAATCAAAACCCAGACTGCGCAGGCACTATTTAACCTTACCCAAATACTATGGAGGATTGGCCCTCCCAGACCTGAAGAATTATTATTTGGCCGTTCATCTAGGCAGAATCATAGATTGGAACCGCCATAGTAAAAACAAACTATGGACTCAGTTGGAACAGGCACAGTCTGAGGCCACACTGAAAGGAGCAGTTTGGTGTTACGACCAATTATCTCCAACATTGAAGTCACACCCTGTAATTGGCACTACCCTCAAAGTAGGTGTATCAACACTATTTACAACTTCACTCTCCACTAATACCTCCCCTCTCTATCCAATACTGGTTAACCTGGCCTTTCCTCCTGGCCTAGAAAGAATGGGATACGAGACACTCACATCAACTGGCAGAGATAGAGCCTCACACTTCCTAGTAGATAGTAACTGGCCTTCTGTGCAAGCCCTTACTGCCGACAATAGTCAATTTCAACTACCATTTTGGAAAGCAATACGATTGCACCATTCCCTACACTCGATCCCCAATCCGGCACAATTTAATCGCGATCTGATGACTTTTGAAGACTATTGCAGGGAAGAGGGAGTTCTGCCTCGGATACTATCAAAGACATACACTCTACTCAATTCTCCCCCAGAACAACCTGACCTAGTGGGAAGCTGACCTACAAAGCCAGTTCTCTAACGTCTGAAAGCAAACGATCATCAGATTCTCCCTAAAAACATCCATTTGCACAAAGATACAAGGACTTAACTACAAGATCCTGACCAGATGGTACTACACCCCTGACAGACTACATACGTACTTGCCGACCACCTCAGACAGATGCTGGAGGTGCCAATCAGACAAAGGAACGCTCCTCCACATCTTCTGGTCTTGCCCTCTGCTCCAGCACTTTTGGACAACAGTCAGAAGGATTACTCAAAAATTCACAGATTACACGATAAGCGAAGACCCATCTTGCATCCTGCTACATGCCACTACAATCCTGACTCAGAAATACAAAAAGTCGATAGTACGATACTTATTAAAGCTAAATCCTGCATTCCACTATTGTGGAAGAAAAGCTTACCCCGACTATAGGGTTGTGGTTACGCAGAGTGGAGGAGATCAGGAGATTGGAGGACGCAGTCCTCACAGCACAAAATAAGCAAGAACAACACTCCCAGGAGTGGATGCTCTGGATCATGTTCATATACTCAGACGAAGAATTGGCTATGTTGGCCACTTGAATAGTAAAACATCATAGAAGACACTACATCCAGTAAACCCGAGTCTACCTCCCCCACATCCCCCTCTTAACTCTCTATCACAGTTTTGAAGGCCATAAAATGCCAAGATAGCAGAACCCCCCCCCCCAAATTACCCCATAAATTACCCCATTTTGGAAAGTAGACACCCCAAGATATTTGCTGAGAGGCACGGTGAGTATTTTGCAGCTTTCATTTGTTTTTGAAAATGAAGAAAGTAAAGAAAAATGTATTTTTTTTCCTTTTTTCAATTTTCAAAACTTTGTGACAAAAAGCAAGGTTTGCAAAATACTCACCCTACCTCTCAGCAAATAGCTTGGGGTGTCTACTTTCCAAAATGGGGTCATTTGGGGGGGTTTGTGCCATCTGGGCATTCCATAGCCTCCAAAACTGTGGTAGGCAGTGAGGAGTGAAATCAAAAATTTACACCCTTAGAAAGCCTGAAGGCTGTGCTTGGTTTTCGGGGTCCAGTACGCGGCTAGGCTCCCAAAAAGTCTCACACATGTGGTATCCCTGTACTCAGGAGAAGCAACAGAATGTATTTTTGGCATGTTTAAGCAACATATCATTTAGTGACAACTTTGTGCAACAAAAAATTTGTCTTTTTCCCGCAACTTGTGTCAAAATATAAAATATTCCATGGACTCGACATGCCTCTCAGCAAAGAGCTTGGGGTGTTTACTTTCCAAAATGGGGTCATTGGGGGGGTTTTTTAAACTGTCCTGGCTTTTTATGCACAACATTTAGAAGCTTATGTCACACATCATCCACTCTTCTAACCACTTGAAGACAAAGCCCTTTCTGACACTTTTTGTTTACATGAAAAAATAATTTTTTTCGCAAGGAAATTACTTTGAACCCCCAAACATTATATATTTTTTTTAAAGCAAAGCCCCTACAGATTAAAATGGTGAGTGTTTCATTTTTTATTTCACACAGTATTTGCGCATCGATTTTTCAAACGCATTTTTTTTGTGGAAAAAACACACTTTTTTTATTTTAATGCACTAAAACACACTATATTGCCCAAATGTTTGATTACATAAAAAAGATGATCTTAGGCCGAGTACATGGATACTAAACACGACATGCTTTAAAATTGCACACAAACGTGCAGCGGTGACAAACTACATACATTTTTAAATTACTTTAAAAGCCTTTACAGGTTACCACTTTAGATTTACAGAGGAGGTCTACTGCTAAAATTCCTGCCCTCGATCTGATCTTCGCGGTGATACCTCACATGCATGCGTGAGCAGGGGGGACAGGGGTGCTTTTTTTTTTTTAATTATTTATTTTGCTTTTTTTATTTTATTTTTAAACTGTTCCTTTTGTTTTTTTTTTAATCATTTTAATCTCAGGGAATGTAAATATGATAGCAATAGGTAGTGACGGGTACTCTTTTTTGAAAAAATTGGGGTCTATTAGACCCTAGATCTCTCCTCTGCCCTCAAAGCATCTGACCATGCCAAGAACGGTGTGATAAAATGCTTTCCCAATTTCCCAATGGTGCTGTTTACAGCCGGAAAAATCTAAGTCATGAAATGCTCGTAGCTTCTGGTTTCTTAGGCCATAGAGATGATTGAAGCCATTCTGGTCTCTGATCAGCTCTATGGTCAGCTGGCGGAACCATCGGCTGCATTCCCAGGTTCCCTGTTGGGACAGGAGAGCCAGAGAAAACCATGGAAGATGGTGGGAGGGGGGGACATTCCCTCCCACTGTTTGTAAAAGCAGTCTAGAGGCTAATTAGTCACTAGGATTGTTTTTACATGAAAGCCGACCGCTGGCTGAAAAGAATGAGACCAAGATGATACCTAAACCAGCAGGCATCCTTCTGGTATAACCACTCAAAGTCCAGCAACATACCAGTACGTTGCTGGTCCTTGTTGGGCATATATTGTAATCTTTTTTCTCATGCAGCCTGTGGGCTGAACGAAAAAAAAAGATTGATCAGTGGGTATGTCCACCATTAGAATACCTCCCTTCATCCACCCACTTCTAATGATGGGCATACATGCACCATTTTGTTTTTAACTGTGGTGGTGAAATCACCTCCTACAGCGCTGGAGTCACGACTTTATGCATCGTGGGAGCAAACGCTGTTGCTGTCAAGATAAATAAATCCACGCTGCAACTGAATGGCATACCTGATAAGCAAATGATGGTTAACAATAAAATAAAGTAACATTATAGTATAACAGTAAGACATACCATACCTGCAAAGCAAATACAAAAAAAACATAGTAAAAAATAAAACATTTTTTAACGCAATCTGGGCCTAAAATATATATATGCCGAAGCATGGGGGCATCCGCCCCAAAAGTTAGGAGCAGATCGCTCCTCCACCCATGCCGCCCCCATGCTTCGGCATATATGCTCTTTTTTTTAACTGTGGTGGTGAAAGCACCTCCTACAGCGCTGGAGTCACGGCTTTATGTATCGTAGGAGCAAACGCTGTTGCTGTCAAGATAAATAAATCCACGCTGCAACTGAATGGCCTACCTGCTAAGCAAATGTTGGTTAACAATAAAATAAAGAAACATTATAGTATAACAGTAAGACATACCATACCTGCAAAGCGAATACAAAAAAACATAGTAAAAAATAAAACATTTTTTAATGCAACCTGTGCCTAAAATATATATATGCCGAAGCATGGGGGCATCCGCCCCAAAAGTTAGGAGCAAATCGCTCCTCCACCCCTGCTGCCCCCATGCTTCAGCATATATGCTCTTTTTTTTTTAACTGTGGTAGTGAAATCAGCAAACGCTGTTGATGTCAAGATAAGTAAATCCGCGCTGCAGCTGAATGGCGTACCTGCTAAGCAAATGATGGTGAACAATAAAACAAACATTACGATAGATATAGAACAATAGTGAGCGAACAGTAGAGTGGACAGTAGAGAGCGAACATAAGAGAGAGAACAATAGAAAGAGAAGAAAAATACAACCACAACTATTTTTGGCTTTTTTATTTTATTTTTTTTTTGTGTTTTTGTGTGTGTGTGTGTGTTGTTTTTTTTTTTTCACTTTTATAAAAACTGTAAAAAACTATAAACTGAGCGTTGCAGATTAGGGTCTCTCAAAATGTGATGGGCATCACATCTTTCGAGACCCTGAGACCCTGTGTACGTGTGTCTATGACTGTGTGGTGCTGTACCCTACGCTAATACTCAACTAGTGTGTAATAGCGTTCGAAACAGTCACCAATGCAAAGACCAGGTTGGTCAGGACAGGAGGGACAATAAAAGCGGGTGTCACGCCTAAATCCGCGCTTTCTACAGACACGGCATCTTCTTTGGGGGTTTCTTTGGGTAGGGGTACCAGAGAGGACATGCAGAAAATGCCTCTCATGCATGCAGCCGGCTTACTGCATTTGCGTTGGGAAGTTGGGCCAGAGCACCGTCTGGAAACAGAAGGGCTCTGATGATCTCTTCCTGGAATTTAAGGAAGGATCCAGTCCATCCTGAAGCTCTGTATAGCACATGAGCGTTCAGCAAAGCCAATTGAAATAAATAAACAGACACCTTTTTGTACCAGCGTCTGGCCTTGCGGCCAATTAGGTACGGCGCCAACAACTGGTCGTTGAGGTACACCCCTCCCATAATAAGGTTATTTTGGTGAACACAAAGGGGTTTCTCCACAACACCAGTTGCTGTAGGAATTTGGACCGTCGTGTCTGTGTGAAGGGAGGACAGAACAAAAACATTCTTATTATCCCTCCACTTCACAGCGAGCAAATTAATACATCTCAAGCAGGCTCTCTCCCCCAGCCTAAGATGGGAATCTCTATACTGCTTACATAAATATATGAGTGCATATATATTGTGCATAGTTAGTGAATCTCATAACACAATCAAAAAAATGCTTGAAATTTGGGTAGATAAACAATAAAACATGTGTATAGACATATAGAAGTCAAAATATCCTGAGTGACAAAATAACCTGAGTAACAAAAGTAAGAAAAAATTTAAAAAAAGTGAAATTCATCCATAAGCAATTCAATAAGGATGCATCAGTCCCTTTTGAGGAAGAATCACATATCCACAAGTCTTTGCAAATCACCGATATAAGTGAAACAGAAGAAAAGCGGTGTGGAGGGGTATCCAGACTGACAGTGACTCCGGGGGATACTACAGATGGACCCTTACCAGGAATGGTGGACCTCCCTGATAGCAAGGTCTCGTAAGCATGCAGATACAGCCCTCTGCAGGGACAGCTGGATGGTGGTGTCTGGATCAGCCGATGTATACAGCGTTCCAATAGGGGACGATTCCAACGTGTCTACTTGGAAGGGGGCATCCGCTAGGCCCGGAGGGCCGTACGTGCAAGAGGAGGCAAAAAACAAGGGCTCCGATAGTGTAGTAATATTTAAAATTTATTGCTGTACACAGGCAGGAAAAAACAGGATTAGATCGCACGGTGCCACATGCGCCAATTTGATGATCAAACAAGTGACTAAAAAGTGGCACGCTTGTGTAATAATTGTTTGCGAATTTACGAATAAGGGTGACACCAAGTCCCACACAATCTTACCAGCGCTCCCTATGTAGTCAGAGCAGTTCTCAGACTCTACGTAACCATCTCTTTCCTTGTAAACCATAAAACTATATGTATAGACTGTGGCCCTGTCATAGAGCTTTAACATCTTGACCCCGTATCTGGCATGCTTGCTGGGAAGATACTGTTTGAATGACAAGCGGCCAGAAAACTTAATCAGGGACTCATCAACGCAGACAACTTGATGGGGAGTAAACAAGGCTGCAAAACGTTGGTTGAAGTGGTTTACGAGGGGCCGAATATGATAGAGCCGATCAAATTCAGGGTCACCTCAAGGACAGCAGAGTCCATTATCGTTGAAATGCATGAACCGCAAGATCTTCTCGTATCGTGTCCTGGTCATATAGGCCGAGAACACGGGCATATGGTGAATTGGGTCAGTGGACCAATATAACCACAACTCACTCTTTTTAGTTATGCCCATGAGGAGGGACAGCCCCAGGAAGGTCTTAAATTCGGAGACCGTAATTGGTCTCCAATCTCTGGCAAGGGTCAGCTGGGGATTAGCGGAGCTGAATTGACCAGCATATAAAGTGCTTTGGTCCACAATAGATCTATAGAGATCTTCGGTGAAAAACAGCGAATAAAAATCAAGTGACGTAAAATCAACTGTTTCCACCTCGCCAGCTTGAACTGCACTTATGGGACTCACCATGTCACCAAGTGTTACTGCAGTTCTGGATGTATGACCAGGATGTACTAGGCCGCTGGTGCTTGCCAGTTCACCAGAAGGAATAATGGGAACCCTGAACTGTTGGGGACGCTAATATAGATCTGATCAGATATCAATCCGTTCAGACACTATACTACTAAGGCTTTAAAATTGCACACAAACGTGCAGCGTTGACAAACTACATACATTTTTAAAATACTTTAAAAGCCTTTACAGGTTACCACTTTAGATTTACAGAGGAGGTCTACTGCTAAAATTCCTGCCCTCGATCTGATCTTCGCGGTGATACCTCACATGCATGCGTGAGCAGGGGGGACAGGGGTGCTTTTTTTTTTTTTAATTATTTATTTTGCTTTTTTATTTTATTTTTAAACTGTTCCTTTTGTTTTTTTTTTTAATCATTTTAATCTCAGGGAATGTAAATATGATAGCAATAGGTAGTGACGGGTACTCTTTTTTGAAAAAATTGGGGTCTATTAGACCCTAGATCTCTCCTCTGCCCTCAAAGCATCTGACCATGCCAAGAACGGTGTGATAAAATGCTTTCCCAATTTCCCAATGGTGCTGTTTACAGCCGGCAAAATCTAAGTCATGAAATGCTCGTAGCTTCTGGTTTCTTAGGCCATAGAGATGATTGAAGCCATTCTGGTCTCTGATCAGCTCTATGGTCAGCTGGCGGAACCATCGGCTGCATTCCCAGGTTCCCTGTTGGGACAGGAGAGCCAGAGAAAACCATGGAAGATGATGGGAGGGGGGGACATTCCCTCCCACTGTTTGTAAAAGCAGTCTAGAGGCTAATTAGTCACTAGGATTGCTTTTACATGAAAGCCGACCGCTGGCTGAAAAGAATGAGACCAAGATGATACCTAAACCAGCAGGCATCCTTCTGGTATAACCACTCAAAGTCCAGCAACATACCAGTACGTTGCTGGTCCTTGTTGGGCATATATTGTAATCTTTTTTCTCATGCAGCCTGTGGGCTGAACGAAAAAAAAAGATTGATCAGTGGGTATGTCCACCATTAGAATACCTCCCTTCATCCACCCACTTCTAATGATGGGCATACATGCACCATTTTGTTTTTAACTGTGGTGGTGAAATCACCTCCTACAGCGCTGGAGTCACGACTTTATGCATCGTGGGAGCAAACGCTGTTGCTGTCAAGATAAATAAATCCATGCTGCAACTGAATGGCATACCTGATAAGCAAATGATGGTTAACAATAAAATAAAGTAACATTATAGTATAACAGTAAGACATACCATACCTGCAAAGCAAATACAAAAAAAACATAGTAAAAAAAAAAGTGAAATTCATCCATAAGCAATTCAATAAGGATGCATCAGTCCCTTTTGAGGAAGAATCACATATCCACAAGTCTTTGGAAATCACCGATATAAGTGAAACAGAAGAAAAGCGGTGTGGAGGGGTATCCAGACAGACAGTGACTCCGGGGGATACTACAGATGGACCCTTACCAGGAATGGTGGACCTCCCTGATAGCAAGGTCTCGTAAGCATGCAGATACAGCCCTCTGCAGGGACAGCTGGATGGTGGCGTCTGGATCAGCCGATGTATACAGCGTTCCAATAGGGGACGATTCCAACGTGTCTACTTGGAAGGGGGCATCCGCTAGGCCCGGAGGGCCGTACGTGCAAGAGGAGGCAAAAAACAAGGGCTCCGATAGTGTAGTAATATTTAAAATTTATTGCTGTACACAGGCAGGAAAAAACAGGATTAGATCGCACGGTGCCACATGCGCCAATTTGATGATTAAACAAGTGACTAAAAAGTGGCACGCTTGTGTAATAATTGTTTGCGAATTTACGAATAAGGGTGACACCAAGTCCCACACAATCTTACCAGCGCTCCCTATGTAGTCAGAGCAGTTCTCAGACTCTACGTAACCATCTCTTTCCTCGTAAACCATAAAACTATATGTATAGACTGTGGCCCTGTCATAGAGCTTTAACATCTTGACCCCGTATCTGGCATGCTTGCTGGGAAGATACTGTTTGAATGACAAGCGGCCAGAAAACTTAATCAGGGACTCATCAACGCAGACAACTTGATGGGGAGTAAACAAGGCTGCAAAACGTTGGTTGAAGTGGTTTACGAGGGGCCGAATATGATAGAGCCGATCAAATTCAGGGTCACCTCAAGGACAACAGAGTCCATTATCGTTGAAATGCATGAACCGCAAGATCTGCTCGTATCGTGTCCTGGTCATATAGGCAGAGAACACGGGCATATGGTGAATTGGGTCAGTGGACCAATATAACCACAACTCACTCTTTTTAGTTATGCCCATGAGGAGGGACAGCCCCAGGAAGGTCTTAAATTCGGAGACCGTAATTGGTCTCCAATCTCTGGCAAGGGTCAGCTGGGGATTAGCGGAGCATAATTGACCAGCATATAAATTGCTTTGGTCCACAATAGATCTATAGAGATCTTCGGTGAAAAACAGCGAATAAAAATCAAGTGACGTAAAATCAACTGTTTCCACCTCGCCAGCTTGAACTGCACTTATGGGACTCGCCATGTCACCAAGTGTTACTGCAATTCTGGATGTATGACCAGGATGTACTAGGCCGCTGGTGCTTGCCAGTTCACCAGAAGGAATAATGGGAACCCTGAACTGTTGGGGACGCTAATATAGATCTGATCAGATATCAATCCGTTCAGACACTATACTACTAAGGGATGGTGCATGCGTGGGTGTTAGCGGTATTGGCACTGATCTGACGCTGCC
Source organism: Aquarana catesbeiana (assembly GCF_042186555.1). Taxonomy (NCBI): domain Eukaryota; kingdom Metazoa; phylum Chordata; class Amphibia; order Anura; family Ranidae; genus Aquarana; species Aquarana catesbeiana. The sequence goes on from NC_133326.1 coordinate 289,858,805, forward strand.
TGGGGCGTCACAGACCCGATCTGATGCTAAAACTTAACTTTGATCACCCGCTTGGTGATCAGGGGGTCATACCTTTATTGGTGAAAATACAGCAGGTGCCCTGACGCTATAAAAAAGAATCTAGCTAAACTGCGTCACCCGTGACACTTATACTGTGATCACAAGTGACAGGGGTAATCAAGGGGTTAAACCTTTATTGGGGGGGGGTTAGGGGGGGTCCCTAGACCTATCTGAGCCTAAGACTAATTATCCTGACACTGATTAGTGTCACTAATGACACCAGTACAGCGATAAAAAAAATCTGAACGCTGTACTGGGTGACACAGTGACAGGTGGTGTCAGTGTAGTGTTGGTGCAACTCACTGTTTGATGCTTTCTCGGTCTGGAACGAAAAGACCGACACGAGGAGAGATGACATCTCTTCCCCTGTCATTGTTTACAGTTACAAAGACAGGGGAAGGATATCATTTTTCAGGAGTGATCAGATTTCATTGGCCTGGGCCTGGGGATTGATCGGTTCCTGATCGAATCCGATCGTCGCAGCCGGCGTAGCATAACGGCGATTCGCCTGCCTGTGCCATTCTGCCGCAGTACAACTGCGGCAGATGGTCGGCATGCGGTTAAATGGTAATTTACACATCTTGTTGATATTTAGATAAAATATAATTGTGCAAACAATACATACAGAGTGCACTCCTGCCGCAAATTTACCAGAGCATTCTGGGTTTCTAAGGAGAGAGTAAAGCAGTAGTTGCGTACGCTAAGACTACTACTCTCTGATTGAAATCTATATGAGGAGGAGGTAAATCACTAAGGACTAGATGGTATATAATCAAACTGTTTTTCCTGACAGACTACATGGCAGCATATGTTTGGGTAGCTCTACTCTTGTCCTATGCCATTCTGCAGAACTATGGCCAGTAGAACCCCCCTGTTGGGAAGCTGTTTGAAACATTCCGGTTTTCTGGCCAGCCCTTGTTTGAGCGCTGTGCCTTTCATCACTTGACAGTAGGCTCTTTAGTATCTAATGAGGCTGAACAATATCACAGTGGTGTTCTATATCAAGGGGCAGGTCAGAAACTGCAGGGTCAGTCTACTGAGAGTGGTAGAGATGATTGCAACCTGAGGAAGAGATTAATCAGCCTTGGCTGTTTTTCTCTAAGCTGATATCTTTAAATTGTTAAACAGGATTTGAATAAATTAATAAAAATGTAGCACTAGGTAATAAAAAACAATAATCAATAACAGTATACCAACAGTATATCAAATTGTGCAAGCATGTGATGAAACCATTAATCATGCACTGATAAATCACAAAATATGCTAAACATGTGAAAAAACATGTGTAGTATTAAAAACACAAATGGAAAGTCCCAAAGGTGAAAAAACTTAAGGGTAAACGTATATAAAGTCCACCGCAAAAAGAGTTGTTATTCAGAAGTGGGATGCAACGGCCATGGCAGGCACACAGAGCACCAGGGATAGTGTATCCTCCACCCAGGGTAAGGGATATATACTCTTACCGGAAAAAGTGGACTTGCATGTCTGCAACAGTAATCAATCACGCTAGAATGGCCCAGTCAGTGACTGGGCCATTCTAGCGTGACTGCGGACAGCGGACTGCGACACTGCGGCGGACAGATTGGACACATTTTTGGGACCATTGACATTTATACAGCGATCAGAGCTAAAAAATAGCCACTGATTACTGTATAAATGTCACTGGCAGGGAAGGGGTTAACACAAGGAGGCGATCAAGGGGTTAACTGTGTTCCCTAGGTGTGTTCTAACTGTGGGGGGATGGGACTGACTAGAGGAGGAGATCGATCTGTGTTCCTTTATACTAGGAACACACAATCAGTCTCTATTCCCCTGATAGGATGTGGATCTGTGTGTTTACACACACAGATCCACATCCCTGCTCTGTCACGAGTGATTGCAGGTGCCTGGCGGACATCGCGCCCGTCGGGCATGAGCATCAGCTCTGGGGACACGCAGCGGGCGCCTTCTAGAGAGACGTATACCTATGGCGATTTGCGCAGCCATGCCAATCTGCTGCAGTTAGCAGGTCAGCTAGCGGTTAAGCTTTCTTAGAGGGCAGATCTCCGGCATCCCTGTCATATCCATTGTCTCATGGGTGAACTATCCTTTACTCATCCAATACCTTGATGGGGTGATGCATTTGAGACTCGAGAGAGCCAAGACTTTTTATGTGGGATTTACTACTTGCTCTGGACTTCCTTGCCAGCTCCAGATGAGATCTCTTTTCAATCCAGTTTGGGTAAAGACTGAGCCCTGAAGACAGCCTTTCTAAGGGCTGTCACATCCAGCAGAAAATTTGCCAAGATCAGGGCTTTAGGCAAGAAGGGATTCTTTGGTGGCCAGCAGCTCCAGGTGGAATCCCCTTCAGTCCAGATGGAGAAAGGATTGAGCCATGATGTAAGGGTTTTTCCTGTCAGGAGGTTTTCCAGGATCTGGGCCTTAGGCTATAAGGGATGCTTGTTGGCATTTTGCCCAGTACAAGTAGTGTTTAAATCCATATTGGATTGCAATCCAGGGTGGTTTTCGGCATCCTATGAGAACAAAAGATTTGTTTCCCCCATATGCAGGGCCACTAAGGATAACTGGTCTTGGATTTTGGGACACTTCTAGTGTGTTTATAAGCTACAGCTTTGGTTAGAGTTTTAGGACATCTCTCTGTCACTCTTTGTCACTCTCTCTAGCAGAACCCGCAGGATGAAGATATCATCCAGAATCATCACTGGATGGATCGTATCAGCTAGCCAACTGGCTTATAGGGCTCAGGGCTTGGTTCCTACAGACACAGTTACAACACACTCAACCAGGAATGTGTAGACTTTGTGGGCTCTTTGTAAAAAGGTGCCAGGAATAATTGTAGGGGGATGACATATCTTCCACTGAGGCACGTCTGGCTCATTGTAGTGCGTAGCTTCCTTATACTGTTAGTTTTTAGCCGCAAGGTTTCTGTTTCTATGATTGAAGACTTTTTTGGCATCCCACCCATGTTCTTTTGGCTAGTTAGTACCCAAAAGTATGCTGCCATGGCGCCTGTCAGGAAAATGGAAAATTTCCTTTCAAACACTTACAGTAATTTTCCTTTCCTGGTGGACAACATGGCATTATGGGTACCGTCCCAATGTCATAAGTAAGCTAGTTCTGGAACATGAGCCTCTGGGAACACTCCCATATATCTTCTTCATCACATGTGTGTAATGAATACTACCTTGCTGTTTTCTAGGGAATTTGGACTCATCATGGCACAATCCTGCTGATAGCTAATGGTGCGTTTTCACAAGGTATGACTGGGAATGCTGATTATGTGTGCTTTGAATACCCTTCTGATAGCTGAGACCCTGGTATAATCCTGTGATTGTCCCGCTGATAGCTAACCACTTGTGTTCAGTCACGATCCTGCCAGAGATCCAGGAGCTGACATTCATCAGTAAACCAACAAGATAAGAGAATGCCATCTTGCTGTGGTCCTATGAAAAGGACCAAAAATTAACACGGCTCAGACTTTATGGGAGTGGAGTCCTATGGGGTAGAAACAAGGACGGAGCTACCTGCATATTTTCCACCATGGAGTCCATCAGGATAGGAAAATTAAGGTAAAGTATTTGATAGGAAATTTTCTGTTTTTTTTGTGCTTTGTTTACCCCCCCCCCCCCCTTTACTGCCCTTCTTGCCTAGACATGTTCTTTTCCCCCAGGCTGTGAGGATTTTTTCATCACATATCCCAATATTTCAAGAGGCTTCATGAGTAGGGACATACACTGGCCAAAAATGGAGCTAGTGCACGTCAATATGTGTCGGCTGCACAATCACAATATCATTTTCAAAATGCTTACTAAATTAAAATTTTAACTTGTACTGTTATAAAAATAAAAAAATATTTAAAATTGTACCTTTTGTGCAAAACAGTGAAAATCAAAGTTATGCAAAACTGAAAAATAAATCACTTGATAAAAACCCTGGGCCTGGCTTCACAGTTATGTTATGTGTTCAGCTATGTGATGTGGCCAAATGTGTTACTGCATGTACATACTGCACAATCTGTAGTGTGGTGCATTCATTTGAATGGCATCCCCAGGCACCTTGCCAGCACACCTCAAGGCATGTGCATTTCAGTGTGTCACAATGCACAGAACCATCTGTGCATTGTGGCGTGCTGCATTCTTTGTGTATTGTGGTGCAATGGCACCCACATCCAAAAAAATGGGCTGTTGTAGTGCAATGCATGTTATAATGCATTCCTGACAAACAGTGTCTATAAAAAGACCCTCTTACCACACTGATACTAGTCGTCTCCAGTGATCCCTGCTGCTCCTTTCTCCATCATCTAAATACCTAATGTAAGCTAGTGTCTGTGCCTAGCATAAGGGGTGGCATCACACCTCTGTCATGTGACACTGCCAAGTGACTGGTCACTAGAATCAAGCACTGTTACATGGGTGAAGGCCATATGCTCCCCTATACAGCAGGTATATTTCACTGGTTAAATTAGAGGCGGAAGAAGCAAGGACCACAATCCAGCGTGTGAAGGCAGCCTTAAATTGCTGGGTGTAGCACACATGTGTATGTTATGTGGTTAAGTAGTGATGAGTGGAGTGGGAAAAGTTTTGTTTAGAGGACATTCAGTAAACTCAGCTGATTTACCTGAACCTAACTATAGCTCTAAACCCCATTGACGTCTATGGGAGCTGAATTTTGTTTTTGTTTTTTTGCAAGCTTTTGATTAAAGGCCACGTCCTCTTAAAGCGGGGTTCCACCCAAATTTTGAACATTATCTCTATGCATTCTCTTCCTTGCCTAGATGCTGACATGCTGTGTAAAAAAATTTAAATCGCCGTAATTACTTTTTTTTTCTAATCTTCTTAGCACTTCCTGGTTTTCCTCCCATGGGAGTGGGCGTGTTTCTAGCTTCTCCCAGACCTCCCACAGTCCCCTGGGAGCTAGTCTCAGGCTTCCCAGCATGCATTGTGCAACAGCGTCATTACAACATCTCGGTGAATGCTGGGAGCACAGCATTCACCGCATCCAGGAAATACATGCTTGTGGGCTTCAAATGCCCACAATGAAGATGGAAACCGCCTTCAGTGAATTTTATAAGTTATTCTTTACAACGAAATCGGACACAGGCGGACTTATTACACAGAACATGTGAGTAGATAATCATGAGAAGAAAAGTTTGTGAATGAACTCCAAAAAAAAAAAAGTGATAGATAGGTGGACCCCTGCTTTAAGATTGTGAGGAAACCTTGCAAAGGGGGGGGGGGGGGGGGGGGGCAACCCCCCGAAGGCACCTTGTCTCCATATTGATGCCTATACCCACATGTTGTTTCCCCAAAAGGGATGAGGGATCTGCAGAAGAACTTGAAGTAAGGGGGCCCCTAGATATCCACTCCCACATGAATTCACATAAAAAGGAAATAGTAAATAAAATACCCACACTAGAAAAAAGTTCTTTATTAAAAAAATTAAATAAATAAACAATGTCCCTCAGTGTAATTCCAATGCAAATACCATCTTCCAGCAATGTAGACCCACATCAACGACAATTAGCAGCACTGAACAATATAGCCCTGCTGCCACGCCATTACTTCTATCGCACTGCTGGAATGTAAACACAGCACCAGGGAACTTGGGTGACATAATTGACTAAATATGTTCATGACCATATTTGGTCAATGATGTCACCCAGAATCCCTACAGCCTTGCTTACAATTTCAAAGAGAAGGCAGCAGGGATCCATTTATATTCGGAAGTGAAACTTCTGCTAAAGACAGACTTTCAGCTATATCAGCCAGAGGTTTAAGTGGGTGGGCGATCTGGGCTTCCTTCTACATTTCCTTTAACTTTTTTTTTTACTTGAGTACTTTCACTGGAGTAACAAACCCCCTTGTAACAGTACATACGCCAACTGTGACAGGTCCTGTTTGGTGGTTTACCCTTTGATCTGGAGAAAGAGATTGAGGACATAGAGTCCTTAATCTCTTCCTCTGCTACTGCTCAACACTCTGTAATACCAAACTTGGCTCAGTAGAAAGCTAAGTTCATTGTCTCCTGCTTGGCATCCTGAAAGAAAGCTGATGATGAAACCGGCATGAAGGCAGAATGCCAGTCTTTCCCCCCACAGTGGCTGAGATCCCAGCACAGGAATGGGCAGTGAAAAAGACACTGTGGGAGGACAGGAGAAGATATTTGTAGTCTAAATTAGAAAAATAGTCTTGGGTGATAATGCTGCTTCTGCATTGCAGTGTAGTACGTTGTTACTAGAGGACAGAAATAATTTTATTTCTATAATTACCAAGTGAAAATATAGGAAGAAAAGCCTGAGAGAAAAAAATCAGCCACCACATAAGGAGTGGTAAGCTGCTGTACACAGGAAACAGATGCAACCCAAAGAGACAGGCAGATTCAGCATAAGTGGTTGGGGCACATTGACACAGCTGTACAACAGGCAGAGGTTGAGACTAGCAAAAAATTAATTAGGATATGGAGAAAAGTATATGCCAAAACATGAGAGTGATCTGGTTCCGTGATTACGGTAATAAAAAACATCTGTATTTATTCAAATCCCTGATTCTCGTTATATTATACAGTAATGTAGTGTAGAAAATGGTTTATTATATAACATTTAAGCTTTTCCAGCTGTGAATGAATGCATTCGTGAGGAGTGGAGTTTAAACTACTTTTTTGTATAAATATTTATGCAAATATAGGGTATATTATTCAGAACTCCGGAACTCCAGAACATTAGGGTTTGTCCGCACAATGGGTCACCAAATCATTTCAAAATGTGGATCTCTTTTTTCAAGACATATCCTATACACATGTTTTAGGAATGTTTCACACAGTTAATTTAAGAGAGAGCACTTGGTGGTCAACCTTGAAGGACAAACCTTGGCATAACCCAAATGCTCAAAAAGCTTTTAGCCAACTGGACATTTTCACAAAGATCTATACTTGTCTCTCTCATGTAACCCATTATACAGCAGGTACAGTATGTCCCTAGCAATATAGTCATTGACAGTTAAAGTATACTTTGTGGTTGCTTCACTGTCTGATTGCAAGAAGCAGTGTATCAAAAAGATATTAATACTAGAATCCCTATTCATGAGCTAAATAAAGTAGTAGTAAACTTGTACCTACAGGTAAGCCTATAATAAGGCTTACCTGTGGGTACTGTAAATATCTCCTAAACTTGCACCGTTTAGGAGATATTCAGAGTGCATGCAATCGATGACATCACCAGTATCGGACCTTCAGAGCCTGTGCTGTAAACGGTGGCTCCCGCGTGCATGCGCGGGGGTGACGTCATCACGCCCACGGCCACTCATGTAGCCAGAGGACCCAAACCCCAGAAAGGAAGACTGGGGGAAGATGTCAGCCCTCTCAGTAATGACATCATGGTGCTGGAGGGCTTCGTTCTATGGTAAAATCTCTCATAATGTGCTAGTATGCAATACATTGCCTTGCAGGGATTTTTTTTTTAACCGGTTTACGATCGCTTTAAAGTCATACTAAAGGCTCCACTGCTTTTCCTAAAATAAAAAGAAGAGGTTAAACTTACCTGCTCTGTGCAAGAATATTGCACAGAGAGGCCCCGTATTTCCTTTTCTGGGGTCCCCTGCCAGTGATCTTGGCTCCTCCATTTCTGTGTCTGCCCCCATTGTAAGCCACTTGCTATACATGCTCATGCTCACTCCCAAGATGGGCTGTGTGTGTCCATAGACACAAACAATGTGGCTTGGCCCTGCCCCCCACTCTCTGCTCACTGGATTTGGCTGACAGCACCAGGGGCCAATGGCTCCCGCTGTCAAAAAAGTCTGTGAGACCAGGAAGAGAGGGAGAGGAGACCTGCAGCCAGGCACAGCGCTGGATCGATACAGGAGACAGGTAAGTGTTAAGGGGGACGGGGGGACATAAAGTGGAAGGGTATTTTTACCTTAATGCAGAGAATGCATTAGGTAAAAAAAAAGGGAATGTATTAGACCCCTTTCACACTGAGATAAAGTGGAAGGGTATTTTTACCTTAATGCAGAGAATGCATTAGGTAAAAAAAAAAGAGAATGTATTAGACCCCTTTCACACTGAGGCAGTTTTCAGGCATTTTAGCGATAGAAATAGCATATGTAATGTGCCTGAAAATGCCTCCCATTCATTTCAGTGTGACTTTTTACACTGGGGCGGTGCGCTTGTGAGACGTTAGGAAAAGTCCTGCAAACAGCATCTTTGGGGTGGTTTGGGAGCGCTCCCAAAATGCCCTGCCCATTGAAATGAATAGGCAATGCTTTGGAAGCACCGCAACACAGGCACTTTTAACCCCTTCTTTGAGGTTAAAAGTGCCCCGCTAGCTGCCGAAAAACTGCTCAAAAATGCCGCTTAAACAGCGGTAAAACAGCCACGGCCCCAATGTGAAAGGGGTCTTAAAGTAAAAACCTTATAATTTTAGGACCACTTTAAAGCATAACTCCACTTTTGTTGAGAAAAAAACATTCCCCTCTCGGTGATCTACCATATATACTCGAGTATAAGCGACCCAAATATAAGCCGAGGCACCTAATTTTACCACAAAAAACTGGGAAAAAGTATTTGCTTGAGTATAAGCCTAGGGTGGGAAATGCAGCAGCTACTGGTAAACAATGCCCTTCTGCAGCCTCACTGTGCCCATTTGCAGCCTCACTGTACCCATCTGCAGCCTCACTGTGCCCACCTGTATCATCAGTGCCCTTCTGAAGCCTCACTGTGCCCACCTGTATCATCAGTGCCCATCTGCAGCCTCACTGTGCCCATCTGCAGCTTCACTGTGCCCATCTGCAGCTTCACTGTGCCCATCTGCAGCCTCACCTTTGATTACACACAGCGGGTGTCTCCCACTGTGTCATGCAACTGCAGTCTGTTTAGTGGCCTTCCACTGTAACAAAGCCCCGCCTCCTCCTCGTCCATGATAGACGGAACACTGATTCAGTTTCCCAGCATTGTATCAGTGTTCAGTGTTCCGTCTATATTGGACGAGAAGGAGGTGGGATTTTGTTACAGTGGACGGCCGCCGAACAGACTATTGCTGCTGACGATACAGCGGGACATGACACAGCGGGAAACCCTCACTTGAATATAAGCCGAGGGGGGCTTTTTCAGCATAAAAAATGTGCTGAAAAAGTCAGCTTATACTCAAGTATATACAGTATGTACATTGCAAGGATTATAACAACCTTTTTTTGAAGATTCCTATCTTTTGTTATTCTGAAGAAATCCATGTGTGTTTCTCTGTGCTAAGTGAGTCTAATGGGAGTGTTTTCAAAATTAACTGTCAGCTGTGCAGCTGCAGGCCACTAATGAGGAAATCTGCTGGTTCTGAATCCCTTTAGATATGCTCCTATTGAAAGTATCTCTCCAAAAATTACATTTTTGTTGCAGGGGATGCCTGAAATCTGACTTGTATCTTAGGCAGACTTCTGGGAAAATTAGTGAGCCAATCACACAAGCAGGAAATGATGTTTCTTGGGGTGGTCAGTACACATTCTGTGTACAGAACAACTCCAGGTAGCCATATTGCATTAAAAGGAGAATGCAATAAGTGTAGCGCTATAAAATTAGAAAACATCCAATATGAAAGCCGTTAAACCAACAGTTCCAAAAGTATATAATAGGGAAGGGTCATCCGTATATATAACAATAGGTAGTCTTCAGGAACTAAAATACTTCAAGTGGGGATATATGACATCCAAGATGAAGACAGACACACCCCCACCGAGAGATGAAAAGGCTTACCAGATGGGATGGACCCAAAGGGGCATACGCCGAGTTGGGTCGGATAAGGCTTGGGTGGTGAGTGGCTGTAAGTGGCCCGGAGAGGTGATGTTTGTGAATGGTCCCACAAATTGCTGTATCCCTCAAAGCGATGCCAGAATCCAGAAGGGTGTGGATGGTCCCACAGATGTAGATGGTCCCACGAGTTGCTGTATCCCTCAAACCGGAGCAACCCACACGTTGTTGTATCCTTGGCTATGGAGATGCGGCCATTCACTGTTCAAAAGCCGCGTCTCCTCCTCGTCCATGATAGGCAGAAAAACTCCATTTCCCAGCAGTCAGCGGTCAGCCTATCATGGACATTCTCTCATCCTCATACCACGGACGAGGATGAGAGAATGTCCGTCATAGGCTGTACACTGACTGCTGGGAAATGGAGTTTTCTGCCTATCACAGATTAGGAGGAGTCGCGGCTTTTGAACAGTGAATGGCCGCCGAATAGTAATAGCACACGCTGTCCGCCGTCTGCCTGCATGACACGCTGATCATGTAGGCAGACGGCGGTGACTCGAGTATAAGTCGAGGGGGGCACTTTCAGCCCAAAAAAAAGGCTGAAAATCTCGACTTATACTCGAGTATATACAGTATATGTGCTATATTACTTTTTCTTTATTTGCTATTTTTTTTCCCACAAAAGTAGAAATACCCTTTAACATTACACCATGATAGTTAACTAAAGGCCTTTAATGATACTGTTTATCATAATTAGGCATTTACAAGTATATTTTTTGTGTTAATTTGAGTTGCAGTAGGGCTTTTCTGTTCTTTTATGCAGTGCCATGTATCCTAATTTATTGAACTGGCAACTGTATAATTTAATAGCAACCTGATGAAAATACATATATTCAGGGTTTATTCTTCAAAAAGCAAGCATCCACATATGATCAGCATCTGCTAGTAAGGATCTTTCTGGAATTCATTTACATTTTTATGTTTGGAGTAACAACTACTACCTCCTCAACTGTCAATCCATTATTCAATTTAATTAAGAAAAAAATGTTGCCACTCTCTCAGATTCCGACCCATACGTAAGCCACAGTAGAGAAAGCTGAATTTGTATACAGGCAACCAGTGCAAAATAAAAAGGACAGGTAGATACAAAAAAAAGTGGGGAGTTCAATAGTTGGGGCAGCTGAGACAACTGCACAATGGGAAGATGCTGGAGTAGAAGCAAACAAAGTCAGGGGACAGGCAATGGATAGGAGGCAGGCAACCTGAATGCAGAAAGCACGAAATTTCAAAAGGAAAATCATACTTCGAGGTTAGCATTAGAACACTGCAGGCCTTTTGTACTCCAATAGCCTTTTTATTCTGTTTGTCTGGGCAGTGTCTGGTTGCAGCATCACCAAATTCTGGTGCAGAAAAGAATTGATAACGCAGCCATTAATAAAATCCTTATTATTTAAAACTACGTATTGTGATCTTGACTGACATTGGTGTTTTTATTCCTTATCAAACCTTACATTTTCTAAGGACTTTCTAACTGCAGCAGCTCCTTTCTTTAGTTTTGTATGAGAAAGAATATTGGTCAGGAAGATTGATTACATGGCTGTGCCTGAAGATCTGCTTGTGTGCATATTACAGCTTGTGGTCCAGTGCATAGAATTAAGGCTGTGCATGCATCTTCACATGTTCACTAACGCCCCTGCGCATTAACATCACTTAGCGTGCACATCTAAAACTGGCTTTTGATACCCAGAGCCCTATTTAAAGAACAGAAGAAATAAGGAAAATTGCCAAGTGGTATTCAGCTTTTGCGACTCATGATCAGACATGCACCCTGTTATTCTGTGTTTGACCTGGCTTTCCTCCTGATCTCCTGTTGCTGACCATGGCTTATGTCCCGATTTCATCCTCTGCCAGCTGTTTTTGTACTTCTGCCCATCTGATATCAACATTGGTCTGGCATCTGCCTACCAAATAGTTTTCTCTGCTACTTGGTTGTTGCTGACTGGTTCATTGTTACTATGGCTTTGATTCCTGCATCTCCAAGTTACTGTGCACTATCTAAAGATAAAGAGAAGGGGACACCTTGAGTTTCTCAGAAATAGGTTCAGGGGTGTGTGGAGGGGGTTCAATCACCGGCCAAGATTTGCCTACCTTAATTGTTATACCCCTGATGTCACAAATGCCATTTGTTGATTGATCCGACGATACTTGGTCAACAATCAAACAAATAGTTGTTCAATGGACCATATAACATATGTATGGGAGAGAAAAATAGGGGCAAAAGGGATTCCCCAAAGAAAGATGGTGCGCTCAAGAACAATTATTGTGAACCTAAATAACTTTATTGGGTCATATTAAATGTAGAGACATCTATCCACAAACCATGTATTAAAAAATAGGATTGGGTCCTATTGTGTACAGGTGGCCACCATAGACAATCCACATACATCAATCACTCATGCACTCGCACTCATAACAATCATTAAAGAAAAGACCCGGGTCTGTGCAATTTCCACAAAGTTCCTAAATAGGATAAATTATATAAGTGGTATGCCTTCGGTCTTTATTTAATAGAGTGCAGCTGCTAGTGATGAAAGTCCATTCAGATGTGATCCCAGTAGCTAAACAGGAATTCATGTATCAAAACAACACCACCATAAAGAACTTGAAAAGTCCCGATTAGGTCAATTAAGTTTGCAGCAATTCAAAGGGCTTAATTCACATCTTATATATGAAAAAACAGACGGTGAATGACCATAAACAGCGTGCCTCCTGGTACTGGAGTACAGTTTAGCTCACCATTTGACGTTTTCAATGAAGGGATGATGGAGCCCGAGAAGATTGCTGATAACCTCGCTGATGTGTTGACAGGGATCGTTCCTACGGTGTGTTTGTTTGTTGCAGATATGAGCTTTCGTTTCCGGATCTTCTCCGGGGGGAGGTACGGTGAGTCGCAGGGTTCAGACATTCAGGTGTTCCGCCCTTGGTCTGTCAGGTGATTAGAAAGAGCACTTGGTCTCAGTGTCCACCGCAGGACTCAAACCATTGTCTAAGATCCGATCGGGATATTCACATCCAAGTGAAAGGGGGTTTCTTCATTGATGTGTGGAGGTCTCTGTCCCACCTGTACATGGGTCAGACTCTTACACATTTCGCTTGTTTCCAAGCTTCTTCAGAGCTAAATTGGTGCCAGTAGTTGGGTGTTTAAATAGCATTACAGCCAGTATTCAATATCCTGTCATTATAATCAACACCTGGACACCAAAGTCTAACCATCATTCACCAATTTGTGCAGACACACTCATGCATACACCTGTGTTGCAAGTTCAAAATAAACCATTGGTAATAGTGAATACATAGGGATTCAATCGAATCGGTTTATGTATATAGTTAAAAGTTGGTATTGCGTTACTGTTGCTTTTCTAAGGAGTGGTAAAATAGCTGGTTTTGCAATTGCTATTGGTATACAAAGCCAATAATCAGCGAGTGTTACGGTATCAAGCTGATCGGCTAGTGTATGGCTATGTGATGGACACAAACAAGGTTAGGGGGAAAGAAATATAATAAAATTGAGGAGGTAGAGAACAACCTGTCATATCATTTAGGTTGTCTTGCACACATTGGGTGCTGTCATATATGTGAAGGACAGAGGTATTACTTGCAAATTAAATTTACATACGATCTGTCATCCACATAGGGTGATCACAATCGGGAGAAGATGTGGACCCTCAACCACAGATTTTTTAGCCACCGGATGAACTAAACTAGATTGTTTACTGTTAAATTATTGTTCCAAAAAAGGGGACAGATTAAATTCGTTGTTCAATCCGGAAGGCTGCATACTGTTTAAATAGAAGATCCACATCTTCTCCTTTTGATACAAAATCCTATCAAAATCTCCACGTCTATGGGGCAAATTAAGTTTATATATGCCTTTAACCTTAAGGCCATCTGGTTTGCCCCCGTGCTTTTCAAGGAAGTGTAGGGACAGAGGCCGATCGTCATCCTTATTAAGGATACTCTGGATATGCTCGCCAGTCCTGATTCTAAGTTCTCTTTTTGTCTTGCCGACATATATAAGACCACACGGGCAGGTCAGCATGTAAACTACCCGTGTGGTCATACAATTAATAAAACTGTTGATTTTAAACTGTCTTTTGTTATCAGAACTGGCGAACACATCCGTTCTGTCCACATACCTACATACATGACACCTGCCACAGCGGTACATGCCCTTAAGTGGTGGGAGATCAGTGAGCCAATTACGTGTCTTGGAGCGGTTATACTCTGAATGTACCAGACGGTCCCTCAAATTTGTTGCTCGACGAGCAGTAAGTAGAGGTTTTTGGCTAACCAGATTTCCCAAAATAGGGGGCTCCAGATAAAATGTGCCAATGACGGCCTAGAATCTCCTTAATTTGGTCCCACTGTGTACCAAATTTGGTAGTGATCCTTAACGGGGGATGATTTGAGGTTTTTCCCTTTTCTTTTTTAGTATGATTCGTCAATAGGGATAATCTATTTGTTTGCAATGCTCTTTTTTTGGCACGTCTGATACATGTATGCGAATAACCTCTGTCACGGAACCTCCCATATAGGTCATGCATTTCCCTATGGAAGTCACCTTCCTCCGTACAATTTCTTCTCGCGCGGAGGAATTGACCCACCGGGATGCCCTGTTTGAGGGAAGTAGGATGGTGGCTGGATGCCAGCAGCAATGAATTTGCTGCTGTATCTTTTCTGAAGGTCTTTGTATGTAATTTATCATCTTTTACAAAAACCGTAAGGTCCAGAAATGACAAGTTATTAGCATCATACGTATATGTTAGCCTGATGTTACGGTCGTTGTCATTGAGTTCCTCAATAAATCGTGTCAGTTCAGTCGGTGAACCATCACGTAAGGGCAGGAGAAATCGTTCAGGTGTATCTAGATCCAGACATACATCCACAGATAGTGACCCTGAACAGCCTGAAAAAACTGTGGCTTTTTTAGATCAGGAAGGGGACGTCATCCCCAGGACAGGTACCCAACCAACTACATCTATGATCAAAACCCAGGCCCAAACCAACAGAGGAAACAGGGGAAAAGGAAGAGAAGGAAGAGAAAACCAAAGGGAACTCAGGTCAGGGACACGCAAGTTCTAGATAGGCAACTGAATTTACCTAGTCAACATCTAGAAAAACCACAATTAGACCTGAAGATTGTAAACCTATCAGACTTCCCCCTTAACCATCACCACATCTCCCTGTTACAAAAGGGCCTATCTTTCTCTCCCACCACAACAATGAGTGAATTTGAGGTCTTTAAAGACATCAATCTGTTTTTGAGAAAACTAATTTTCAGGTATTGGCACGCGAATAGGTGCACCCAAGATACTGATATGAATCAGTTAGATAAACAAGAGCGGGACTCTCTAGAGGCCCTGATCGCCCTTCGTGATGAAAACCAAGAATGGAATCTAGAAGGGGAAGCCACACAGCTGTCACCGAGCTGTCCCCGTCCATCCCAATTGGTGATTAAGTCCCAAAAAATGCCCCCCTTGTCCAAGCATAGACATATCCAGTTCTTCCTAGAACAGGTCAAAAGGGACCTTGCTGGGGTTAACTGGGACTATAAAGGACATGACAATCTTAGCCGAGAAGAAAGAAGGGCTCTACGGGAATTAGAGGACGCAAAGGACATAGTTATTAAAGCAAGTGACAAGGGAGGCAACATGGTCCTCATGTCTCATATCATGTATGAGGAACAAACCATGCGTCTCCTCCGTGATGAGACCACGTATCTAAGGTTACATCAGAATCCCTTCCCCCAACTGGTGTCAGATCTGAATTTTAAACTTGAGTTAGCCCAAGAAGCAGGCCTTATCATTAAAAAAGAACGTGAATATCTTAGTGTCAGTGACTTTAACACTCCCACCCTATATACCATTCCCAAACTACATAAGTCCATTACCGACCCTCCAGGGAGACCGATAGTATCGGCTGTCAAGGGTCCCCTTGAGAGGGTCGGGAAATATGTGGACTCGCTGATAAAAGAACTTGTACATGAACTACCATCATATGTTCAGGATACACGGGATGTTCTGGGGCGATTGGAGGACATATCTTTACCTAAGGGTATGTTACTTGTTGGAATAGACGTAGAGTCGCTGTACACATCAATCCCACATAGATGGGGGCTAAGAGCGACACAATTCTTCTTAGACAGCAAATTTCCACTTTTGGCAGGGCAAAACGAATTTATCATCGATCTATTGCAATTTATGTTGGAGAATAATTATTTTCAGTTTCTTGGGATATATTACAAACAAATCAGAGGCACGTCGATGGGTGCTCCATGGGCTCCATCATATGCCTGCCTGCATCTCGGCCTCTGGGAAACTGAATGCGTGTACCCTTCGCCGATGTACCTCAGCCACTGTCGTTTGTGGCTGAGGTACATCGATGACGTGATCATGATTTGGGATGGTTCACCGACTGAACTGACACGATTTATTGAGGAACTCAATGACAACGACCGTAACATCAGGCTAACATATACGTATGATGCTAATAACTTGTCATTTCTGGACCTTACGGTTTTTGTAAAAGATGATAAATTACATACAAAGACCTTCAGAAAAGATACAGCAGCAAATTCATTGCTGCTGGCATCCAGCCACCATCCTACTTCCCTCAAACAGGGCATCCCGGTGGGTCAATTCCTCCGCGCGAGAAGAAATTGTACGGAGGAAGGTGACTTCCATAGGGAAATGCATGACCTATATGGGAGGTTCCGTGACAGAGGTTATTCGCATACATGTATCAGACGTGCCAAAAAAAGAGCATTGCAAACAAATAGATTATCCCTATTGACGAATCATACTAAAAAAGAAAAGGGAAAAACCTCAAATCATCCCCCGTTAAGGATCATTACCAAATTTGGTACACAGTGGGACCAAATTAAGGAGATTCTAGGCCGTCATTGGCACATTTTATCTGGAGCCCCCTATTTTGGGAAATCTGGTTAGCCAAAAACCTCTACTTACTGCTCGTCGAGCAACAAATTTGAGGGACCGTCTGGTACATTCAGAGTATAACCGCTCCAAGACACGTAATTGGCTCACTGATCTCCCACCACTTAAGGGCGTGTACCGCTGTGGCAGGTGTCATGTATGTAGGTATGTGGACAGAACGGATGTGTTCGCCAGTTCTGATAACAAAAGACAGTTTAAAATCAACAGTTTTATTAATTGTATGACCACACGGGTAGTTTACATGCTGACCTGCCCGTGTGGTCTTATATATGTCGGCAAGACAAAAAGAGAACTTAGAATCAGGACTGGCGAGCACATCCAGAGTATCCTTAATAAGGATGACGATCGGCCTCTGTCCCTACACTTCCTTGAAAAGCACGGGGGCAAACCAGATGGCCTTAAGGTTAAAAGGCATATATAAACTTAATTTGCCCCATAGACGTGGAGATTTTGATAGGATTTTGTATCAAAAGGAGAAGATGTGGATCTTCTATTTAAACAGTATGCAGCCTTCCGGATTGAACAACGAATTTAATCTGTCCCCTTTTTTGGAACAATAATTTAACAGTAAACAATCTAGTTTAGTTCATCCGGTGGCTAAAAAATCTGTGGTTGAGGGTCCACATCTTCTCCCGATTGTGATCACCCTATGTGGATGACAGATCGTATGTAAATTTAATTTGCAAGTAATACCTCTGTCCTTCACATATATGACAGCACCCAATGTGTGCAAGACAAGCTAAATGATATGACAGGTTGTTCTCTACCTCCTCAATTTTATTATATTTCTTTCCCCCTAACCTTGTTTGTGTCCATCACATAGCCATACACTAGCCGATCAGCTTGATACCGTAACACTCGCTGATTATTGGCTTTGTATACCAATAGCAATTGCAAAACCAGCTATTTTACCACTCCTTAGAAAAGCAACAGTAACGCAATACCAACTTTTAACTATATACATAAACCGATTCGATTGAATCCCTATGTATTCACTATTACCAATGGTTTATTTTGAACTTGCAACACAGGTGTATGCATGAGTGTGTCTGCACAAATTGGTGAATGATGGTTAGACTTTGGTGTCCAGGTGTTGATTATAATGACAGGATATTGAATACTGGCTGTAATGCTATTTAAACACCCAACTACTGGCACCAATTTAGCTCTGAAGAAGCTTGGAAACAAGCGAAACGCGTAAGCGTCTGACCCATGTACAGGTGGGACAGAGACCTCCACACGTCAATGAAGAAACCCCCTTTCACTTGGATGTGAATATCCCGATCGGATCTTAGACAATGGTTTGAGTCCTGCGGTGGACACTGAGACCAAGTGCTCTTTCTAATCACCTGACAGACCAAGGGCGGAACACCTGAATGTCTGAACCCTGCGACTCACCGTACTTCCCCCCGGAGAAGATCCGGAAACGAAAGCTCATATCTGCAACAAACAAACACACCGTAGGAACGATCCCCGTCAACACATCAGCGAGGTTATCAGCAATCTTCTCGGGCTCCATCATCCCTTCATTGAAAACGTCAAATGGTGAGCTAAACTGTACTCCAGTACCAGGAGGCACGCCGTTTTTAAAGTCATTCACCGTCTGTTTTTTCATATATAAGATGTGAATTAAGCCCTTTGAATTGCTGCAAACTTAATTGACCTAATCGGGACTTTTCAAGTTCTTTATGGTGGTGTTGTTTTGATACATAAATTCCTGTTTAGCTACTGGGATCACATCTGAATGGACTTTCATCACTAGCAGCTGCACTCTATTAAATAAAGACCGAAGGCATACCACTTATATAATTCATCCTATTTAGGAACTTTGTGGAAATTGCACAGACCCGGGTCTTTTCTTTAATGATTGTTATGAGTGCGAGTGCATGAGTGATTGATGTATGTGGATTGTCTATGGTGGCCACCTGTACACAATAGGACCCAATCCTATTTTTTAATACATGGTTTGTGGATAGATGTCTCTACATTTAATATGACCCAATAAAGTTATTTAGGTTCACAATAATTGTTCTTGAGCGGACCATCTTTCTTTGGGGAATCCCTTTTGCCCCTATTTTTTTCTCCCATACTGTGCACTATCTGCATGCCAGCATTCTGTACAAGTCCCAGTCTAAACATCCACAGCATCTAGACTGTCATCTGACTACCCACTTTGTTCGGACCTACTGAAAGCACCTGTACCACTCTTTGTCCTGCAATACTTTGTCATCAACTCCAGGGGGTATTGGACAGAAAGTGTAAGGGAAGCCGTCTTGGAGGCTTGGCCTCTGTCAAGTACATGAAAACTTTTTTACCCCAAGAATCAGAAAACAACTATTTAACCACTTGACGACCGCCTCACGCCGATGTACGTCGGCAAGGTGGCACGGACAGGCAAAATCACGTACATGTACGTGATTTGCCTTCCGCGGGTGGGGGGTCCGATCGGTCCCCCCCCCGGTGCCCGAGGCGGTCGCCATTTGTTCCCGGGCGATGAGAGGTGAGGGGGCGGCCATCCATTGTTGGCCACCCCCTCCCGATCGCTCCCGGCGAATGAAAATGCTTCCTTTCCCTCTGTAATGTAAACAGAGGGAAAGGAAGTGATGTCATCTCTCCTCGAGTCGGTCTTTTTGATCCGACGCAGAGGAGAGAAGACATCCAAGTAAGTGCACCAACACTACACTTACAGTAGAACACGCAGGCACACATTTCACCCCCGTCACCCCCCGATCACCCCCCTGTACCCCCTGTCACTCTGTCACCAATAGCAGTTTTTTTTTTTTTTGCATTGGTGTCAGTTTGTGTCAGTTAGAAGTGTTAGGGCAGTTAGGTTAGCCCCCTTTAGGTCTAGGGTACCCCCCTAACCCCCCCTAATAAAAGTTAACCCCTTGATTACCCCCCGTCACCAGTGTCGCTAAGCGATCGTTTTTCTGATCGCTGTATTAGTGACACAGGTGACGCTAGTTAGGGAGGTAAGTATATAGGTTCGCTGTCAGTGTTTTATAGCGACAGGGACCCCCATATACTACCTGCTAAAGGTTTTAACCCCCTGATTGCCCCCTAGTTAACCCTTTCACCAGCGATCACCGTATAACTGTTACGGGTGACGCTGGTTAGCTAGTTTGTTTTTTGTAGTTTATTACAGTTTATTACAGTTTATTATAGTTTTAGGGCACCCGCCGTTTATTACCCTATAAAGGTTTAACCCCCTAATTGCCCGGCGGTGATAGAAGTTAAGTTTTTAGGATCAGATAAGGTCTGCGTCGCCCCAGGCAGCGTCAGGTTAGCGCCAGTACCGCTAAAACCCACGCACGCAGCATACACCTCCCTTAGTGCTATAGTATCTGAACGGATCGATATCTGATCCGATCAGATCTATACTCCCCAGCAGTTTAGGGTTCCCTGAAACGCAGTGTTAGCGGGATCAGCCCAGATACCTGCTAGCACCTGCGTTTTGCTCCTCGGCCCAGCCCTGCCCAGCCCACCCAAGTGCAGTATCGATCGATAACTGACACTTACAAAACACTAAGCACACATAACTGCAGCGTTCGCAGAGTCAGGCCTGATCCCTGCGATCGCTAACAGTTTTTTGGTAGCGTTTTTATACAGTCGCCAACAGTCAGGAGCTTTTTTGCCTGTGAGTCTCACTAGTGTACCCCTAAATTTAGAGGCCAAAATGGCAAATCGAAGGTACACTAGTGAAGAGGCCTACACGTTTCTGAGTATGACAGATAGTGAAGAGGAAGTCACTCATCTGTCAAGTTAAGGCTCAGAATACGAACCTGTAGAGGACAGCGGCTCCATGACAGATAGCTCTGACGACAGAGTTGTGGTCCCTGCTAGAGTCAGGCGTACCAGACCCCATTCTTCTTCTTCTGTCCTTGAAGTGCAAGAACCGCAGGGCTCTCGTATGGAGCAGAGAAGTACTAGCGCCGCTATTCCTTCTGGTGAACTGGCAAGCACCAGCGGCCTAGTACACCCTGGTCGTACATCCAGCACTGCAGTATCACGTGGTGACGTGGCGAGTCCCATAAGTGCAGTTCAAGCTGGCGAGGTGGCAAGCACTAGTAGTGTCCCGCTGCCACCAAGAAGACAAAGACAGGCCCGTCGTGCCCATAGTGCCCTTCCTGCTGCATTGGCCAATCCGAATTGGGAACCTTCCACTTCTGCAGCACCGGTACTTCCCCCTTTCACTGGCCAACCCGGAATTCAGGTGGAAACAGTTGACTTTACGCCACTGGATTTTTATTCACTGTTTTTCACCGAAGATCTCTATAGATCTATTGTGGACCAAAGCAATTTATACGCTGGTCAACACATCGCCGCTAATCCCCAGTCCTCCCTTGCCAGAGATTGGAGACCAATTACGGTCTCCGAATTTAAGACCTTTCTGGGCCTTTCCCTCCTCATGGGGTTGAATAAAAAGAGTAAGTTGCGGTCATATTGGTCCACTGACCCAATTTACCATTCACCCTTGTTCTCTGCTTCCATGGCCAGGGCACGATACGAGCAGATTTTGCGGTTCATGCACTTCAACGACAATGAACTCTGTCGTCCTCGTGGAGACCCTGCATACGATCGGCTCTACAAAATTCGGCCCCTCGTAAACCACTTCAACCAACGTTTTGCAGACTTGTTTACCCCCCATCAAGTTGTCTGCGTTGATGAGTCCCTGATTAAGTTTTCTGGCCGCTTGTCATTCAAAAACAGTACCTTCCCAGCAAGCGTGCCAGATACGGGGTCAAGATGTATAAGCTCTGTGACAGGGCCACAGGCTATACATGTAGATTTATGGTTTACGAGGGCAAAGATAGTCACGTAGAGCCGATCAACTGCCCTGACTACATAGGAAGCGCTGGCAAGATAGTGTGGGACTTGGTGTCACCCTTATTCGGAAAGGGGTACCACTTGTACGTGGACAATTATTATACGAGCGTGCCACTTTTTAGTCACTTGTTTGATCAGCAGATTGGAGCATGTGGCACCGTGCGACCTAATCGCCGGGGCTTTCCCCAGCGGCTTGTAGATTCCCGTCTTAGGCTGGGGGAGAGAGCCTGCTTGAAGTATAATAATTTGCTCGCTATGAAGTGGAGGGATAAGAAGAATGTTTTCGTTCTCACCTCCCTTCATGCAGACACGACGACCCAAATTTCTACGGCGACTGGTGTTGTGGAGAAACCCCTCTGTGTCCACGAATACAACCTTAATATGGGAGGGGTGGACCTCAACGACCAGTTGTTGGCGCCGTACTTAGTTGCCCGTAAGGCCAGACGCTGGTACAAAAAAGTGTCTGTATACTTATTTCAATTGGCTTTGCTGAATGCTCATGTGCTATACAGAGCTTCAGGACAGACTGGATCCTTCCTTAAATTCCAGGAAGAGATCGTCAGAGCCCTTCTGTTTCCAGACGGTGCTCTACCTCACCTTCCCCAACCAAATGCAGTAAGCCGGCTGCATGAGCGGCATTTTCTTTATGCCATCCCGAGTACCCCTACCCAACGAGCCCCCCAAAAAAGATGTCGTGTCTGTAGCAAGCGCGGATTTAGGCGTGACACCCGGTCTTATTGTCCCTCCTGTCCTGGCAATCCTGGTCTTTGCATGGGTGAATGCTTTGAATGCTACCATACATTAGTTGAGTATTAGCGTAGGGTTCAGCACTGCACAGACTAGGCACACTAACACAGGGTCTCCCAAGATGCCATTGCATTTTGAGAGACCCAAACCTGGAACAAGTTACAAAAGTTAAAAGTTACTAAAAAAAAGTGTAAAAAAAAAATTTAAAAAAAATTAAAAAAAATAAAAACAAAAAAATATATAAAATAAAAAAACCAAAAATAGTTGTTGTTTTATTGTTCTCTCTCTCTCTATTGTTCTTCTCTTTTTTACTCTATTCTATTCTGCAATGTTTTATTGTTATTATGTTTTACCATGTTTCCTTTTCAGATTTTTCATACTTTACCGTTTACTTTGTTTTGTTGGTAACCATTTTATTGTTTTCAGGTACACCATTCAGTTGCAGCGCGGATTTATTTATCTTGACAGCAACAGCGTTTGCTCCCACGATATCTAAAGCCGTGACTCCAGCGCTGTCGGAGGTGATTTCACCACCACAGTTACATACTTCAGCATATATGCCGAAGCGTGGGGGCAGCAGTGGGTGGAGGAGCAATTTGCTCCTGCCTTTTGCGGGAGGATGCCCCCATGCTTCGGCATATATATATATATTTTAGGCACAGGTTGCGTTAAATGTTTTATTTTTTACTATGTTTTTTTTTTGTATTTGCTTTGCAGGTATGGTAAGTCTTACTGTTATACTGTAATGTTACTTTGTTTTATTGTTAACCATCATTTGCTTAGCAGGTACGCCATTCAGTTGCAGCGCGGATTTATTTATCTTGACAGCAACAGCGTTTGCTCCCACGATATATAAAGCCGTGACTCCAGCGCTGTCGGAGGTGATTTCACCACCACAGTTACATACTTCAGCATATATGCCGAAGCGTGGGGGCAGCAGTGGGTGGAGGAGCAATTTGCTCCTGCCTTTTGCGGGAGGATGCCCCCATGCTTCGGCATATATAAATGGTGCATGTATGCCCATCATTAGAAGTGGGTGGATGAAGGGAGGTATTCTAATGGTGGGCATACCCACCGATCAATATCTTTTTTTCGTTCAGCCCACAGGCTGCATGAAAAAAAAGTTTACAATATATGCCTAACAAGGACCAGCAACGTACTGGTATGTTGCTGGACTTTGAGTGGTTATACCAGAATGATGCCTGCAGGTTTAGGTATCATCTTGGTATCATTCTTTTCAGCCAGCGGTCGGCTTTCATGTAAAAGCAATCCTAGCGGCTAATTAGCCTCTAGACTGCTTTTGCAAGCAGTGGGAGGGAATGCCCCCCCTCCCCCACCGTCTTCCATGTTTTTCTCTGGCTTTCCTGTCCCAACAGGGAACCTGAAAATGCAGCCGGTCATTCAGCCAGCTGACCATAGAGCTGATCAGAGACCAGAATGGCTCCAAACATCTCTATGGCCTAAGAAACCGGAAGCTACGAGCATTTTATGACTTAGATTTCGCCGAATGTAAACAGCGCCATTGGGAAATTGGGAAAGCATTTTATCACACCGATCTTGGTGTGATCAGATGCTTTGAGGGCAGAGGAGAGATCTAGGGTCTAATAGAGCCCAATTTTTTAAAAAAAGAGTACCTGTCACTACCTATTGCTATCATAGGGGATATTTACATTCCCTGAGATAACAATAAAATTAATTTAAAAAAAATAAAAATGAAAGGAACAGTTTAAAAATAAGATAAAAAAGCAAAAAAAAATAAAGAAAAAAAAAAAAAAAAAAGCACCCCTGTCCCCCCCTGCTCTCGCGCAAAGGCGAACGCAAGCGTCGGTCTGGCGTCAAATGTAAACAGCAATTGCACCATGCATGTGAGGTATCACCGCGAAGGACAGAACAAGGGCAGTAATTTTAGCAGTAGACCTCCTCTGTAAATCTAAAGTGGTAACCTGTAAAGGCTTTTAAAGGCTTTTAAAAATGTATTTATTTTGTCGCCGCTGCGCGTTTGTGCGCAATTTTAAAGCATGTCATGTTTGGTATCCATGTACTCGGCCTAAGATCATCTTTTTTATTTCATCAAACATTTGGGCAATATAGTGTGTTTTAGTGCATTAAAATTTAAAAAAGTGTGTTTTTTCCCCAAAAAATGCGTTTGAAAAATCGCTGCGCAAATACTGTGTGAAAAAAAAATATGAAACACCCACCATTTTAATCTGTAGGGCATTTGCTTTAAAAAATATATATAATGTTTGGGGGTTCAAAGTAATTTTCTTGCAAAAAAAAATTATTGTTTCATGTAATCAAAAAGTGTCAGAAAGGGCTTTGTCTTCAAGTGGTTAGAAGAGTGGGTGATGTGTGACATAAGCTTCTAAATGTTGTGCATAAAATGCCAGGACAGTTCAAACCCCCCCCAAATGACCCCATTTTGGAAAGTAGACACCCCAAGCTATTTGCTGAGAGGCATGTCGAGTCCATGGAATATTTTATATTGTGACACAAGCTGCGGGAAAGAGACAAATATTTTTTTTTTTTTTTTGCACAAAGATGTCACTAAATGATATATTGCTCAAACATGCCATGGGAATATGTGAAATTACACCCCAAAATACATTCTGTTGCTTCTCCTGAGTATGGGGATACCACATGTGTGGGACTTTTTGGGAGCCTAGCCGCGCACGGGACCCCGAAAAACAAGCCCCGCCTTCAGGCTTTCTAAGGGCGTAAATTTTTGATTTCACTCTTCACTGCCTAGCACAGTTTCGGAGGCCATGGAATGCCCAGATAGCACAACCCCCCCCCCCAAATGACCCCATTTTGGAAAATAGACACCCCAAGCTATTTGCTGAGAGGTATAGTGAGTATTTTGCAGACCTCACTTTTTGTCACAAACTTTCGAAAATTGAAAAAAGAAAAAAAAAATACATTTTTTTTGTCTTTCTTCATTTTCAAAAACAAATGAGAGCTGCAAAATACTCACCATGCCTCTCAGCAAATAGCTTGGGGTGTCTACTTTCCAAAATGGGGTCATTTGGGGGGGTTTTGTGCCATCTTGGCATTTTATGGCCTTCAAAACTGTTATAGGAAGTGAGGAGTGAAATCAAAAATTTATGCCCTTAGAAATCCTGAAGGCGGTGCTTGGATTTCGGGGCCCCGTACGCGGCTAGGCTCCCAAAAAGTCCTAAACATGTGGTATCCCCATACTCAGGAGAAGCAGTAGAATGTATTTTGGGGTGTAATTCCACATATGCCCATGGCATGTTTGAGCAATATATCATTTAGTGACAACTTTGTGCTAAAAAAAAAAAAAAAAAAAAAAAAGTGTTACTTTCCCGCAACTTGTGTCAAAATATAAAATATTCCATGGACTCAACATGCCTCTCAGCAAATAGTTTGGGGTGTCTACTTTCCAAAATGGGGTCATTTGGGGGGGTTTGTGCCATCTTGGCATTTTATGGCCTTCAAAACTGTGATAGGTAGTGAGGAGTCAAATCACAACATTACGCCCTTAGAAATCCTGAAGGCGGTGCTTGGTTTTCGGGGCCCCGTATGCGGCTAGGCTCCCAAAAAGTCCCACACATGTGGTATCCCCATACTCAGGAGAAGCAGCTAAATGTATTTTGGGGTGCAATTCCACATATGCCCATGGCCTGTGTGAGAAATATATCATTTAGTGACAACTTTGTGCAAAAAAAAAAAAAATTGTCACTTTCCCGCAACTTGTGTCAAAAAATAAAATATTCCATGGACTCAACATGCCTCTCAGCAATTACCTTGGGGTGTCTACTTTCCAAAATGGGGTCATTTGGGGGGGTTTTGTGCCATCTTGGCATTTTATGGTCTTCAAAACTGTGATAGGAAGTGAGGAGTGAAATCAAAAATTTATGCCCTTAGAAATCCTGAAGGCGGTGCTTGGTTTTCGGGGCCCCGTACGCGGATAGGCTCCCAAAAAGTCCTAAACATGTGGTATCCCCATACTCAGGAGAAGCAGCAGAATGTATTTTGGGGTGTAATTCCACATATGCCCATGGCATGTTTGAGCAATATATCATTTAGTGACAACTTTGTGCAAAAAAAAAAAAAAAAGTGTTACTTTCCCGCAACTTGTGTCAAAATATAAAATATTCCATGGACTCAACATGCCTCTCAGCAAATAGTTTGGGGTGTCTACTTTCCAAAATGGGGTCATTTGGGGGGGTTTTGTGCCATCTTGGCATTTTATGGCCTTCAAAACTGTGATAGGTAGTGAGGAGTCAAATCACAACATTACGCCCTTAGAAATCCTGAAGGCGGTGCTTGGTTTTCGGGGCCCCGTATGCGGCTAGGCTCCCAAAAAGTCCCACACATGTGGTATCCCCATACTCAGGAGAAGCAGCTAAATGTATTTTGGGGTGCAATTCCACATATGCCCATGTCCTGTGTGAGAAATATATCATTTAGTGACAACTTTGTGCAAAAAAAAAAAAAATTGTCACTTTCCCGCAACTTGTGTCAAAAAAGAAAGTATTCCATGGACTCAACATGCCTCTCAGCAAATAGCTTGGGGTGTCTACTTTCCAAAATGGGGTCATTTGGGGGGGTTTTGTGCCATCTGGGCATTTTATGGCCTTCAAAACTGTGATAGGTAGTGAGGAATGAAATCAAAAATTTATGCCCTTAGAAATCCTGAAGGCGGTGATTGGTTTTCGGGGCCCCGTACGCGGCTAGGCTCCCAAAAAGTCCCACACATGTGGTATCCCCATACTCAGGAGAAGCAGCTGAATGTATTTTGGGGTGCAATTCCACATAGGCCCATGGCCTGTGTGAGCAATATATCATTTAGTGACAACTTTTTGTAAATATTTTTTTTTTTTTTTTTTTGTCATTATTCAATCACTTGGGACAAAAAAAATAAATATTCAATGGGTTCAACATGCCTCTCAGCAATTTCCTTGGGGTGTCTACTTTCCAAAATGGGGTCATTTGGGGGGGTTTTGTACTGCCCTGCCATTTTAGCACCTCATGAAATGACATAGGCAGTCATAAACTAAAAGCTGTGTAAATTCCAGAAAATGTACCCTAGTTTGTAGACGCTATAACTTTTGCGCAAACCAATGAATATACGCTTATTAACTTTTTTTTACCAAAGACATGTGGCCGAATAAATTTTGGCCTAAATGTATGACTAAAATTGAGTTTATTGGATTTTTTTTAGAACAAAAAGTAGAAAATATCATTTTTTTTCAAAATTTTCGGTCTTTTTCCGTTTATAGCGCAAAAAATAAAAACGGCAGAGGTGATCAAATGCCATCAAAAGAAAGCTCTATTTGTGGGAAGAAAAGGACGCAAATTTCGTTTGGGTACAGCATTGCATGACCGCGCAATTAAAAGTTAAAGTGATGCAGTGCCAAATTGGAAAAAGACCTCTGGTCCTTAGGCAGCATAATGGTCCGGGGCTCAAGTGGTTAACTTTCATTTTAAAAAATATTTGGCTACAATTTGTAACACATTATCATATTTTAGTGTTTTAATTGGGAAATTTGAGGGCATGGTTGTCCTTTGTTTCTTTTAAACAACTGCACCATTGTACTTGTTTTCAATATGGTTTGAATATCATGGCATGTTAGTTAGTTTTAGAGCTAATCCTCCCTACCTTTTTTGGGGTAAGTCAACTTCAATGGCCACTGTGATGTGCAGATATTGGGCAAAGGATATTGTTGATCATTGCATGAGGTCTTATTGGTTACTATAGGAAAGGATATATTACCTGTTCAATCTGTACTGTGAATTCCCAGAGGGTCAAATTCTTCACCATTCTAAAACTTCCTGAACAGGATACATAGCTGTTCATGAAGCACCACAGCAGGCAACTGCTTTCACTCTTAAAGCGAATCTATGATCACAAAATACACTTTTTTTATTGCATATGCATTGCAACAGCAATACAAACCATAGTTATTTTTGACAATCCAATATAAACTTACTTAAAATCTCCTTTTGTGTTTGAGTGCTGCCTGTCTGCTGGCAATCCTCTTTCACAACTTCCTGGACTCCCTGCAAGCTTTGCAGCTTCTCCTCTGCTGTTTACTTGAATTTTCTAAGGACTACATATCCAAATGGTACCTTGCTGCCTGCAAGCAGTGATTCATGTACTGGTTCCACCTCCTTAAACCCGCCCCCTCTCATCACCTCTGTAGTTCAAAGGCAGGCATGTGATATGTGTGACACAGTAGTACCCACTTACAGGGCATTCATTTTAATTTTCTTTCAAGATCAAATCAATATTATTTTAATCCATTGGCATGGGGCCCATAGGCCAGTGCCTACTCTGCCTATTTGGTAATCTGGCATTGGGAATGATTACATGTCACAAAATTCAAGGAAGTACAGTGCCTTGAAAAAGTATTCATACCCCTTGACATTTTCCACATTTTGTCAAAAATGCAAATGTATTTTATGTGATAGACCAACACAAAGTGGCACATAATTGTGAAGTGGATGGAAAATGATAAATAGATTAAAAAATGTTTTACAAATATGTGGAAAGTGTGGCGTGCATTTGTATTCAGCCCCCTTAACACTGATACCCCTAACTAAAATCCAGTAGAACCAATTGCCTTCAGAAGTCACCAAATTAGTAAATAGAGTCTACCATCACCCTGAACACACCATCCCTACTGTGAAACATGGTGGTGGCAGCATCATGTTGTGGGGATGCTTTTCTTCAGCATGGACAGGGAAGCTGGTCAGAGTTGATGGGAATATGGATGGAGCCAAATACAGGGCAAGCTTAGAAGGAAACCTGTTAGAGTCTGCAAAAGACTTGAGACTGGAGCGAAGGTTTACCTTCCAGTAGGAAAACGACCCTAAAGATACAGCCAGAGCTACAATGGAATGGTTTAGATCAAAGCATATTCATGTGTTAGAATGGCCCAGTCAAAGTCCAGACCTAAATACAATTGAGAATCTGTGGCAAGACTTGAAAATTGCTGCTCAGAAACGCTCTCCATCCAATCTGACAGAACTTGAGCTATTTTGCAAAGAAGAATGGGCACAAATTTCACTCTCTAGATGTGCAAAGCTGGTAGAGACACCCCCAAAAAGATCTGCAGCTGTAATTGCTGCGAAAGGTGGTTCTACAACAGTGGTTCTCAAGTACCCCTAACAGGCCATGTTTTGGGAATGTCTCTTAGATAAAATATCTGTCCAAAATACCAAGCCATTGACTCTAATTTAAAGCACCTATGAAAGATAAAGGAAAACCTGTAAACATGGCCTGTTGGGGGTACTTGAGGACAGGGTTGAGAACCACTGTCTTACAAAGTATTGACTCAGGGAGGCTGAATACAAATGCACCCCACACTTTTCACATATTTGTAAAAAAAACTGAAAACCATTTATTTTCCTTCCACTTCACAATTATGTGCCACTTTGTGTTGGTCTATCACATAAAATCCCAATAAAATAAATTTATGTTTTTGGTTGTAACATTACAAAATGTGGAAAATTTTAAGGGGGTGTTAATACTGTTTCAAGGCATTGTAAATGTGTTGGACTCTTCACAAAGTACGATGTGGAAATTAATATTTGATTTTACATTTTGACTATAGATAGTATTCAAATATATATATATATATATATATATATATATATATATATATATATATATATATATATATATATATATATATATATACATACACATACATACAGTGGGGACAGAAAGTATTCAGACCCCCTTAAATTTTTAAGTTCATTTTTTTTCCTCATTAATGTACATACACACAGTACCCCATATTGACAGAAAAACACAGAATTGTTGACATGTTTGCAGATTTATTAAAAAAGAAACACTGAAATATCACACGGTCCTAAGTATTCAGACACTCATCTATTTAACTCAGGTGCTGTCCATTTCTTCTGATCATCCTTGAGATGGTTCTATACCTTCATTTGAGTCCAGCTGTGTTTGATTATACTGATTGGACTTGTTTAGGAAAGCCACACACCTGTCTATATAAGACCTTACAGCTCACAGTGCATGTCAGAGCAAATGAGAATCATGAGGTCAAAGGAACTGCCTGAAGAGCTCAGAGACAGAATTGTGGAAAGGCACAGATCTGGCCAAGGTTACAAAAAAATTTCTGCTGCACTCAAGGTTCCTAAGAGCACAGTGGCCTCCATAATCCTTAAATGGAAGACGTTTGGAATGACCAGAACCCTTCCTAGAGCTGGCCGGCCAAACTGAGCTATCGGGGGAGAAGAGCCTTGGTGAGAGAGGTAAAGAAGAACCCAAAGATCACTGTGGCTGAGCTCCAGAGATACAGTCGGGAGATGGGAGAAAGTTGTAGAAGGTCAACCATCACTGCAGCCCTCCACCAGTCGGGACTTTATGGCAGAGTGGCCCGACGGAAGCCTCTCCTGTGCAAGACACATGAAAGCCTGCATGGAGTTTGCTAAAAAACATCTGAAGGACTCCAAGATGGTGAGAAATAAGATTCTCTGGTCTGATGAGACCAAGATAGAACTTTTTGGCCTTAATTCTAAACGGTATGTGTGGAGAAAACCAGGCACTGCTCATCACCTGTCCAATACAGTCCCAACTGTGAAGCATGGTGGTGGCAGAATCATGCTGTGGGGGTGTTCTTCAGCTGCAGGGACAGGATGAGGTTTGGTTGCAATCAAGAGAAAGATGAATACGGCCAAGTGCAGGGATATCCTGGACGAAAACCTTCTCCAGAGTGCTCAGGACCTCAGACTGGGCAGAAGGTTTACCTTCCAACAAGACAATGACCCTAAGCACACAGCTAAAATAACGAAGGAGTGGCTTCACAACAACTCCGTGACTGTTCTTGAATGGCCCAGCCAGAGCCCTAACTTGAGCAATTGAGCATCTCTGGAGAGACCTAAAAATGACTGTCCACCAACGTTTACCATCCAACCTGACAGAACTGGAAAGGATCTGCAAGGAGGAATGGCAGAGGATCCACAAATCCAGGTGTGAAAAACTTTTTACATCTTTCCCATAAGACCTCCGGGTATATAGCACAACACGGACTTCTGTCCGTAGAGACACAGGCAAAATGGCCACCGGCGAGCGGGGGTTCATTTGCATGATCGCGGGACAAGCTGTATAGAAATGGTCTTCAGTCTGCAAAACCACAGGCAAAATGGCCGCCGGCGGGCTTCGGTCCGCAAAAACACAGGCAAAATGGATGCCAATTACACAGATGAGGAAGGGACACCGCACGCTATTTAAGGATGGGAGGCTCAGCAGAGGTCACGCTCCCGTAGACATCCAATGACGAAATGCGTAGGGCGTGGCCTAATCTGTGCTTCCCAAACAACATAGAACAGCTGATGGTTAACCAGAAAACTTTGTTTCTATTGCATACTATGCACTTTTAAATTGTGAGTACCGCTCTGCTTGTTTTAAATAAACTCTTTTTAAAACGGTCTTACACTATGGGCACCCCTTCTCTTTTTATGTGACACACCATGATCCTGAAGCTGCCAGGAACTGCCGCACAGTGGCATAGACTGTGACTGCCTGATACCCCAGCAGGGGTGAAGAAAGTTGGTGAGTGTCCGCACATTAAGAGCACTGGATTTAAATAACACTTCTTTGCAATATTATCATCAAGGGAATCAAAAGCACGAATACTGCACTGAAAAATATTGCATTACAGAAGGACTTTTATGTTAATGCTTATTGCACGTGTGCACTTTAATTGAATGATTTTGCACTTAAAGTTGTACTTTTAAGCAACCATTTTTTCATCCACACTCCCTTCCCTTTACCCTTCCCTCCTTTCCCCACTTTCCCTACCCTTCCCTTTACCCTTCCCTCCTTTCCCCACTTTCCCTCCCCCCCCCCCCTCTCATCCCTTCCTGTTTCTTCGCATTTGCGATTACCTTACACATGGGAAAACCAGATACAAGCACTATGGTATGACTAAGCCAGCTATATATGGAATGTGATTTTGCTTTCATTCCTTTTTTACATTTTTATTTTATCATGAATATTAGGTTTTTTTATTTAAAGAGAGGTGAATACAGGACACAATAGGACATCACAAGGTATTAAGAGGAACAGCGCCACACCCATCCCTAAAATTATTTAATCTTTCCCAAAAAGACTCATGGCTGTATTAGATCAAAAGGGTGCTTCTACTAAATACTGAGCAAAGGGTCTGAATACTTAGGACCATGTGATATTTCAGTTTTTCTGTTTTAATAAATCTGCAAAAATGTCAACAATTCTGTGTTTTTCTGTCAATATGGGGTGCTGTGTGTACATTAATGAGGAAAAAAATGATTTTAGGAAATTGCTGCAATATAACAAAGAGTGAAAATTTTAAGGGGGTCTGAACACTTTCTGTGCCCACTGTGTGTGTGTGTGTGTGTATATATATATATATATATATATATATATATATATATATATATAAAAATTCCCAGCACAGATAAACCATGATCTGTTTGTTTCCACCCTGACAGGAGATTGCATACCAATAAAGGTTATATAAACTTGGTTGATTAAAATAAAAAGCACCCATAAGGATAGGGCCATTTTCTGCTCAAGTCAACAGCCCTGTAAATCGATAGCCACCGCTGGCTTATGACATATTCTACAAGTTCCTTACAAGTTTACATAAGTTTAAATACCCAGATGTTTCAGACTTGACTTTCCAGTCCAGCTCTGATCTGTGATAATGCAGGTTGATAATGCTGTAAACTGCCTACATAATTATTTATATTCAATATTGTCTATAACAATGTCTTCTGCTCTGATGCCTAGTTAGTTAATTCTGCCCATTTACAAAAATGAAGCTTTCCTCCAAAGTGATAAATATAATAACCTAGATAACTAACTGAAAATGCTTACCAGTTCAAATACACAGCATCTTTGTTTTTTTCATTGGACATGTCCTAATTCTTTTTAACATATTTCCAGTTATATAAAGTAAACACCAGGTCTCCTTGCATCACAATCTGGATATGAGATAGTTATCAAATGCATTTGTTGGCTTGACTAGCCTTAGTGTTAGTAGCCAAAGAACATCCATGGAGGATGTTAAAGAAAGCCTATGCCAAAATATTTTTAGTGACCCGGTTACAATATGATAGTAAGGTAAATTAAAAACATCTGTGTCTATTCCTGCCCCACTTTCTTACTACTACCCTTAATTATATTTTTCAAATTAACTTAATATATAACATCCAAATGATTTGTGTTTGGTGTAATACCATTAGAGAGTTTACAGTAATTTGGATATTTTACATATTGCTATTGCATTTATATTGATAGTAATAAGCATATATTTGATGTATTATCCACAATGATCCAGATCTAAAACACTAGGGTGTTCTGCATAATGAGTCACCAAATCATTTCAAAGTGTCATGAACTATACCTAAAATATATTAGTCATCATTTATATCATTTTGAAATGTTTTAGGAATGTCTAACTGTACTTTACTGTCTCTATGTGTATATAGTGCTGTGAAAAAAGTATTTTCCCCCTTCCTGATTTTTTTATTTTGTGCATATTTCTCACACTTAAATGATTCAGATCATCAAACAAATTTTAATATTACACAAAGATGACCCGAGTAAATGCAAGTTGCAGTTTTAAAATTATTATTTCATTTATTAAGGAAAAAAGCTGTTCAAACCTGCCTGCCCTATGTGAAAAACTAATTGCTCCCTCACATGCTGAATCATGATTGAACTGTGATTAACCACAATTTTTTGGAAAGCTGGGGTAAATTTCACTTGTCACACCCAGGCCTGATTACCACCAGACCTGTTGAATCAAGAAGCCACATAAATAGCAGATGTCTGGCAAAGTGAAGCACACTAACAGATCACAAAAAGCCACACATCATGCCACAATCTAAAAAAAATCAAGAACAAATTACAAACAAACATGTATTGGTCTAGGAAGGGCTTCAAATTCTAAGGCTTTGGAACTCCAGTGAACCACAGGGAGAGCCATTATGCACAAATGGAGATAACGTGGAACAGTGGTGAACCTTCCCAGGAGTGGCCGGCCTACAAAAATTACTCCAAGGAGCATGACGACCACGCATTCAGGAGGTCATAAAAGAACCCAGAACAACATCTAAAGAACTGCAAGCCACACTTGCCTCAGGTAAGACCAGTGTTCATGATTCAACAATAAGAAAGAGACTGGGCAAAAATGGCATCCATGGGAGAGTTCCAAGGACAAAGCCACTGCTGACCAAAAAGAACACAAAGGCTCATCTCAAAAACCATCTTGATTATCCCCAAGATTTTTAGGCAAATATTCTGTGGACTGATGAGACAAAGATTTAACTTTTTGGAAGGTGTGCATCCAGTTACATCTGGCATAAAACAAATACAATATTTCATAACAAGAATATCATACCAACAGTCAGACATGGTGGTGGTAGCGTGATGGTCTGGGGCTGCTTTGCAGCTTCAGCACCTGGACGACTTACCATAATTGATGGAACCATGAATTCTGAGCTCTACCAGAAAAGGAGAATGTCCGGCCATCAGGTCATGACCTCAAGCTCAAGTGCAGTTGGGTTATGCAGCAGGACAATGATCCGAAACACAACAGTAAATCCACCTCCAAATGGTACAAACAAAGTAAAATTTAGGTTTTGGAGTGGCCTAGTGAAAGGCCCGGACTTAAATCCAATTGAGATGCTGTATCATGACCTTACACAAGCAGTTCATGCTGGAAAACCCTCAAATGTGGCTGAATTAAACCAATTCTGCAAAAAAGAGTGGGCCGAAATTGCTCCACAGCAATATAAAAGACTCATTGCCAGTTATCGCAAATGCTTGATTGCAGTTGTTGCCGCCAAGGGTGGTACAACCAGTTATTAGGTTTAGAGGCAAATTACTTTTTCACATAAAGCCAGGCAGGTTTGGACAGCCTTAATAAATGAAATCATTTAAAAACTGCATTTTGTATTTACTCAGGTTATCTTTGTGTAATATTAAAATTTGTTTGATAATTTCAGTCATTTAAGTGTGACAAATATGCAAAAAAAAAATTAAAAATCAGAAAAGGGGCAAATACTTTTTCACAGGATTGTATCTGTATGGCAGCTTTGCATATCATCTTGCAGAAAATAAATAAATAAAAAACCTTGGTAGATAGAAGTTTTGGCAAGAGTTTAGTGTTGTCCCTATTGAAGCAGAGAATTTCTTAACACATGTATGCCCACAGGAGACATATGATCAAGTATCCAAAAAATCTCTTGATACCTTAGACATACCTATACATAATATCTTCTATGTGAAGGATCAAGGTCAGGACATGTGGTACTCTTGTAATGGTACTTATGCCATTCATAATAAAATTCTTAAGCAATTGCAAAGTCCCTTAAGGGTACCAATAAGCATAGAACATCTGTCCCACATCATTCTTTTATCAAACGACAACATTAAAAACATTCAAGACAACACAATGGACTAATTAATCAACATTTACAGATAAAAGGTTATTAATACAAACACAGTTGACAGCAACATATAATATATTGCAAAACGCAACTTTATCTAGCTTTACGATTTATATTATAGTGTCGGATGTACATTTATTTAAATTTATGAATGTTGTTTGCAGCTTTTATTTGACAGATTGTCTCTATGGAACAATCATTCTACAGTTGTATTTTTGATGGTGCTTCAACATTCATTGACAATTTCAGATTTTTTTCAGTGTTTTATTGTTACTATGAAAAACTCATTAGAATATTACAATATTTTTTTTTTAATCTTCATTATTTATTACAGCTTTCAAACATTACAGCTGATCAACAAGACAAATTGCATTATCTTAGATCATTACTATGATATTTTAGAGGGGGCAAAGAAAAAAAAAGCCAATCCTGGAGCTGTTACCCAGGGTCCCCATAACTTGGCTAGTATATCTATTCTGCCCCCGTTCTTATATACTTTTTGTTCCGTTAATATGGTCGCATTTACCTCAGAATGCCATTCCTCGAATACTGGTCTATTAGAAGACATCCATTTTCTAGCAATTATCTTACGCACTATGAATAGTAATCTGCCAATTGGTATTAACTTGTCCCATGGATATAGCTCTTCATTAACATAGTCCAGTAGACAAGTCTTTGGTTCCATTTCTATATTGGTATTGTAAGCCTCATTATTGTGGACACCACCTCTCGCCAATATCTGACCAGCTTGGGGCAGTTCCACAACATATGGATCAAATCAGCCAGGGCCTGCTTACACCTGGGACAATGCGGGGTTTCCCTCCTCCTCCACTTATATAATTTTTCCGGCGTCCTATTTGTACTATATATAATAAACAATTGAGATAGGCATTGTGTATGCGATATGGATACCAATGGGGCCCTCTTCAGAATATTTTGCCATTCGTCCTCTGTTTTACCCCCCAGGTCTGTCTCCCAACCCTGTCTACCTGGAGTATTCTCAAAATCTTGATACTTCATCATAAGTTGGTTATAAGCTAATGTAATTAGACCTTTCTTTTTCTCCTTAGCCCCGCCGATAAAGACATCAATGGCATAGATCTTGTATTCATCCCGACACCCTTAAACTGCGAGTTAGCTGCATGACGCAGTTGTAAATATTTATAGAAGTTATTATGACGTAGTTGGTATGACTCCTGTAGCTCTTGAAATGAACGCATAACATTTTGAACATTAAGCTGGTGAAATATATTGTATTGAATGCCAGTACTCAAACCCTTCCAGTTTACATAACTCTTCATAATACCTGTTCCCCCCAAATTGGTAAAAATTCTGACACCCCTACATATTCCATTCTACATCTCATTTCTTGCCATATTTTATTCATAAGGACCAATGTTGGTCATATTGCAACACATTCTAAGGGAAATTCACAGTAGCATACTACAACTTGAACTCTCTAAAAAATGCTTTCACCTCAACCTACAACTAATCAACACATGGAGGACTCTCCAACTCAAGAGTAAACATGACAATTTCTTCTTTGATGTACCATTCTTATTCCCTCATAGACCATATTCTGGAAAGCCACAATGTCTTGGCCTGGAACCTATCCTCAGACATCAACACATTGCCTTGGTTTAATCATTCTTGTGTCACCCTCTCTCTTGAGCTCCCACATTATTGCTCCAGGGAATGGTTGTGGTACCTAAATGGCTTCCCTCTGAAAACAACTTTTGCATTCAAAAAATATCTCAGCCAATGCTTCTCTACCACTTCAGTGGGAGGCCTTATAAGCCCTTCTCAGAGAGGTACGGATACAGCATGGGGTGGGACTTAAAAATAAGCAAAAGCCTTTCAGATTGACAATAATGTAGACTAGCTTCACCAACTGGAGTCCCTTAATGAAACTAAACTATTCCTAACAACCCTGCTAGAACTGTTCAGCATGAAAAACCACCTGCTTTCATTCTGCAAACAATGTTACCAACAATGTCATGACCAGAAACACAAGCTTCGGTACATGTTTGAAGACAAGTGCAGCAGGCTACTAGCCACAGGTCTCCTCCCAGACCATTTCAACTTATTTACCTTACATTAGTTAGATACATCTGTCCTAGCCATATCATCAGACATCACAATTGTTTTTAATATTACACTTCCCTTTACAACCTTAAGACCCCCAACTAACTCCACCCCCCCCCCCATATTATATTCCCAATACACACTTACTACACTTGATCCTGAGACCAGACAATTTCTGGAATCCCCCTTCTTGCAGCCTAAACTGACTCAAGCTATTAAAACCACAATCCCTAGGTAGAGCCTAAGTCAAGATGGATTCATGCCCAAATTTTGAGAAACATTCTGGCCTGACAGCCCATTCATAACCCAGATCTTTAACTCAGTCCGCCCTCCCCTAACCGCCCCCCTGTCCTAGAACCATCCCACATATCCATATTCCCCAAGTAAAACCAAGATCATTCCCTCTGCACTTAATATAGTCCTGTCTCTATATAGCTAATAGATTACAGCTATACCCGCCCTGTTATTAGAGACAAAAAAGTTAATGAAAAAAAACAAACAAAAAAATATACAAAACCTGTATAAAAAGAGGGCAGACTCGATGGACTACTCTGTCTTTTTTTCTGCCATCACTTTTCTATGTTTTCTATGTCATCTAGATTAGGTGGGCTGTCTCAGGTTGTGAAACTAGAGATAGTACCAAAAAAACTTTTATAATCTCCCAAAAGGCCCAAAAAATTCAGGAAACCTGAATGTGCTTTCTGTCAGTCAATGGCAAAATGTCATTTGACCAGATTAATTAGTCGTTCCTAAAACAGCTCTCCAACAAATTTCTCTTGATCGATCGCTACTCCACAAACTTCTATCTTTCTATCCTTCCCTAAATGCACACAAATGACTAAATTGAGTTTAATTTTTCAAATTTCTGTTACATAATGGAACCAGACAGGAATGTCCCTGGTTACCCCTTCTTAATATCACTGAAATAGGACACTAAGCCAATCTGCAATAACCCCAACATACAAGGCATCCATGTGGGGGAACAACATCACATATTGTCTCGATTCATAGATGACACACATTGAGAAATTTTGAACATGGTTTCAGTCAGGCCTGGTGGTTATGGTCTTTTTCCCTCAGCTCATCCAACACTGTAGAGAGTTAATAAACAAGAATGTGTGGACATGTACAAGGTATAACTGGAACAAGCAATTGAGACCCAGGGAGACTCTGGGTATTCTTGCTCTAAGTGGGCTTGTTATGAGACTGTGTTCTCGAAATTCTAAATGTCTAGAACTATGTTTCTTGACCACAAGTGGCCCCAACAGGCCATGTTTTGGGATTTTTACTTAAATAAGCTATCAAATACTAAGCAACAGACACTGATTTAAAGCAGCTTCACCTATGGAAGATGAAGGAAATCCTAAAAACAGGACTGGTTGGGGTTACTTGAGGACTGAGGTTGGTAACCAATGGTCTAGAGTTTCTAAATAAGTGGGTTTGGATGGCATTGATAAGGGGTATGTCATATGTTAATCAGCTCCCTTGCAACAATGATCAAAATGGTATAAATACATCTTTGAAAAATAAACTGTCTAGCATGGTCTTCATTGCTGTTATAGTGTCATAAATATATGTTTATTAAACTTGGATTATATTTTCATCACACATGATAGTGGTTTGGGTTTTTCCACAACACTCACTACTCTACACAACCTCCCCACTGACATCTATTCCATTAGTCTTCTGCAGGGCTTTTTTCTCAGCGAATAGGTACAGGAACACCCCCTCTTGACCCACCTTTTGTCTCTGCCCCCTACCCAACCCAGAGCACCGTTCCTTGGTTCCACTCCCTACTTGCCTCCCAGTATCACCCCTTTAAGAGAATACAGAATCAAGTGTCAATTTGTGGTGTCAAGTATGGAATTTGTTAAAGGAGAAGTCCAGCCTAAGCTTGTTTGGCTGGGCTTCTCCTATGGGTCACAGGAGTGCAATTCGTTTTGCATGCCTGTGACCTGTTTTCAGCAGAGAGCAGTCTGAAGTCTGCTCTCTGCTGATGTCACAGGAATCAGTCCAGGCACCGCGTCATCACAACAATAAAGTCTGGATCCGCCAAGTGCCTGGACTGACACCTATCTCGGCCTCTCAGCTCCCCATTGAGAGCCTGAGACAGCCGCTCCCCGCCCCTCCACAGCTCAGGCCTCCAGTGAGCGTGGAGGAGCAGAGTATAGAGCTGCTGATTGACAGTCAGAAGCTCTTTGCTCAGGGAGCTAGAGAGAACTGAGCCATTGGTGGTATTCGATAGCTCGGTTTTTAGTGTAGAGGCAGGGGACAGATGCAGCGTCCGGTGCTGCATCCACCCATACTTCTCTTTTAATAATAAAAAGGAAGGCAGTAAAATAGATCTACTGTAGCTAGCAACAATGAACACCCCCCCCCCATAAACAATAGACTTCCAATAGCCAGCATCAATAGACACTCCAGCAGCCAGCACTATAGACCCCTTCCTCAACAGTGGATCCCTTCCAACAACTGTCCCCTGGCAACATAAGATAGATCCTCTCCAGCAACAACAGATTCCCCAACAGCCAGCATTAATAGACCCTCCAGCACACCCCAGCAGCCATTACATACATTCAGTGCTGGAGGTGCCAGAACTGCGTTCCTCCACGTTCCCACTGAAAAAACTGGTTCTCTGTGAACTTGAGAAATCTGGTGCCCTAAGCAACCTCAAACCGATCTCTTATTAGGTCGTAATTCTTTAACATCTCTCTCCGACCCTCACTATTAGTACAAATCCAGTCAAACTAGTCCTTCTGAATATACTCACAAGCAATCAAAAATCTTGACATTTCCATCCTGTCCAAATTCTAAAAACTCTTTCTCATAAACTTTTTGCCCTAACTACACAGTCGGAATTATTTACTAAAACAGGAGAGTGCAAGATCTGGTGCAGCTCTGAATGGAAACCAATCAGCTTCCAGTTTATTTTTGTCAGAGCTCAAACAGAGCTTCAACAAGCTGAAGTTAGAAGCCGATTGGCTACCATGCACAGCTGCACCAAATTTTGCACTCTCTAGTCTTGGTAAATCAACCCCAGTATCACAAAGAACTTCCATAGGTACGATGAAAAAAAATCCTCTTGGTTTTCTAGAATCAATGCATATTACCTCCCCTCCTGTATCATCTTTTACCAGAGAGTCTCCATACTCACCAGGTTAGTCAATTTGTTCCATAATGGAAAAAGTCAAGGGCTGGGTGGCCATCAAATAGCAATCATATCCTTGGATCTCAGACACTCTCACGGATAAATTGTCACCACAAAAACACCATGACTGCTTATTCCCTTCTCACTAAACAACTTTAGCAAACCTTGGATGCTCTTTAAACGTTGAGTAACATCTCTTGCCGGCCCTAAATTGTCTTACATTCTGTTGGGTTTAACATATAGGGCCACTTGTTTAGGTATGCCACAATACAAAATTATAATTTTAATATTTACACAAGAAAAATTGCATTGAGGTTAAAAATATGAATGCAGTTAAAATAGAAAAGTGAGCCTATAGTTTGTTCTGACACATTGGTATATGATGGTGAACATTAAGTCCTTGTTCACATTGGAGTGACTTGTCATGTGATTTGACAGGTCAAATCGCATGACATGTCACACCCTAATGTCTGCAGTGACCATGTTCAAATCGATGCAACCCCGACACCAATTTAAAAAAAATTCCTACACTACTTTTGGCGATTTTGGGTGCGACTTGAAAGATGTTGTCAAAGTCTTACCTGAAGTCACACTGATGGGCGACTTTGAAATCATGCGATTTCAGGTGAAGTCGCACAATTTCAAAGCCGCATTCAATGTGAGCGAGGGCTTAGAGACATATTTATAAAGCAGTTAATGCAAGATTCACAAAACATTTACAGATGGTTATTCATTCATCTTTTTTTTAAAAACACCTTGAGCAGAAAAATTTACTTGCATTTAATTATCGTTGAATGTTACATTCATATCTCTACAAATATGTCTCTTAAGGTGTAGGTAAAATCCTAAATATAGTACGGTATATATAAACATGTACTGCACTGAAATTTCCAGCAGTGTTATCAGCCATGTCATGTCCAGTTAACCATCATTAACTACAGACCAATTCCCCTCTATGTTATGGAGATGAGAGTGACAACACTGCTTCTCTATAGATATAGTACAATGAATGAGTCCTGGGCCCCTAGGACAGGAAGTGTTTTACAGGCAGGATCACTAGGTGAAAAAAGAAAATAATGCAGCCACCACATACAGGGATTGGTAAACTAAAATGCATTACATTTTTGTTCTCTATTTTAGATATATGTTTAGATGTATGTTAATGATATATTTAGTATGTTAACAAATAATTGTACTGCATTAAAATAAAGAGGTCAAGAAGTCACAGCTTAGAGATTTTTAACATATTGTACTACATTTAAAATCAGGAGTCAAGCAAGTCACAGCTCAGACATTTTATAACATATTTGGTTAGTTTTAACTAACTATAAAAAAGAAAATCTATTGTTATAAGACTTTACTTGCAGTAAAAAAAAAAAATTAATACACATTATCATGAATAAGCAAATATAGGTCGACTATTATTTATTTTCCTTTTACATGAAACATGGCCATTGTCAGGGCTTTTTTTCTCAAACAATAGGTGCTGGAACTCAACCACAACCCCCAAAACCCCCCCACCCACTCACACCCTCCAAATCACATCAAATAGTGGGTGTGGTCAGTCAAATTTCACGAACAGTAGGAGGGTCTTAAAGGGGCATTAAATACCAGGATTGCATTACATACAGAGTGCAGAGTTCATGGGGGTTACACACAGAGTGCAGAGCTGTCACTTCTAAACAGAGAAATCGGACTTCTGTGTTTACAAGTGATTGTGGTGAGCAGGCTCCCCCCCAAGGGTCTGAGCCAGAGGTGGTGGAACTGAGTTCCACCAAGTTCCCCCTGAAAAAAAGCCCTGGCCATTGTGTATGTTTATTTAGGGTCTACTAGTTAATGTACTCTACATTCCAATATTCCTGTAGTATTTATTATGTCTTCACATGCTCTCTAAATTTTTTGTGGATTTTGTATTGCCCTTTTCCACCAACTCATAAATGTTTTTCATTGTCAAATGTTTATTGCTGAATTTGATGATGGTTTATACAAAGCCAAACTATGTTGAGATTAAAAGACACATGCCAGATAAAGTGTTCTTAGACTTGGTAATGCATTCTCTTCTTCCACTGTCCCTCAGTGGGCTCAAGTCTTTGATATAAAGAAATATTGTTTTATTGCATATACTATCTAATTACCATAAAATAGTAAATTTAATTACATTCAAAAGTATTAAAAATGTAACATGTTTTCCACATGAATTGATTTTACTTCCATTGCTCACAATGTGCTATGGTGTGACTGAAAAAACAAAAAACCATCTAGGTAAATAAATCATGAAAAAGTCCTGAGTGATACTGTTCACATATGTTATTTCCAAATTTCTACATGAATCCATCAACCTTGTTATGAAATTATCCTCTTTTTACATGGGGGTGGCAAAAGAGATGTTATTTGTAGTTTGTTACATGAACTATCAGTATAATAAAATAAATTACATACTGTATATATATTTCTTTTACTTGAATATCAGTAAATTACTGAAGGTTTTTTTTTAACAGCTGAAAAAAATTGATAGATAGTCTTTATCACTACAATATAATCCTAGACAAAAGCTACAACTTCTGTTTTGTCTCTCCAAAGCCCCATGCAAACTGGGCGTTTAGCCCCAGGGCATGAGGCTCTGCCGTTTAGGTACAGGTGGAAGTCACAGGTGTACCATTCATCCCAGCTGCCTACAGCCTGTTAACCTCTATGGTGTTTACAAAGAAAGAGAAACAACTAATTAAAAAAGAAAAAAAAAAAAAAAAAAAGCAGAAAGACAGTCAAAATATTTAATTATCATATATACTCAAATTCAATGAAGAATATCTGTTGCAAAAAAAAGCCCCAACATCTGTCCCACAT
This sequence comes from Aquarana catesbeiana, assembly GCF_042186555.1. NCBI lineage: Eukaryota > Metazoa > Chordata > Amphibia > Anura > Ranidae > Aquarana > Aquarana catesbeiana. The sequence continues at coordinate 289,902,692 of NC_133326.1, forward strand.
ACCAACTGAACTTGTGCAATTTGTTCTTGGATCTCCAAACTTTTGTAAGAAAATTAACACAATTTTCATGTTAATAAACATTTAAAGATAATTCCAGACTCTACTAACACTATTCTCTTCCTTTTGGATATATCTGTATGCACTCTTGAAACAAACATACTGGAATGCTATGTCACTACATATTTCAAATAATGCTCCACATTTTTCCTGGTGCAATATTAAGAGGACTTAATTTCTAAATTCCAGATGCAGGTTCAGATAATCCTAAACAAATTATGTGATGGAGAAGATATTCCCCACATCCAACTTAACAAGAATAGAAAAATCAGCACTAAAAAATCTCTAACAAAACTCCAACATCATTATAAAAAATGCTGGAAATGGAGGAGTAGTGGTCATCCAAAACAAGAATGAATATATACAAGAAGCCAAAAAGATTAAGGACAAGACTTACTATTGGCCATTGGAGTTGGACCTCATAGAGAATTTCACTTAAAAATGTTTTCACTTTGGTGGCTTACATGGAAAACCCCATCAACAAAAATTCTATAAATCATTCAGGAAGACCAATTATTTCCAGAATCAATTCACTAACCTAAAATGTATCATAGTTCATTGATTTCCACTTACATAATTTTGATAAAGCACCTTCCCTCATACCTTAGAGATACTACAGGACATCAGTGTAGTGTCTTATTTCCACTTTTATAAACACCGGTTACTTCTTGGGTCCTCATTTGAATCCCACATCTAAGTAGGGTAAACAAAATACTAAACTGTATTTTTTTTAAACTTTCAGTCTGACTTCCTGTTAAATTTAGTATACCATTTCATACCATTTCATCCTTATCTAAAAACTACTATCCTTTTTCATCACCATTATTAACATTGTTTTAATATATTGTGATTTGTAGCACTACAGTTGCTTTTACTTTACCATATTTCTAAATGTCAGCTTCCACTACTGTTTTAGGTCTTGTGGTACACAGATTTTATGAATATGATCCAAACTGCCCTGGGGTTGCAGCATTGTTTGGCAAACTTCAAAGAAGTTTGGCTGCCTAACCTGGACCCCACTAAAAATCAATATGAGCTGAATCTGTCAATTTTCTGTTCAAATAGGCAAGGGGTGGCAAAAAATAGCACTGGGGATGGGTGTTACCCTGGGGAACATGTACCAATTCAAATGTTTTTATAAATTCCATTCGGCCAAGAACAATGATTTTTTTGAATGCTGAAAACGAATCACTTAAAAATGCCCAAATTCCTTTAAATACAATATCTGGGGGTGCCCTAATTCTACCTGTGAATGGGGCACATCTCTGTGATATACAGAAAGTGATGCAGCATCACTGACATTTACAAAGGAAAAAGGTGTTTGAATTTGCGAGCAAATTACATTTCACGCCTGCTTTTAAAAAAAACAGCACACAGACCCATCCAAGGTTCTGCTACAGTTATGCTCATAGGTTTACATACCCTGGCAGAATTTATAATTTCGTGGCCATTTTTCAGAGAATATGAATGATAACACAAAAACTTTTCTTTCACTCATGGTTAGTGTTTGGCTGAAGCCATTTATTATCAATCAACTGTGTTTACACTTTTTAAATCATAATGACAACAGAAACTACCCAAATGACCCTGATCAAAAGTTTACATACCCCAGTTCTTAATACTGTGTATTGCCCCCTTTAACATCAATGACACCTTGAAGTCTTTTGTGGTATTTGTGGATGAGGCTCTATATCTTCTCTGATGGTAAAGCTGCCCATTCTTCTTGGCAAAAAGCCTCCAGTTCCTATAAATTCTTGGGCTCTTCCATGAACTGCACGTTTGAGATTTTTCCAGAGTGGCTCAATGATATTGAGGTCAGGAGACTGAGATGGTCACTCTAGAACCTTCACTTTATTCTGCTGTACCAATGACAGGTCCACTTGGCCTTGTGTTTTAGATCATTGTCATGTTGGAATGTCCAAGTATGTCCCATGCGTAGCTTCCTGGCTGATGAATGCAAATGTACCTCCATTATTTTTTGATAACATACTGCATTCATTTTGCCATCAATTTTGACCAAATTTTCTGTACCTTTGTAGCTTACACATCCCCAAAAATCAGCAATCCACCTCCGTGTTTCACAGTAGGAATGGTGTACCTTTCATCATAGGCCTTGTTGACTCCTCTCCAAATGTAGCGGTTATGGTTGTGGCCAAAAAGCTCAATTTTGGTCTTATCACTCCAAATGACTTTGTGCCAGAAGGTTTGAGGCTCTTCTCTGTGCTGTTTGGTGTATTGTAAGAGGGATACTTTGTGGCATTTGCTTAGTAATGGCTTTCTTCTGGTGCCTCGACCATTCAGCCCATCTTTCTTCAGGTGCCTCCTTATTGTGCATCTTGAAACAGCAACACCACATGTTTTCAGAGTCCTGTATTTCACCTGAAGTTATTTGTGGGTTTTTCTTTGCATCCTGAACAACTGTCCTGGCAGTTGTGGCTGAAATTTTAGTTGGAAATACAAGAATCTGAAAACATGTGGTGTGGCTGGTTCAAGATGCACAATATGGAGACACTTGAAGGAAGATGGGCTGCACGGTCGAGTCGCCAGAAGAAAGCCATTACTACGCAAATGCCACAAAGTATCCCGCTTACAACACGCCAAACAGCACAGAGACAAGCCTCAAACCTTCTGCCGCAAAATTCATTTGGAGTGATAAGACCAAATTTGAGCTTTTTGGCCACAACTATAAACGCTACATTTGGAGAGGATTCAACAAGGCCTATGATGAAAGGTACACCATTCCTACTGTGAAACATGGAGGTGGATCGCTGATGTTTTGGGGATGTGTGAGCTACAAAGGCACAGAAAATTGACCTGACCTGACTGTGGTTTGGTTTCAAGAGAACCCCTCATTTTCCACTTATTGATTAGAATTTGAACACTACTGATATGCATTCTCAATTCCTTGGATATCTTTTTATATCCCTTTCCTGTTTTATACAATTCAACTACCTTTCCCCGCAGATCTTTTGACAATTCTTTTGCTTTCCCCATGACTCAGAATCCAGAAACGTCATTGCAGCACTGGATGAAAGATGCAAGGGTCTGTCAGGAGTCCAGAAACTCATTGACCTTTTATACACATACACTAATTACAAGCAAACAGATCACAGGTGAGGATGGTTACCTTTAATAGCCATTCAAACCCCTTTGTGTCAACTTGTGTGCATGTTATCAGGCCAAAATCACCAGGGTATGTAAACTTTTGATCAGGGTCATTTGGGTAGTTTCTTTTGTCATTATGATTTAAAAAGAGTAAGCATAGTTGATTGATAATAAATGGCTTCTGCCAAACTCTAACCATGAGTGAAAGGAAAGTTTTTGTTTTATCATTCATATTCTATGAAAAATGGCCAAGAAATCATAAATTCTGCCAGGGTATGTACACTTATGAGCACAACTGTATGTATTTAGGGGGGTCCTCCTTTGGGGAGGTCTGTGTGCATACTGTATCTTTTTTTTGTTTGTTTTCATTGTAAATGTCACTTTTGCTGTTGTATATCCTACAGCAAGAAGGAAAAAAAATATGTAGAGTTCCACCCAAAATACATAAAAGTTTCTATGAGTCTGGTATTGATTTTAAGGGGGTACCTCATGCAAAAAAAGTGTGAGGTCCCACTAAAATCTATACAAGACCCTTAATCTGAGCATTCAGCCTGAAAGGGGGAGGGGACAAGCATGTGTGCCCCCTACCTTGTAAACCATACCAGGACCCATGCCTTCAACAGGAGGGTGCCCTACCAGGGGGGACTCCCCCCTGGCAAAGCGCCTTGTCTCCATGTTGATAAGGAAATGGTCTCTTCTCTACAACCCTGGCTGATGGTTATGAGGATCTGCAAAAGCACCATGCGATTTCCCTGGCTGCAATTTTAAAAAACTGTAGATTTTTCCTGCATGAAACGCAGACACAGCAACCCATTCAAATGATTGGTCTACCGTGTCTGTGCATATGAAGCTCACAGAGACGCTTAGGTGTGAACCTAACCTTAAAGTGCTATTTGAGTTATCAAAACAACATCAATGCAAATTAAATTGCTCAAAATGCACAAAGTACAATTTTCAATATTAGGCTGCGTTTGATACAATTACATAAAAAGTGCTTAAAAAAAGTGTCCACAATGTCCACATGCAAAGTGTCATCATACACGTTAATTTCTTGTGATCAAAAACATGTTACCTCTTCAACACTGCGCAGGTGCTCCTTCATTACCTTCAAAGAGTCAACTCACTTGAACTACTTGACCTCTTATATTTAAATAAGTAGGTCAAACAGCATTCTATAGCAGAACTGGTCTCTCCAGGATCCTCTTCCACTTGCCACAGGAAGCATGGATGTATGATCCCCAGTACACTTTCAATGCACCCTAAATACTCAGGAGTTAAGGAAAACACAAACCAAAGTCCCATCATCGCATAACTCTTTATTAAATTATGGGTCCATAAAATCTACAAAACTGTACTTATATTATATGTGCCAAAACAACCAAAAAATAACTTCTTGGAACCAACATGGATCAATCAACTCTATTAAAAAGAATGCTGTACAAAATATGTATATCTCTTTTGCAACTTGCTGATTTCAGTCGCCCCCCCCCCCCCCATGCTGTCCAAAACCATACTGTGTCTTTTATACGGTGTGACCTAAGATCAAGGATACGCAAGAGAACAATGTACATGCATAGATACCAAGAAGAGTTAGGGGTCCTGAATTTCTAAAAATGTTATCATGCCACCCAAGTTACTCCTGCCCTGTATGCAGCTAATGAAGCTCTCGTGGGTAGACTAAGAGGCCACCCCTTGTTCACCTATTAATTTAAGAGCACTACCCTGCATCCCAGCTAGCTTAAGACCATTTACTATGAGTCCCATGATAAAACACAGACTGAAATTTTTAGATTTTAAATACTCTAGCAAGTCACTATGCCCATATCTCCCCCACTTCCAACTCTTCTCACTGGGCCTAAATTCTCCTGCGGCATTTACTTGGTGGATGACACACATCCTTACTACAGTTCATTCACTTCTTGAAAAAGATTTGGTCCTTTCACGGCCCATTATCAAGGAGAGATTTCAAGCTCCCGCCTCAGAATACAACTTAGGCATTGGATTGCATCCCTTATACAGGACAAGGACCTTTCAACCGCCAAACTACCTTTGGACAGATCTATAATTACACTCCTTTAGCACCCAAGCTCCTTTCTATAGTTTACTTTCACCTTATTCAGCTACTATCGCTCACCATGCACAATTATGTTACTAAATGGGAAGAAGATTTAAAAGCTAAAAAAATTGGAAGACTGGCATGACACTTGGAGTACTATAATTACTTGCACATGACCACTTTTGAATCTGCATTCAAGGTTTTGACCTAATGGTACCTAGTACCTTCCAGACGTGCTCATATGTTCATTGGACACTCCAAAATTTCCTTTATAGGCTGCCAGATCACGAAAGATGACCAAATGAACATTGGTGACTTTGCCAATGTTATGTCTCTTCTGGACCAGAGTAATCAAACTTTTGCATTTTGAAATGTTCGATATCAACTTCTCTAAAGATTCTTGGTTTTCCCCTTTACATTTTAAGCCCCCAAACGTCCACTTTATCTTGTTGGCTTCTAAATTGACAAAAGCTAGAGCCTGGAAAAAACAACAATTTACACTTTTAGGAAAGTGTAAATTAGGAAAACTTTCATGACACCTTTTTAGCAATGAAAAATCAACTGGTTTCTTGTAAAAATGATTGAAATAAAAAAAAATGAATATACAGGTGATATTCGAAAAATTAGAATATCGTGCAAAAGTTAATTTATTTCACTAATGCAACTTAAAAGGTGAAACTACTATATGAGATAGACTCATTACATGCAAAGCAAGATAGTTCAAGCCATGATTTGTCACAATTGTGATGAAAGTGGCTTACAGTTCATGAAAACCCCAAATCCACAATCTCAAAAAATTTGAATATTGTGAAAAGGTGCAATATTCCAGGCTCAAAGTGTCCCACTCTAATCAGCTAATTAAGCCATAACACCTGCAAAGGGTTCCTGAGTCTTTAAATGGTCTCTCAGTCTGGTTCAGTAGGAATCGCAATCATGGTAAAGACTGCTCACCTGACAGTTGTGCAGAAAACCATCATTGACACCCTCCATAAGGAGGGAAAGCCTCAAAAGGTAATTGCAAAAGAAGTTGGATGTTCTCAAAGTGCTGTATGAAAGCGCATTAATATAAAGTAATGTGGAAGGGAAAAGTGTGGAAGAAAAAGGTACACAAGCAGCAGGGATGACCGCAGCCTGGAGAGGATTGTCAGGAAAAGGCCATTCAAAAGTGTTGGGGACTTTCACAAGGAGTGGACTGAGGGTGGAGTCAATGCATCAAGAGCCACCACACACAGACGGATCCTGGACATGTGCTTCAAATGTCGTATTCCTCTTGTCAAGCCACTCCTGAACAACAAACAACTTTAGAAGTATCTTACCTCGGCTAAAGAAAAACAGACCTGGTCTGTGGCTCAGTGGTCCAAAGTCCTCTTTTCTGATGAGAGCAAATTTTGCATCTCATTTGGAAACAAGGACCCAGAGTATGGAGGAAGAATGGATAGGAACACACTGCAAGATGCAGAAGTCCAGTGTGAAGTTTCCACAGTCTGTGTTGATTTGGGGAGCCATGTCATCTGCTGGTGTTGGTCCACTGTGCTTCATTAAGTCCAGGGTCAATGCAGCCGTCTACCAGGAGATTTTCATGCTTCCGTCTGCAGATGAGCTCTATGGGGATGTTGACTTCATTTTCCAGCAGGACTTGGCACCTGCCCACACTTCCAAAAGCACCAAAACCTGGTTAAATGACCGTGGGATTACTGTGCTTGATTGGTCAGCAAACTCGTCTGACCTGAACCCCATAGAGAATCTATGGGGCATTGCCAAAAGAAAGATGAGAGACATGAGACTGAACAATGCAGAAGAGCTGAAAGCCACTATTGAAGCATCCTGGTCTTCCATAACACCTCAGCAGTGCCACAGGCTGATAGGTTCCACGCCGAGCCACATTGAGGCAGTAATTGCTGAAAAAGGGGCCCAAACCAAGTACTGAGTACATATGCAAGCTTATACTTTTCAGAGGTCCGATATTGTTCTATGTACAATCGTTGTTTTATTGATTGCATGTAATATTCTAATTTTCTGAGATTGTTGATTTGGGATTTTCATGAGCTGTAAGCTATAATCCTCACAATTATGACAAATCACGGCTTGAACTATCTTGCTCTGCATGTAATGAGTCTATCTCATATATTAGTTTCACCTTTTCAGTCGCATTAGTGAAACAAATGAACTTTTGCACGATATTCTAATTTTTTGAGTATCACCTGTATAGAGTGTATTGTGGTAACATTCAATCCTATAATTGGTGCTTTTTCTGGGAACTGCAGTAAGCAGGGTTGTTTAAACAAGTACTGCAGGATAATACAAAGGTGAAAATGATAAATTGTACCTAAAGCCAGAGTTTAAAAAAGACATTAATGAAGAGACAAAACTCTTCAAAATACATTGTAGTAATGTCACATAGGTGAGGTGTTCAGGCTGCAAGTGACTAGTCCCATAATCATTTTTCAACCTACCGCTGGTCACAAAAGCTAAGTCACTTGATTACCAATATGAGTTTTGTTTCAACCACTTGCCGACTGGCTCACGGCAATATACGGCGGCAAAGTGTTTCGTTCCTGCGAATCGCCATAGGAGTACGTCTGTACCTTTAAGGGTGATAGCAGGCGTGCATGTCCACTGCACGGCGGGGAATCCAATGCGTGTGGCCGACACACAAATCCCTGTTCTGTCAGGAGAGAGGAGACATATCGTTCTTCCTACTAAGTAGGAAGAACAATATGTCTCCTTCCCCAGTCAGTCATATTCTCATACAGTTAGAAACACTAATTAGGGAACACATTTAACCCCTTGATAGCCCCCTGGTGTTAACCCCTTCCCTGCCAGTGACATTTACACAGTAATCAGTGCATTTTTATAGCAAGTCAATGGTCCCAAAAAGTGTCAAAAGTGTCCGCAGTTGCAGCACCGCTAAAATCAAAGTTAATTTCCCAACATGTACAATTTAGCTTAGCTCTGATTGAGATGCAAGAGGATTTATGCATAACCTAGCCATCATCTAAATTGATGCGACAGGTACAAAGAAATCAATGTCATATCCAAACTTTCCCATAGTCTTTCCAAACGTAGTTCAGTCATTTCTAGGGTATAATATGTTTGAGTCTTTGGGGTTTACCTACAGTAAATTCCATATTGATGATCCATTCTTTTCTCAATTCTCTTTTCTCAATTTGAGCCTTTATTTAATTCATTCCCCAGATGTTTCTTTAAAACTTTGACAGGACCTGTTTGCTTTGTATCTATTGTTATAACAGCTGAACAAAAAAGTCTTTATCTGTTGACTGACTGTTGGGAAAGAAATTGGCTTTCAAACATTAGCAGATGCATTCTTTTTTATGAAAGCTTATATTTCTGCTTAAGATCTCTGTCCAAGTACGTTGTTTATAATCCAAAAAAAAACTCTCAAGAAAAAGACAGACTACTAGTTACAAAATAAAAAGAACTTACATCTCAGTACCTTGAGGTGTATTATTGAATAAAATCAATTACTGAGAATGTTTTATTCAAATTTTAACTACAGATACGGTTGTTTTGCTTTGGATAGAGTGGGGGAAGAGTTATAACCTCTCTATCAGGCTTTTAGTGCATGTACAGTATGGTGGTAATTGGGACAAGAAATATAGAGAATCTCTTCAATGGGGCCACTGAATGTAATAAAATATTTTTCAAGTAGAATGAAGACGGATAATAACCTCTGTTACATTTTATTGTTTTTTCTGTCCTTAGCGATTTCTTCCACTTCTTGACCATTAACAGTTGTCATCCAAACAAGAGGTGAAGGTGACATCAGTAAAAAGTTGTCAGAGTTTCCATCCCTATCCCCAACCCTATCCAAAAGTAAAAGTCTTTTGTCTGCAGAGAAGTGCTTCAATTCAATCATCTGTCATTTGGCTCCAACTTTATCAACTTAGAGAAACAGATTAAATATTCTAAATGTTTTCCCACCCTACCATTAAGTGTATCCTGCCATGTGTCAAGGCCTACTACTCATAAGCAAACCAGAAACCGAAATCTCACCCATCCACTTACTTTTGTGCCTTTACCAGCTTATCTTATATTGTCTGTCCTTTTTTTCTCCTCTTTGTTCTGGATCCTATATTTTGTACTTTTTAGCATGATCTAAATTTCAATAAAATTTTGTCTCATACCTTAATATGGTAATAACAAATCAATTTTATGACTGACCTGGAGTATTGTATGTACCTTGATCTGTTTCCACTAGGTTGTGGATATCTTCACATTGCTATTATATTATTAATAAAATAACTATTTAAACTAAATATTCAAAAGTTTTTAATACATTTATAACACTTCTCCTCTCTGTGAGGTTGAGGATGCCCCTTAGGTGGTACAGCAGGCTTGCAGTTCACTGCTCAGGGTGAAATCCCTGGTTTATTGTGTGGTAAATATAGAGTGGGGTGCCAGCTGCTCTATTTTAAGGCTTTATTTTGCTCAGTAAATTCTGGAGAGATGGTTGTGGCACATGACAGCCACAAATTGGAAAAATAGCTCAGGATTTCTTGTGGCAGGCAAAAATAGGATTTTTATAACAGCTTACCTGTAAAATCCTTTTTTTGGAGTACATCACAGGACACAGAGCCATAGTAGTTATTATGTGGGTTATAGGCCACCTTCAGGTGATGGACACTGGCACACCCTAAAACAAGAAGTCCACTCCCTATATAACTCCTCTCACTACTGGGAGTACCTTAGTTTTCGAAGCAAAGCAATATACGTGTATTAGAAGAGGGTAGTGAACCTCTGTGTCCTGTGATGTACTTCAAGAAAAGGATTTTACAGGTAAGCTGTTATAAAAATCCTGTTTTCTTTATTGTACATCATGGGACACAGGGCCATAGTAGTTACTATGTGGGATGTCCCAGAGCAATGCCAACTGAGGGGAGGGAGACACAACAAAAGTCGGGCACCATGAGACTAGAGGACTTATACTGCTGCCTGCAGCACACTACGCCCAATACTAAGGCAATATCCTCACACTTTTTTTACATCCACCTGATAGAATCTGGTAAATGTAGTTGCGGCCTTGCAGATTTGAGCCATGAAGGTGTGGTAATGCACTGCCCATGAAGCACTAACAGCCCTAGTGGAGTGCGCTTTGATTTCAGCGGGTGGAATCTTCCTCTTCAAACCATAAGCTTGAACAATTACTTGCCGAATGCATTTAGAAATCGTAGATTTTTCGATGCTGCAGGTCCTCTTTTAGGACCTTCTGGCAACACAAAAAAAAATTCAGTTTTTCGATTCTGAGCAGTCACCTTCAAGCAGACTTTGACTGCTCTCACTATGTCCAGAGAATGTAGCGATTTCTCTTCCGTAGAACAGGGTTCTGGAAAAAATGAAGGCAGAATAATGTCCTGGTTTAAGTGAAAACCTGACACTACCTTCGGAAATTTAGGACGAGGACGCAATACTACCTTATCCTTGTGAATAATTAAATATGGCTCTTTACAAGAAAGAGCAGCCAACACTTATACCCTTCTTGCAGAAGATATGGCTACCAGTAGAATTAGTTTCCTTGTCAAAAGAACCAAGGGAATATGCTGTATCGGCTCAAAAGGCTGTTTCTGCAATGCCAACAGAACTAAATTCCAATCCCAAGGGTTCAGGGGTGACCTAACCGGGGGATTAAGCCTTGTTACCCCCTGAATAAAACTATGAACCAAAGAATGCAAAGCAAGTGGTAGTTGAAACAATACCGATAAGACTGAGATCTGGCCTTTGATAGTACGCAAGGCAAGCTTCACCTCTAACCCCATCTGCAGAAAGTCAAGGATTCTACCTATGACATACTTCCTGGGGTGCCAACCCCTGGATTCACACCAGGAGACATATGCCTTCCAGACTCTATAATATATAATTCTGGAGGTCGGCTTCCTTGCATTAACCAAGGTAGATACCACAGAACCTGACAGCCCACGCTTCTTTAGAATGTGGGTCTCAATAGCCAAACCATTACATTTAGCGTTAGTAAGGTAGGATGGAATACCGGACCTTGTGAGAGAAGGTCTGGACGTGGTGGTAGGGTCCATGGTTCCCCTACCGCCATTTTTAAGATCTCCGCATACCAGGATCTTCTGGGCCACAAGAATTACCGACTTCCCTTCCTGCTTGACCCTGCAAAGAAAGCAGCAGAATAGGAGGGAATGCATAAATGAGTGAGAACTGATTCCACGGGAACACCAAGGCATCTGTTCCGTATGCTAGTGGATCCCTTGTTCCTGATACAAAGTTATCATTATTTTTGTTAAACCTGGACGCAAACAGATCTATGTCAGGGATCCCCCATCTCTGGCATATTGCCAGGAAGATATCGGGGTGAAAGGCCCATTCTCGGGGACGTGGCCTGGACAGCAATGGTGTAGGTCGCAAATAGTGTGAGCTCCGCTGTCCCAAAATCCTAGCTACCATCCTGTCCGAATCCTCCACATCCTACACCTTATCTTTCACCCGGGGATCCCTCCTGACTACTGTGTTGATCTTGGAGCCTGTCAACCCGCTGGAGCGCCACACGAAGCCGCTGTGTCATGGACCTCCGGATCGGCATTGGCCTTAGGAAAGGCTGCGGCTTCGGCCTAGTTCCCGGATCGGTGGCCATCTTGCTGCACCCGGCGGAGGCCGAACTACACCCCACGGACCTCCCGGATGGCTGGGAACTCGCCCAACTCTTGTAAGACCCTCCAGAATACCTCAGGCCGCTATAGGGGTACTTTTTATATACAATAATTGCCCTAAAGCGGGCTGCGGCTTAGGCCTGTGCTCAGGAGCGGCAGCCATCTTGCTACACCCAGCGGCGGCCTGAGGGAGATATCCTGACTTTATTAAGTGTCCTGTGCCCCTGCCCCTCCTAAAACGATCTCTGGGCTGCCTGTGACTGATGTCCAGGTACAAATACATCTAGCTTTGGCTTTGGGGAAGAGAGTTGGGCCTAATTCCCGGAGCGGCGACCATTTGGCGTTACCTGGGGACGGCCTGGCTGCCCGCACTCCAGAGCAGAGAGGGAACATGTCGCTGCCAAAAAGGAGTTCCGAGGCGGTGGATAAGTTGGTGAAATATCGCCACCAAGACCCGCAGGCAAAAAATGGCGAGGGCACGTGCTCATCGGCAGACCATCAGGGCATAGACACAGCTAAGGTCCTGGATGCTATTGCAATGCTGCAGGAGACGCTCACCACCAAAATAGATGAGGTCAAGATTGACATCTCCCTGCTGCTCCAAGACCTATCTAAGGTAAAGGACAGGGTTACCGAAGCTGAGACAAGCATCGGAGCGGCGGAGGCATTCTGCACCCCCTGAGACACACCGCGGAGGACCTGCAGCACCAGCTACACGCTCACCAAGATGATATGGAGAATCGTCTGAGACGCTGAAACCTCCATTTTATTGGTTTACCTGAGAAGGCTGAGAGCACTAACCCCGCTGAATACTTGGAATCCCTCCTGATTCAGCACTTTGGAAGAGAGGCCTTTTCTGCTATGTTCGCAGTGGAACGGGCGGACCGCGTGCCAGCAAAACCTCCTCCTGTGGGAGCCCCTCCCAGAACTTTTATTGCCAAGTTTCTTAACTTTAGAGATAGAGATAAAATCCTTCGACTAACCAAAGAGAAGGGAAGCATCGCCCTGGGCAACGGACATGTCGCATGTGTTTCCCGACTTCTCTAACGAAGTCCAAAGAAAGCGAGCACAGTTTCAAGATGTCAAGAGGCGGCTCAGGGCGGTGCACCTTAAATATGCCATGTTGTTCCCGGCCAGCCTGAGAGTGGAGGAAGATGGCAGAGCCATATTTTTTGAGGACCCGAAGGCGGCAGTACACTGGCTGGATCGACGCGGACGTCCAGATGGATGAACGGGTTTGCGGTATGTTACTGTGAGTACTGTCACTATTGTTTTTTTGTTGACGGGCCCCCTTTTTCTTCTGAATGTCCCCTCCATTGTGGGGGGTACTCCCAATTCTCCATTTGCCTCCTTCTACCCCCCCTATCTTTATAGCACACGCATCACTGAATATAAGAACGGAGATTCCCCCCTGCCCCCTTTTGAAGTTAAGGGGCCCGATCCTAGTACTCCCCTTGGGGGGGAGGAATTTGACTTTTTGTTAACCCTGGAAACTCGGCTTTGGGCCTGAAGGTCTTTGGATCATAGAGCTTATCACCCTGTGCATCTCATTGCCCTCACAGCTTATACATGGGGATACCGTGGGGTGGAGGCCCCTGAACTCTGATACATCAGGATGACTGTATATCCTTGCAGCGAGAGCATCACTTGGATGGAGACAGAGACAAAGGACATGATTCGTGCCCTAACCTTGCTTCACTCAGTGAATAATCGCCCCCATCATGTTTGCAACCCCCTTTTTTTCTTTATATTTTGTACCTTTTTGCTTATTATATTCTAAGTATTGTACCTCCAGCTAATGTTGCTGGCTGGAAGATGATCTATACAAAGGTTGCATGGGAATGTATGCTTCCGCCAAGTTGGGGAGGCGAGAAGCTGGGAGGGAAGGAAAATGCTGGATCTTTTGATGAGAGCATTGGGAATGTTAGCACCGATGTGCACATGTTCTTTACCTGGAATGTTTTTAAACAAACACTTACTGCATATGCAATGTGTTGGTTTACTTGCAGGGTGGGTGTGCTGCCTTGGTTTGAGGAGGAGAGGTCGCCCTGCAGATCCACATGCGATATATGTGCACGTGAACACCATGGCAGACATTAAATTTATGATGTGGAATGTGCGGGGCATGCGGGATAAGATTAAAAGGACAGCAGTCTTACTATATTTGAAAAGTCAAAGGGTGGATATTGTTGCATTGGTGGAGACACATGTCACGGGTCACTTACAGGTGGCCCTGAGACGTCCTTGGGTGGAGCGGGCTTACCATAGCACCCACACCAATATGTCTAGAGAGGTATCAGTGTTGATTGCAAAATCTACACCTTTTCAATTGGTCTCCATGGTGTTGGATCAGCAGGGCAGGTACCTCTTTCTACATGCAATTGTGGGGGGAGACCCCTTGTTGATACTGGCTAGCTATATCCCCCTCCATATAGGGCAGACGTGGTCACAGAGGGTCTTGCATTTATAGCGTTGTACCCGTCTATACCAGTAGTGTGGATGGGGGATTTCAATCACACGATGACTCCATCCCTTGACCGCCCAGTACGGGCTGAAATCAGACCTGATGAACCACTGCATACTAGGTTGTACCATACACTGACCTAGTTTGCCCTTGTTGACATGTGGAGACATACTAACCCCACGACTAGAGCATATACTTGCCACTCAATAAGTCACAATACCATGCCCAGAATAGACTACATACTCATTTCCAGGGCCCTTTTGCCATAAGTCACGGGCTCAGGATTGCCCCTAGGACCCTGTCAGACCACTCTGCGTGTTGGCTAATGGCATCCTTGCGAGTAGCTTCTTCCACTAGATGCCGACGGCTAAACCCTCATTGGTTATCCTTTCTTACGGACCATGACTCTATTGCCAGGGAGCTGCTCTTCTTTTTGGAGGGTATGCAGGGACCCCCCGCCCTCACTACACACTGGGACGACTTTAAAATCCATGCCCGCAGAATATTATCCTCCAGAATAAATAGGTTAAAACGAGAGTCCAACACTGTACTACAACTCACATCTGACAAACTACAAGAACTAGAAGAGGCCTAGAGTTCTAACCCGACCCTTGAAAACCTGGATAGAGTGAAACTGCAGACCCGACTAGTCACGCAATTGCACACTGAGAAGTCTAAACAGCGTGTTTTTTTTTGCAGGCAGAGGGTGTATGAGCAGGGTGAAAGGGCGGGGAGGCTGCTGGCCTATTTGGCTCAAATAGACAATAAGCCCTCAGTCATGGTGTCGCTTGTTGGCCCAGACGGGTGTAATATAACAAACCCAGAACAGGTAGCAGATCAATTTAGACAATACTATGGCAATCTATATAAATCCCAACACACGTACACGCAAAGGGAAATTCAATCATATCTATCTTCCATACAGTTCCCCCAGCTGAATAGAGAACAAGTTGAGCTTCTTGATGCACCTATTTCCGACCACAACATCACGGAAGCGATTGCATAGCTAGCTAAATCTAAAGCTCCAGGGATGGATGGATTGCCTCTGGAATTTTATGTCACTTACTCGAATATATTGGTCCCCAAGCTGAAAGTCTTATACCAGTCTATATTTGATCAGAACTTACTCCCCAAGTCTATGCAGGAAGCCCAAATCATAGTTCTCCCCAAGCCAGGAAAAGACCCGCATCTCCCTGAATCCTACAGGCCTATCTCACTCCTGCAGGTAGATATAAACATTTTAGCTAAAATTCTGGCTTCTAGATTAAACACTGTTATCCTGACTTTAATTCATGCAGACCAAACGGGCTTTATGCCGGGGAAAAATACAGCCATGAATATTAGGCGACTTTATATGAATATCCAAGCCCGACACGACAACTCAGGGACGAGGGTGGTGGTGGCGTTAGATACAGCCAAGGCCTTTGACTCCGTGGAATGGCCATTTCTGTGGGAATGTTTGCATAATTATGGTTTTGGGTCACGCTTTATAAAATGGGTACAACTTCTATATCAGACACCCAGGGCGAAAATCTTTGTGAATGGATGGCTCTCTGAGCAGTTCCCATTTGAGAGGCATACTCGACAAGGGTGTCCCCTCTCTCCCTTACTGTACGCACTGGCAGCGGAGCCACTGGCCATTGCCATCAGAGCACACCCCGATATTCAAGGTCTGCGCCGGGGCCCTACGGTCGATAAAATAGGAATGTATGCTGACAACACCATACTATATTTAGCAGATCAGGGACCATCACTCCAAGCAGCGTTAAGACTTATTGAACAAATGGGGGGATACTCGGGATTGCGTATAAATTGGGATAAGTCTCAGATTCTTCCAATAGATGTATTACCTCCCCCTTTCACAACTCCCCCATTACCACTTGCTAGAGTATCCAAGATTAAATACTTGGGGGTGGAGGTAACCAGGGACCTGGTAGACTATATACCCCTGAATGTAACCCCTTTGTTTAACTTATTAAAAAATAATACGCAGACGTGGTCCAGATTACCATTAGGGGTGATGGGCGCGTAAATTTAATTAAAATGATCTTACTGCCCAAAATTCTTTACCTTATATGGCACGCCCCCTATATATTCCCCTAAAAATCTTTAAGCAGATGGAAGCTATCCTAAATTCGTTTGTCTGGGGTAATAGTAGACACAAGCTAGCTTGGCAAACCCTTAAAAATCCCACAGACATGGGGGGTGTATCTCTCCTGGACCTCCAGGACTATTATTTAGCCTTGCAGCTTTCCCACATGTACCATTTCCACACGTCGGAAATGCATCGCTATAGATCTTTAGTTTGTGACAAACCAGGACACCCGGCATATACACCCATTTTGGCTATACTTCAGGGGAAAAAAAACACAAAGTCCCTCTGCGCAGTACAACACGGGCATGTTGCTACATCACCAAAGGGTATGGGAAATATCTCTAAAGAAGCAGAATCTGGGGAGGTTTCACTCCCACACTCCACTGTGGCTTAACAGTCATATGCCGGAACTGGAAACAGTTCCAGACTCTATAGTTTGGGCTAGACATGGAATATTCTATCTCCATCAGGTTCTGTCCACCTCTGGGCTCAAGCAGTTTCAGGTTCTCAGGCACAAAAATATTCAAAGATCTGGGACAGATAGTTTGGGGACGGGGAGACCTGTATATAATGGGTCCAAATCCAGTGCAGCATTCCTCTACACCAAAAACACGGTATATTTATAAATTGGATTAATCTGCCGCATAACTTACGGCACATGTGAATATATGTGAATGTATGCCCTGTAGTATTCCTGCATATTTAATTGTGATGTTACAATATGTATCTGACCTTCTGTGGCTATATATACCCGATTGACTTGTAAAATGTGTTTTATATTAATAAAGTTGTTTTTTTCCAAGTAAAAAAAAAAAGAAAGGCCCATTCTCCTGGGAACAACTGCTTGGGACTCAAGTAGTCCGATTGCCAATTTTCTATTCCTGGAATGAAGACTGCCGATAGGCAAGGTACATTGTTTTCTGCCCCAAGTTAAGATATGATTCACCTCTCTCTGGTCCGCATGACTTCTCGTGCCCCCTTGGTGATTGATATAGGCCACTGCAGTGGCATTGTCATATTGGATCCTGACAGGACAATTCCGTAACCTGAGCATCCAGACACTCAGGCACAAGCGTGCTGCCCGAAACTCTAGAATGTTGATGGGCAAAGTCATTTCTGATCTGGACCATTTCCCTTGGACAGTCACCTCTTCCAGGACTGCTCCGCAACCTGAAAGGCTGGCATCTGTTTTTACCACCTTCCAGGTGACTGGTAGGAAGGATTTTCCCTTCTGCAGATTTTTGGTTATTAACCACCAACTGAGGCTCCGGCGCACCTTTGGAGGCAGACGCATTGGGAAATCTAGCACTTGGACCTTCTTGTTCCAAGCTGATAGGATACTGTTTTGCAGCAGCCTCGAACGAAACTGAGCATAAGGAACGGCCTTGAACGAAGTCACCATCTTTCCCAACAACCTCATGCAAAATCGAATGGAATGATTCTTCTTTGCCTTGAACAACTGAATCAGTTCCTTTATGGCACTGATCTTTGCCTGGGGCAAGAATACCCTTTTCTGGGCTGTATCTATAATCAGACCCAAGTATTCTAATCTCCTTGATGGTTTTAAGGAAGATTTCTCTAGGTTGAGAATCCAACCTAGGTATTCCAGGTAGTTGACTGTGGTGACCATACTTTGGTCTAAGCGAGCTACCAACTGGTCTATCAAGAGTAGATCGTCTAGGTACGCTATAATCATTATACCTTTTGCCCTTAATCTGGCTAGAGGAGGGGCCAGGACTTTTGTAAACACTCGAGGTGTGGGAAAAATGGCACATGGAGGTATGCATCCTTGATGTCGATAGCCGCCAGAAGTTTTCCTCCTTGTAGGATGGAGACTAGTGATCGGATTACCTCCATGCGGAAAGAGCGGATGTTCAGGAACCGGTTTAGATCCTTGAGATCCAGAATGGGTCTGACATCTCCATTTGGTTTTGGCACCATGAAAAGGTTTGAATAAAACCCCAATCCCTGCTCTTGCATGGGGACCACCGAGTTCACTTTTTGAGACAAAAGACGGTCCAATGCTTGAAAGAGAGACTTCTTTTTCTCTGGATCCTTGGGAATGTTTGATCTGAGAAAACGAGGAGATGGGAACTCTCGGAACTCTAGCTTGTACCCAAGAGCTAGTGAAGAATCAAGTCGAATGGAAGGATTCTTCTTTGCCTTGAACAACTGAATCAGTTCCTTTATGGCACTGATCTTTGCCTGGGGCAAGAATACCCTGGAGAAGGAGCTTGTTTAAATGAAACATGTTTACTCCTCTTCCTAACCGGCAAAAGAGTATTTTTTACACCAGAAATTCTTTGGATGTATCCAAAACTATTTATCACCTTCAACCACTCACACCACTGGACAAAAACCCTCAGAGATTGGCTTTTGCCTATGTGCCGGGATGACCGAACTCCTGGGCATGTACAGATGTTACATTATACTGCACCAGCCAATCAAGGCAGCCAAAAGACCAGCACCAGGAAGATACCATGGAGAAGAAGCTGGTATGGGTGAAGGACCTTATCTGTGTCAGACAGAGGTATGTATTGCAGACATTATTTCTGCTTTAAGGCAGTGCCCCTACCAATTCTTTTTTTTTTATATGGTTTTTCTGGTATTATTTTCATATTGTCTTGTAGTAGGTCTGACCAAACTTTATTATATTTCATGCTTGCAATCAGATTTTAAATGTTACAATTATTACATGTATTCATTATGCAAATTATTGCTGCCAAATGAATGTGTAAACTTTTGCTTTTTAGATTTATGTCATAGCTAAGCAAAGAATAAAGCTCCACTCCCATGATTTAATTTATTTATTTATTTCAGGTACTTATATAGCGCCGTCAATTTACGCAGCGCTTTACATATACATTGTACATTCACATCAGTCCCTACCCTCAAGGAGCTCACAATCTAAGGTCCCTAACTCACATTCATACATACTAGGGACAATTTAGACAGGATCCAATTAACCTACTAGCATGTCTTTGGAGTGTGGGAGGAAACCATAGTACCCGGAGGAAACCCACGCAGGCACAGAGAGAACATGCAAACTCCAGGCAGGTAGTGTCATGGTTGGGATTCGAACCAGACCCTTCTTACTGCTAGGCGAGAGTGCTACCCACTACACCACTGTGCTGCCCGATTGTAAAGGAATCAGCTCTCTATATACACAAATAGACAACATTCATTTTACTTAACACCTACCCGATACAGAGCCAAAATAATCAAACTAAAACAAGAGATTTTAAATAAAATTTGGTCAGAAGAAATTTCACTCCTCACGGCTGGGCTAAACCCACATGATAAATATTTTTGAGGATAAACTATACAGACAGTCTTTCAACAATCTTTTTTTACCTTTTTACCCCCAGGGCTCTGCAGTACTGAAGAGTCCTGGTGCCAGGTGAAAAAGGAGATCTGATAAGTTAACTCTCAGAAAATGTATCATATGATATTAGTTTACAATGCTGTGAGATATTGGGTTTGATTTTCTTAATGAAAATTGGCTGTTCGCTTTACAAGGAAATTTTCACTTTGCGTAGGGTACTTTCACACTGGGGCGTTGGGGGCGTCTACGGTAAAGCGCCACTATTTTTAGCTGCGCTTTACAGTCGCTTTGTGGCTGCTAGCAGGGCACTTTTAATGCCCGTTAGCGACCGAAAAAGGGTTAAAAGTTCCCGCAAAGTGCCGCTGCCCATTTATTTCAATAGACAGGAGTGCTTTAGGAGTGGTGTATACATCGCTCCTCAAGTGCCTCAAAGATAATGTTTGCTGGACTTTTTTTTTAGCGTCCTGCCAGAGCACCGCTCCAGTGTGAAAGCACACAGGCTTTCACACTGGAGTGACAGGAGAGGCGCTTTACAGGTGCTATTTTTTAGCGCTATAACACCTGTAAAGCTTCTCAGTGTGAAAGTAGCCTTAGCGAATGGGGTGACCTTCATCATTCAATCAGCTGCAAGAAAAAATAAGTTTTTTTTTTTTTACTTTTCCTTGCACACAATTTGGTATTCTTTGCGTATTCACTAAGCTAAGAGAAAATTCCCTTGCAAAATTAAAATTCCCTTTCAATGTCAACAGCCTATTTGCCTTTAGTAAATCAACCCTGTTATCTCAGAATTGTGAAATAATATTTTAAGATTCTGAAATAAAATCTCAGAGTTTTCAGAGAAAGTGGTTTTGATTTACTAAGATAAATGAACAAGAGCATGGATAAATCTCTATGTTATGCTGTGCTTTTCACACACCCATGAGTGCACAAATATACACGGCAAGTGCAACTGTGATCCCTTAACCTTAATGATCTTACACTGATGTTCAATGCATACTGTGTCATCCTAGTTTGCGGTGTATGTTGTAGACATGTGCGGTTTGTTTAGTTCCGAATTAATATTTGAACAAATTTTTTCTTTAATTGGAGACTTGGCTATATCTGAATACCCGAATTACAATATAAACAAATTTTAACGAATGCTCAGAATAACGAAACAAAATTAGTCCAAATTTCGGCAATTCGGACTGAAATTCAAATCGAATTTTACATCGAACTCCAGTCGAATTCTAACTGTACACATATTGCTGAAATTATTATTATTATACAGGATTTATATAGCGCCAACAGTTTGCGCAGCGCTTTACAACATGGGGCAGACAGTACACTTACAATACAAATCAATACAGGAGGGATCAGAGGGCCCTGCTCGTTAGAGCTTACAATCTAGAAGGGAGGGTCAAGTGGAGACAAAAGGTAATAACTGTGGGGGATGAGCTGATGGAAAAAAATGAAAGTACAGTTGTTAGGTGTGGGTAGGATAGGCTTCTCTGAAGAGAAGGGTAATCAAAGAAATCAAAGAATGTGTGTGTTATTAGAGTACCATTTCAAAATAATGCTATTTTAGTTATGCCAATGGTGATTTAAAGAGTCATTGTAATCATTTGATGAAGATTTTTCTTTTGTTTGTTCACTTTGCCACATTCGAATCGAAAAAAAAAAAAAACTAAAAAAAGTTTGATTCGAATGTTTCGAACTGAAAAGATAAAAAAATCGGTAAATTCAAAGAAAATTTGAAAAATTCTGAATATGAATCCCGAATACGAATTGAACAAATCAACCAAATTGAATGAAACGAAATAACTAGATTAACAAATCGTAACGAAACTAATTTTTTTCATCATGCACATGTCTGGTATGCTCTAACATCCAGGTAATGCTGCTTTTGTGTGTTTTGTGTGTGTGTCAAAAATGTACCAGAAAATAAAAAAAAAAAAAAAAAAAAAAAAAAAAAGGAATGTAAATTACTCTCTAAGGAATGAGATGTGCATGTGTCAACAAAGCAACAGGCCTAAAAAAATAGCAAATAAGGTAGATATGGGTATTTATCAAAGGAATCTTCATTCCAAGCACAAGAGTATGGAACTTATCTCGAAGGTCACACAAGGTCATCTGCAGTCACCAGGACCAAATGTGAAGTAAAACCCAATATTTGGTGTTCTCACCGGAACAGAACTAGAAAATAAATCATCCCATGATGACACTTGTTCTTGTGCCAACTATCTAGAAGATCACAGGAGGTTGGAAACAAACAGCATAACTAGAAAAGAGAGCAGGAAAATAGGATGCCCAGTGGAGCTGGTGTTAATATACAAAAGCACTTTGAGACCTTCTAATTAAATTAAGGGGTCACATCACCTGGTGAGTAGAGTTTGGAACTCAGTGTTTTGTTTATGACACATTAGAAATGAAAGAAGAGGCACTGAAGAGTGGGATGTTTTTGTATATGGACTGAGGACCATATGGTAGCAAGGGTTTATTTAAATATTTTTTTAAATACACTGTATATTCATGTTTTAGTTGCTATAGGTCTTAAAATGCTGTTGGTCTAGATACAAAACCTGCTTGTTCAATGACCACTTTTCCTGAACCTTCTGGCTTAAGGCCCGTTCACATGATCGAAAAATACCACTTTTGAATCGATCGTATGATAATCTGATCGGTAGTACACAGCTTTCGAAAGCTGATCACGACAATTCTTGTGAAATTATCTGATGTGACAAACATGAAAATGTTTCTCGTATGATACCAGATCGTATGATTTTCGTTTAATCAGCAAAGTTGTCATCCGAAAATACAATACGAATACAATACAACACATGACATAACTTTTGAATTTTTATTTCATCATTCGAGAATTTACGTAACTTTAGTAACCTCTTTTATTTTCGATATGAGACTAGCATGCAAAAAAAAAAAAAAAAAATGGGAGATCATTTGTCTTCTTGTGTGTACCAGGCATTAGTATAAGGCCCCTATCACACATGCGGACCGTTAATTTAATCAGTTCAGTCACGTCAAAGCGAATGAAGTATTCATCAGTTTTTCATCAGTGCTCATCAGTTTTTCATCAATTTATCCGTTTTTCATCAGTGCTCATCAGCTTTCATCAGTTTCTTTTTCATTCACTACCAATGCAAAAACGGATGAAAAACTGACCATTTGTCAGTTTACATCAGTTTTTCATCCAATCCATTTTTTCAACAGAAGAAAGGGCCCCTTTCACATGGGAACCGTCAGTTTAGCCACGTTGAAAACGTATCAGTTATTATCTGTTGCTTCGTCCGTCTTCAGCCATCGAAAGTTCTGTTATTTTGATCAGTTTCAAAAAATGAATAATTGCGCTAATATTAACCTCTTATTATTGCACCTTGGTATTTAACTCAATATGTGATCAAACATAAATAAATATATTAATAGTGAATAAAAACAATCCTCCTAGTAATTAACCCCAATAAAACACCTATAAATTATGTGCCACATAAAAAATAAATATATAAATTAATAAATTACTGAATGAGTGCGCCAACAATTAATACTGGAAAGTTCAACTAATGAGTGAACCAAAATAATAAAGTTCAGTGCCAGTAATAAATTACTGAATGAGTGCGCCAACAATTAATACTAGAAAATTCAACTGATGAGTGAACCAAAATATTAAAGTTCAGTGCCAAGCCTAATGTGAAATAAATAGTAGCAGATTCAATGTCACTTTCACCTCTCCGCCGCCAATGGCGTTTGCTAAGATTTTTCGGTTATCAGCTCATTTCCATGACATGTAAAAATAAACAGAGAAAACAAATCCATTGCGCAGAGATCAAAGCAGAATGATACTAAATGCTAGGATACTAGTCTCACTCACATATCCCCATTCGCAAGATCGCATAAAGATTATAATGATCAGCTGCATACAGCTCTGCGCTGGAGGCTCCTCATCCACCGCCAGTGCTCACACACAGACACTGCTGGAAACGTCACAGGCTCCTCCTCCCGACGCGTTGCGTCACAGACACGTGACTTTTTCAAGGGTCCCTTCATAATCACTTAATAAGCACTGTGTTACCTATCAGCCTTACTGTGTTTTGTTTTGTATTTTTATAGGTTATCTTGAAGAGCATTGCACTCAGAGATAATCTGTGTTACACCTGGCATTACTCTGTTGAGAAGGCTCCAGAGTTCTATATAGAGGATGGGTACAGAGAGACCTGTTTTGTCAGCTGGCCGACCTTTGGTGAGCATTAGTGGGTTGGACTTAGCTTTGGCAAAAAAAGCCTCGACAACAATCCCTTTGAAATGGCCTGCACCAGATTCAAAATTCCTATTGCCCGTTTTAGCAACGATATAGACATGTGCGGCAGATTTTGTTCTTAATAGCACCACTTTTACACTATCGGCTTAATGTAGCACTTGATTATGGGTAAACGTGTATTGAAACAATGGCCTTTATCCCTAAAGCAATAACATTTATGAAAGGTAGCTCTTTTGAGGGAGCAAAAAATATATTCAAGAAATGTAAATTCGTTTATATGAAAAACACATTTTCTTCACTTCATTTTCCTTCTTTATTCAGAACAAATGTACACTATATGTATTTCTATTGGCAATTCTACTCAGGAATAAAGGTGTTATCATAAAACCAATCAACTATGTTTTTTACCCCTGGATTGCATGACACAGACGAATGCCATTTTACATGTGCTAGCGTTCAAATCTAAATATTAAAGCACCACTATATCTCATTAAAAATGTAGGCATTATGAATTGCTCTCTAAACGACTTGAATGTCAGTACAAAATATTTTGGCATAGCAGAGTGTCACATTTTATGTGCTACAGTTACTCAGATATTGTCATACTAAAATAGTGTTCTATAAATATAATGAATGAATGGCTTTTATGAACTCCTCCAGTCATTGTAAATCTAAGGAATGATTCCGTAAGCTTGCACAACCTAAATATGAGTCATCTCATTCAAATGTTCTAGTAATTCTCTTTCTTTCCTAGGATGTTTGGCTTGGAGTAATGAGGCAAAAAAGTAGGTTTCAACACTGGGAACAGTAGCATATCTATAGCCATCGTAGCTCATAAAACAGCTATGTGGCCTAGGGTGAGTGGGGCTGTTGAAGCAAAGTAAACCCTGAAAATCTGAGTACATGTGAAAAGAACAGACATTCAGTGCTCTATAATTGTTATGGAGATTGCAGTTTACTATGATTTTGGCCACTGAGAAGTCTACAGTATTGAAGAGCTGATGTGAGATGCACAAGAGGAGCCTTTTTTTGGGATCATGGGGTTGCTAGTCACAGCACCTTTGCTTTCGTTGTGCAGCATGCTGCAGTACTTTCAAGTCCTCCTCTCCATCTGGAAGTAGATTTATTGCCATCAGAGCTTCTGCTGCTACCCACCTACCACTATAAAATTAACCCTGTATAAAATGAAGGCATCAGTCTTCCTGAGGCTGTAAAAAAAAATTGTCTGCTTAGCTAAAAACTGACAAGACAGTTGATGTTTATTTTATATTAAAATAGTCATAATATATCATTTTTACTACTATTGCTTAAGATCCTATACCCCTGAAAAGATCAGCTGATGCTGAAAAGATTGGTAAGCTACCGAGTACAGAATAGTGATCTGGAAAATTAGGGCTAAAAGTCGATTCCATGCAATGCTGCCCCCTCTTCCCTGAAAATGTTTGTCCACAGTACTGGTACCTAGGTGTACACAGACCATGTTGCAACTCTCCCGCCACTGATTTAGGCATATTTTATGTGCAAGGTTCCTGGGAGAGTGGTTGTTGGGGAACCCCTTATAGATTTTCCTGGAAGTCTATGGTCAGTTATACCTCCGACTTAGAATCTAACACTGACACAGAGTTATCACTGAAAACAATGCTGTACACCAGTGGTTCTCAACCCTGTCCTCAAGGACCCTCAACAGGCCATGTTTGCATGTTTTTCTTTATCTTGCACAGGTGCTTTAAATTAGAGTCAATGGCTTGGTATTTTGGACCGCTATTTTATCTAAGAGAAATTCCCAAAACATGGCCTTTTGGGGGTACTTGAGGACAGGGTTGAGAACCACTACTGTACACCACTTCTGAGCCCTAGTGCCTAGGTTATAACTACTATGCCCACAACTCCAGAATGAAAGGTCACAGCAATAAGCTGGACCACCATGGGATAGCTCCAAGGGGATCCGCAGTCTCCTGTCCTTGTTTTATTTTACAGGTTGCCATGGGTTGCTGCAGTATCCCTGGGCAGCAACAGCCATGGGATTGGTGCAAAAGCAGAGCAGCTGATTGTTCAGATTTGGCGGTGTTAAAGCCCACGCGGAGGAAGCCTATAAAAAGGGCCTGGTGAGGTATTCTCACTGACCATTGAACCAGGCAGCAGTGGAACTCCTGCAGCATGAAGCGCCGTTCTCCTAGCAGCTGCGAGTCTCTCCTACGCCGCCTGTTAGAGAAGGCGGAGAGTAAAGGCGGTGAGGAATGACTAATGCGGTGCCTGGAGGAGGAGAGTGGCTTGGCTCCACCTTTGTCCACACCCCCTGAAGTGGAGGAAAGGTCGGCCCCAGTCGGGGGCGGAACGAGGACGGCAGCTTGGGAGGAAGAAGAAATGCCTTAGAACAGCTGCTTCTCCTCGCCCGACAAGCAGGGAGGGAGCTGACGGTACAGTGTCACAGAGTGCACCTCGTAAGAGGAAGAGCAGCGCTACTCAACCTTCAGCTGAAGCGAGTGAGCATACAACAGCAGTTACTAATGGTGAGAAATACATGTTATCTCATGTGTCTGAATTTTCATGCTTGGTTGATTCGT
Source organism: Aquarana catesbeiana (assembly GCF_042186555.1). Lineage (NCBI taxonomy): Eukaryota > Metazoa > Chordata > Amphibia > Anura > Ranidae > Aquarana > Aquarana catesbeiana. The sequence goes on from NC_133326.1 coordinate 289,929,236, forward strand.
TATCTACAGTGTTACAACAATTTAAGGGAGCACACGCTAGTGGTTCTAAAAAGGTAATGAAAAACACAAGAAGCACAGGTTTCTGGTGCAGGAGATGCTTTGCAATCAAAAAGAATGAATATTGGTGAATCTTCAGGGGCACAAGTTATTGGTGCAGAGCATGATATGCAGCTGAGTGGTGCTGCTGTAAAAAAATATCAGAGGGCACAGGTCACTGGTGCTGATAAAATGGTTTATGATGACATGGATATATTACATTCAGGGGCACATTCTTATGGTGCTGTGGATAATATACAATGCTCAGAATTTATAAATGATGTTGGTTCTGTTTGGCAAGGTTTGTGTGAACCTGCTTTGCAGGATGAAGATAGGGAAATTCTATCCCGATCTAAGGTTATTAACCCCTCACTGCTAGTTAAAACCCACTTGCCTCTTAAAGCTGAGGGTCTAATGGTCGGGGAATCCTCCTTTAAAGAGCCCCTGCCATGTGTATTGTCACCATTAGGATTTCATTTGCCTAAGGCAGTAAAGGAAAAAAGCTGATCACATGGTAAACGGTCGGGACCGGCCCCTTACTTGGATCGGTGACCACCCGAGTCTCAGTGACTCGGTGATCACAGCCTGCAGGGCGCGTGCACAGGGGAGGCCGTCATATGACAGCCTCCCGGGAATTCAGCTCTGCACTGTGGCCGTCATTCGGCCATAGCGTGGATGTCACGTGGTTAATGAAGGACAATGCAGATTCCTAACAAATTGCAGGTATAAGCATGAATGCTCCCATTGTAATGGGAACCATGCAGCCAGTAGGTGTTTTCATAAATCTGCCGCGTCCTCTTTTCAGCCACTTCCCAGAGACACTCATGGGAAAGGCACTGACTCCAGTGAAGCTAGCAAGAATGCTTCCATGGTTAGAGTGCTATCCCAATCGCAGGATGGCGGCTCTGCTAATTGAAGGGTTCAAGGAAGGTTTTTTGGTTCGGTCATTTAAGGGAGTGTATGGCACTATAGTCAAAAATTTGAAATCTGCTCATACATATGCTTCGATGGTTCAGGATAAAATATCCAAGGAACTGGTGGATGGCAAGATTGCAGGCCCCTTTTCTGTTCCTCCATTTTGGGACTTTCGACTTTCTCCGCTAGGTATAGTTCCTAAAAAAGAAAGTGGGTGTTATCGTATGATACACCACCTTTCTTATCCCTTAGACTCATCATTAAATGATGAAGTCTCTGATGTGGAAGCCCCGGTGTGCTATTCTTCATTTGATGATCCTTTAGTCATGTTAAGACATTTTGGCCAAGGCTCACTGTATCAGCTAAAGCTGATATTAAATCTGCCTTTCGGCTTCTTCCAGTTCACCCTCAGGGTTTCAACTCATTAGGTTTTCAATTTATGGGTCAATTTTACTTTGACAAATGTTTGCCCATGGGGTTCTCATTGTCTTGTTTTTACTTCGAAGCATTCTCCACCTTTTTGCACTGGGTTTTGTCAGAAATGTTACCCCAAGAAGGTTTTCTCCATTATCTGGATGATTTTTTATTTATTGGCCCAGATGGCTCCGCTTCTTGTTTAGAATCTCTACAGATGTTTTTCAATTTGTGCGAATACTTTGGCATTCCTCTTGCACATGAGAAAACGGTCCTTCCATTGACTTCTATCGAATTTCTTGGAATTACCATAGATTCAGCTGTTATGGAGTTTAGACTGCCATTGCCCAAGATTCAGAAAATGACATCGTTGATCTTGTCTTTTCTATTAAGGAGGAAGGTCCTTCTGAAGGAGGCTCAATCATTACTGGGTCTTTTTGCATTCACAGCTAGAATTATTCCTATGGCTAGAGTATTCTCTCGCAGATTCTCCCTGGCCACTGCATGCATTTTAATATTTGGTTGAAGGCTGAACACATAGCTGGTGTACGTAATAACATTGCCAATGCTTTGTCTCGTATACAGTTCAAGAAATTTCGGGAATTGGCTCCAACAGCGGATCAGCATGGCTCTCTTTGCCGAGACTTCCTCTGGGGCTGATTCTTTCCAGCCTCAGAAATTCGGTGGCAAAGAAGACGTGGTTGGATTATAGGCTTTCATGGTCCAGATGGTCTTCCTTTTGTCAAGGTTTAGGTCTGGACGAGTTGAACGTGTCCTCTTATGTTGCTTTGTCATTTACGTCCTCGTTATTACAGTCACACCTCAGCCCAGCGTGTTAGCAAGATTTTAGCGGGTGTATCATTTTTTCGGAAATTCGCAGGTTTACCTGCTCTTACTTCCTTTTTTCAGGTTAACCAAGTTCTAAACGGTTTTAGGAGGTCAAAGCCTTCCCAAGATAGTATTTAGAGAAATTCCCAGAGAAATGTGTACCTAAAAACAGGGTGACACTGTAGGTACTTCTATAATAGTGTGCCAACGTCCCTATATCAGATGCATGGAGTATGGAAGCTAGGGAAATGGACTTTAAAAGGCACACGAGTAGTTTAACTATTAAAAGTAAAAAATGATTTTATTTGGTTTAAAGTACAAAAATACTATAAATATTACATTTGTCATATAAAAATGCTATGTATTCAAAGTTTCCCACCCTACATGCAATTTAGAACACCTCTTGTTATACATATAACTTATGATCAAACATTCCAAAAATATGTGGGGAATGAAATCCCAAACCAATGTTGCGATTTGTGAATGTAAGATGAGGAGTTGTGGGTTAAATTGCAGGTCCGGGTAGGTAGTCTCTTAGTTGCTTGACATGTTGCGCGTCTATATAACGCTTCCTCAGGAGCTAAGGAATTCTGCTGTATATATATAAAAAATACATCAATGAGTACATATAAAGTATCAACACAAAACATATTCCAAAGTGTAATACCAGACATTAGATAAAATGTAAAAAATGTTCCAACCAAATATAAGGGCTACATGGGAGGCCCCATAAAGGAGCTGGTCACCTGGGGGCAGACGGTAAAGCCAAGTAACTGGGGAAACTATTTTAAAGCACATGCATACGGTTGTATGAAATTGTCGAAACAAATGGCCTAATATATAATATCATAGATTAATGATTTCTCCAGTTCCCACAAGAGGAATATCAAAGGAATATCAAAGATAACTATTAATAAAGTATTGAAAAAATTGTATTTCTACCACATTAACTGGGTTTGCAATTAATGTATATGGGAAGGAAGTACTGTAAATCAAGTATTTAGTAAGTATAGGCAATTAAATAAGGATTCAATGGAAACCAACAAATATATCTATATATATATCTATATATATCTATATATATCTATATATATCTATATCTATATATATCTATATCTATATATATCTATATATATATATATATATATATATATATATATATATATATATATATATATATATATATATATATATATATATATATATATATATATATATATACACACAGCTTACCCCACATGGTCAGACATAGTGAAGAGCGTGTAAATGTAATATTACAGCTGGTAAGATGAGTAGTCACTTAATTGTGTTTGGAGGTTAGCAGTGTATACAAGGCGTTGCGGAAGCACCAATATAGCCACAGTTCCTGCTATGGGGATAAACGTCAGTGGGAAGCCTTTTGAGTAACAGTAGCATGTAGAGGCTATTGTTTGTAAAGTAGAAAAAAGAAAGATAGATATGATGTAGTACTGACGGTCCTTCAATACATTTCATGGTAAGAGAAGATATGTGTGTATGTGGTAAGCTGTAGTGATAGTGGCTTACCTCAAATTTGTTGGTGGAAGGGTTATAGGATAAGGTGCAACTCCTTCTGATAGAGCAACATCTGCTGATCATATGTGAAAGCTGTGTGTGCTTATATAGCTTCCCCCACCGGAAACGCTGAGAGCCCGAGTGGGCTCGGCACATCTTGGTCCGACCGCCGGCTGCTGCGCATGTGCCGGATGACCCCTCCGACACAGCGGTGCCCGGCCAATGCAAACGCAGAAGGAGCCCGCCGGCTACAGCGCATGTTCCGGGCATTCTCACCAGTGCGGCGACGCTCGGCTAATACAACAGCAGCAAAGGCGGGGACTGGTTGGGAGCCCGAGGGCGCCCCGTGTCCCCGTCAATCGCCGCACATCTGGTCAGATGAGAGGACTGGATGTGCGGCTCTGTGCAGTCGAGTTTACTGGCCAAAAACCATGAAGCCAGCCAAACGTCCAGGACCAGGAGTATATGCCATGAGACTATATAAAGGGGGGGAAACAACAAGTAAAACAAATTGCACAATTGAACAGTATGCCAGATACAAAGTAACTATACTTATGAAAATCAAATAATATTATTTAACAATTATATTGGTATCCGGATTAATGGTTAGATGAAACAAATAATGAATTTGTAAATCACAGTGACCATCTTTAGATATTAAAGACTGAGAAGTGTCAGTGTCTATTCTGTATTTCGCTAGGCCAAGCCTTGCAGTATTTATAGTGTGTATATGATAGGGGTCTTACAGTACCAAATAGGGAACGTTTAAAGGAATGGTTTGTAAGACTGGGTCTCATTGAGTTCTGGCGCTCGCGTAGCGTTCAGGCGCTCTATCCATAGAGTCTCTTTTTGTAATATAAATTTATCCCAATTGCCCCCTCTAGGATTCTCGGGAACGACGGCCAGAACAGCGAAAGAGACAGAGGAGGTATTGAAGCGGTGGTATAAGTCAAGGTGTCGGCTAATGGGAGTAAGCATTTTGCCGTTCCCCGAATAGTATATATGATCATTGATTCTCTGTCTCAGCTGTTTGGCCATCTTCCCTACGTAAAAGGCCCCACATATACATGTCATAAGGTATGTCACACCCTGTGTATTACATGTAGCTGAGAATTTAGGATAGTAAACCTCACCGTTAGGAAGTAGGACTTGGTGTCCAGGCAGTATCGAAGGGCAGAATGTGCAATTGCCACAACGTGATGTGCCTAATGGTAATTTGGGTGTGGATGGATTGTAGGCGGTATAGTGGCTGGACACAAGTCTGTCTCTGAGGGAATTGGTGCGTCTAAACACAATTTCCGGGTGTGTATTGATATACTTTCTTAGAATTGGATCTTCCTGTAGTAGATGCCAGTGTGTACTCATAATTTTCTTAATATCATCATGGGGAGATGAAAATTTAGTAATTAGTTTAACAGTGGGTTCTTTGGACTGAGCCCTAGTTTTGTATAATAAATCATTACGATGATTATGTATATATGTATATGGGGCCTTTTACATAGGGAAGACGGCCAGACAGCTGAGATAGGGAGAATCAATGATCATATATACTATTCGGGGAACGACAAAATGCTTACTCCCATTAGCCGACACCTTGACTTATACCACCGCTTCGATACCTCCTCTCTCTCTTTCGCTTTTCTGGCCGTCGTCCCCAAGAATCCTAGAGGGGGGCGATTGGGATAAATTTATTTTACAAAAAGAGACTATGGATAGAGCGCCTGAATGCTACGCGAGCGCCAGGACTCAATGAGACGATGATTATGTATATATGTATATGGGGCCTTTTACGTAGGTAAGATGGCCAGACAGCTGAGACAGAGAATCAATGATCATATATACTATTTGGGGAACGGCAAAATGCTTACTCCTAGAGGGGGCGATTGGGATAAATTTATATTACAAAAAGAGACTCTATGGATAGAGCGTCTGAACGCTACGCGAGCACCAGGACTCAATGAGACACAGTCTTACAAATCATTCCTTTAAACGTTCCCTATTTGGTACTGTAAGACCCCTATCATATACACACTATAAATACTGCAAGGCTTAGTCTAGCAAAATACAGAATAGACACTGATACTTCTCAGTCTTTAATATCTAAAGATGGTCACTGTGATTTACAAATTCATTATTTGTTTCATCTAGCCATTAATAATTAATATTATTTGATTTTCATAAGTATAGTTACTTTGTATCTGGCATACTGTTCAATTGTGCAATTTGTTTTACTTGTTGTCCCCCCCCTTTATATGGTCTCATGGCATATCCCCCTGGTCCTGGGCGTTTGGCTGGCTTCATGGTTTTTGGCCAGTAAACTCGACCGCACAGTGCCCCACATCCGGTCCTCTCCTCCGACTGGATGTGCGGCAATTGACGGGGACACGGGGCGCCCTCGGGCTCCCTCCCAGTCCCCGCCTTTGCTGCTGTTGTATTGGCCAAGCGTTGCCGCACTGGTGAGAATGCCCGGCACATGTGCTGTAGCCGGCGGGCTCCTTCAAGTCCCCGCCTTACTGCGTTCGCATTGGCCAGGCACCGCTGTGTCAGCGGCGTCATCCGCCACATGCGCAGCAGCCGGCGGTGGGACCGAGATGCGCCGAACCCACTCGGGCTCTCTGCGTTTTCGGTGGGGGAAGCTATATAAGCACACACAGCTTTCCCATATGATCAGCAGACGTTGCTCTATCAGAGGGAGTCGCACTTTATCCTATAGCGCTTCCACCAACGAATTTGAGGTAAGCCACGATCACTACAGCTTACCACATACACATATATCTTCTCTTACCATGAAATGTATTGAAGGACCGTCAGTACAAAAAAGATTCTACATCATATCTTTCTTTCTTTTTTTACTTTACAAACAATAGCCTCTACATGCTACTGTTACTCAAAAGGCTTCCCACTGACGTTTATCCCCATAGCAGGAACTGTGGCTATATTGGTGCTTCCGCAACGCCTTGTATACACTGCCAACCACCAAACACAATTAAGTGACTACTCATCTTACCAGGTGTAATACTACATTTACACGCTCTTCACTATGTCTGACCATGTGGGGTAAGCTGTGTGCACACACACACATACATATATATATATATATATATATATATATATATATATATATATATATATATATATATATATACACACACACACACACACACACACACACACACACACATTGAATCCTTCTTTAATTGCCTGTACTTACTAAATACTTGATTTACTTCCTTCCCATATACATTAATTGCAAACCCAGTTAATGTGGTAGAAATACCATTTTTTCAATACTTTATTAATAGTTATCTTTGATATTCCTCTTGTGGGAACTGGAGAAATCATTAATCTAAGATATTATACATTAGGCCATTTGAATCGACAATTTCATACAACCGCATACATGTGCTTTAAAATAGTTTCCCCAGTTACTTGGCTTTACCGTCTGCCCCTGGGTGACCAGCTCCTTTATGTGGCTTCCCACGTAGCCATTATATTTGGTTGGAACATTTTTTACATTTTATCTAATGTCTGGTATTACACTTTGGAATATGTTTTGTGTTGATACTTTATATGTACTCATTGATGTATTTTTTATATATATCCAGCAGAATTCCTTAGCTCCTAAGGAAGCGTTATATAGACACGCAACATGTCGAGCAACTAAGAGAATACCTACCCGGACCTGCAATTTAACCCACAACTCCTCATCTTACATTCACAAATCGCAACATTGGTTTGGGATTTCATCCCCCACATATTTTTGGAATGTTTGATCATAAGTTATATGTATAACAAGAGGTGTTCTAAATTGCATGTAGGGTGGGAAACTTTGAATACATAGCATTTTTATATGACAAATGTAATATTTATAGTATTTCTGTTTTCATTTTTGTAATTTAAACCAAATAAAATCATTTTTACTTTTTATAGTTAAACTACTTGTGTGCCTTTAAAGTCCATTTCCCTAGCTTCCATACTCCTTCCCAAGATAGTAGGCGCCCCATTTCGGTTGCATTGTTATTGGATCTTCTCGGAATTTTGCAAGAAGTATGCTTCTCAGAATTCGAGCTCCTTCTTTTCAGAGCTTCTTTCTCAGTCGCCTTTTTTGGTGCCCTTAGGATTGTGGAATTTACGGCCAAGAATCATAGGTCCCTATCTTTTCTCCATAGTTCTCATGTTTTATTACATCAGGGGTCTGTTAACCTGTTCCTTTGTAGGTTTATGTCTCGGCCGGCAGGTAATGGTCAGTGGTTTTCTTTGTCAAGTTCTAAAAATCAGACAATTTGTCCGGTTCTACATGTCTCAAGGTATATGTCAGTTAGACCTTGTTCTGTGGGGTAATTTTTTATTCACCAAGACCTATCTTCATTGACCAGGTACCAATTTTCGGCTGTCCTGGCCTCTTGCTTGAAATGCCTAAACCTCTCGGGTTTTTGTTTTTCTTCCCATTCGTTTAGGATTGGTGCGGCCACCACAGCTGATTTTTTGGGTTTCCCGGAAGAAAAGTTGATGAAGATAGGTCGTTGGGGTAGCAACAGGTATAAATCATATGTCCACCTGGAGTTGCTAACCATGTGAATTTTATTTTTCAGATCTCTCCAAAACAATTGTTTGGATAGTAGGACACTCCTACGTTTTGTGGGCTGCCGAACATGCCGGGACTAGGACCTACTCCACCAATTTAGGTCTGGACAATGAATCATTTTTGGTTTTATGGTCAGGTGTTCGGGGTTTAAAGGTGGCGGGACCTAGGAAAACAATTAGGTTATTTGGCAAATATATGGCCTTCCCCCCCAAATTTTGGTGATTCATGCTGGGACAAACGATTTAGGCAAGATGGGAACATGGGATTTTATGTGCAAAATGAAAAGTGATACGCGTGCTATAAAACTAACGTTCCCATCTGCTGTATTGGCATTTTCAGAGATGATCCCGCGTCTTTTATGGTCACCTTATGGTAATCTATTCTATTTGGATAGACTTAGGAGACATCTTAACAGGACAATCCACAGATTTCTCATTTCATCTGGCGGATTATCCTTTCGCCATTCCGAATTGGAAGGTTTTGTGCCAGGTTTATTCCGAGAGGATATGGTTTATCTATCATTAATAGGTTTAGACATATTCCATATAGGTTTGCAAAATCTGATTGAGGCGGCCACGGTGGTGGTGGGGGCCTCAGCCTGTAGCTGCGCAGCTGGCCTCAGCCGGTGGGGAGTAGTCGTCCAGCATTGGGTGGATAGACGCAGCTTAATTGTTGAAATGTATTTTAGCCAAAGTGGCTTTATATTTATTTAACGTTGTAATATTCAATTTAGCCCCCATGGATAACACTGTGGCCATATAATTCAATTTAATAAGTGTTTAAATTGTTAATAATGTGTTGTCTCATTTTATTACAGAGTACCTTTGTGCTGTCCCATGAAAGGTCACAGCAATATGCTGGACCACCATGGGATAGCTCAAAGGGGATCCGCAGTCTCCTGTCCTTGTTTTATTTTACAGGTTGCCATGGGTTGCTGCAGTATCCCTGGGCAGCAACAGCCATGGGATTGGTGCAAAAGCAGAGCAGCTAATTGGTCAGATTTGGCGGTGTTAAAGCCCGCGCGGAGGAAGCCTATAAAAGGGCCTGGTGAGGTATTCTCACTGACCGTTGGACCAGGCAGCAGCGCCCACTTGCCCTCCCTTGCTTTAGCAAGTCATGATGTTGTCTGAATGGGGGGAGTAGTCCTCCAGCATTGGCTGGATGGACACAGCCTAATTTTGTTTAAATGTATTTTAGCCAAGGTGGCTTTATATTTATTTAAAGTTGTAACGTTCAATTTAGCCCCCGATGGATAACGCTGTGGTCATTTAATTCCATTTAATAAATATGTTTAAATTGTGAATAATGTGTTGTCTCTTATTACGGTGTACATGGAGTACCTTTGTGCTGGCCCATGCTACTGCCAAACATGTACGCACAGTCACCACCACTACCATCTTTTATTTAGAATGAACTGTTTTTTTTTTCTAAACTGTTATAATTAGGTGTTATAAAAATGACAACCTATACAAGTTCATTCACTACTTAAAGACGAGTTCCAGTTTGCAAAAAAAAAAAAAAATTTAAAGTCAGCTGCTACAAATACTGCTGCTGACTTTTAATACAAGGACATTTTTAGTAAGGGAAACAGGAAGTAAAGCCTTGCATCTTTAGAGCCTGTTTCCTACTGCACATACGTGAGTTGCGATGCACTTTCTGAATGGTCCTGGCTCTGTGTGTCCCAGAAGGCAACAGGGAGGAGGAGGGGCCAGAAATGACTGCCCCCCCCCCCTCAAAGAAAAGTGCCAAATGTGGCAGTGGAGGGTGCAAAAGATAATACAAAGATGCATACAAAGCTTCCGAGTCCAGGCTGCACACTGTCACATGGAGAACTGGGCAGAGGGGGTTGGCTAGTCCTGTATAAATACTTACCTTTGAGAAAATGTCATTTAGATTCTTCAGGTTCTTTTGGAAGGCGTAGCTGTGAATCAGAGCAGTAATCATGTAGAATGTATCTTTTATGGCTGGTCAGCCTGATGCATTCTAAATACGTGAGGCCGGCCGCTCAGCACAAGCACCATTAAGAGAATGCTTTGCATTTTCTGAAAAAATGCAAAGTTATTTCTGATTAAATGAGGTAGAATGGTGGGGGTGGTGATGTCAAAAGTGTAGTAAGCTAAAGCTGGCCATAAACAAATGTTAAAAGCATTAGGCTTTGGAACAAATGGACTTTACCAAACAAAAGACATACTTTTCGAAATTGAAATTCATTCATCAGAAATATTTTTTCCATCCTGCTCTTTCACATTTTCTCATCACTATGATCAAAAACAATCAAAAACAAACAATTGTTCTTAAATTGTCTAACAAAATTCTAGTTTTAGGCTCTATTTAATAATGCACATTTATATGCTAATATCTGTATTATATAGCCAAGTGTACTGTTACAGTGTGCTACATGTGCAACTTTTCTCTCCATAGTGTGCCCATAAGTACCACACATCTTTTATATCTCTCTAGCAGTGCTTGTGCACAAGTGATTTTTACAGAACTTAAAAGAGTTCTTGCAGCGTAAACAGCTTGTAGTCATTGAGGGAGCAATGAGTTCCAAGTTGTTTCAGGACGTTAGGGTGTTGATCTGTGATCTACAATTCAAAAGAAGTTTTGTCTTGTGGATGGATCTAAAAACACAGGGGTAGAAATCAAAGGGATGAAAATTAGCAACATAGAGGCTTAGAATGAAGGAATTATGAATTGGCAATAAAGGGAGGTTCTGCTAGTTATTAAATATAAAGGCTTACATATTTTTTTCATCAGCGAGCTTGATTGTTTAAGCCATGTGATCATGTAAAATGTTGTTTGTTAAAAAGTGATTTTTAAATTGGATGAAGATTGAACAAGAATGTGTTTAATATAAAATAGATTTGGAGGGATTGGTGTGTGTACATACTGGGTCTTGTCCAATCCATATAATCAGAAAAATGCCATAGGGCACAAAACAAAACCCCTCAGGGATTTGACAAGGGACAGACCAGGTCGGTAAGAAGTACAAAATCTTTATTATGAAATATGTAACAAGCATGAATATCACATAGAAAAAGTATACAAATGACAAAAAAATAAAAAAATAACATGTGCAAACGCACTCAGTAAGGTAACCTGAGTGACAGAAGCGGAGGAGCACACAGATAAGGATACCCCAGTCGGGAAACAAATGTTCCTGCTGTTTAGCTCAAGCAACTCTGCAGGCATTTAATAAAAATTATATGAAGATCATTTTAAAGCCAATTTATGTAGAAATCTAGGAAAATGCTTAGTTTACAGGCTGTCCCATAAACAATTAAAATCCAAACCCTTTTTACTCTCACATTTTACTTAAACAGCTTTTAGAAGGGATCCTAAATCACACAAATTGTGTGCTATACAGCTTTCTACTAAAGATTCACATTTCTGCTGCACAATCTTTTGGTTAACTGCACTGGGGTGGGTGAGAAGATCTTTCCTAATCTTTAGGAGTATACATAATTACAAGTGGGCTGCATACTAGAATTGCATGCAAACAGCTTTCAAATACAGAATCGGGAGTTCTGGGTCCCCATTGTTAGTAGAGAGCCAGGGGTCTTGGTGAGACACACCAAGACCAACACAAAATATGTAGCCCACAGGAAAAAGCCCAGTCCAGTGGGGCCGCATATTTGTATACGCTCAGTGCCAAGGAGTTAAAAGAGAAGTATGGGAATGCAAAAATAGGTAGTACGTTACTCTGCATTGTATTTCTTACTTTCCTCAGTTCTTTCGTTTTTGCAGAATAGTCTTTTGAAGAGTACTATAACGGTTTTCTCTCTGTTCAAAAGTTTCCAGGGTGTGGATACAGCTCCACAATCCAGCCCCCCCTTCACTCCCTCTCTCTGGAGGACATTTGGGTGTGCTTGGTGAAGAGGTGCACACCCAAGCTGCTATCTAGAGCGAGCATGTTCTTCACATTCCTCTGTTTCCATGGCAGCATGTCCCCAGCTAAAACCTGGAAGCAGCGGCAGCGTGACACAAGCAATAAAGTCCTCACCTTTCCCTGCTTGTTATCTGCAAACTCTCCTCTGCGAGACTCCAACACTTCTCTCCTGGGCTTTGATGTTCCCGTGTCCTCCGAATTCCCTCCTCACTCATGCAAAGTCTGTGCCAGCGTCTCCTCCAGCAGATGGGGGCGGTGGTGGGGATAGGGATGACATCAGTGGCGGGGATAGGGATGACATCAGTGGCAGTGGACTGATGTCATCCCTATCCTCACTACCGCCACTGATGTCATCCCTATCCCCACCATGTAGGCAATGCTGACAAAAGCCAGTGCTAGATTTTACTTTAAAAATGTATTATTCTTTGTATTATAATTTTACCAGGAGAGTAGAATATAATATACAGAGCACCACCAGTGACTTCTACACTCACTGAAGTCTGCTGCTTTCCTGAAAGTGTGCTTGGATCATTCTGTCTACAACGGGGGGGGGGGGGGGAGGAGAGGGGAGGGGGAGAGCAGCTCTGTGTGTTGTGTTTAGTCTTGGAAACAAGCAGCGAGCCCGGAGCCAATGTCAATCACAGAGGAGAGAAGGAAAGGGGTGGATCCAGACTTTCCATTGTTGGTATGGCGCTTCAAGAAAGTCTGTAGACCCTTAACAAAAACGGAACACTTCTCCGCAGAGGGCAGGAAAGGCTTGTAGATATCAGCAGCTCATAAGGAGAATCAGGTGAACTTCTTTCCTGCAAAAATACGCACCGTCTATGGCCTGCCTAAGACTTCATATTTGTCAGTCCATGCAGAACAAAAAGCAAATGTCTTTAGCCACTGTGTGCAAAAGATCCTGTGAGTTAGAAACAGGAAACTGTCGACACCTCCAACTCTCATACACATCATTACATTTGCAGACCCTGTAGCAGGTGCTACTGTGTGGGCAGTATATAAAAAAAAACCAAAAGAGGGTAAAAGCTGCGCTCGGAAACCACAACCAAAATAATAAAAATAAATGACAAAAGAGAATCAAAAGCTGCCAGCACTCTAAAAGTCCAGTATCTAACTGCAAAACATATAATAAAACAATGAAAAGTGCAGCGCTAAATATATATATATATATTGTCACGGAACGTCCCACACTCCGCTTGAGTGCTTCCGTCATATACCACTTCCTCCCAGTTTGTATACAGATATCAGATATTCCAACCTCTCTGAGCACAAAACAAGGCGACACTTGCTTGTTGCTACCATGAACTGTTTTTTATTTAGAATCAAAATTACAAGACTTTATATGCCGTTGGAACCTCCTCTAACAATACAACTGTAACCTAATTAACATGAGCTAATTAACTAATCCTTTATACAGCCTAGGTGATTGAGACATGACCTTTTGCCCAGACTGAGTTAATTATCACAGGACACCTTCTCACAATAGCAGCAGCTCCAATAGGAGTCGTCCCGTCTCCTACATTGTATAGAGGACAAAGTCATCAGCTCATTCAATTAACAAACACAGGTAGTTGGAGTGGATGACACCAGCATCTCCTCACAGGACGTGTCCCAACAGAATGAATCAGTCTTATCATTCTAATATGGCATATAAAGGGTTCCCAGAGTCTGTGTGTTTTGGGGGGACATGGAGCTGAATCTAAAGTAACACCAACCCCAGGGTCCCCAGGCATACAGCTCACAGAGAGCACCATTCCCCAAATGCTAGGGCCCATAATCAAAAGGCAACAGGCTTGCATTCAGTCCTCTCCAACTGCCTCTGTCCCGGCTAGGTCTGTCACATTTCTCCCCTTTCGGCAGGAGACTAACACAGGAGGAGACCCCAGACGGGTTGACTCCGAAGTTAGTGCATAGTTCCAGTCCTCTACTGCCTGTACCCACACAGTACCCCAAATAAATTTTTCCAAACAGAGTATTACTCACCCAGCCAACCTCTGCCTCTCTCAGAGAACATATCTGCCGCTGGGGAGAGGCCTGGACTGGCCCTTCTCCCTGGAGTCCTTTCTGCCACTGGAGAGAAGACAGGGGGACTGAGCTCACTCCATCCTGCTGTTGGGCATCTGGGCTGACTGCCCAGCATCCCTGGGGTATACAGGTGGGAACTGAAGCCCCATCCACCGACACCAGATCAAGCTGCAGTTGTGAGGTGATGACTGCATTCTCTCCTTGGATCCTGATCTGCAGATCGCGATAGACTGCCACCTCCTCAACTTGGGCCTCCACAATTGCTGCAGGTGTGGGGCAGAGGTCTTGGACCCTCTGTCCGGTTGCCAGCACTTCTGCTGGGGATTTGCTAGGTGCTCCCTCCTCTACAGAAACGTCTATCAAATCCGCAGTCTCTGGATTTGCTAAAAGTGTGGGACAAAGGTCTTGGACCCTCTGTTCAGTTACCAGATCTTCAGCTGGAGAAGTTTGTTGTAACTCCATAGATGCTGCTGGCAGAAAATCACATGTCCCTGTCAGTGTTGTGGGAGAAAGGCCGACTACCTCTTCTCTCAAGAAGGCTGAAGCCACTGTTGGTGCTGGGCAGAGCACAGTGAACTTTGGCCCTGATAGCAGCTCTTCTGCTGGAGGCTCATCAGGTTGTTCTTCCTCAGCAGAAAAGTCTATCAAATCCCATGTCTCTGCAACTGATGTCTGGGGATAGAGGTTCACCATCTCCTGTCCGTGGAACTCAGAAGATGCCATCAGTGCTGAGCAGAGCGCAATGAAGTTTGGCCCTAATCCCAACTCTTCTGCTGGGGGCTCACCCGATGGTTCTTCCTCAGCAGAAAAGTCTATCAAATCCCATGTCTCTGCAACTGGTGTCTGGGGATGGAGGTTCACCATCTCCTGTCCATGGAATCCAGAAGATGCTATCAGTGCTGGGCAGAGGTTAGCAGAGCTCTGCCCTGTTGTCAGCACTTCAGGTTTGGGGATGGCAATCTCCAGATTTTCCACTGCAGATTCTCTGGCATGCTGCTGGACAGGCACATTCCTCCATCCAAGATCATCCCATGCAGAAACAGGATCATCAAGGTCAGTCAGCACTTGCTGCATCCGCCATAAGACCTCCGCCTCCATAGCTGCGGGGGCAGGTTGGCAAAGCACACTATTGCTCTGCCACATTGCCGACTCTTCAGCCAGGATTTCAGGGTTGTCAGCTGGTATTTCCTGATAGTCCCAGGCAAAGGGAGCCCAGCCCTGGCACTGAGCAATGTCTAGCAGCCGTCTGTAGGCGATCTCTAGCTCCCATTCCTGAACGGCCAGAAACTCCAAATCTTCCTGTGCCCAGTGCACTTCCGAAATGTTAAGTAGCCCTTCTCTGAAATCCATGATTTCATCCAACCGCCACTCCAAATCACTCCCAAAGTTAGAGTCCCCTGTCAGCTTCACATACAACAGTCCCAAGCCGCCGTAGCTTAAGCCTTCCCTTGGGCTGTTATCCGCTATCCAGGGACATGCTTGGGATACATGCCACCGGAGGGCTCTGTAGCTCTCATCCAGCTTTATCTCTGCCCAGACCAGCCTGCTTAATTCAGCTGTCTGCTTCTTGTGTGGTTTTTCTCCCAAAAACCGCACCCGCAGTCCGTACTGCGACCAGTACCTTTCCTCGATGGAGGGGAGAACTTTTCCCTGGTGTCGCTGCTCACGGGCTAGCGCTTCCTTCCAGAGTTTGCAGCGAATAGAATCACACCATCCCAGCAGGACCTGCTCTGACACTGGTCCTCTGTGCTGTATCTGCATCTCTCACAACCTCCTTCTGAATTCCTCATCCATGGCGGCTGGTATCTGTACCTCTCCTCTCCTGCTATCTGGACCTTGGATCCAGATGGAAGTTTGGATGTCCCAGACTGCAGGAAGCTTTCCCACTGCTTGCCACCAATGTCACGGAACGTCCCACACTCCGCTTGAGTGCTCCCGTCATATACCACTTGCTCCCAGTCTGTATACAGATATCAGATATTCCAACCTCTCTGAGCACAAAACAAGGCGACACTTGCTTGTTGCTACCATCAACTGTTTTTATTTAGAATCAAAATTACAAGACTTTATATGCCGTTGGAACCTCCTCTAACAATACAACTGTAACCTAATTAACATGAGCTAATTAACTAATCCTTTATACAGCCTAGGTGATTGAGACATGTCCTTTTGCCCAGACTGAGATAATTATCACAGGACACCTTCTCACAATAGCAGCAGCTCCAATAGGAGTCGTCCCGTCTCCTACATTGTATAGAGGACAATGTCATCAGCTCATTCAATTAACATAAACACAAGTAGTTGGAGTGGATGACACCAGCATTTCCTCACAGGATGTGTCCCAACAGAATGAATCAGTCTTATCATTCTAATATGGCATATAAAGGGTTCCCAGAGTCTGTGTGTTTTGGGGGGACATGGAGCTGAATCCAAAGTAACACCAACCCCAGGGTCCCCAGGCATACAGCTCACAGAGAGCACCATTCCCCCAAATGCTAGGGCCCATAATCAAAAGGCAACAGGCTTGCATTCAGTCCTCTCCAACTGCCTCTGTCCCGGCTAGGTCTGTCACATATATAAAGTGTTTAGGATCTTTAAAAGAATAGGATCCTACAATGTGACTTAACATGAATTTATAGTGAGCAAAATATCAAATGATAAAAAAGTCAAATAATAAACAAACAGCATATATTGCAAATGCATGTGAAAAAAAGGAAGAAATCTGAAAAAAACAAAAGTCCATGCAGGAATGTTCAATCCATAGGTAGATACAACAAAGCACCCATTCGAGAGAAATGTGAAGAAAAAACGCCAATAGATGATCCACCATGAAGTGAGTATATAGATTCTGCTTACCAGACGGCGATGACTGCTATTACGGCAGTCTTGCCCAGCATAGGGATTAGGGTCTCCCAAAACCGAGGATACAACACAGGAACAACAGCTTTAACAGTCGGTCGTTACCGGAAACATAAAACAGAATACTCCCATAGCGTAAAAACGTATGACAAAAGGGGATTTATTAAAATAAAAGGAATCACACTTACAATGTTGTGGAGAACATAAAGCGTAAGGGATATCATACAAGCAGCGGTGTCTCCGTATGCCGCGATTCACTTCCTACACTCGTAAGCCCATCCAAGAACGTGATGACGTCACCGTCGTAGGGAGGAGCCTAAGACGGTGACGTCATCACGTTCTTGGATGGGCTTACGAGTGTAGGAAGTGAATCGCGGCATACGGAGACACCGCTGCTTGTATGATATCCCTTACGCTTTATGTTCTCCACAACATTGTAAGTGTGATTCCTTTTATTTTAATAAATCCCTTTTGTCATACGTTTTTACGCTATGGGAGTATTCTGTTTTATGTTTCTGGTAACGACCGACTGTTAAAGCTGTTGTTCCTGTGTTGTATCCTCGGTTTTGGGAGACCCTAATCCCTATGCTGGGCGAGACTGCCGTAATAGCAGTCATCGCCGTCCGGTAAGCAGAATCTATATACTCACTTCATGGTGGATCATCTATTGGCGTTTTTTCTATACATTTCTCTCTGATGGGTGCTTTGATGTATCTACCTATGGATTGAACATTCCTGCATGGACTTTTTTTTTTTTTTCAGATTTCTTCCTTTTTTTAAACATGCATTTGCAATATATGCTGTTTGTTTATTATTTGACTTTTTTATCATTTGATATTTTGCTCACTATAAATTCATGTTAAGTCACATTGTAGGATCCTATTCTTTTAAAGATCCTATACACTTTATATATATATATTTAGCGCTGCACTTTTCATTGTTTTATTACTGTGTGGGCAGGACAAGTTTTCTGGAAGTGTGTGTCTTACAACTTGATAAGATCAATTCTTGAACACTAAGGTAAAGCCAATAAAAGGCAACAAAAATGATAATCCAGTGGCATTTAATAGCATGGTTACAGTTTAGTAAACCTCCACTCACCTAATTTTAGGAAAGTGAACTTCAACCGTGATCCCAAATGTGCTTAGGTGTCTGTACTTACCTTAACCATGGTTCTTCTTGGCCCTGATCCAATGTTGTACATTCTAGAAAATCCCAAGCAAAGAAAGTGGAATTCACAGATCTAAAGTGTCCCAACGTGGCACTGCACAGGCCTACCTTACCTACTCAAGGGCCAGAGTCAGATGGCAGAGTTAACGGTTACCCAAACATTTCAGAGTGTCAGAGCATAAGTTCAAAATATACTCCCAGATAATAAAAGGGTGAAAACATAGTATATTGTTCTAAAGTATGCAATTTTTTCAACAGAAAAATTGACCCAAGCAGAAATGAAAATCAAAAGCTTTATTAAATAAATTGGTTCACAACTTTATTTCATAATTCGATGCTGCTTTTATGACAAACCACTAAATTTACAGAGCCTGCCCACTTGTGTTGAAAAAAGAGCTCTAGGAAATATTGTAAAGCACTGACTGGCTACTGTCTTATTGTAGCATCCATAATGAGCACAACCCTAAAATCCCCCCAAAATGCAGCTAAAATTAAAAACCACATTGGAAAATACACTATAGCTAAAACAGAAATACTTATATATAAATTAAATCTGACTTGTCACAAGAATGAACATCCAAATCGGTTAGTGTATTGTTCAGTTTAAGTGCAATCAGTTACCACAGAAATCTATAGTCTGGCGTAAATAACTTAGGCTATATCTTCCTATAAAGACTACAGTTTTTACTGGAGTACCCAACAAAAAAACAAAACAAAAAAAAAAAAACAACAGTATGTTTACTTAAAAATAAAATTGAAAAAAGTAGGAAAATATAACTTCTGCAAAACAAAATAAAAAGGCATACAAAATGTATAAACCTAAACCAACATTGGAATTAAGATTTTCCAGCAATAAAAAGAAAGAAATATTGTCCTGACAAGCAGGCCAGCACAGTGTAATAAATTGTGCTCTGCACAAAATATAATGTGGCACCATATAACTTTAATGCTGAGTTAGGCAGTTATTAAAGTAAACCTCAGAAGCTCTTCCAATATTAAAAACAGTCTACTTAGAAGACCCATCATTTGATAAACTGCACCCAAGGCCGTCTCCACAGTCCCAGCTTCAGCTGGGGAGCATCAACAGCTTTGGACTGTTTGCGATTATGTATGCAGTAAACTTAAGCCTATGTGATCGTATCTTAGCTTAGGTGGCTGGAACATTTACAACATTCGTGAGTACTTAAAGTAAACCTGTCATAAAAAATATACAAAGAATGCTATTGTTGACCTGTTTGGGAAGGTGGATAATCATCTCCCTGAGCTTCTGTCTTCACTAAAGCCTGGTACCAAAAACTGACAGCTCAAGTAGCAGCTGCTTCGCTAACAATCCGATATTAGTACAGTGATCTCCCCTGCTGAGCCATTGTGTTCTGACAGGGGAAACACTCGGGTCAGCGCTCGCAGCCATTGGCTGAGAGCATTGATCGGGAACAGGTCGTCAAACCTTTTTCGGTCATTAACCTTCGACAGAAGCCGGCTGCTGTACAAAAGGGCCGAATGTCGGTCGGTTGCTACTGAACCGGTCAATATTCGGCCTGTGTGTACTAGGCTTTAGAAAGCTGCTATCTACAAACTAGTATGCAGCCATTGAAATCAGATTTGCATACTTGTTCTGTGTGATGGACTTATTAGCTATTGAAGCCAGAGAATGAGAAAAACAAAAACTTGCAGCTTCCAAAACAAATTGATTAGGTTGTGCCCACAAAACTTTAACGAAAGCACTATATAAATTAAAAATGTTTATGCAACAAAATATATAGAAGAAAAACAACCACTACTTCTGATGGAATGCACACAAAACTTATTTCATAGTGTCCTTTCTTACTGGAAACCATCAGAAATTCTCCTTACTTCATTAAACATTACAACAGAACAGTCCTGAATTAAAAAAAAAAAAAAAAAAAAAAATGGTTTGACTCGTGCTGCAGTTGAAGCTTCCCGTGCTCTGATCCTGTGTGAACACTGCATTTACTTAACAGTGATGCAGAGGGGATGTTGGTAATATGGTTGCATTTTAGTTGTTCTAATATTGGGGGGAAAGAAATGTAAACAATTTTAATGGTTTCAATAACTCCTTATTTTAGGCAATGCCTTCTTTTTTAATTAGAGTGTAGTTCTCCTGTAAGGATGTCAAATTTCACAACCAAGAAAGTCTAAATTCAAAATATACAGTCTGTTTAGAAAACCCTATGCACGCAAAGTATTTTTTGCATATGCCATGCAAAATTAACAAAATTACCCCTTTTCCAGGTCATTTCTTAAAAAAAAAAAAAAAAAAGCTAATCAAAACGATAAATATTCTTGCTTATTGAATAAATAATTTTCAAGGAAATAATTCAAATTGGTTTTCAAATGGCAAATCAATTACTCAACCTTTTCTTGGAATATTATAAAGGGTCAATAAGCCTAAAAGAAAACTGGCTTACAGAATAGATCTGGCCAGCAGTGAAATTAAAGAATACTGAATTTACCCTTTCTTCAGCTTACTATGACAATAATACGTAAATTGGTTTCAGTCAGCTACACAGTTAGCTAAAATGCATTATACAACCTGTTTATGGGTTAATGGCCCTCTTGACAAATCATATATATGCATTATGCACTTGAAAAGCAGTTTGACCTAAAAACCCAGAAAACAGCCCAGAGCCCTCTAATTACATATGGAAAAAATGTACTGTTTACTAGCTAGATAATAAATTGTCCAAAAGGAGTTTATTAACCTACATCCTGCAAGCAGCTTTTTCCATATTAATAGGGAACCATAGACAAGCTTGCTTTAATTATAAAATTAAATACACTATACAGTAAAATGATCATGAAGCAGCCTTGAAGGCGAACATCTCGTCAGTGCAACAGCCCTGCTGTAAAGCCTCAGATTTTTCAGGTCACACGCATCATACAATGAAGTAGCTGGTGATATCGATAGGAATTAAAAAAAAAAAAAAAAATGTATATACATACACACACACACACACTCACTGTAGATCGTGCTTTCCTGGTGGATAATATAAAAGTAAGCAACAAATCCTGAAAACCAGTCTTTGTTCAGTAGTGTCAGATACCTATGCAGTTATTTACTCAACTTGCTTTCATCTTAACTCAGATGAATACTGTGCCCTAGAGTACATAACACAAGTATTATTCCATCTGTCCACACCCCTCCTCAAATTTGAAAGATATTCTTGAGGTTATTCTCCACTTAGTATACGCTCTATCTCCTCTAAGCGCTTCAAAGCGGCCACTCTTTTATTTTCAATGTCTTTGATTTCTTTTGTTGATTTCTGCTTTATTTCTTTGTCTGTATTTTTCTCCTGATGACTTTTAGACTTCAGAGGTCCTTTGTTTTTTGTTTTTGTTGGTGGACTAGTTTTTGGTATATTGCTATCCTCTTTCAATTTTTCAGACGGAGTTTTTTTTTTTCCCGTCTCGCCGTTCTCCCTCCCTTGTCCTTCAGATGATTGTGGAGAAGCTGTTGCCCCAGGCACAGCCTGTCCAGCATTGGCAGCATTTAGTGCCATTATTTTACCCCGCACTATGCTGAGATGACGTTGTATGTATTCCTCATGGGGGGCTAAGGCTAAGGTCTCGACAAGGCACCTTTCAGCTTTTAAGAGATCCCTCTCCTCAAAATAAACCACACAGAGATTGTGTTTTCCTTGGACGTTTTTGGGATCCATTTCTATAATTTTTTCAAAACATTTTTTAGCTCCTTTAATGTCTTTCTTTTGATTCATAAGGATGTCTCCTTTAAGTATAAGTCCTTTAATATGGTCTGGGTAATGCCGAAGCAGCTCATCCAGGACAGGAAGAGCCTCCAGTTCCCTTGCAGTCTGGGAATAGAGAAGGGCCAAGTTAAAGAGTGCACTTCGGAAACCATGCTGTAACCGTATTGCTTTCTTCATCCATTTTTCAGCTTCTAAATCCTTTTTCTCATCCATAGCTAGCATGCCCAAATTAAAATACCCATTTGCATCACTTGGTTCTTCCTCAATATATGTTAAAAGTCTTTTCTTGGCCTCTGGTCGTAATTTAGGATTCCCTTAAAAAAAAAAAAAAAAAATTATCAGTACTAAAAAAATTAATTCATAAAAGATAGATGAAAAGGTAATTAAAATGTATTAAAGACACATGTTCCTATAGCCTTTGCAGATTCAGAAAATACACATATTTACCATCATATATGCGGTTGGGATAGTATTAGGTAGCAAATTAAAGCGGTATTGAATCCAAAAACAAAAATGTAATACACTGCAGCTTACCAATCCCTTAGATGTGGCGGCTACTTTAGTTTTCTTTTTTTTTTTTAGTCCCCCCTCCCCCCTTTATTTCACCTGGTGATCTGGCCAGTAACACACTTCTGACTTGGGGTGTGTGCACTGTGAATAAAGTAGTAAAGTGGACGCCTTGGGACAGCAGAACAGTCAGTCTGGGGAGAGGGTAGTGTTAAAGGATAGGTTCATCTATGTAAAAAACAAAAAAAAAAAAAAACGCAAATCTTTTTGTAAAATATACACTTTTTTTTTTTTTTTTTTTAAACTAGGAGCCTGCAAACCATTGCACCCGCAATCAGCAGATCACAGGTGCAATGCAAGGCTCTTGCAGACTGTCAGGGTAAGTGGTCTGCTTGTACCGTTTACGAGGCAGGCAGGTACACACTGACAGGGAACATCAAATACCTAGAGTGCTCAACAGCTCCCTGGTAGTTCATTTAGAACTACAAGCCATACATGTAGTAATCACATTTACAGAACTCTGAAAGAATGACGCGGCCGGGTGGACAGAGCTCTGCACGACCGCATTTTTTTAAAATTGTGACAGCAAATGCAGGGAGTCACAATGGGGGATCAGGGTGCATGGGCTGCTGCAACAGTAACAGGTTACAAAAGGTGAACTTATCCTTTAAGCAAGGTACAGTTGTGCTCCAAAGTTTACATACCCTGGCAGAATTTATAATTTCTTGGCCATTTTTCAGAGAATATGAACACAAAAACTTTTTTCACTCATGGTTAGTGTTTTGCTGAAGCCATTTATTATCAATCAACTGTTTACTCTTTAAATCATGACAACAGAAACTACCCAAATGACCCTGATCAAAAGTTTATATACCCTGGTGATTTTGACCTGATAACATGCACACAAGTTGACACAAAGGGGCTTGAGTGGCTATTAAAAAGGTAACCATCCTCACCCGTGATCTGTTTGCTTGTAATTAGTGTGTGTGTATAAAAAGTCAATGAATTTCTGGACTCCTGACAGACCCTTGCATCTTTCATCCAGTGCTGCACTGACATTTCTGGATTCTGAGTCATGGGGAAAACAAAAGAATTGTCAAAGGATCTGCGGGAAAAGGTAGTTGAACTGTATAAAACAGGAAAGGGATATAAAAAGATATCCAAGGAATGGAGAATGCCAATCACCAGTGTTCAAACTGTAATCAAGAAGTGGAAAATGAGGGGTTCTGTTGAAACCAAACCACGGTCAGGTAGACCAGTTAATATTTCAGCCACAACTGAAAGGAAAATTGTTCGGGTTGCAAAAAAAACACACAAATAACTTCAGGGTTACATACAGGACTCTAAAGACATGTGGCGTGACTGTTTTTAAGATGCACAATAAGGAGGCACTTGAAGAAAGATGGGCTGCATGGTCGAGTTGCCAGAAGAAAGCCATTACTACGCAAATGCCACAAAGTATCCCGCTTACAATATGCCAAACAGCACAGAGACAAGGCCTCAAACCTTCTGGCACAGTCATTTGAAGTGATGAGACCAAAATTTATCTTGTTGGCCACAACCATAAATGCTTCAGTTGGAGAGTTGTCACGATGAAAGGTACACCATTCCTACTGTGAAACACAGGAGGTGGATCACTGATGTTTTGGGGATGTGTGAGCTACAAAGGCACAGAAAATTTGGTCAAAATTGATGGCAAGATGAATGAAATATGTTATTAAAAAAATACTGGAAGAATATTTGCATTCATCAGCCAGTAAGCTGCGCATGGGACATACTTGGACATTCCAACAGAACTATGATCCAAAACACAAGGCCAAGTCGACCTGTCATTGGCTACAGCAGAATAAAGTGAAGGTTCTAGAGTGGCCATCTCAGTCTCCTGACATCAATATCATTGAGCCACTCCGGGGAGATCAAAAATGTGCAGGTCATGCAAGACAGCCCAAGAATTTATAGGAACTGGAGGCCTTTTGCCAAGAGGAATGGGCAGCTTTACCATCTGAGAAGATAAAGAGCCTCATCCACAAAAAACACAAAAAATACTTCAAGCTGTCATTGATGTTAAAGGGGGCAATACACGGTATTAAGAACTGAGGTATGTAAACTTTTGATCAGGGTCATTTGGGTAGTTTCTGTTGTCATTATGATTTAAAAAGGAGTAAACACAGCTGATTTATAATAAATGGCTTCAGCCAAACACTAACCACGAGTGAAAGAAAAGTTTATGTTTTATCATTCATATTCTCAGAAAATTGGCCAAGAAATCATATTCTACCAAGGTATGTAAACTTTTGAGCACAACTGTATACAAGCACAGTGAACTTCTGGAATTACCTTACAATTTAAAATGTGCTAGTTTACAATGGACTAAGTCCAAAGCGTCTACCATCTCATGCATTTCTCTTTATTTTGAACTGACACTTTTACTGAGCACCAGGAGTACAGCCCACAAAGTCCACATAAAAATTCTTAATAGTATAAAAATGGTGCTCCGTATCCCCTTAGTAGAAAGAAGTGAATTTCCTCATCTGGATATCATCACCAACACCTCGAGCATGGATAATCCCCGTTGGTAATAAAGTCACCAAAAATAAGTGATAAACGGGGCTTGTGTCACCATACACTATAAGATGATCTCCAATCCAGATTCCCCCAAGCACGATGCAATTGCAACAGGCACTAGAGCCTGTAATCACTTGAGACTTGAAAACGACTCCTGTCCCCGGATTAGAATAGTTTTTCTATTGGGCAATTCATAAAGTGCATCCATTCAGAGGTATTGGTGTCCCCTAGTCTGCCGTGCACAGAGATCTGGTTCCAGGATGTGTGAAACCGACAGGCAGACTCCTGCCTGTCAGGTGAGAGTGTTCGGGTGGTGCCGGCGGGTAGAGGGGAAGGAGAAGAGCGGATACATGTCCGCTCTCTTCCCCTTTTCGCAGTGACCCGGAAAGTGACATCTCTGATGTTACTTCCGGGTCACGTTCTCAGTGTCCCCGGCTCGCTTTGCCAGTGTAGGATGTTTTGCAATGCGAGCGATCTGCTTTGCAAAACATTAAGTAAAACACAGGAGAGATATGTAGGGTCATTTTACTCTCTAGGGTGTCCGTTTTCAGAAAATAAATAAGGTTTGGGGTTTTGTGTACTCTTCAGGCCTAAAATTATTTTTTTAAATAGGTGTGCAAAAAATGCAAAAACGGCTCTGGCAGCGAAAGGGTTAAAGCAATATTATGCTATGTGTGGAATGCTTCCTTTTAACCTCATAGTCCACTGATTGAACTGAGCAATGTGTGGATGCCGTTGCAGACGAGATCACCTTGAGGCAGATGTCCTATGAGCCATTTGTGCAGATGATGTTGAGATCAGGGCTTTGTGGGGTCAAACCATCTCTTCCAGGACTCCTAATGCCATGTACACACGACCGGTTTTGCCGTACTTGCTTCAGAGCAAGCGTCGTTTTTGGTCCGTTGGAAGAGCATACAAAGCATTTTTCGCGATAGGAATTGGTTCCGTCGGAAACATTTAGAACATGTTCTATTTCTAGGTCCGTCAGAATTTAAAAAAAAAAGTCCGATGGAGGCACACACACGCACACGATCGGAATAGAAGATGAAAATCTTCCGTTTGACTTTTTCTGTCGGACATTCCGCTCGTGTGTACGCGGCTTTAATCTCCTTTACTATGAAGATAGTTCTTAATTACATTGGCTGCATGTTAGGGGGGGGGGGGGGGTCCGGTGTCTTGTTGCAGAATAAATTGGGGGCCAGTCACATGCCTCCCTGATGGTATGGCATGATAAATATCTGGATGTATTTCTCAGCATTGAGTAAACCAATAATCCTGACCAAATCTCTCTATTTGCAGAAATGCAGCCCCAAACTTGCAATGAACTGTGATTGGCCCCAAATGTATTATGCAGCAAGACAATGACCCCAAACATACAGCCAATGTCATTAAGAACTATCTTCAGCGTAAACAAGGAGTCCTGGAAGTGATGGTTTGGCCCCCACAGAGCCACAATCTCAACATTGAGTCGGTCTGGGATTATATGGAGACAGATTTCGGGCAGACTATATCCACAGAAGTTCTGTGCTTACTTCCCCAGGATGTTTGGAATAACTTACCTGCCAAGTTCCTTAAAAAATTGGGTGCACAAACACTGGGTGTACCTAGAAGAATTGATGCTGGTTTACAGCAAAGGGTTGTCACACCAAATATTGATTTGATTTAAATTTTTCTTCTGCCTGCCTAAAACTTTTGCACAGTACTGTGTGTGTATATCCCTACATATACCTACACCTACACACACACACACACACACACACACACACACAATATATTACCCTAGGTATTTGGACGCCTGCCTTTGCATGCACATGAACTTTAATGGCATCCCAGTCTTAGTCCGTAGGATTCAATATAGAGTTGGCCCACCCTTTGCAACTATAACAGCATCAACTCCTCTGGGAAGGCTGTCCACAAGGTTTAGGAGTGTGTCTATGGTTTAGGTTTGTTTTATTAATGAAAATAGAATTTTTGACCTGTAAAATCTATTTCTTGCGGTACATCACAGGACACAGCCGCTTTAGTGATCCTTACTATCAGGGTTATGCACCACCTACAAAACGAGACAGAAATTTCCCTCCCAGGCATAACCCCTCCCCTGGCAGAAAGATGTCTGTTTTGTAGCAAACCATAAACTAAAAACACAGAGAGAGGGATCTCTGTGTCCTGAGATATACTTCAAAAAACAGATTTTACAAGCAAGTAAAAAATCCTATTTTTTTTAAATTTTACATCTAAGGACACAGAACAGCTTTAGTAATTCTTACTATCAAAGATGTACCAAAGCACTTAAATGAGGGGAAGGGAACACAGTAACAAGGCAACAGGTCAACCAAAAAACAAACCAGGAATAGGAAAGAACCTCAGGCAGCAGCCTGTACATCACTGGACCAAAAGTAGTATACTCAGCAGCCCTAACATCTACCTGGTAGAAACCAGTAAAGGTGTGAACCAAAGATCGAGTAGCAGCCTTGCAAACTTGAGAAACAGAATCTTGGTGACAAAAGGCCCAGGAAGCACCTACACTTCTGGTAGAATAAGCCTTTAACAGGAAAGGACAATCCCTTCCTTTCAGACCGTAAGAAGAGGGAATCAGAGTGCTTAACCACTGAATTTGATCTCAGGTAGGTTCAGACAGCAAGGAGCACATCTTAAGTGTAGACAGCCTTGTCCCCCAGTGACCGAAGCCTAGGACTAAAAAGGAAGGCAAGACAATGACTTAATTGGAATGGAAAGCCAAGCCAACCTTACACAAGAAGAACAGCTCAGGTTGAGACACCATGTAGCCATGGTGGAGCACCAGAAACTGCTCCTTATGCAAAAGGGTTGCCTGTTCCAAAACAGCCAAACTAATAGCTACCAGAAACAACCTTCCTCATGAAAAGAGCCAAAGGAAGTCTTGAGGCAGTACAAAACAGAGGTTTTTGTAATACAAAAAGATCCAAATTGGGACAGTGAAGAGATCTGAATAGAATCCGTGGAACTTTTTGACCTCTGGTACTGGAATAATCATTCCTTGACAAAAAAGATGATCAAGAGCCTACAAAAGAGCTAATCTTTTCTGTCAATTCAAAGAAACAATTTGAAAGCATGAAGTGAGGAGGGGGAAGTTCTAAAACTTTAGATTGTAGCCTCGAGCCACCATACAATGGACCCACTTGTCTGCTATTTCCCCTTGCCAAACTTCCGTATAAGCCTG
Source organism: Aquarana catesbeiana (assembly GCF_042186555.1). Lineage (NCBI taxonomy): Eukaryota > Metazoa > Chordata > Amphibia > Anura > Ranidae > Aquarana > Aquarana catesbeiana. The sequence continues at coordinate 289,957,492 of NC_133326.1, forward strand.
CAAATCTCCCCCTACACACATAAGTGGAACACCCCTTCACTGGGAAGAGGATTTGGGAGTCTATTTTTGCTCGCTTGGAGGCCAAAGACTTTAATCGAACTGAGACTATGGAAGTGAAGGCCTGGGGTAGCGGTAGCGAAAGAAACGTCTCAAGACAGAAGTGGACAGAGCAGCCAATCTTTGAGGTGTGTGCTTGCCCTTCAACTTAAGTGGTAAAAGAGAACTTTTGGTGCCTGAAATCGTGTAGATATACTTATCTGGGATCAGGCTCAAAACATTTTCCCCATGAAAAGTAAAAATCCTTCTGGTTGAATTTGGGCTCTTTATAAGGGTCATTACTACAAATGATGAGGCTGATTTACTAAAGGAGTTGAGAATCTCAAAAATAGTAAAGATTCACATTAATGCAAATTCCTGTATATTTCATTGTACGAAACTGGAAAATTGAACTGAATTTTCATTCTTCTTTTGGCTGAAGATCATCAAGCCCTGTTAACTTTATGTATGGGAAAACAGATTACTACACAAAAGATTTATTAAAACATACCAGATTCCTGCATGAGTAAGGCAGAGTTGAACAAAGCCAACTTATGTCTCCGATTCAGATCAAGTGCTTGATTGAAGTTCTTCAATGCTTCATTTGGATCTTTCAATTCAATATAAACAATAGCAAGGTTGTACCATAAATCTGCATTTGCTGCATCAAGTTCCAAAGCCTTGATATAAGCTTCTTTAGCTTCTAAAGGTCTGTTCATTTTTAACAGTAATTCTCCCCTAAACAAAAAGAAGAGAAAAAAAAAATCTTGAAAGTTCAAATTTCCAAACCTATAAACAGAGACATTCAATCATTCCCATAAAAGGTCATAGGATTCCTGTCAAACAGGGTGAAACCACCCTGAAAGACAAAAGACTCACACATTATAAAAGTGAATTTAGGGTTTGGCTTGTGGAATGCGAGGATGCACTTTATAGAAGAAAAATATGGCGTATCTCTGATGAAGTACAGTATATTGTTATTGAATTTGTACCGATTTTGAGAGGGAGAGATTGGGAGTTATTGCTTAAACTACGGAAGTCTAAATTAGATACATATGAATTTCTCTGGTACACTTGTTTATGCATAGTTTTGCATTGGGCTTCACTGATTTAACGTACAAATAAAGGCTCCTTTTATGACAGTCTAAAAATGTTCCACATCCATTTACTATGTGATGCACAAGCCTGATAAAGAAAATGAAAAACCTGCTTTAACCTCCCTGACTGAGTTAAATCCTCCTTCATTTGTGTCTCACATCCCCCCCCCCCCCCTCCCAGACACTGCAGCTCACAGTGGGGTTTCAGCAACAGAGGCAGTGCTGTCAATCCAGAAAGCAATGGGCATAAATGGGTGTGGCCAGGTGCTGATCGACATAATAAAGGCTTTTCTCAATGCTGATAGCCATGCCCCCATGGCATTTTTCTCATCGCCTACCTGAAAGTGACAACTTTGCTTTGATATTAGAAACAACGTAGCATTGTTGCCACACGATCATTACAGGAAGGTGCATTACTTAGACTTCACTGGCAGGATCCACAGGTATTTATAAGACATTGCAGGGCACTAAGAGAAAACTAAGCACAAATACACCAACATGTGCTGCAGCACTGTTTTTTTTAATGGAAGGCCATAGTTATACTTTAATTTAAACTGCAATGAAATGTTCCATGTATGCTATCCAATCATATAAATAAATGTTTAAAAGTGGTTGTAAATGCTTACATATACCCACTGAAGTGACTAGCTTCAGACAATATACATAGATTAAACAAATTCCCCTATTTAAGTTGTAGCCGTTTATCTGCAGCCTTCTCTCCTCTACAGCCTCCTGAAGCACACATTTTACACAGCATTTCAGATATCTAGAAGGCAGGGGGTGGTGATCTGAAGTCTGCATACAGCAGGGAGCTGAGCTGAGTGTACTTTGAGACCTGAGTGGAGGGAATGGAACACCCCCTCTTCGCACAGGGGATTTTGTGTTGCTCGCATAATCTGCCAGAAATGACTAATGCAGATTGCAGAGGGAAGATAGAGCAGATTGAAATTAAACTAGGTGCTTCGGATTAAGGATAGTACACAATATAAAGGGGTATGATTTGTTCATTTCAGAGGTTTGCAACCACTTTAAATTCTTACTAGATTACTGTTTTTTTGGTCAATGAATGATGATTGTGCTGTGTGTTTTTCCCAAGCCTCCAACACAAAAACGAAGACTCATTTTCTACATGTGAATCCTATATTAACGGAAACAGCGCTGCATCACCTGAAACGGTTCTTTGCAGGCTTTCATTTCCCCAGCACTACCATCTTGCTTGTGGAAAGCTGGTTATGACGCTATTTCATAACTGACTTAGCACTACGCTTGTGTGAGGCGTGCTACACCTCCTCAAATTCAAAGTTCTGGAGAATAAAAATAGATAATGGTTCCAGTAGCGTCTGCTGGATAAAATGGTTTGACTAAGAAGAGACTCTTCAAACAGCGGATCATCTAAATGTGGAAGTAAAGTCCACCTTTTAACTTGTACCTACAGGTAAGCCTATAATAAGGCTTACCTGTAGGTACAGTGAATATCTCCTAAACTTGCACTGTTTAGGAGATATTCACATGGGATGCAGCCGATGACATCATTGGCGCATGCGCTCTGAGAGAATGGCATACCCATGCCGTAACTTCAGAGCTCTGTGCTGGGGTTCCTGTGCATGCATCATCACCTGGAAGGAAGACCGCGTGAAGATAGAAGTGCCAGGTAGCCGTAAGAGCTCTGTGCTGGAGGGCTCTGTGTGCAGGCAAGTCATTCGTAATGTGCTAGTATGTAGTGCATATTAGTACATTGTGACTTAAACCTTCAGGGGGCACAATTTTTTGTTACCTTTGTGGTGGTTTATTACCGTTTTAAAAGGGACCACACACCTGTTTCTTCTAGTGTGTAGTCTCAAGAGGACAGTACATTGCTAGTGTACACTGTGACAGATTATTTCCCAAATGCAACAGTTTTCCAAGGCCTGAATGCAAACATTTGAGCTCACAATTGGATCAGTTTGCTTTGATTACATTGAGAACAGAAAGTGAACTGTTAAATTACATTTGGTAATGTTCTAATGCCCAATGCCCGTGCTGCACTGGATTCCCACTTGTAATCATTGAACTTGTTGCTCCATTTGCCTAAACCATTTCTCTAATTTTCTGAGTGCAGCTGCCACTGAATAAATTTTCATTTAATTTACAGTTGTTTGTTTTATAGCTTTTCCAACGTACTTATTAGTCAACACTTATGAGTTTGCTACAAAAGTAAGAAATTATTAAGGAATATAACATGCATAACAAGTCTTACTAAAGAGAAATGACAAGCCTTTAGCAGAATTAGGATGACCATCACATAGTAAGACACGGGGAAAATCTTGGATGATAAATTTGGACATGGTAACAAGGGGGCATGAAGGGATCAGACTATTTGCATTCCCGAGAGGATATACACAGGGACAAGTGTTGTTAGGCTAGAACGTGAAGAATTAATAGACGTCTTGTAGGCGATTAGTGGTTTGATGTAATTCTGGAAACAATACAGAGCCAATGTACCGAATAGCTATGGGTGGAGGTGTCTGAAGTGTTTGGTAGGCAAGAAAAGTTTCACAGCTGCATTTATGACTGACTGAAGCAATGCCAACTAAGAGGTAAGCTTATTAGTAATGATAAACACAGATTAATATTTTAGTACTTTAATTAGTAAAGTATGTGAAATATGCATTTCAATTGAAAGTTCATAATTCCGATAGAGCTTTAATGTAGGCGCGAAGGAGAACAAAGGTCTAATGGGCTTGCTGCAAGGCTAACATAGCTACATTGTTTCAGGTACACAAGTGTTAATTACAGTCTGCAATCACACAACTGTAGACCCCATTAGTGAGGACAGCATTGCTAAGGTTAGCCAGTAGTGTGTTAGTGCTAGGGCAAAGATATTGTGTTGGAAGTTCAAATTACCAATTACATTGCCCAGGGTTACAGCATACATTACAAAGATGAGAGGACTAAGCAAAGATCCCTGTGGCATTCTCGTTTACATTAACAGCAAATAGCAGTTCAGTTCACATTGTCACGTGACTGCACCACTTTTTTATAGTATATTTATTTTAGCACCTACCCATCATTTACTGCTAGCGTGAAAGAAGCCCTATAGTTAATTTAAAGGCGGACGGGAAGGAATGCTGATGCAGGCTAACGTACCTGTACATCAGTCTGCATCAGTGGCTCCTGCGCGGCTCACAGAGAACGCACCCGGGAGCCTGGCGATTCATGTGTCACCTGGATTCACATTACCGCTGTGTCTGGGTGATCATATGGTGTTTTACCATGTGATTGCTGTTGTGTCCAATTACAGCAATCACATAGTAAACAATGTAAAGTGAAAGTAAAGATCAGTATTCTCTGCTCTCACTGAGAGCATAGAAGACTAATGCTGCAGCCTGTGAGTGTACAGCAGCCTGTCATACTGCATGTACACTCACAGACTGCAGTTCCAGCCTACCCCAGTGTCCCTGATCACTGCCCCAGTGAAATGTAAACAAATAGCAGCCAGCCACTGTCACTTATTCCATTCACATGTCCTGACCTCTGTCATACTAGCGCCCAATCCCTGCCATAAACATACCAGCGCCCTGATCAATACCATGTCATACAGCGCCCTGATCACTGCCATACCCCCTACCGGTGTTCTGATTACCATCATACCAGCATCCTGATCAGGGCCATACCAGCGGCCTGATCACGGCCATACCAGCGGCCTGATCACGGCCATACCAGCGGCCTGATCACGGCCATAACAGCGGCCTGATCACGGCCATAACAGCGGCCTGATCACGGCCATAACAGCGGCCTGATCACGGCCATAACAGCGGCCTGATCACAGCCATACGTCATACCAGCGGCTTGATCACTGCCATGTCATACCAGAGTCCGCCATTTTAGGGTTTCAACCGATCAATTTTCAGATATACAGCATCTCACAAAAGTGAGTACTTTTCATGTAACACTACTGAAGAAATTACACTTTGCTACAATGTAAAGTAGTTAGTGTACAGCTTGTATAACAGTGTAAATTTGCTGTCCCCTCAAAATAACTCAACACACAGCCATTAATGTCTAAATCGCTGGCAACAAATGTACACCCCTAAGTGAAAATGTCCAAATTTGGCCCAATTAACCATTTTCCCTCGCCAACCATGAATGCCAACATGTTCTGTGTCATACTGAAGCAAAGCATGATCCCCTCCCTTCGGGCACTGGGCCGCAGGGCAGTATTCCAACATGATAACGACCCCAAACACACCTCCAAGACGACCACTGCCTTGCTAAACGAGCTGAGGGTAAAGTTGATGGACTAGCCAAGCATGTCTCCAGACCTAAACCCTATTGAGCATCTGTAGGGCATCCGCAAATGGAAGGTGGAGGAGCGCAAGGTCTCTAACATTCACCAGCTCTGTGATGTCATCATGGAGGAGTGGAAGAGGACTCCAGTGGCAACCTGTGAAGCTCTGGTGAACTCCATGCCTAAGAGGGTTAAGGCAGTGCTGAAAAATAATGGTGGCCACACAAAATATTGACACTTTAGGCCCAATTTGGACATTTTCATTTAGGGGTGTACTCACTTTTGTTGCCAGCGGTTTAGACATTAACGGCTGTGTGTTGAGTTATTTTTAGGGGACAGCAAATTTACACTGTTATACAAGCTGTACACTAACTACTTTACATTGTGGCAAAGTATCATTTCTTCAGTGTTGTCACATGAAAAGATATAATAAAATATTTACAAAAATGTGAGGGGTGTGCTCACTTTTGTAAAATACTGTATATATACACACACACACACAGGTGTTCCCATACCTTTAAATAATTTCATTGTGTTTTAGTGCACAGTCCCCTTGGAAGTCAAAAATACAGCCTTCTTTATCCTGTGAGGAGCCCTCTGTTCACCTCATATTCTGTTCTTAAGACCAGTGGCCTCTGTGCACTCTATCCCCTTGGCCACTGGTCTTGCACATTTTCCCCTGGTTCTCAGAAAAGTGAGCGGCGAGATTACATCACCACTTGCTGCAGAAGGATGGTTTCAAACTCTTGGTCTGATTCGCCCACTGTAGAGCATAGGCCAGGAGTCGGATTCTTCCCATACATGCCCACGGTCTTGCCTACACTGCCGCCCATTCAGTGTGTGGGTGGATCGGACTGGGAGTCTGAGACCAATTGTTCAGCTCACTGCATCAAGAGCTTGCTTTACTGAGAACCACAGACTGAATGGGCGTAAACATGGGCTGGACTGTGGTCATGTAGGAGCAGAATAAGATGGCTTGTCCCTCTAAGCTGCAGGAGTCTGAGACCCTACTCTGTGCAATAGTTTTGCATAGGAGGAGCCCTGCTCCTCTTTTTTGGGTTCACCACCTGCGCTCCTGACTTCTCCCCCTACGAGTACCCTTAATAGCAAGCCTCTTGCTATGGGGGCACTTGAGCAGGTTTTCTCCTGAGCCACGCTCTGTCTCTCCATTCAAACACACAGCCCGGCTTGGCCCTGCTAGCTCATTGGCTCACTAGCTGTGATTGACAACAGCAGGAGCCAATGACTCCTGCTGCTGCGTGAGCCAACGAGGAGAGAGAGACCCTGGAGAGCCGCTGCTCTCATGCACATCGCTGGATGGCCCCATTTGAAATTGGTAATAGGTTTGAATACAAACCTTGAAAGCATTCTTCTAACGGAACTGGTACAACCACTGCTTTTGCCTGAAGTAGGTATATGGTGGCCATTAAGTGTGCTTCCTTTTGGTTTGAAGCTGGTGGCCTGGATGGGAAAAAGTGATGGAGGCATAGATAGAAATGGATTTGTACCCCTTTGAAATGACAGATTAAACTCAGGTCTGGGATGTTTTAGATCCATAATGGCACAAAACATCGACATCCACTCCCCATTAGGAGTGGGGGGTACCCTTTCATTTTGAGGAGCATCAGCTGCAACTGTTCTAAGAGAACAGGGTAATCAAAGACATGTTTATGCTCTCTGTTCATTTGTCTTATCCAGTTACCAACAGTCTGCAAATAGACATGACAGCAAGGGCTGAAACTGCAAGGTCAAAGGAGGCCTTTAAAGGGGCTTCAAAATGCCCATCAACATCCTCAATAGGAACTGTAAGGTGTTTATTGAAAACTGAAATGGCAGGATCCACTACTGTAATATCATTTATTTTTAATATCCTCTTCCACTGAAAAAATCTCAGTGAAAACTTAGGAGTGAATGTCCTCTCAGGATTCAGCCAGTGCTCATAAAAGCAATCAATCTGTGCATGTATGGTAAAAGCCTTATTATTTAGCCAGTCTTTAGTACCCATAGGGGCTTGTTGTGGCTGTGGAGATCCGGGTGCTTCCAAGCAAAGACTAGTGCGTCCTGCATCAATTAATTTCTCCACGGTATAGAGCATTTGGCATGAAGCTGTAACTCGTGCCTCATAAAATTGCAAGGGAAGGACATTCTCCTTTACAAACTCAGAGTCCTCAATACTTTCCTCTATATCATCCTTAAGAAAGGGTGGTTTCACCTCCGATTCCCGAGCTGGGCCAGGGGGAACAGAGATTGTGTAGTGTTTGTGGCCTCTGGAAATCAAAAGTTCTAGAAGCACTGAAAGATTTCCAAATTCAGACATAGTGTCCGCTTTTAAAAATATGAAAATACCGCGCTAAGCTAGTGTCAATAAGCAATAACAAATAAAAACAATATTGACTGGTAAATATAGTGCCAAAAAAAAAAAAAAAAATCAATAATGAGACATAAATCGATCAAATCAATATAAAATAAAGTGCCAAAGTGCTAAGTGACATAATCAATAAGATAGAGCAAACCAAAAATTGTATTAAAGTCCATATAACATGCTTTAAAACTTGCCGTGATGATAAAGTGCCATAGTGCTTGTGAAAATCAATAACCAATGGATATCACAGATCCATCTACACAGAACCCAGAGTTGGTTCGCTAGTCGGTTTAGATCAAGCTTAAAGTGGATGTAAACCCAATGTCATCCTTTCTAAACTACTGCCATAGGGGTTATCTATAAGGATATACATGCCTCCCGCATGAATCTTTACCTGTCAAATGTCTCCCCTCTGTCTGTTATGAGAGCCAAAAAACTGCAGATTCTGTGGGTGGGTCTGTTGTCTGGAGCTCGGTGGGTGGAGTCGTGATGTCAGTAGACTCCCCGCCCACCTCTACACTGCCCATGTCAATATGCATTTCCTCCTGTGTATTTCTTACACTGAACTTCTGCTATGATCTCTAACATCCAGTGAAAAGACAGGAAAGTAACCACATGACTTCAGCATGCCAAATCATGCTGAGGTGTGGAACAGCCAATCCTTGCAGAGCTGCTGAAGAAAGGAGTGGGGGAGGGAATAAAAAAAATAATGTCTGTGTTTTAGGCTAGTGCATGAGATGTAAATCACCTGTCACTCACAGCAAGGGGGAGGATTTGACAAAGTTTTTGTCAGTTTGTCAAGATTTTTCTCACTGAACAATAAAAGAGGATTGCTCAGAGATGGATTAACTCTGTGTGGCAAGACTGTGCTCAAATGACAGGAAATCTTATACTCTACAGTATGATTTAAAATAAATAAATAAATAAAAAAAAAATTTCGGGTTTACGTCCACTTTAATTGCAGGGTCATGCGCCCTGAGGTGAGCACACTCACACCAGGGGGGAAAAGCACAAGAGTGGTGTCACTTGAACACGTGTGGAGTATCACTATAGCCGCGGAGGAATTGTGAATGAAATTTGGTTATTGATTTTTCAAACACTATAGCACTTTATCATCACAGCAAGATTTAGAGCATGTTATATGGACTTTAATGCAATTTTTGGTTTGCTTTATCGTATTAATTGATTAATAGCACTTTGGCACTTTATTTTATATTTATTTGACTGATTTATGTCTCATTATTGATTTTTTTGGCATTGTATTTAGCACAGCCAATACGGTTTATTTTTATTTGCTATTGCTTATTGACACTTGCTTAGCGCGGTATTTTCATACACTGTATTTAAATTGTTTAGCACGGATGTATGGATACAGAAGCCACTATAACCCAAACACTGACCTTGTTCCTGTGCTATGTCTCCTTGAAAGATGGCAGTGGGAATGCAGTAACATGCTACATTAATTTTTGGCACAAAGGGTGGACAGGGATGCGTCAGCTTGGAGGCCTGACACAGCCAACTCATAAGGGTAAGTCTAGATAGGAGGAGAAAAACCGAAGAGTTCGAATTGCTTGAGCAAAGAAAACAGAGATAAATACAGATAAATATAATAGGGGGCATCACAATAAAGTAAATGATTTTCCATTCCTCTGCATACAAGACCACATAGTGTGCTATGCACTGAGGTTTATCTTATTACAGCCAGGACCAGGTGTTAACACACAAGAAATCCCATCCTTCCCTTATCCACTGCGCTTGGCCTACTAGAGGTCCAGGCATCACCTGTCAAAGTGGGCATTCCACAGAGGGGGTCTTTAAGGTCAGGGAACCATACAATGACCATGGAACTGTAGAGCACCCTGCGGCTAACTACACATTAAACTTTTTGCCAAGGCGAGTGGTTTATTCTAGCTCCAGTGCCTGCAGCAAACATTAAAGGTTGGGTTGAGGTCCAGGTATGGTCTCAGAGGTAACACTGAAGCATCAACAGGTACCGATCTCTGAAAATGCTATATAGTGCAGGGCAAAAAGCAGTCAGATCTTGATAGACGTATCATGACAAAAATGTAATGGTTAAAAAAAAAAAAAAAAAACTTTTCTAGAGAACAGGTTCATCACCTAAGGACACTAGCAAAAAAAAAAAAAAAAAAGTGTGTCTCAATGAGTAGGAGGGGTTATATGAGTGCGCAGCCTAGAAAGTATATTTTCCAGTGTCCAGTCACCTTAAGGCAGCGTGCATATAACCCATGGTCTATGAATACAAGTCCTGTGTTCTGCACAATAGAATTAGGATAAAAATGTACACACTAATGAAACATTGGTCAGTTTATTTTCTATAATATTTTCAAATACACAGTAAACAGTTAGGCTTTATCATTAGGCCGAAAAAAATCTCACAGTCCATATCACTGTAATGGCTTTAAAAACCTATTTCAAGATAACACACAATGATATATGTTTATTTATCCATATGTCTCTTAGTAAATTGCACTGGAAGATGATAGTCTTCCTTATGAACACTTAATTGGTTCCAGGTATAGATCCTTATGATGCAATACAATCCAGAAACATCATTCCATATGGAAGAACTAGATATAGCTTGTGTGCTTGGACTACATGATGTAAAGTGTCGTTTTTTGCTTTTTACTTAGAGAAACTATAACAATTGTGGCTTAATTAAATTCTATTTTTCCAAGCTTAAAAGGTTTGCAACAGATGTTTTATATAATATACTGTATATGTAAACATCTCTGCCTTACTACAAGCTACATAATATTCATATTAGAGATGCACAAATTTTGGAGGTCGAAACAGATCGGCCGGAAAAAGTGCCTTTGGCATTTTTCCGATAAGAAAAGAAAATGTCGATAACGGCACTGAAAATGCATGCGATTTTACTACACTTATGATGTGTTTTCATAGGTCACGTGACTCAAAAACTGCATCAAAAAAATGTAACATGGGTGCAGTATTGATACGTTCTTGCTAGGTTTTCAATGCACTTCACTTGTCTTGCGCTAAAGGTGCCAATAATTGCCGGCAATAAATTCATAATAATTTAAATTCATGATAATAATTAAGTCGAATATAATACAATTATATATAAAAATATATACATTTTTTAAAAACTGTAATTTTCGGTTTTTGGCCAAGTGCATCCTGCATTTCCGGTACCAAAAATTTCCATTCAGTGCACCTCTAATTCATACAGTATGCATATTTACCTGAAGAATTATAGGTCTTATATTTTTATTTTAGTCCTGACCACAGTAAGGAAACATATTTGCAAAACCACCAATCCTTTTAACCATTTCAGCCCTGGAAGGATTTACCCACGTCCTGACCAGGCTATTTTTTGCAATACGACACTGTGTTGCTCTAACTGACAATTGTGCGGTCGTGTGACGCCGTACTCAAATAAAAATTATGTCCTTTTTTCACACAAATAGAGCTTTTTTTTGGTGGTATATGAGGACCTCTGTGGTTTTTTTTTTTTTTTCGCTATAAACAAAAAAAAGACATAATTTTGAAAAAAAAAAACAAAAAAACAAAAAAACAAAACAAAAAAAATATATTTTTTACTTTCTGCTATAAAAAACATCCAATAAAAAAAATGTAAAAAAAAATATTTCTTCATAAATTTAGACCAATATGTATTCTGCTACATATTTTTGGTAAAAAAAACCCAAAAAAAAAAAACCCAAAAAAAAAAAAAAAAAAACCAATAAAAGCATATATTGATTGGTTTGCGCAAAAGTTATAGCGCCTACAAAATAGGGAAAAGATTTACGGGGTTTTTATTATTTTTTTTTCTTTTACTAGCAATAGTGCAATCAGCGATTTTTTTTAGTGGGACTGCGACATTGCAGCGGACAGATCGGACACCTAGCTGACATTTTTGACACTTTTTTTGGAAACCAGTGACATTATTACGGTGATCAGTGCTAAAAACATGCTCCGACATTGTACTAATGACACTGGCAAGGGATTGGTTAACATCAGGAGCGATCAAGGGGTTAAAAGCGTTCCCTCAGCGTGCTCCTGTGTGGGGAGATGGGCTGCCTGGGACAACACACAGATCCGTCTTACAGCATAGCAGAAAGACAGGATCTGTGTGCGATCCCCTGTCAGAACGGAGATCTGCTTTGTTAACTGTGGCAGATCCCCATTCAGTCACTGCGAGGAACTGTCGCAGGCAGCCATCAAGCCTGCCGGACCCGTTGAATGGCTCCACCACTGGTCAATGGCTGCGCATGCGCCCACAGATCGCTGTGTACGAGCCTGACGTACACCTAGGCGATTTGCGCAGCAGTTGTAACCAGACGCAATATAACTGCGGCGGCTGGTCGACTAGTGGTTAAACATCATCCTCACACAATTGTGACTTTTTAGGATGGGATTCACACCATAGTTTAAAAAAAACTGCTTAATTTGAATAAGTCTCAAAAGCAGATATTGGCATTCACAGTACAAAGCAAAATCATTGCTTTAATGACCCCTTCCAAGCAACATAAACCCACCTTTCAATCACCCCACTCAGAGCTTACATTGGACTTACCCACAGCCTCCTTTGTTACTCTCTGGAAGCTGAAAGAAATAACAGATGAGGGAAGGAAAAGTGGAGTATGTGCTACTGGGGAAGGGAGGTTTCAAAGGGTAACTCCACTTATGATACCATCTCTCTTCAATCTGCAGCATTGTAATTTTCTGTAAAATGCAATGCAATATGGCAACCTGGAGGTGTTCTGTCCACAGATGGTGTACGGAACACCCCTAGAAATGTCAATTCCGCTTGTATGACTGGCTTGCTAATTTTCCCAGAAGTCTGCACTAGCATATAAATCAGATTTTGGGCACCCTTGCATCCTCTGCAAAAAAAAAACATCTTAGTTTTGGTGAGATACTCCCAAAGGGATCAGGACCCTACCACTTTCCTCATTAGAACCCTGTAAGCGCAGCAGCTGATCACAAATGAAAAAGTCGCTCCCTTTGCAAATGGACATAGACAAACAGATATTGCTTTAGAATAACAAAAAGTAGGAATCTGCAACAAAGTCTGTTAAAATCCCTGATATGTACACAGATAACCCAGAGGGTAATGTTTTCTTTCTCAGCATACGTGGAGTTACTCTTTAAGCAAATCAGTCGATTGGATTTGCAGAGTGCATGAACTATGCTGCAAACAAACTGCACACAAATGCAGTAAAATTTGTACTAAACAGTGAAGTACACCAAAACCTGCATATATTTAAAGAAGCCTTAGAGTCGGTTCACACTGGGGCAGCACGACTTGCAGCATGACTGCCTCAGACGACTTGAACATGACTTCTATATAGAAGTCAATGCAAGTCGCCTCAAGTCGCCGCCAAAGTGGTACAGGAACCTTTTTCTGAGTCGAGCGACTTGCGTCGCTCCGATTAGAACGGTTCCATTGTGCAGAACGGGACGCGACTTGTCAGGCGGCTAAGTCGCCTGACAAGTTGTCCCAGTGTGAACCGGCTCTTAGTGTACAGGCTTCCTTGCTATAAGCAAGAAGAATCTTGGATGGTGACTCATCCTCCAAATTCATCTATAATCCAAATGCCCACTTTTTCATACTCCAATGAGCTATAGGGCATGGAATAATCCAGCGCGCAACTCTTCAGAGCACAAAAAAAGCGTGAGTTTGGAGTTTGTGTTACAGGGGAAGCAGAAACATCTCTAGTAGCCAATATGCAAACCTAACATTATTTTTTTGAGGTAAATAGTATAACAGAGAATACTAGAATGTGCTAAACATCTACAAACTGCACTGGCAAAGTAGAAAATTGGTTTTAAAGATAGTTCCACAAAATACTGCCTCAAAACGACCATGTAAAACAAGTCAGACTCTGTGAACCAGTCTAAAAAATACAGAATATAATGAAGTATAAAAAGGCATGGCACTCAGCAGTCCTTTTAAGGCCCATACCTAGTGTAAGAATCCTAAACAGATGAGCACAGAATGAAATATTGTCATTTATCTCCTTACTTCCAACTTCTAGGTAGTTTTACATCAGGAAAAACAAAACCTCTTTGCAAGTGTTAAACGTGATGAGGAATCTACAACAGAATGGAACATCAGATGATCAAACGTTTTTTCATGTACACCAGGATGAATTCAAATGGCTTCCATGACTTCTCAAGTTCAAGATATGCAGAGAGCACCACGTTCGTTACCGCCTATAGGAATGTGTTATTGTGTGTATTATTGTGTCACTGGGCCCCTGAGGCATGACAGCATTATATATAAATAAATACACATGCACACACACTCATCGGCCACTTTATTAGGTACCCCTTGCTAGTACCGAGTCGGACCCCCTTTTGCCTTCAGAACAACTTTAATTTTTAGTGGCAGAGATTCAACAAGGTGTTGGAAACATTCCTCTGAGGTTTTTGTCCTTATTGACATGATAGCATCATCCACCACATCCCAAAGGTGCTCTATTTGATTGAGACCTGGTGACTGTGGAGGCCATTTGAGTAGTGACCTCATTTGTCTGACCAAGAAGCTGTGCATGCTCTGAAACGTGTTACCGCCCACCACCTTCACCTGATGTCACATCGGCTGCGTGCGTTCCATCTTGGTTCTAGAACCCAGGCTGCCTCATCTCATGTTCGTCTCCTCGCCAATTCATCTTACCAGGGACTCTGACAGCTGCAGGATGGCTCTCTCTCTCCCCCAGACAGACGAGCATTACAGCGGGATGAGGATAAATCATTATATGCCTATGACCTCTTGAGGACCTCTTACTATCTTGTAAGTGTTTTAATCCCATTGTGCCGCTAATAAAGCTTTTAACCACTGCACTTAGGGGCACCTTTCTCTTTCCTTTCTGAGAATAGCCTTCTTGATCCCCTTCAGTCTGGATTTCATCCTCAACACTCCACAGAAACCGCTTTCCTAAAATTAACAAACGATCAACTAATGGCCAAAACCAATTGACACTATTCTGTACTCCAACTACTGGACCTTTCTGCTGCCTTTGATACGGTGGACCACTTCCTCCTCCTCAAAAAACTCCACGCCTTTGGTCTCCATGACTGTACTCTTTGCTGGTTCTCTTCCTACTTATCCAACCGTACCCTTAGTATTACTTAGAATTCTATTCCTTCCTCCTCTCTTCCTTTCTCGGTTGGGGTCCCCCAAGGTTCTTTTCTTGGATCTCTATTTTCAATCTACACCTCCACCCTGGGTCCTCCCTGATAGCTTTCCATGGCTTCCAATACAATCTCTATGCTGACAACACACAAATCTATTTCTCTACCCCTAAGTTCACTCCCTCCGTCTCCTCACGTATCACCAATTTACTAACAGATATATCAGTCTGGATGTCACACCACTTCCTCAAACTCAATCTATCCAAAACTGAACTTATAATTTTGTTCTCCCCCACAAAATCTATGGCACAACTATAAGCCCATCCCTGCATACCAAGGTCATAGATGTAGTCCTGGACTCTGAACTCTCCTTTAAGCCCCACGTTCAATCACTGTCCAAATCTTGCCTCCTTAACATCTCTAAAATATGCCCCTTTCTAATCAATGACACAACAAAAGCTCTTAATTTACTCGCTGGTCATCTCTCACCTCAACTACTGCAACTGCCTTCATTGGCTCACCTCTACATAGTCTACCCCCCTTCAATCCATCATAAATGCTGCTGCCAGACTCATCCACCTTACTAATCGCTCTCTGTCTGATACTTCTCTCTGTCAATCCCTCCACTGGCTTCCACTCAACAAATTTAATTCAAAGTACTAACAACTTACAAAGCCATCCACAACTTAGCACCCAACTCACTAACCTGGTCTCAAAATATCAACCTAATCGTTCTCTTTGTTCCTCTCAAGACCTACTGCTCTCTAGCTCCCTCGTCACCTCCTCACCTTCAGGACTTTTCCATAGCCTCTCCGATCCTATGGAACTCCTTATCTGTCCGATCATCTCCTACTCTATTAACTTTTAGACAATCCCTGATAACCTTCCTCTTCAGAGAAGCCTATCCTACCCACACCCAACAACTGTATTTTCATTTTCTCCATCAGCTCACCCCCCACAGTAATTACCTTTTGTTTCACTTGACCCTCCCTTCTAGATCGTAAGTTCTAACAAGTAGGGCCCTCTGATTCCTCATGTATTGAATTGTATTGTAACTGTACTGTCTACCCTCACATTGTAAAGTGCTGCACAAACTGTTGGCGCTATATAAATCCTGAATAAATAAATAATAATAAATTGTATACACACACGCACACCATTCAAAAGAATGGTGTAAAGCATTTAATGCAAAATTAAACAAAACCATATTTTGTACATCTCTGCAATACATGCACATTTCTCCAGGTTTTATCCCTTTCAATTTTTCTAATACAGAACAATAACGGTTTATGTTCCAGAACTGTTGGATGATCCTACCTTCCTCTGACTTGACAACACAGTGTATGTTTGGCTATCCAAAAGCAGGGCAGCCCTGCCTACTTTATTCCTGATCCATTACAAAGTATGCACGCCTCTCCCCATCCCCCAGCTCTCCATAACCCCTTGTGCACAGGCAGTCAGCTCACAACATTTCTGGCAACTTCAACAAGTATTTTTGCACTTCTAAAACAGATCTAACAAAAACACTTTCAATAGTATATTTGACTGAACAGGAGCAAATCAGAAGAAGTTCATGGTTAGGGTTTACATACATTGTAACATGCTTTATAACACATAGGTGTGATCAGGCTCTCAAAGAACTCAAACAAAGCTAACAGCAGAGCACGCAGGACTGAACTGTTCAAAAGAGTGTCCCTATTCCTTATTAGTTTCTTGATATTTATATACTGAAATATATTAACTTTTTTCTAGTCTTCAATGGGATGTTTAAGTGTTACTATGTTACTAAACCCAGTAATATAGTAACACTTAAACATCCCATTGAAGACAGTGCCCACAGCTCTCAGCCCACAAATGTTCTTTTTACATTAAAACACTGCCACTATGGCTGATCTATATACCATGGTCAGTGATAAATTGCACAGTTTCTCCAGTGCTAAGAGTTCAGATGGGAGGAGATTTCCACTATAGCCTGTATACGTGCCCACATGTGTGATGCCAATATCATGTGACCTGGCTATCTCTGAGAACAAGTAACTGTTCTCTCCAGCATAAAAGACAAAACTGAGCATGTGCAGGTCGGCTACCCTGTCACAACTGAGTATGTGCAAGTCGGCTACCCTGCCACAACTGAGCATATGCAGGTCGGCTACCCTGCCACAACTGAGCATATGCAGGTCGGCTACCCTGCCACAACTGAGCATGTGCAGGTCGGCTACCCTGCCACAACTGAGCATGTGCAGGTCTGCTACCCTGCCTGTGTTAGCTGGCCTTCCCCAGATAGACAGCACAGGGAGGGAAGGATCTATGCATACAGGATAAAACAGCCTTTTTACACAATGCAGAGAATTAACCCCTTAAGTTTATAACAGTATAACAAGCATGCAATGCAGCATATACAGACTGATTTTACTGTTGTGGGTTTAGTAACACTTTAAAGTTCAAGTATTCCAAATATTTTAACACCGTACCTGCTAATATAGGCCTGCTTAAAATCTGGCCTCATACTTATGGCTTGTCTGTATAACTGGTCAGCTTCTTCCAGCCTTGACTCATTTGCACGGATCAAGTTTGCAAGATTTATGTACACGTTCAGATGATTAGGCGCAACACGTGCGGCATACTTCTTTCCTGGTATTACCTTTAATTAAATGAAAATGATACAGTAATTGAAATAAGAACTAAGCCAAAACATTAAAAAAAAAAAAAAAATATATAAACTCTCTCCCCTAACAAACTTAGCTTACTCAAGACACCATCTGTGTCCTGCAGCACACCTGTATGAGCTGCATCCATCGCTTTAAGCCATAATAAACATATGCTCCCACTTTTTCTAACAAGCGGACAGCAGTATTTTATAAGTAGAAGGCATGTTTTCTTGGTGTTCACAGATATTCAATAACTACTCCCATGGGCATCTTAGAGCATTCTGGTTTTTCATGCTAAATACTTTGAAAATAGTGTGATCCAAAGCTAAACAGCCTAAAAAGGGAACTGACAAACACAAAAATTGCACTGGAATCTATTCCCCCCACCACCCCCATGAGAAGTAGCTACAGTAGGTAATCTGAAGGGTGAAAACAGACAGACAATGCGCACAAAAATATAGTGCATAAATCACAATATTTTATATATATTTTTTTTTAAAGAAAAACCAAGAATTATATCCCTATGTCCCTAGATTTCAAAATAATTTGGACAATAATGAAAACAAGCAATATTAATTAATTTTAAATGAACACAATCAATTAAATATTTTCACATGCTTATATCTGCAATCATGTGACCCTGCTCTTAGTCATTTCAGTCCAGCAGATTGAACGTGCAGCTGCCTGCAGCTTCTTTACAAATGGTGACAATGTTCCCACTGCAATGAAAGCCAGTTGCATATCGTTGTCACTGTATTAAAGGAAGGCCCAAGAGAAAACATAAAATAGAACAGATATTTAAAAAATTTTGCTATTCAATACTGGTGACCACATGTCAATATCATGAACTCCTGATTAGGCTGATAATTGTTTCTAGCATCTAAATACTAGACACAGAGACTTTATAATAATTTAATTTTAAAGAACTACATATATTTTTTTCAAAATAGTTCATTTAAGTACACAGATATTACTGTTTGTGGAGTATGGAACAAGAATGGTGAATCTCTGGATCCCCACTGGGTGACATGATATTTCCTTTTCTTTAACATCCTTTAATAAAATCAACATTTTATTATGTCCTGACCATTCTTTCAGGCATACATTTTCAAAGATTTTAAAAATAAAAACTGGAAATTAAGGTCACCTTGTCGGAATCCTATATATTTCCAATTGCACATATAGTTTTAATTGCGACCCAGAATTTGTACATTACCATTTCATACTCTACAAACAAAAATTACTAGAAAATTACTTAGAACCCACAAACATTATACATTTTTTTTTTATAACACCCTAGAGAATAAAATGGAGGTCATTGCAATACTTTCTGTCACACCGTATTTGCGCAGCGGTCTTACAAGTGCACTTTTTTTTTGGAAAAAATAAACTTTTTTGAATTAAAAAATAAGAACACAGTAAATTTAGCCCAATTTTTTTATACTGTGAAAGATAATGTTACGCCAAGTAAATTGATACCCAACATGTCACACTTCAAAATTGCGCAGTTCGTGGAATGGCGACAAATTTTTACCCTTAAAATTCTCTATAGGCAACGTTTAAAAAATTCTACAGGTTGCATGTTTTAAGTTACAGAGGAGGTCTAGGGCTAGAAATATTGTTCTCGCTCTAGCGATCACGGCGATAACTCACGTGTGTGGTTTGAACACAGTTTTTATATGCGGGCACTACTCATGTATGCGTTCGCTTCTGCACGCGAGCTCGGCGGGACAGCGCGCGTTTAAAACATTTTTTTTTCTTATTTTAACTTTTATTTTTACACTGTTTTTAAAAAAAAAAAAAAAATTGTGTCACTTTTATTCATATTACAAGGAATGTAAACATCCCTTGTAATAGAAAAAAGCATAACATAACCTCAAAAATATGAGATCTGGGGTCAAAAGACCTCAGATCTCATATTTCTCAAAATGCCCCTTTCAGAGCTATGGGCGGAAGTGACGTTTTGACGCCGCTTCCGCCCTGCAGTGTTATGGAGACGGGTGTGGGCCATCTTCCTCTCACTTGTCTCCATACCCAGCAAGATCCAATCACCTCTGCCGCCGACTCCGGTAAGTGGCAGAGGGCACCGGAGCGCGGCTCCCCTCCCATCGCCGATAAAAGTGATCTTGCGGTGAATCCGCCGCAGAGACTACTCTTATCGGAAAGTGGACCGCCGGCCGAAGAAGAGGATACCAGGGTTATGGCAGCTAGCTGTTGCCATAACAACGATATTCCCCTTCAAACTTAGGATGTATATGGGCGTGCCACGCTCAGTAAGTGGTTAATTGACTATTACAAAAAATACATGTTTCTGTAAAATGAATCAAGTCAAGTTTAATCTCTACCATTTAGATGCCTGCAACATTAGTTAAAACATAAAAAAAAAAAAAAAAAAAAAAAAAGAAAGAGGAGAAGTGTGCGTATCTCTAAAAGATTGGCAAGACGGTGCATTCTTTAAAGAGAACAAACATTCCCTGGAGAGGTAAAAATATATACACAGCTTTTAGAGAAATATCCAGGATTAGAGATCTGTTTTCCAGTGCAGTCCAGAGGGCTTTAATAAACACACTACGAAAATGCTCATAAAAACACATTTTATGCAACATAAAAGAATACTAGTTCTTTATTGATGAACGCTGTAACCTGGGATACGGCACAACACCCAGTATTAAAAACACACACACGTAATCATAAAAGTGGTAACATGAAACAATCAGATATCAGCTGTCACTACTATTGAGCTTTCACTTCTGTTTAGACAAACATGTGATCAAGACACTTGTGAAAAGTCAGGTCCTGGAACTCACTTTATTCTACTGCAGTTAAAATAAGCAGCATGCTCCAGACCCCATCTCAGAGCTGCTGTCCCACTATAGCAGTGGTTCTCAACTCCTGTCCCCAGGACCCACTAACAGGCCAGGTTTGCAAGATAACTGAAATACATCACAGGTGATATTTGCTGCTCAGTGATTGCAGTGTTTTAGTTTGCATCTCCCCAAGGGAAAACCTAAAATCTGGCCCGTTAGTGGGTCCTCAGGACAGGAGTTGAGAACCACTGCACTAGAGTACGCAGCACTGAGTTTTCAATTTGAAAGTGGAGTCATGCACATTGCAGAGATAGCTGGGGTAATGCAGAAGTAGGAAAGGCTCCTACTGCAGTTGCCGCACACCCCTCCAGCAAAGTACCCAAAGACGTGTGCGTCTCCCATCTCTGCCTTTGTTCAAACCTGACTGCTAAGACATGCTAACAGTGTGAGTTGTTTAAGTAGATGTAACACCTAAATAAAAGCACTGTGATCACAAACAATTTTTGTCTTCACCCCCCCCCCCCCCCCCCCTTATCCTTTGTTACATATCAGCACTGCTGATCTTCTACCAACCCTTTCGGTCTACATAAATGCACTCCAGCAACTGCTACCATGTATATTTTAGAGAGATTTTCCTAATGTTGAAAACAGTAAAACATGCCTGTGCAATGTACGTCAGCTTGAAAACTTCATTGGGAAAGCAAGCGACAAGGTTACAACAGAGGAGAAAGAAGTAGATCAGGAACAGAGCATTTTTACCCAATAAAAAAAAGGAAGAACCTTTAAAGCAGGGAATATTTTAATGAAAATGATGACTGAATACTATATGTGAATTGAGTAATTGGGTTTACATTTATTCTAAGCAAACCTGAAAGTAGAAAAAAGTGAATGGCAACGCAATGTACTGCAAAGGTGTGAATAGGTCCTAAAAATTCTTGAGGTTTATACCCTTATTGCGAACCAGCCCTAATAAACTTTTTTCTCTACCTGCCCTCTTTAGCCAGGTTTTTCGTTATTTAGAATTTTATAGAAAACATAGATGGCTCCTCCACCCCCTTTTCTTTATGTCTAAACTTTTTTTCCCCTTGCTATCCACGTGCTTTTGTTACTTTTTCTTCCCATCTAGCCTTCCACTTGCATTCTGTTCATCAATCTTTTTTTTTCTGTTCTGCCCTGTTTTTTTTTAGCTCTATTTCTTTATTGCTTGAGCATAACATTTACCAACGTAGATTTTTTCAAACTCTGCGTTTAAATTTGTTCTTTTAAGTACACTTTTTAGCTCGTGTTTTTCTTATGTTCGATTTTCATGACAATGTGACTGTTTGTTATTTTGGTATTTAACCTACCTCTACAGTCTTGAAAATAACCCAGATTGTTTTTCTAAAACCACATTTGCATTCTGAGCCTATAATGCATGTGACCGTTTGTTGTCAACATCTTTTTGGTACCAGAAAATGAGGTGAAATACCATGATAAAGTCTTCTTTGCCTCCTCAATGCAAAAATGGCTTTGGGGCTTAAACAGTTAAACTGACCAGCCTGCTCATTTCTGGAAAAATAATGGGAAAGCAAAATGTAAATGTCTTTTACCTGTGGCATTAGTGACTTTGCTATTAAATAGGACTCTTCAGCTTCTTTACTTCTTTCTAGATTTTTGTATGTTCTTCCCACATTCATATGTGCACCAATATCATCTGAAAGGAAAAAACGTTTAAAAAACAGCTTAGTGTTGTACAAAAAAAACAATTTATGTGCAAAGTATAAAAGACAGCTTTCCTGAGGGTTTTTAAATTTGATTAAAGCAGTATTAAACCCAAAAATCCTGGGAGGTATGACAGGGTGTGCCTTCCCTGGTCATCCCAGGAGGCGACTACGTTCTTATCGTTTTCATTTTTAGGCTTCATTTTCTTTTTTTTTTTTTTTTTTTTTTGCACCTAATAATCTAGGCAACAAGTCTGTTTTTCAACAGAACAAGCTGTCCTTAAAGTCATATGTAGATATAATAATGCTTTAAAGAATATTTCCTACAGCATCTGGCCAGTATTTAGGAGCACAAAGTGCAGTAACAATGCACCGTTACTCATGCAGGCCATGCATGGGTTCAACAGATTTTCTTTAGAAAAATAAGAAATGTTGAGAGTTTTGTAATCCGATGGTGTCACCATTGATTTCTAAACTTAACCAACCAAGCCTTCAAACTTCACCTCATGTTGCCATAGAAAAGAAATTTTGTGTCCGGGATTCTTCTCTCCTTTTCAGGTCACAGCTCATGCGCATTTCTTTTATTTACATTTCCCGCACAATTTTCCCATTGTTGGATTAGAAATTTGTTTGTTTTTCAAAAAATTTCCAACATGCCTGATCACTCAAGTTCGATAGCCACACGAAAATCAGACGTTGTTGGCCCAGTAATGGTGAGACATTTGAACGAAAATTCAGCAATAACAATTTAAAAAAAAAAATTTAAGTAATTAGACCCATGTATGGCCGGCTTTAAAGCAGTTCCAGGAACTTCTTCCTTGCTTAAAAGGTATGAAGTAGGTTCAACTAATGCAAGCAAAAGTATGTCATACGGTATGCTTTTACTCAACAAAGCAACTAAAGCACAACATTTGCAAGCACTCAGTGGAAGTCTTTAATGTTGTGCTTTATGATTTCAGAGGCTGCTGAATATTTTATATTGCAGACGCGCCTACAACTTATTCAATTACAGACATATTTATAAGATACAGGAAAGACAAGCCACATTCCCTTGTCTAGATTCATCTGAAAATTGTCTGCATTCACTCCTACATTGAAGGAAGTTGTATACTTCCCCAAGAACAGGTTCAGAGGCCAAATGCTGAGGCAATTTAGGGTTTTAGAGGAGACGCTAGTTGTCTTGCTGTCTTGTTAATCCAGTGGCTTCAATAATCAAAGACGTGGAAAGCGTATAGAACAGAATGTCTAAATTTACTCTAAGTTCAGATGACAATTAGGCTACCAGTTTCAAAGGGGGTTATTTACTAAAGGCAAATCCACTTTGCACTTGGAAGTGCAGTCGCTGTAGATCTGAGGGGAAGATCTGAAATGAGGGGAAGCTCTGCTGATTTTATCATCCAATCATGTGTAGGCTAAAATGCTGTTTATTTTCTTTGCATGTCCCCCTCGGATCTACAGCGACTGCACTTCCAAGTGCACTTGTAGTGCAAAGTGAATTTGCCTTTAGTAAATAACCCCCATAGTGGTCAGCAATGTCAGCCCACATATTTTTCTTAGGGGTTGGAGTTCTAGCACAGCTGGTCCTTCAATGGAATCAGTGGATAAAGTTTCAATATATGTAGAAAATATATAAAATATCCGCCACATTTACAAGATGACAAAACAGCAAATGGAAGGGAATAGATAATCTATAGCATCTATTTTAACAAAGTCTGCTGGTCTCTTCATTGGAGATCTACCAATGACCCCATAGTTACTGTAAAGTGGCAGTATAGCAGACCAAGTAGAACAATTCTAGGCTCTTTTTTTTAACAGAACATTTTATTGAGCAAAAAATACATTTATTTATAGAAACCTGGTACAGTTCTGACAATATTGCAATACGGCATAGCAATATGATATGATATGTTTACACTTAAAATGTAGTGCATTGAAGCATCATTACCATAGATAGCAGGATATTTTTTTCCCCCAGATGTGGTAGCATGCCTATGTTTTTCTTACTACCATGTATGTGTTACTATTAAATCCAGTTTTGAAGCTAGGATAAATAGAAAATATAGATAGAGAAGAGAGAGGGAAAGAGGGTGAAGAAAACATTGTATGAATACCATTTTCCAAATTCTACGGCTATTAGATAAAATATAAAGGAAGAATCATTAATCAGAACCACAGGTTTCTTGGTAAAGTGTCAATGGCCAATTTTAACTGCACATCAGTGCATTGTAGTCATCTGAATATGTAAACATGAACCATGCAGTCCAGGTTTTATGAAATTGGTAAGTTGTAATCTTGGCGTTAGTTGTGCTTCTTCCATGTCATAAATAGTATTTACTTTATGAAGCCAGTCCCTGATAGATTGAATACATGTTGGACTTCCATGTTCAATGTTATAGGATAAGGATTTGGCTGTGTTGAGCAGATGTTTCTTCAAAGAATGTTTATATTTCTCCAGGGGATATGTAGAGATGTGCAGCAGGCAGCAATCCGATGCAAGTTCCATTTTCGTATCAGTGATCTAGACTGCCAGGTCACAAATCTGCTACCATAATGAGGCAATTAATAGGGCATTGCCACCGGATATGAATCACGGTTCCTTTGGCTGGTCCACAACTTCAGCAAATATCAAAAAACTGCAGCAGGGGTTGCGTACTAACGCGTGAGGATTTTTGTATGCGGTTTCCTGTAGGCGTGTACTTATCGCGCACTTGTGAGCTAGGATACACGCCTTTCTCCACCAATTTTCCTGAAAGCTTGTAAAGCGTTTTCCCACAATTCTTTAAATGTATCGGTCATGTAGTTTCTCATTTTTTGCAGGCAAGAGTATGCTGTAAGTGAAACTTTTTTTCAGCGCCATTAAGGCAGATGGTTTCAAAAGTTGTAGGGGGGTCCAATTTTTTTTTCTGTTCTGCTTATGGTTAGAGAACTATGCATTTTTAAATACGTCCAGTATGGATACAGTTTTGTGCCCACCTGATTGTGGGTAGGGTGTACAGTGCATCCAGATAAGTATTAACAGCGCTTCACTTTTTCCACATTTTATGTTACAAGCCTTATCCCAAAATGCAATACATTCATTATTTTCAAAATGGGTAGTAGCTCTTCTGTGAATGTTATGCTCCATACGGTGTGGGGTAGATCTTTTCCGATGGGCCTTGAAGCACAGGCTTTTGGGAAACCACATATAATTTTCCCAACGTTTACCGTATATACTCGAGTATAAGCCGACCCGAATATAAGCCGAGGCACCTAATTTTACCACAAAAAACTGGGAAAACTTAATGACTCGAGTATAAGCCCTGGGTGGGAAATGCAGCAGTTACTGTAAGTGAAAAAGAGGGTCAACAATGCCCATTTACAGCCCCACTGTGCCATCTCCATGCCTCACTGTGTCCATCTGCAGCCTCATGTACCTGATCTCCAGAACACCGGCGCTGTGACATGCAGTCTAGTCGGTGGCCATGCAGTGTAACACAGCCCTGCCTCCTCCTCGTCCGTGACAGAACACTGATTCAGTTCCCAGCAGTGAGTCAGCATTCTGCCCATCACGGACGAGGACAAGGAGAAGGCAGGGCTTTGTTACACTGCACAGCCGCCGACTACTCTGCATGTCACGGTGTCGGGCCAGGCACATGAGGCTGTAGATGGGCACAGTGACTCGAGTATAAGCCGAGGAAGCTTTTTTAGCACAAAAAAAAATGTGCTGAAAAACTCGGCTTATACTCAAGTATATATGGTAATTTTATTCAGAAAGTATGGAATAAATTAGAATTCCTTCAGGGTGCGACGGGTATTACAGAGTTTAGCCCCATTTGGTCAAATACCACCCATCTGGAGTTAGCCAAATGACAGCATGGGACCCTGTGAAAGAAGAACGGCATTGTGTATTTGAGGCAAATCTTTCATAAATGGCAAGCTGCTCACTTTTGACGCTTTATGGGAGGCATTAGATCTTCCACCCTCTATGCACTTCTACCACATGCAACTACGGCATGCAGTAGTGGACCACACTAGAACCTCTGAATGGTCCATGTCTTTGGTACCCCAATTACCTTGATTATGGAAGAAGCAACCGCCAAGGGTTTTATATCCCAAGGCTATGTATGCTATGATGCTTCAGCTGTTTCTGCACAAACATCCCCTAAGTGTAAGTGCTAAGTGGGAGAATGACATTAGTCCACTAGATGGGGATCAATGGGAGGAGGCTCTGCAGGCTGTGACCACTTGCTCCTTGAATGTAACCCAGAGATTGACACAGCTCTATATTCTTTTGAGAGTGTACTATACCCCTCATAGATTATACATTATGGGACTGCTGCCTATGTCCACTAGGTGCAGGTGGTATCACAGTGATCTAACACATCTATTGTGGAGATGCCCCAAACTGCACCTTTATTGGAGGGGAGTGGTGGACACCCTGAATAGAGTATGTCGCTTACTTTGGACCCCAAATCTTGTTTTCCTTAATCTATTAGATGAGTTTGAATGGGAAAATCATAGTAGAGAGGCTGTTACTAGGACCTTATTTCTAGCTCATAAAATAATGATACACTGGAAATCAGAGTGGGTGGTTGTCTTGGGAAACACCATGCGCATGGTAAAACGTATCTACCAGCAACACCTGTGTGCGAAAATATGAGAAACTTTGGGACCCGTAGTTGGAGGTACATGGTCTTGCCCCAGTAGTTCTAACCATGGATAGGCTCCTGGGTCTGAATATGGGCTGAGTATATAAAATTTGAACTAAGTCTGGGAATGGTGTTGATAAGGCCGTGTATTTCTGTTATGTCCACTGCACTGTATATTTGTGTTGATTGTCCTCATTTGGCAGGCACTGTCGGTGCAATTCTGCTTTGTTTTTTTAGAATATACAGTATATGTGGCTGGCTATGTTCTTCTGAGCTGTATGTAACCAATAAAAGTTTTTTCTTGGATTAAAAAAAAAAAATCATTATTTTCCTCACAATTCTACAAACAATAACCCAAAATGACAAGGTAAAAGACGTTTGTTTGAAATCTTTGCAAATTTTTTAAAAAATAAAAGGAAAAAAAAAAATAAATAAATCGCATGTACATAAGTATTCACAGTCTTTGCTACGACACTCAAAATTGAGCTAAAGTGCATCCTGTTTCCACTGATCATCCTTGAGATGTTTCTACAACTTGAATGGAGTTCACCTGTGGTAAAAGTCAGTTGATTGGACAGGATTTGGAAAGGCACACACCTGTCTATACAAGGTCCCACAGTCAACCGTGCATGTCATTGCACAAAACAAACCACGAAGGAATTGTCTGTAGACCTCCGAGACAGGATTGTATCGAGGCGCAGATCTGGGGAAGGGTACAGAAAAATGTATGCAGCATTAAAGGTCCCAATGAGCACAGTGGCCTCCATCATCCATAAATAGAATTTAGGAACCACCAGGACTCTTCCTAGAGCCAGGAGCCTGGCCAAACTGAGCGATCGGGGGAAAAGGGCCTTAGTCAGGGAGGTGACCAAGAACCCAATGGTCACTCTGACAGAGCTCCAGCGTTTCTCTGTGTAGAGAGGAGAACCTTCCAAATGAACAACCACATCTCTGCAGCATTCCACCAACCAGGCCTGTATGGTAGAGTGGCCAGACAGAAGCCACTCCTCAGTAAACGCCACATGACAGCCAACCTGGAGTTTGCCAAAAGGCACCTAAAGAACTCTCGGACCATGAGAAACAAAATTATCTGGTCTGATGAAACAAAGATTGAACTTTGGCTTCTTTGGCCAGGCACCGCTCATCACCGATGCACTCTAGCTAATAATGTGGTGCCCTTGTCCTTCAATGGGATCGTTTTATTAAGACTGGGGGGCAGTATGGATTATCCGCAAAAGGAATCATTGAACCGGAAGCAGATTGTAAGAATTGCAAGTGTTTGAAAAAAATTGGATGGATAGGAAAATAAATAAATAAATAAATAAATAAAAATAAATATTTTGATAACAGCAGCTCTTCCGAACCATGAGAAGTTTTTTTAAGTTCTAGTTCTTTAGGTTCATTCCATCAGCTGAAGCAGGTGCTTAAAGGTTTGTTAAAAGAGGTTTCCTAAATTTTAGGCAACTTTATATTTTATGGCTTTAGGTTCCCATTTTAAGGGATAATTTTATTGTATGGTAGACAAGATTTCTGCAGGGAGAGAAGGGTTTAGTGGAGTTTATTTTTAAGAGACATAGCCATAAAAAGCTGTAAGTAGGTTGGGAATAGAAATAAGAGGCTGAGTCAAGAACAATAAATCATCAGCATAAGCAGCAGATTTATACTCCCTGCTCCCTACGTTCAGACCCCTTATCGAATGATTAAGGTTAACAGTTCTAATTAACGTATAAACAGCAGTAGCTAAGTGGGGGGACAGCCTTGTCTCATGCCGTTTTTAAAAATCAGGATCTGACAATGAGCCGTTTATTTTAGGTTTTGCTGTAGGACCTTGATATTGGGGACGGGGGGGGGCGACTCAGAATAGCATCTTCTTCTTTAATCACTTAAGGGCCAGGCCTTTTTCGGACACTTGTTGCTTACTAGTTAAAAGGAGTAAAAAGGAGTATTTGTTGCTAGAAAAGTACTTAGAACCCCCAAACATATATATATATATATATATATATATATATATATATATATATATATATATATATATATATATATATATATATATATATATATATATATATATATATATATATATATATATATAAAATTTATTAGGGATGCACCGAATGGGTTTTTTGGTGCCAAAACCGATACCGAAAATAAATCGTCCTTGATCTCGAAAACCGAAACTGATACCGAAACAAAACCGATACCGAAAGTGACTGTTTTTAAAAATATTTTTATACAGGAGATGGTCAGAGACTGGGGACATGGTACAGGAGATGGCCAGAGACTGGGGACATGGTACAGGAGATGGCCAGAGACTGGGGACATGATACAAGAGATTAATGCAGCCTCACCAGTGCATAAAAATGTATAAAATTGATGAGCTTTAAATAAACAGTGCACAATATGCTGCTGCGACTAAGCTTAAATCCAGGAATAAAAAATGCATACATGCGAATAAAATAGATAAATAATTATGGTGCTAATACATGTGTTAAAATTGCCAAAATAAATCCTCAAATTGGTGATGTGACGGTGAATATAAATAAAAGGAGGAGCTTAGGACGTTCAGTGCTGCAATACACCTGAAGGTTAACAGCAGCTGTTTCTCTATGGGAAACCTCGTCCACAGCGGCTGACTGCAATCTGCATATTTGAATGCTTCTAATAGACCGGGAGTTTGTGAGTGTATCTCTTGTCCCTGTTTTGCTTGTGTACGATCTAGTAAGTTCACTGCACAATGATCTATTTTTTCTTTGCTTGCTTTGCATAAAAACTTTATCCTGAGAGCCGAATCACCAGCAGTATTATGGCTAAAGTGGGATGCAAGAAAAACTAAATATCCTGATAAAAACGATCTAACCCAGTGAGTCAATCAATCTGGATTAAGGGAAGGAACTGTTTAATTATTTTTACTTTCCCCCACTATTTATCTCTGCCTGGACATTGTAGTCAGAGTGTCATTATCATTTTATTTATATTCACCGTCACATCACCAATTTGAAGATTTATTTTGGCAATTTTAACACATGTATTAGCACCATAATTATTTATCTATTTTATTCACATGTATGCATTTTTTATTCCTGGATTTAAGCTTAGTCGCAGCAGCATATTGTGCACTATTTATTTAAAGCGCATCAATTTTATACTTAGTACTATTTGTTTGGTTATCTGATCACCCGATATTGATAGCAGCTTTAATTTACTGATTTTATCATAGCACTAACTATATTGGTATATATATATATTTTTAAGCACAATTTATATCACACATATCTATCCACATCAGCGCTTGGTTTTTATTCATTATATATATATATATATATATATATATATATATACATATATACATATATACATATACACACACACACACACAGCATCTCACAAAAGCGAGTACACCCCTCACATTTTGTAAATATTTTATTATATCTTTTTATGTGACAACAATGTAAAGTAGTGAGCGTACAGCTTGTATAACAGTGTATAACAAAAGGGAGTACACCCCTAAGTGAAAATGTCCAAAATAGGCCCAATTAGCCATTTTCCCTCCCCAGTGTCATGTGACTCATTAGTGTTACAAGGTCTCAGGTGTGACTGGGGAGCAGGTGTGTTAAAGTTGAAGTTATCGCTCTCACTCTCTCAAACTGGTCACTGGAAGTTCAACATGGCACCTCATGGCAAAGAACTCTGAGGATCTGAAAAATAGAATTGTTGCTCCACATAAAGATGGCCTAGACTATAAGAAAATAGCCAAGACCCTGAAACTGAGCTGCAGCATGGTGGCCAAGACCATACAGTGATTTAACAGGACAGGTTCCACTCAGAACAGGCCTCGCCATGGTCGACTAAAGAAGTTGAGTGCACATGCTCAGTGTCATATCCAGAGGTTGTCTTTGGGAAATAGATGCATGACTGCTGCCAACATTGCTGCAGAGGTTGAATGGGTAGGGGGGTCAGCCTGTCAGTGCACAGACCATACACTGCACACTGCATCAAACTGATCTGCATGGCTGTCGTCCCAGAAGGAAGCCTCTTCCAAAGATGATGCACAAGAAAGCCCGCAAACAGTTTGCTGAAGACAAGCAGACTAAGGACATGGATTACTGGAAACAGGACCTGTGGTCTGATGAGACCAACATAAACTTATTTGGTTCAGATGGTGTCAAGCGTGTGTGGCGGCAACCAGGTGAGGAGTACAAAGACAAGTGTGTTTTGCCTACAGTCAAGCATGGTGGTGGGAGTGTCATGGTCTGGGACTGCTTGAGTGCTGCCAGCACTGGGGAGCTACAGTTCACTGAGGGAACATGAATGCCAACATGTACGGTGAACATAGTGAAGCAGAGCATGATTCCCTCCCTTCGGAGACTGGGCCGGAGGGCAGTATTCCAACATGATAACGACCCCAAACACACCTTCAAGACGACCACTGCCTTGCTAAAGAAGCTGAGGGTAAAGGTGATGGACTGGCCAAGCATGTCTCCAGACCTAAACCCTATTGAGCATCTGTGAGGCATCCTCAACCGGAAGGTGGAAGAGCCCAAGGTCTCTAAGATTCACCAGCTCCGTGATGTCGTCATGGAGTAGTGGAAGAGGACTCCAGTGGCAACCTGGGAAGCTCTGGTGAACTCCATGCCCAAGAGGGTTAAGGCAGTACTGAATTTCATGCCCAAGAGTGTTAAGGCAATACTGGAAAATAATGGTGGCCACACAAAATATTGACACTTTGGGCCCAATTTGGACATTTTCACTTAGGGGTGTACTCACGTTTGTTGCCAGAGGTTTAGACATTAATGGCTGTGTGTGGAGTTATTTTGAAGGCACAGCAAATTTACACGGTTATACAAGCTGTACACTCAGTACGTTACATTGTAGCAAAGTGTCATTTCTTCAGTGATGTCATACACGCACACACACACATACAGACATACACACAGAAAATCTAGAGAATAAAATGGCAGTTGTTGCAATATTTTATCTATATTGCAAAATGTTTAACAGTTACCAGTTTAAAAAGGTACAGAGGACGTATAGTGCTATAATTATTGCTCTCACTCCAACGACCGTGGCGATACCTCACATGTGTTCTTTGAACACTGTTTACATTTGCGGGCGTGACTTATGTTTGCGTTCGCTTTCGCGCGCAAGCACGGACGGATGGGGCGCTTTCATTTTTCTCTCCTATTTTATGTTTTTACACTGTCCCTTTCAAATTTTATTTTTTTGATCACTTTTATTGCGATCATAAGGAATGTAAATATCCCTTGTGACAGCAATAGTTGCGTGTCAGGTATTATTTTTGGAGGGATCCTTTGCACTTAAAAACGCCAAGTTTGGCTGTTTTGAATACTGCCATCTTTTAAAAATCTGGCCCCTTTAAGGCTCCAGTAAACCGGTAGTGATGTCATGATGTTGCTTCCAGGTTACTAGATTATAGACCCGATCACCGACAATTCCGGCTTTGTTCAGATCTCCGGCCAGCCGGCGGACGTGCCGGCTGGTCGCTCGGGCCTCTTGGTGGGATAGGAGAGCCCGGGTAGAGTAGCAGAAGGCGGCGGGGGATGGACAGATGCCCCTCCCGCTGCTTGCAATAACAATTGAGCGGCTGTTTAGTCGCATAGGTTATTGAAAAAAAGCTGACCGTCGGCTCTAAACATCCGTACCAGGGTGATGCCTGCAGGCATTTAGAGCAATAGGGAATTGCCATCTATAAGCAATTCCTTTCTCTTGCAGGGTTTTCAAAAGAGGATGCAGCACCCTCCTGTTTCGCAGTGTGACTAGGGATAAATCTTGAAAGAGAGTGATGGTCTCCTTTAAAAGTAATACGTTCATTTTGTCTAGCCTTAGTTAGAATTTCCCCTATCAGGACAAAGCTTTGGAGACAGCAAAAAATCTCTCTAGGAGAGGTATTATCAGCACAAAGTGGTCTGGTGCCCAGTCAAAATTAGTAGGAGATTCAGCAGGTCTCTCAAGCAAGATATTAAAGACAGTTTGCGGTGCTTGTTTAATCTGATCAGCATTGACTGACTGAGTTATCTCTTTCATTCTTATGATACTTCTGCCCTGTTATGCAGGTCCTTCATATGCCTGTTAACTGCAATTGGGTGCTTAGGATGGGAGTCCACTACCCTCTAGTCTCCTAATGCCTCTGACCCTCGACCCGCTGGCTTGTTCAGTAGAAGCTAGTTGTTCAGTCAGGGCTAGTCAATTAGTCTTTAGGCCTGTGATTGCTGCCGAAAATATGCTTTTAATATTAGTAGCTATTGCAGTCATGTCGGCAAGTGTAAGAGGATGGCCTGATAGCCCTGTGACTCTTACAAGTCATCGGAAGCAAACTGATTCCGCACTGTAGTCTTGTACCCGGCGGGAGGACATCAAAAACAAACCACTTCTAGAGGAGGACTAGGATTTGAAGATAAATAAGGTATTTCTTGTTGAAGTAGTGGCAAATGAGCGACAGGGTCAAGTTAGCGAGGTGTGTTTGACAAGTTTGCCTACATTTCAGCCATGGAGAGACTGTAAAGCTGATTGTTTGTTTTGTCACAAAATTTCAAGTCCTGAGCTACTAGCCAGGCCTCAAGGGTTACTCGCCACCAGTTGTCCCACCCAAGCCCTACCCTGCCCGCCCCTAATTACACCCCTTAACACGCCCTCATAAATTATCTTATGAAATTACCCTTAAATGTTTTATGCAGAATTAAGCAACTTTATCCATGCTCAGAGGCAGCCCCGCCCGTGCCCACAAAGGCAGCCCCGCCCGTGCCCACAAAGGCAGCCTCGCCCGTGCCCACAAAGGCAGCCTCGCCCGTGCCCACAAAGGCAGGGGAGCAGAGAAGAAGAAGAGCATTGCTGGCCGGATGATAAGTGTGCCGAGGGACATTACTAGAACAGCTTTGACTTCAATTGCTGTGTGTTCCCGCCGCTCGGCGTCCCGTTCTGCCCCCCTGGCCAGGGAACTTTGGTACACATCACTCGTCCCGGGTTGGACGGGTGATCTGTCTATCAAATTCACCCGGGACCAGGGGGCGGGGCTGTGTGTGGCAGCGAGTGCGAGGAACATTCTGCTATTGAAACGAAAGCCGCTAGTGATGTCCCTCGTGCTCTGATCATCCAGCCGGCTCTCTCCTCTCTTCCCCTCCACGGGCGCTGGGAAAAGGACTCCAATACAACCCACTGCGGCAGTGCTAGCCCCCCTCGCTCCTAGGCAGCCCTCAAAATTCAGGCGTGTGTGTGTATATATATATATATATATATATATATATATATATATATATATATATATATATATATATATAATTATTATATAATAAAAATGTAGAACTTTTGCAACATTTTTTAAAAAATATGTATTTGAAAGAAAGCAGCTAGGTATAAATCTTCACAAAGAAGATTAAGGTTTTAAAACTCCTATGCATATTATATAATTAGATCTATGTATATAGGGCAGCGATATTTGCCCATTTACATGGTCAAGATCTACCGTTTTGCTACACAACTTGTGTGTGTAATATTGCATAGCATGTGTGCATTTTGTGTTTACTATTGTATAGGTGCAGCTCTAGTTCTGTACAAGCCTAAGTTAAACAAGTATACACAATTCACTCAGACATAATTTAGACTTGCAAAGAATTTATGGCTACAGCTAATAGGATTAAATGATGTACACATTTAAATGCACGATAACTTTTCTTAAACAGTTACAATTAGTTCAGAGTTCTGGTTTAAATTATAAATCAGAGGCAAAAGAACAAATCCTTGCCAAGAACAACGTCGTAAGCCTAATAATTAGATTATAGGTCTAAACGTATAGAAGACTATTTTTCAGCGCATTGCTTAAAGGACAAGATTGTTTAAACTGTATTCTATTTAACATGTCAGCATATTTTTACTTTAGTTTATCCATCATTTGGGGGTCTTCAGTTCACAGGCAACCTCAAGATTTGAAGCAAAACCACAGGCTTGGACATGGCATTAGTCAAAGTCTGTTTGTTTTGGGTGCTACACATTGAAAAGCATCCAAATATTTTATTTATAGGTCAAGAGTTGAGTAGCTGTATTGAAATAAGGCTGATAAGACATGACATCAAAGTTGTCAAATTTTATGTTTTAGTAAGATAAAAACAGCTAAATGTATACGTCTAGTTTAACTATTGCTACTACATCCTCAGAAATACTAAATTTGTATGCTCCATTTTTATACCAGTTGGTAGATTCACAAATATTCTTATGTCAAACAGTTAAAGATCTATGCTAAGTATTCTATACATATTAACCTCTTGCTTACTGGGCACTTAAACCCCCCTCCTGCCCAGAACAATTTTCAGCTTTCAGCGCTGTCACACTTTGAATGACAATTGCGCGGTCATGCAACACTGTACTCATATGAAATTTTTATAATTTTTTTTCACACAAATGGAGCTTTCTTTTGGTGGTATTTAATCACCACTTGGGTTTTTTATTTTTTGCTAAACAAAGTAAAAAAGACAAATTTTTGAAAAAAACAAACATGTTTCACAGTTTGTTATAAAATTTTGCAAACGGGTAATTTTTCTCCTTCATTGATATTCGCTGATGAGGCTGCAATGATGGGGACAGATAAGGCGACAATGATAGGCACTGATAAGATGGCACCGATGAGTAGCACTGGTAGGTGGTATTGATAGGCAGCACTGATTGGTATCATTTCTAGGCGACACTGTGGACACTGGTAGGTGACACAGAAGCCTCTGCAGAGGCTCTCCACGATTGGGACTGATGTCCCTGTCACAGCCGCCGGTGATCGGCTTTTTTCTTTCTCCTCACGCTACCAGCGTGAGGAGACAAATAGCAGTTTACCGGCTCTGTTTACATCACATGATCAGCTGTCATTGGCTGACAGCTGATCATGTGGTAAGGGGTTGGGATCGACCCCTTACTCTGATCTGTTATCAGCCGAGTCTCAGACTTACTTATCATAGAACGCGCCACGCGCGCTGTGGGGGGGTAGCAGCCCGCTTGAGCACGGAAGGACGTCTATCTATGGACGCCCACCCGGAAAATTAGGTCAGCGCTGTAGCTGTCTTTCGGCTATAGCGTGGACAGGGGTGGTGACTGTAGCTTGGGAAAAAAAAAAAAAAAAAAAAAAAAATGAAAAATATGAATTTTGACATACTTTGTAAACCTACTACGTCAATTCCATATCTCATAGTACAGGACACAGGAGTTGATTCTTAAACCATGGGTTAAATCCTGCTGCCATAAGGTTAATGGACACTGGCAAAAGGTTTGCCGAGAACCAACACCCAAAGAACCCATATCTCATACCTACTCTGACTCTCCAGTTTCTTAGCAAGCAGTAGAGAAATCACAGGGGAGGCAGGAAGGGACCTGTGTCCTGTATGATAATCCAAGATATGGAATTTGCATGCAAAATGCCCATTAACGTAAAAGGATAAGTGCACCTTTGTCAAATAAATAAATAAATGCACATCGTTTCGCAAGTAAAAAATGTGCATTTATTAATTTACTTTATGATGAGCCTGCAAAGCATTGCAGATGCAATGCAGGGCTCTTGCAGACAGTCAGGGTAAGCTGTCTGCTCGTACATGCAAGCAGTTACACTGACAGAAAGACTCACCTGATAGTTCATTGGGAACTACAAGCCGACACAGGAGTGGACTCTTAGACGATGGGATGTCCCCAAGTGATAAATCAAGGGATGTGCAACAAAAACAGCCAAATATGTAGCAACAGACCCACACGAGATCACAGAACCCAAAACAGACAAATGAAAGAAGATGCACCTTTGTAGCTGAAGCAGGGATCAGCTGAGGCTCAAACAGCAAAAAGGAATTTTGACTTACCTGTAAATTCCACCACATCGTGGAGTACTGTACCGTACAAGCAGAATACAGTGCCTTGAAAAAAGTATGCATACCTCTTGAAATTTTCCAAATTTTGTCACGTTACAACCAAAAACGTAAATGCATTTTATTGGGATTTTATGTGATAGACCAACACAAAGTGGCACATAATCGTGAAGTGAAGGGAAAATGTTTTTTTTTTTTTCAAAACTTTTTGCAAATAAATATCTGAAAAGTGTGGAGCCAATTGCTTTCAGAAGTCACGTAATTAGTAAACTGAGCCCACCTGTGTGTAATTTAATCTCAGTATAAATACAGCTGATCTGTGAAGCCCCCAGAGGTTTGTTAGAGAACCTTAGTGAACAAATATCATCATGAAGGCCAAGTAACACACCAGACAGTTTAGGGATAAAGTTGTGGAGAAGTTTAAAGCAAGGTTAGGTTATAAAAAAAAAAATCCCAAGCTTCCAACAGCTCACGGAGCACTGTTCAATCCATTATCCGAAAACGGAAAAAGAGTATGCACAACTGCAAACCTACCAAGATATGGCCGTCCACCTAAACTGACAGGCTGGGCAAGGAAAGCACTCATCAGAGAAGCAGCCAAGAGGCCCATGGTAACTCTGGTGGAGCTGCAGAGATCCACAGCTCAGGTGGGAGAATCTGTCCACAGGACAACTATTAGTCATGCAACCCACAAATTGGGCCTTTATGTAACAGTGGCAGGAAGAAAGCCATTGTTGAAAGAAAGCCATAAGAAGTCCCATTTGCAGTGTGCAAAACAACATTTGGGGGACATAGTGAACATGTGGAAAAAGGTGCTCTGGTCAGATGAGACCAAAATTGAACTTTTTGGCCTAAAAAAAAAAAAAAAAAAGTTGTGTGTATGGTGAATACAGGACAATCTTAGCAGAAAACTTGTTAGAGTCTGCAAAAGACTTGAGACTGGGGTGGAGGTTTACCATCCAGCAGGGCAACGACCATAAACATGCAACCAGAGCTACTGAGGAATGGTTCAGATCACTCCATCGAATCTGACAGAGCTTGAGCCTTTTATGCAAAAGAAGAATGGGCAAAAATCTCACTCTCTAGATGTGCAAAGCTGGTAGAGACATACCCAAAAAGACTTGCAGCTGTAATTTAAGCAAAAGGTGGTTTTACAAAGCATTGAGTCAGGGGGGCTGAATACAAATGCACACCACACTTTTCAGATATTTGTAAATAATTTTGAAAACCATTTATCATTTTCCTTTCACTTCACAATTATGTACCACTATGTGTTAGTCGATCACATAAAATACATTTTTGGTTGTAACATGACAAAATGTGGAAAATGTCAAGGGGTATGAATACTTTTTCAAGGCACTGTAGTCATACACCATGGGTAATAGGCATGTAGCTTAATGCGACTGGACACTGACAAAGCTTTAGAGGACATGCTCCTTGGGTGCTTTCTGCAGGCAGCTTCAGCTATTCCTAGTTTTTAGTCACAAGACCCCCTCTGTCCCTTTAATCCCGCCTCCCCACCGCACTTTTTTTGTCTTCTCTCCTCTGTTCTTCATGCATGTACCTGGTTAATGAGTCTTTGCTAATGGGATACAATGGTTTGCATGTGTTCTACCCAAAAGAAGCCAATGTTTTCCTCTGCTCCTATTCAGACATAACTGGGAATATGTAAAGAGAAGCGCATTTGTATTTTATGGAAATGTTTAATAAAACATTCCTAAGTAAAAAAAAAAAATTATATGTGAATAGAGATTTGAGCAATTCTGGAAAATTGTCTCATGGTAGGTTTTAAGGCATCTACACAGAAAGTGGAGCAGAAGGCAATTGATGCAATTGCCGCATAACAGCACGATCCTGAAATACAGGATCATGTTGGTTGTTCATTGTCCTAGTCCAGTAAGCTGCAGTTTGATATACTGAAATTGCAGCAAGAGCTGGCTGCAGGCCTGTTCATACTGCCCACACACTAAAGGGGTTAATGTAGAGAATGCACTAATGTAAAAAACCTTTTACCTTTACAATCACTTTAAGTTCATAATCTGTCCGAGGAAATGTGACACAGATGCAGATAATTGTGCTTTATTTAAATTGGCTGCTTTTTGCGTGCTTAAAATAGAGCTAAAATCAGAAGTTGAAACCGGTGTTAAAATTGACTTGCTCTGATGCAAGGGACACATTGCTGCTCTGAGATTGATTGTTGTGCCGGACTTCGTTAGAACGAACGTTAGCCTGAGATTCTGTATTGGCTTCCTTTCACCTGGTCTCCACCTTAGCTACAAGTGAAGTTTTTCCCCTGTGGGGTATTCACAGAATAGAGTTCGGAGAATAAGATAAGCGCGTCCACAAGGCAACGCAGATGTAGATTGCCCTGTAACAATTACCTGCGGTGAAAAGGTGGGTACAAGTGCCTGAGTACCTTATAAGGGCTGCAGTGGAATTGGCTATAAAGTATGATGTAACCCCTTGTCATCCATCTGAGACTAAGCTCTCGGTGGTTGAATTTTAGTGCCAGTTTAGAATGCATTCACCTCATACTGTAAAAAATTTCATAGCCCATTTCTTTACAGTAACAGGTGACCCTATTAAATTATTTTTTTACAGGTGACCCTGTCTGTAAGTCCAGGTTTTGCCATTTATGGTGGGCATACCCCCAACGCAAACTTTAGGGACTGGGTTCCAAAGTGATTGACCACAGTCCTGGACCTGTATCGCACCCGGCGACTAACTCATTGCATTGCACCAAATGTCAAGGTGAGTGTACGTGCAGGATAACGTGCCTGAAGCATTATCAGATTTCCCCCACAGCATAGGGTTCAAGTGCAGCTCCCAAGGTTTTACTGCAGTTGCTCCAGTCCAGAGAGACTGCTTCTATGTCGGCATAAGAAAACAGTGAAGATTTGACTGAAGTATCCATAGAAAAAATAATAAAGAAAAATATATAAAATTATGTAAACTAGGGGCAAGATTCTCCACTTTAAACACTAGCATAAAATTGAGGACTCACGGTGTAGGGTAAGTTTAAAGGAGAGGCGCCCAGAGGCTTTGCCAGTGTTTAAATGAAGGTACACACCTATACACATAGACAGAATATTCATACACTGTGTCCTGTATTGTAGGATTAGGATATAGATTGTATTGTGGGATCAAAAATAGCTTTTTTCTACCAGCATTCAGTGGACGGCACAGGATTCAATTCTTTAACATATTTGATATAAAGAGACTTCAAAAATAAGGAACGGCAAAGAGACCAAAAATGAGCAAACATGCCTCAGCAACCCTCAGATTTCTGCCTGCAGAACCTTATATACAAATTTAGCATCTGCCAATGCAGCTACATCAATAAAAGAGAAATTGGTGAGGCAGCAGCTAAGTTTTATTTCTGCTGGGCTGGAGAGAGACATTCTGCCTCTGCAGGACACTAAACTGAGCTTATATACATGTGCAGGGGTATAATTACTAGGTGGGGGTTGTGCTCCTTTTGTTTTGCAAAGTATCCAACCCTACAAAATATGGAAGTAACATCCACAAGGTGACACTGAGGGGGAAAAAGCCCTACAATAGCAAACTGTAGCCGCAGCATGAAACCTGCAATGCAAGATGTACCAAGCAGATGGAAAGGGAACATGCTATGTGCCAGTACAGGTGCTGTTCACATGTAGCAATATAAGACGCCTCACATCTAGGATACCAGAATGACATTTTAGGCTCAGTTCACACTAGGGGCGGCACGACTTGCAGGTCGCCTCACCGAGGCGACCTGCACACGACTGCCACGGCGACTTGCAAAACGACTTTTGTATAGAAGTCTATGTAAGTCGCCTCAAGTCGCCCCAAAAGAAGTACAGGAACCTTTTTCTAAGTCGGAGCAACTTGCGTTGCTCCTATTAGAACGGTTCCATTGTACAGAACGGGAGGCGACTTGTCAGGCGACTAGGTCGCCTGACAAGTCGCCCCTGTGTGTACCGGGGCTTAATGTCAACTATACATGGTCTGTTAAAAGCACAATTATAATATGCCAAGTGTGTAAAGACAGACTTAAGTGCAGCTTTATTCCACAACCCCTACCTGGTTGCACATGTGTGGCTTGCTTAAAGAACTTGAGGGCTTTTGCATAACTCTTCTCATTTTCCAGTGCATGGCCAACATTATTCCAAAGCTTTGCATTATTTTTATTTACCTATATATAGAAATCCAATAGAAAAGAACAGAATAAACAGAAATGCTCTTAAAACAAAGATAAAAGAAGCACAAAAGTAGCTAAAATCAGGCAGATATAAACATGTTACTTAAGCTAAACATTTAAATGAAAATAGTGAACCCTCATGAATAAACACAACAGAGAAAAACACTGACGCGGTGTGCCCTTTAATAAGTGCTCATTTTTAAACCTACACTAAAAAAAACAGACAAAATCTGACTAGTTGCAGCTGGCAACACCTCCATTTTCCTTTACATTTAATAAACATACTGTACATAAAAATAAAGCTGAACTTTAGGCAAACAGGTATACATTCGAGCAGCTTTACACTATCACCCCAAAACTGAAATCTGCAGCAGGGTCCAAGCAAGTCTTGAAAGAAAAAAAGAGAAAAGAGAGCGCACCAGCCTAGTGCATTATCCTTGACAGGTTTATTGAATTAAAAACAAGATAAAAACTACTCACAAAAGTCGAAGGTAAAATCGCATAGTAAACACACAGAGGCAATTGTTCCAGTGGTAGCAGTTGTCCAGGTCCCAGGAAGGAGGCATACGGACTGCTGCGACCTGGACAACTGCTACCACTGGAACAATTGCCTCTGTGTGTTTACTATGCGATTTTACCTTCGACTTTTGTGAGTAGTTTTTATCTTGTTTTTAATTCAATAAACCTGTCAAGGATAATGCACTAGGCTGGTGCGCTCTCTTTTCTCTTTTTTTCTTTCAACACTAGGACAATCCCATCCTTTGAGAGCAGCAAAGCCGAAATCCATAGTCCTTCTTGAACTTTTTTAGCCAACACACCAGTGCGCAAGAGTACTTTTTCGTCTTTTTATCCAAGCAAGTCTTGTCTACTGACCACACAGGGGGATACAAGACCCTCCAGTGATGGATGCTTCTATGCAAGCAGAAAATGAGGGGCATTCTACCCTTTAACGTAGAGATCATTTGTTGAGTTGATCCTAAAGGCCATACCTTGGCTCTAGGAAAAATACCTAGAGCTGAAGTAGGTCACCTGGCCTGTCCTGTCCCAGGAAGGGTTCCCAAATCTACCCAGAGGTGAAGGCCCTGCAACACCCAGGTGCTGTCCAATGAAGGTCAGGTCAAAATGCCAACCAACAGAGGAACCCCGAGAATTTAAGAACTGTTTATTATGGAGAACCAAACTCAAGAGTCAAATAAGAGGATACTCCCATCAGATGGGTTCTTCCAGGCAGGGGGAAGGAACCATCTCATTCCTCACCAGAGACTGGCAAATAGCATTCCGGACACTTTGGTCCATAGAGACTCAACACAGAAGCAGCATGCGGATTGCAAACACACGAATCCTCAAAATGAGAGCAGAGGGAAGTCTGCTACAAATAGGGAAGAGGTCAATTGGCAACAGGTAATGGGCTACTTTAGCAAGGATATGAGCTGAACAGCTGGGCTTGATGGCGACCTGAAGCTGAGTATACACACACTTAGTTTTCTTTATGTTCAGCCAGCAGCTGAAAAAAAAACAAACAAACAGAATCCCCCATCTGACGGCGGGGACTCCTCCAATGTCAGAATGCACTGATCAGCACTGCAGAAAATGGTCTGCAGTCACTGAACAACTAAAAACTTTCCAACAGTTCAGTTCAAAATCTATCGAACATGGAGGGCCACACACACAGATAGAAATATGGTTGCTTCCTGATAAATCAGACAAATTTTGATTTGTTCTTACCTACCTTTAAGCTATCAGTGCTAGATACCTGGCAATTTTCATCTAAATGAGATTTGCAGATGGGAGGACTCCAAGAATTCCATAATGGGGACGCCAGAAAAAAAACAAAACAAAGCAAAAAAACAAAACAGGAGGGACTCAAGAACTAATGCTGTAAGCAGGGTCCAAAGCTGCTGGAGGAAGCGGAAGGATCAGGTTCTTACCAGGAAAAGGAGCAGTAGTTTTGTAGGTCAAGAGTTACCTCAAGTGAGGGATAGGGCTGAGGAATATCAAAAAACCACAAGGAATGAAATCATATCGGAGGGAAAGTACCAGACTTAGCAGGATCAACAGCCAGTGAAGTGGAGGTTCACCTTTACGTAGAAAGCTGAGAAGAAAAGCTAGAGGGCCT
Source organism: Aquarana catesbeiana (assembly GCF_042186555.1). Taxonomy (NCBI): domain Eukaryota; kingdom Metazoa; phylum Chordata; class Amphibia; order Anura; family Ranidae; genus Aquarana; species Aquarana catesbeiana. The sequence continues at coordinate 290,000,303 of NC_133326.1, forward strand.
ATGGACCTAACAGTGTTTGTTATACATACATTTTAAATGGTCTCCTCCCCAGCTTGTGACAAAAATAAACAAAAAAATAAAAAAATAATCTGGCAAGACAGACTCTCCATCAATCCACTCTTTTCTCCTATGAGCATGTTATCAGCTTCTATACATTTATAATGTAACATGTTCAATTTCCAGACACACAACATTTATTGGCTATAGTATGTTTGGCAATATAGAGCTTTTGATTTCCTTGCTCTTTTTTTTATTAACAGGCTTGAAATAGGAGATGTTGCCCACAACCACTCATCAGATCCATGCCAACTTATCAAGTTTGAGAGTCTTTACAGATTAAAGCCGGCCATGGATGGATCGAATCCCAGGCCGTTAAGCAGGAAAAGGCCCGAGATTTGATCCGTCTATGGGCAGGCTGATGGTACCCAAGTTGATCCATCGACTGACTTGGGTACAACCAGCATGTCAGATTTTCAGCATGCGATTACTGCCAGAGGCTATAGCCACTAGCAGTGCAGGGATAGCTCTGTGGGAGGGATTCCCCCATCAACACAGAATCAAGCGAATTTGCTTTCCTGCAACCCATAGTTGCAGGAAGGGAGAAAAAAAATAAAAAATAATAGCATAATCTATGGCCCGTTTCATTTTTAGATAGATGAGGTGACCATTTTGTGTCTTTACTAACCTATTTAAAAAAGGAGAAAGGCCAATTTGACAGGTATGAAAATATTTTCTGATAACTTTTGTTCCTTCTGAGATAAATGCAGTTTGCGCATCTACAGTCCCTGCACTTCTTTTCTTCCCTCTCAAGAGGAATAAAAGTATAAACTATGTATTACTGGGTTGATTAAAACAGCGTTTTTTAAAGACAATGGAAGATACACATTCTGTATTTGGCGCTTACCTGTGCACGGATACATCAACTTTAATTTCCATAAAGGATATAATACACTTTGAATATACTGTATATACACAATTTGGGATGGTGTGCTTTATACTTTAGGGCAGCGTTTCAGTCTCAGACTAACATTGATGTCAACTAGTTTATAGTGAGGGAAAAAAAGTATTTGATCCCCTGCTGATTTTGTATATTTGTCCTCTGACAAATAAATGATCAGTCTATAATTGTAATGGTAGGTTTATTTTAACAGTGTGAGAGAGAACAACGCATTTCAAAAAAGTTATTTCACTCATTAAAATGCAAATCAATTTATAAGTATTTGACCCCTTCGCAAAACATGACTTGGTGGCCAAACTCTTGTAGGCAACCACAGTGGTCAGACGTTTCTTGCAGTTGGCCACCAGGTTTGCACACATCTCAGGAGGGAATTTTGTCCCACTCCTCTTTGCAGATCCACTCCAATTCATTAGGGTTTAGAGGTTTTTCACCCAATATTTTATGGTACATGGCCCCGTCCATCATCCCTTTGATGCAGTGAAGTTGTCCTGTCCCCTTAGCAGAAAAACACCCTGAAGCATATTATTTCCACCTCCATATTTGACAGTGGGGATGGTGTTCTTGGGGTCATAGGCAGCATTCCTCCTCCTCCATACATGGCGAGTTGAGTTGATGCCAAAGAGCTTGATTTTGGTCTCATCTGACCACAACACTTTCACTCAGTTCTCCTCTGAATCATTCAGATGTTCATTAGCGAACTTCAGAAGAGCCTGTACATGTGCTTTCTTAAGCAGGGGGACCTTATGGGGGCTGCAGGATTTCAGTCCTTCACAGGGTGAAGTGTTAACAATGGTTTTCTTGGTGACTCTGGTCCCAGCTGCTTTGAGATCATTGACAAGATTCTCCTGTGTAGTTCTGGGCTGATTCCTCACTTTCTCATGATCATTGAAACTCCACGAGGCGAGATCTTGCATGCAGCCCCAGACCAAGGGAGATTGACAATTATTTTGTGTTTCTTCCATTTGCAAATAAATCGCACCAACTACTGTCACCCTCTCACCCATCTGCTTAGCGATGGTCTTGTAGCCCATTCCAGCCTTGTGTAGGTCTACGAATTTGTCCCTGACATCCTTGGACAGCTCTTTGGTCTTGGCCATGGTGAAGAGATTGGAATCTGATTGATTGATTTCTTCTGTGGACAGGTGTCTTTTATACAGGTAACAAGCGGAGATTAAGAGCACTCCCTTTTAAAGAGTACTCCTAATCTCCATTTCAAATATATAGTTCATAATAAACTACAGTGAATAGGTGACAAATAGTGATCGTGAAAATTATATAAAAAAAGGTCCACATGCACAATAATAAACATATGAAGCTCTTGAATGCTGAAAAAACATGAATGAAATCAATCTGTGCTCTGTGACAGTCCCTGCAAGGAATACGTGCTGACAGATAATCACCACCACATCAGTGTGCAATGCCTGCTCACCTCAAATGAAGACCCCTCTTGGGTCTATTGGCCCTTTAAATAATAAGCCACACAAGGATCAGCTTGATCATACAAGGGTTTCAGCTAATGGCTCCAGGATTACCAGGACTTAAAGTATTAAAAATACTTGCTTTTAATTAGTAACAAAATATGTACTCACATTTACGCAGTAATAAAAATGCCAGGAGGAGCCGGTGACGACACTTCTGGTGTCTCGTTATCCTGGATGTGTAGTGAGGAGTAGAGCCGTCCCAATGCGAAACTGATCGTTTAATGCGTTTTTATTACTGCGCAAATGTGAGTGCATATTTTGTTACTAATTAAAAGCAAGTATTTTCAAGCAATTTTGCGTGATGATGTTTTATTTGCTTTGAGAAATTGAACTTGGAGAAAGCAATTGTTAGTGGAGAAGTTCTGGTAATCCTGGAGCCACTAGCTGAAACCCTTGTATGATCGAGCTAATCCCCGTGTGGATTATTATTGAAAGTGCCAATAGACCCAAGGGGGTTCTTCATTTGAGATGAGCAGGCATTGCACACGGAGGTGGTGGTGATTATCTGTCAGCACTTATTCCCTACAGAGACTGTCACGGAGCATGGATTGATTTCATTCATGTTTTTTCAGCATTCAAGAGCTTTATATGTTTATTATTGTGCATGTGGACTTTTTATATAATTTTCAAAATCACTAATTTGTCACTTATTCACTGGAGTTTATTATGAACTGTATATTTGAAATCTAGCGCACTATTTGTTTTCATTAATTGTATATGTGGTGCCAGAACACATTTTAAATAGCTGCAGCTGTTTCTCATTTATATAATTAGCCATATTATAATTTTTTGTTTTATTCATATCAGCGCTTTAGTAATCATACCTCAAAAAGTGCTCCTAATCTCTGCTTTGTTACCTGTATAGAAGACACCTTGGAGCTGGAAATCTTGCTGATTGATAGGGGATCAAATACTTATTTTACTCATTAAAATGCAAATCAAAATTTATACATTTTTTTAAATTTTCTGGATATTGTTTGTTGTTATTCTGTCTCTCACTAATAAAATAAACCTACCATTAAAATTATAGAATGATCATTTCTTTGTCAGTGGTCAAACGTACAAAATCAACAGGGGATCAATACTTTTTTTCCCTCACTTTAATTAGATACATTTCCGAATTTAGCCAAAACATGAAGCAGCTTAATATAAAAATACACGTTTCAGAAATAACTGACCTTTTTTCTTACGTCAGTTACAAATGTCATGTCTGATCTTAACTTTAGCTGTAGTAACTATTACTGCGAACAGTGAACTTTGCTAGCAAGGAAAAATGCAATTGATGGTGCTAGCATAACTGCAAGGAGAGAAGCTATTTAAATCTTGCATGCTTCCGAAAAATACTTTACCTTCAAAGCAGACATAAACAAAGTATATTCTGATTCCCAGTCCCAGTTCCTGTTGAATGTTTTAACAGCATGCGTGAAGAGCACCAGAGCTAAAAATATCCAGGACAGCTTTCTCAATCCACTGTTAAGAACAAGGAAATACACAAATAAACGAAAGGTACAAAATGTGGCATAGCGTTTCTTAATACCACACATACACAGATAAATATGTGTTTTTGTGAATGAGCACTATGCCAAGTAGCATTGCTCTGATCCGTAGGGCAATGTTATTTCAAACCGATATTGTGAAAGTGATTACACAATGCACTTTAGTTAATGAACAAAGATATTTCTATATTACTATGATGGGAAACAGACAAACCTATGGGGAATTGTGTAATCGGTATCACAATAACGGTTCTAATTTTATATATTCGGAGTTTGCTGTGAGAAGTAGATTTAATTTTTACGGTACAATCCAAAGTGTCTGGAGGCCATTGTCTGTTTAAAAATACAATGCTGATAGAAATGTCGAAGAGATTCACATACAAATAACTGTATCAACTTGTCAACCAGGCTGGTTAAAAAGGCATGCATAGTGCATTCCTTTACTACCACAAAATGACCAAAGGCCCAACAGCAAGAACATCATACCGCAAAACCTATGGCCCATCTCTTGTGTATGCCAAGCTTTGGTTTCCTTATTTTAAATGTATCCAGATATGATATGTTAATAATGATGAATATGACCCGTTTGCAGCAAAAAACTCAACATGTAAACAGGATTATAGTACTTCACATCAAACTAATGTGCACTGTGTATAGCAACTATTTCAGTTGCTTTGTTTGCTTGAAGCAGATCACAGACATGAGGTAAATAAGGCTTGATTAGTGGGGTTTTTAACGATCCTAGGTCTATGGTGGCAGAATGACAGCAGCATGGGTATTGCCCTACTTTCTTTCGTCCCCCTTCCCTGTGTATTTTCAGAAGCAATACAAAACTGATACCTGCATTCTGAACTCTGCAGTTAGAATTGGGCTGTCAACACCCAGCCTGCCAACTTCTGTACTTGAAACAGATGAGACCTGTTTAGAAGACACTCAGTAGGGGTCAAAAATACTCCATAAGCAGTGTGGAAAAAGTCCCAAGGGTCGTTCCACCCATCAGTTTCTTAGACCTCTTTGGAATCCCAAGGGTAAGAGCTCTGTGCCAAATTCCAACACCACCTACCTGCCATGGCCAGCTTTTTTTTGATATTTCAAGGAGCTCTCAAACCTTCTCCTTTTCCTCCTGACTTCTGTTTGGAACATGCAGTGCATGTTAATTGAAGTCATGTGCACAACTTTATGCACACTACAAGCTCCTACATACAGTGGGACCATGTAGAACGAACATAGCCATCCTCTAAGAGGAAAAGGGATCACAGCAGAAAAAATTCTGTTAAGAATCACTTTAACTAACACATTATACTTACGCGTTGGGTCCTGCCTCACGCTCTCTCCTCACAGGCTGTGACTGACAGCAGCAGGAGGCTATGGCTCCCGCTGCTGCCTCCATGTTCAGGGAGGAGAAAGAGTGGAGAGAGACGCTGCTCTTCGCCACAGCGCTTGATTGAGAATGGCTCCAGGTACGTATAAAGGAAGGCTGGGGGTGACTGCAAACAGTTTTTTTTTTTATCTTAAAGTGGCACTGAAGGCTGAAGGTTTTTCATTCTATCCATGAAGGTAAAAAACCTTGTGTGCAGAATCAGAGAGATTGGCGCTCCCAAACAACACCCGAATATGCTGCTTGCAGGACTATTCCCAACATCCTGCAAGCACATTACCCCAGTATGAAAAGTCACACTGAATTGAATGGGAGGCGATTTTCAGGCGCTATTTCTAGCGCTAAAAATGCCTGAAAACTGCCTCATTGTGAAAGGGGTCTTCATAAAGGTTATAGGCATGTCAAGGCTACCCAATTTGTTCTTGCACATGGAGACTACTCGGGTGCTGATCATAGTGAAATATCCTTCACCTCACACAAAAGCTGGCCAGTTAGAAAATTGTTAGAAAAAGAGTTCTATATGCTCGATCGTTTGCCTTTCGAAACGTTAGTGGGCTAATTTTGATAATCAAAATGCAAAGTTTTATGGCAGAAAAAAACCAAACCATCAAGTTGGATTTTTTGGTGCCTAAATGATTGATTTTCTAAACAATAGTAGTGGAATCGATCAAAAACCGCTTTGATAAAATCTACAGTGCATGCGCATGTTGTAACCCCAGATCCTGTAACCTGTTTACGCTGTTATCCCTCAATAATATGTAGATAAATGGGCGACGTCTATAGCTACAATGATGGCGTTATCGCATGCACGTTCGACAGATCTTTAGAGAACTGACCATTTTTTCCAGATGATTTTCTAACCCTGTGTATGGCCAAGCTTCACAAAAGGCATCAGTGGCAAGAGATAAATAGAGTAGTAATATGGTGAACGTTTGTACAAAGTGTACACATTGTACAAAGTTTAATTTGGATATAATATGTATATTCCTAATTTGCATTTAAAATAAACACAGATGACTAACCAATATAAATACAAATATAGAAACCATGATCCCATACCGTTAACACCCAATGATAGAACCAAAGTATATACTAAAAGATGTTAAATAAAAGATACTGCAGAAAAAAAAAAAAAAAAAAAAAAAAAACACGATGGGCACGGCAAAGTTTAGCAGAGGTAATGTAACAGTGCTTTGCGAGACACAGATATCTCTGGTCTATGTGGCTAACTGCACTGCTACATTCAGTATCCTTCCAGGGTTATTAATTTTTAATCTAAAAAGGAAATTAGTTTATACTATCTATATCGGTATGATACAAAACAGGCAGGATGTAATATTGCTCTTCAGACCAAATTACAAAGAGATAACTGATTTATATTAATTAGAAGTAGAGAGTTCTATACACACACAACTGTACAGATTTAATTTGCTGCTCTATATAAGACAGCTGGTCTGGAGGAAACAGTTTGTCTGCTGAAGACTTTTTAGCCTTTTCAGCCAATGACCGGTAATCTGTCCACATACATTTCTGTGGTCATTTATAATACTGAAAAACCTATCAAATGTCTTGCATGAATTATGAATTTGCTTCTACTAAACTGAGAGATATATATATATAGATATATATATATATCTATATATATATATCTATATATATATCTATATATATATAGATCTATATATATATATATAGATCTATATATATATATATATATATATATATATATATATATATATATATATATATATATATATATATATATATATATATATATATATATATATATAAAATAATTTTGATCCCCTGAAGCTGCAGGGTCACTATGGTTAGGTTCTTATGTGTTGTGGCGGCTAAGATGTCCACTACCTAAAGTCAAGAGGAATATGTTTAATACAAGCTAAAGCATGCTCCATTTAGTAAATAAAACTGAAAGGCGGCACCGATATGCAGCACTGATGGGCGGCAATGACAGCCACTGATGGGTGGCACCGACTGGACACAGCTGATAACGTGGTAAAGCAGCTACGTCATAGGCTCTTTACCTAGATCGGAGATGCGATGTGTCGGATAGACACACAGCACCACGGATTGCCATGCTGCGCGCAGGAGCGGCTTATCCTGCTGGATATCATATGACACCCAGTCGGGATAATACAACCACCCTGTGGGTTTCATTTTGCATACAACGGGCGGGAAGTGATTAAACCCACATTGTAAAAAAAGGATCAATAAATGCTGTATTACATGCTGTTCATACTTGTTCATTTTCTGTATTCTGAAAAAAAAAACCTGGTTGATCCTGCTGCTCTCCATCTTCCCCTTCTGCTCATGTCCCCAATGCAGCTAGGGATTTTGCAGCTGTAGAGGCAACTTTGCAAATGCTCAGTTTTCAGTGTATTTTCTAGCCTGAGCATTTCTTTCCTATCACATCTGAGCAGCCCATGTCACTATAGAGTCACACATGTGGGCTTATACACAATGGTAAATGGTATCCCGCTCCCTCCCTTGCCATACCTACTAACCAGCTAAACACAATGGGGGTGGGATAAAACATGTAGATTCATGGTTGCTTCACCTCCCTCCTATTCTAAGAGACAGGCTGGAGGCGTGACAGCCTGTGACTGGCAGAAATCTGCCCACATGATGTTATTTCCACAAAACAATAGAGATTTGATTTCAAATATATATTTGTATGACAATTTAAAACGGTTTATTGATATTTAATTTTTACTCTGTATTCCAAAAGGCTGTTTTTTTTTTGTTTTTTTGTATGTGACCAGCAGCAGATGACTGTTCCTCCTCTGCTTAGGTCTCCCTGCACACAGGCTGACAAAAAGCTGGGTCATGTGACAGCTGTATATTTGATTTAGGAAAAAGGTACTTTTTATAAAAAATAATTACAGTGCCATCATCTACATACAGAAAGAGAAGAGATAATGTAAATGAAAGTGGTTGTAAACCACTCTTTTTTAAAACAATAAAACATGTCTTTACTTACCTGCTCTGTGCAATGGTACTCTTCTTCTGGGGTCCCCCACTGGCGCTCCAGGCCCCTCTTAATCAAGACAAATCAGACACGGCTCGACCCCCATCTTAGTAAAGAGCTGATGACATGGCTCTTTACTCAGGTGATCGGCTGTGTCCAATCACATGTAAGTGTGGAAGTGCCATTAATCAGCTCAAGAAAAAGTACACGTGATCATGTGCGCTCTTGTCAGCTGGATGGAAAGAGCGTGGGCAAATGTAGCTCTCTGTCAAAGGGAGTCCATGCATGCAGGTTCATATAACAACTGGTGGTCTCAGAGGGTGCTGACTGTGGATGGCTGCCAGTTCAAGACAAGCTAGAAGAAATTCTGGGGAATATAAGAACGAAGAGCATCGCCATTTATCGACTCACCTCACATTGATAGAGTGTGAGGAGAGGAGATCCGATCAGCAGCATCTCTTCGCAGGGGAGAGCTGTACAGGTAATCAGGGCACTGATTACAGTGCAGCCCCAACAAGTGACCCCAGTCTGTGGCCATCATTGCCGCCTTTCAGTGCCCATCATTGCCAAACAGTACTGCCCATTGGAGAGGCATATTCATGCCTCTCCATCAGTGCCACCTCATCAGTGAACGAGAAAAATTACTTATTTACATTTTCTGACAAACTAAGAAAAACTGTTTTTTTCCCCCCTTGGCCTGGGCTAGAAGTGGCCAGTAGGCAAGTGGTTAAATAAGGCTGAGGAAGAGGAATTTTGGAGAAACAGAGTGGAAAGAAAAAAAAAAGAAAAGAAAAAAAAAGAAAAAAAGAAAGAAAAAAAAAGGAAAGAGGGGAGAGTCTGGTCACAGCTCACTCACTTGCACAGTCCCAATAGGAACCTCACTTGTTCAGTCAGTGGCTTCATGATCAGGATTGTGGCTACCAACTTTAAAGTTTCCTGCCCATACATCCCCTTCACAGCACACGGGTTGCATCGAGTGTGGGTGGCCACAGGGAAAGAGGGGCGGGAGGAGGCAGAGCAGATCCATTCTCCTATTTTGTAGACGAGAGGGGAGGGCTGTGCTCTGTAAGAATGGAACACTCTCAGCCCTGTGACAGGTACAGCTAAAATCCCTGTCACAGGACACATCACCGGCTCGCATATGCAGCGCAGGATGGAGGAATCACAGTTTTTTTTCACTGCTCCTCGGCCGTTAATCCAGCCCTGTGAACCCCCCCGCCGGAGCCACCTGAGCAGTATCATCCAGCCAGTTCCAGGGCTGCACATGCGCAGTTGTGAGCTGGCAGCACAGAGACCCTTTTACAGGGAATCAGAGTAGCCTGGGGGGAAATTGCCACTCTGCTCCCCCGTCCCAGTCTGCTCCTGGGCCCATAGAATGCATTAAGGTGAAAAACATTGAGGCTTTACAACCACTTTAAAAACAGTGTGTGTTTAGTATCACTTTAATCATGTGGCTAGAGAGAATGCTATAGAGAATTGGATGATATAGTGTGGCATGGGCATGTCTATAGGGAGTTCTGAACAGGAATCTTTAAATACCCATATCCACATGGGTACATACATTCAGCAGGTGAGCTCTGCTTTAGGGTATATCCATTCAGCAGATGAGCTATGTCCCAGGCTTGATACATTTAGCAGGTGGACTCTGCCCTAGGCAGATCCAATCAGCAGTTGGGCTATGCCCCAGGCTAAATGCGATCAAGCAGGTAAGCACTTTAATCTACATTTACTCAGCAAGATGACTTTCCTTCAAGCTAGATTTTTTTTTTCTGCAGGAAGACTCAGCCTGCTCCAGGCTAGATCCATTTATCAGGAGGGCTCTGTCCAAAACTAGATCCATTCAGCAGGTAAGCTCTGCCCCAGCCTAAATCCATTCAGCAGTTGGGCTCTTCTCCAAGCTAGATCTTTTCAGCAGGAAGGCTCTTCTCCAAACTAAGGCTGGCCATACACTATACAATTTTCTGATTCAATTTCCTTTAGATTTACCTTCAACTATGTAGTGCAAGGGCCTGTCTGATTGCATACAAATTGAAAGGGTTTAGGCTTGACCTCATATTATATGGTTTTGGTAAATCTAAAGGAAAGTTGAACAGGAAAATTGTATAGTGTATGGCCAGCTTTAGTCAGCAGGATGGTCTGACCCAGCCTATAAAGTAGACTTCAATCCAGGCTACATCCATTTAGAAGGTGGGTTCTGCCCCAGGCTAGATCTACTCAGCATTTAGGGTCTTCTCCAAGCTATATCTATTGAACAGAAAGGCTCTGCTGCAGGCTAGATCTGATAAGCAATGCCTTGGGCTAGATCCAATCAGAAGATGGGATTTGCTCTGTATGCCAGTTTGAAAACAATTTTTTTACTGTGGTCAACTTTTATTATATCACCAATTAATTTAGGCAACATGTACATTTACCTTTTGTAAAGTTTTTAATTAACCAATCATGAACTCTGTATAAAGTATTAAAGATATTACAGTTTAGTTACAAAAATGGTAACCGTTTGAGTCACAACGTGAAAACAGAAATAAGTCTGAGTGCATTTTTGCTGAGCAAAACATGTTATTTTCAATTCACACATCTATAAAAGGGTACTTATATATGAAAAGCTGTGTCAGTTACAAGCCATACAGGAACAATAGAACATACAGGTGCTGTAAATCTGTAAAACACAATAGCAGGAAATGTAAGAACTAGAAGAGTTGTGACATGGAAAGTATATTTAAGAAGCATTCAAGACCGATATTTTATATCAAGCTTTTCTCATGATAGTAACCAAATCTTCTAAATCCTTTCTTAAGGAAGTGTGTTCAGAGGAGATTTATAGCACGTTGGTTGAGCTATTAGAATGGAACGCATTTTGCTCACCTTTTGCTTGCTAATTTCTTCCAGCCATGTGCAACAAGCATGCAGAATCCCATACTAGGAACATATAATACTCTCTCTGCGACCACAAAACCAACAGGGAAGAAGAGGTTGGAGGCTGGTATGAAAGGCAAAACCAGCAAGCACAATCCCTGAAAAAAAAAAAAAAAAAAAAGGAACTTAAACTGTAAAAACTGTTAGTGAAGAGTGATAAATATATATTTTTCACATCGAACTTAAAAAAAAAAAAAAGCTATGTTTTAATGAATTCAAAATAGTTGTTTTTTCTACACTTAGAGAAGTGTGGCCAAAGCTCTTTGGCCATAATACTTCTTCTTTAAGTCACAAAAGCGCACTTAGTTCTGCTCTCCTGTGACCCAGAATCAGACATCACAGAGCCGACACAGGCTCTGCAGGGATTGTGACAATAAAGTAGAGATCTGCCCAGATGTCTGACTGGCACCTGGCTCAGCATCTCAGGGAATCAGTAGCTGCCATCCCTCCACAGCTTGGTGCTTCGGGGAGCACTGGACGGGAAAAACAGAGAGCCGGTGACTGACAGTGGAGAGTGAGAACTGAGTGATCAGCAGTCATGCGATTGCTCAGTTCTCTGCCTTCGAGCCAGTGAGGGAAGCTGCAGTATCAGATTGAATCAGATTGTCATGCCAATATTCTGTTTGCTTTGTTAGCAGCAGCTTGGCATTGCATGGCATTGCATGGCATTGCATGCCATTGCTTAGCCTATCATCTACTTGGGACCCCCAGGTCGTTTTCCATCCTAGATTCTCCCAGAGGTTCTCCCCCTAGTGTATAGATTGCATTCATATTTTTGCTACCCAAATGCATTCATTTTACATTTTTCTACATTAAACCTCATTTGCCATGTAGTTGCCCACCCCATTAATTTGTTCAGATCTTTTTGCAAGGTTTCCGCATCCTGCGGAGAAGTTATTGCCCTGCTTAGCTTAGTATCGTCCGCAAATACAGAGATTGAACTGTTTGTCCCATCCTCCAGGTCGTTTATGAACAAAATAAATAGAATTGGTCCTAGCACAGAACCCTGTGGGACCCCACCAAGTACCCACCTCTGACCATTCCGAGTACTCCCCATTTATCACCACCCTCTGAACTCGCCCTTGTAGCCAGTTTTCAATCCATGTACTCACCCTATGGTAAATGCCAACGGACATTATTTTGTACAGTAAATGTTTATGGGGAACTGTGTCAAATGTTTTTGCAAAATCCAGATACAGCACATCTACGGGCCTTCCTTTATCTAGATGGCAACTCACCTCCTCAAAGAAGGTTAATAGATTGGTTTGGCAAGAACGATTCTTCATGAATCCATGCTGATTACTGCTAATGATACCATTCGTTACTAAAATCTTGTATATAGTCCCTTATCATCCCCTCCAAGAGCTTGCATACTGTTGATGTTAGGCTAACTGATCTCTAATTCCCAGGGATGTATTTTGGGCCCTTTTTAAATATTGGTGCTACATTGGCTTTTCTCCAATCACCTGGTACCATTCCAGTCAGTAGACTGTCAGTAAAAATTAGGAACAATGGTCTGGCAATTACTTGACTGAGATCCCCAAGTACCTTCGGATGCAAGCCATCTGGTCCCGGTGATTTATTAACGTTAAGTTTCCCAAGTCTAATTTGAATTCTGTCCTCTGTTAACCATGGAGGTGCTTCCTGTGATGTGTCATAAGGATAAAACACTGCAGTTTTGGTTACTGAAGCCCACCGGATTCCCTCGTAAAGACTGAGGAGAAGAATAAATTCAATACCTTCACCATCTCCCCATCCTTTGTAATCAGATGTCCTTCCTCATTCTTTATGGAGCCAATATGGTCTGTCCTCCCTTTTTAACCACTTCAGCCCCGGACCATTATGTTGCCTAAGGACCAGAGGACTTTTCCAATTTGGCACTGCGTCGCTTTAACTGCTAATTGCGCAGTCATGCAATGCTGTACCCAAACGAAATTTGCGTCCTTTTCTTCCCACAGATAGAGCTTTCTTTTGCCCAGACTTGTGGTCACCGAGCTTCACACAGTTAATTAACACAAACAACAATGGGTGAAAAGACTCTTAGAGCCACACTAGACTTATTTACAATAAACCCATTATAGCAGAATTGATGACATTAGCATTTAACAGTACGAGTCCCAACGGTATAAATCAGTCACCATTCTAATATGGCATATAAAGGGTTCCCAGAGTCTGTGTGTTTTTGGGGGGACATGGAGCTGAATCCAAAGTAACACCAACCCCAGGGTCCCCAGGCATACAGCTCACAGAGAGCACCATTCCCCCAAATGCTAGGGCCCATAATCAAAAGGCAACAGGCTTGCATACAGTCCTCTCCAACAGCCTCTGTCCCGGCTAGGTCTGTGACAGGTACATTTTCTGGAATTTACACAGCTTTTAGTTTATGACTGCCTATGTCATTTCTTGAGGTGCTAAAATGGCAGGGCAGTACAACCCCCGCCCCCCCCCCAAATGACCCCATTTTGGAAAGTAGACACCCCAAGGAAATTGCTGAGAGGCATGTTGAGTCCATGGAATATTTTATATTTTGACACAAGTTGCGGGAAAGTGACAAATTTTTTTTTTTTTTTTGCACAAAGTTGTCACTAAATGATATATTGCTCACACAGGCCATGGGCATATGTGGAATTGCACCCCAAAATACATTTAGCTGCTTCTCCTGAGTATGGGGATACCACATGTGTGGGACTTTTTGGGAGCCTAGCCGCGTACGGGGCCCCCGAAAACCAATCACCTCCTTCAGGATTTCTAAGGGTGTAAATTTTTGATTTCACTCTTCACTGCCTATCACAGTTTCGGGGCCATGGAATGCCCAGGTGGCACAACCCCCCCCCCCCCCCCCCCCCAAATGACCCCATTTTGGAAAGTAGACACCCCAAGCTATTTGCTGAGAGGCATGGTGAGTATTTTGCAGCTCTCATTTGTTTTTGAAAATGAAGAAAGACAAGAAACAACATTTTTTTTTTCTTTTTTCAATTTTCAAAACTTTGTGACAAAAAGTGAGGTCTGCAAAATAAATACTCACTATACCTCTCAGCAAATAGCTTGGGGTGTCTACTTTCCAAAATGGGGTCATTTGGGGGGGTTTTGAACTGTCCTGGCATTTTATGCACAACATTTAGAAGCTTATGTCACACATCACCCACTCTTCTAACCACTTGAAGACAAAGCCCTGACACTTTTTGTTTACATGAAAAAATTATTTTTTTTGCAAGAAAAATTACTTTGAACCCCCAAACATTATATATTTTTTTAAAGCAAATGCCCTACAGATTAAAATGGTGGGTGTTTCATTTTTTTTTCACACAGTATTTGCGAAGCGATTTTTCAAATGCATTTTTTGGGGAAAAACACACTTTTTAAAATTTTAATGCACTAAAACACACTATATTGCCCAAAAGTTTGATGAAATAAAAAAGATGATCTTAGGCCGAGTACATGGATACCAAACATGACAAGCTTTAAAATTGCGCACAAACGTGCGGTGGCGACAAACTAAATACATTTTTAAAAGCCTTTACAGGTTACCACTTTAGATTTACAGAGGAGGTCTACTGCTAAAATTACCTCACATGCATGGTGCAATTGCTGTTTACATTTGACGCCAGACTGACGCTTGCGTTCGCCTTTGCGCGAGAGCAGGGGGGGACAGGGGTGCTTTTTTTTTTTTTTTTTTCTTTCTTTATTATTTTTTTGCTTTTTTATCTTATTTTTAAACTGTTCCTTTCATTTTTTTTTTTTTTTTTTAATCATTTTTATTGTTATCTCAGGGAATGTAAATATCCCCTATGATAGCAATAGGTAGTGACAGGTACTCTTTTTTGAAAAAATTGGGGTCTATTAGACCCTAGATCTCTCCTCTGCCCTCAAAGCATCTGACCACACCAAGATCGGTGTGATAAAATGCTTTCCCAATTTCCCAAAGGCGCTGTTTACATCCGGCGAAATCTAAGTCATGAAATGCTCGTAGCTTCCGGTTTCTTAGGCCATAGAGATGTTTGGAGCCACTCTGGTCTCTGATCAGCTCTATGGTCAGCTGGCTGAATTCTCAGGTTCCCTGTTGAGACAGGAGAGCCAGAGAAAAACACGGAAGACGGAGGGGGGCATTCCCTCCCACTGCTTGTAAAAGCAGTCTAGAGACTAATTAGCCGCTAGGATTGCTTTTACATGAAAGCCGACCGCTGGCTGAAAAGAATGATACCAAGAGGATACCTCAACCTGCAGGCATCATTCTGATATAACCACTCAAAGTCGTGAATGGCGTACCTGAAGACAAAAAAAGGGTTAACAATAAAACACAGTAAACCGTAAAGTATAAAAAAATTGCATACCTGAAAAGCAAACGTGATAAAACATAATAATAAAACATTGCAGAATAGAGTACAGTAAAAAAGAGCAGAACAATAGAGAGAGAATAGAGAGAGAGAACAATAAAACGACAACTATTTTTTTAAATTTTATATATATTTATATATATATATATATATATATATATATATATATATATATATATATATATATATATATATATATATTTATATATATATATATTATATATATATATATTTTTTTTTTTTTACACTTTTTTTTTGTAACCATCTTTTACAACTGTAACCGGTTCTTCTTGGTGGCAGCCGGACACTACTTGTGCTTGCCACCTCACCAGCTTGAACTGCACTTATGGGACTCGCCACGTCACCAAGTGTTACTGCAGTGCTGGTTTGACTACGACCGGGGTGTACTAGGCCGCTGGTGCTTGCCAGTTCACCAAAACGCTACCAAAAGAACTGTTAGCGATCGCAGGGATCAGGCCTGACTCTGCGAACACTGCAGTTATGTGTTTAGTGTTTTGTAAGTGACAGTGATCGATCGATACTGCACTTGGGTGGGCTGGGCTGGGCCGGGCAGAGGGGCAAAACGCAGGTGCTAGCAGGTATCTGGGCTGATCCCGCTAACACTGCGTTTTTGGGAACCCTAAACTGCTGGGGATGCTAGTATAGATCTGATTGGATCAGATATTGATCCGTACAGATACTATACCACTAAGGGAGGCGTATGCTGCGTGCGTGGGTGTTAGCGGTACTGGCGCTAATCTGACGCTGCCTGGGGAGACGCATATCACCGCCGGGCGATCAGGGGGCTAAACCTTTATTCGGTAATAAACGGCGGGTGCCCTGACACTATAAAAAATAAACTAACTAACCAGCGTCACCCGTAACGGTTATACGGTGATCAGTGGTGAAAGGGTTAACTAGGGGGCAATCAAGGGGTTAAAACATTTATTAGGTAGTATATGGGGGTCCCTGTCACTATAAAACGCTGACAGCGAACCTAAATATTTACCTCCCTAACTAGCGTCACCAGTGACACTAATACAGCAATCAGAAAAATGATCGCTTAGCGACACTGGCGACGGGGGGTGATCAAGGGGTTAAAACTTTATTAGGGGGGGGTTAGTGGGGTACCCTAGACCTAAAGGGGCTAACAGTAACTGTCCTACCACACTGTCACAAACTGACACCATGCAGTAATCAGAAAAAAAAAAACAAAAAAAAAAAACTGCTTGGTGTCAGTGTGACGGGGGGGTGGGGGGAAGGGGTGATTGGGGGGTAAAGGGGGGTGTTTTGTGTGCCTGGCATGTTCTACTGCGTGTGTAGTGTGTTTTCACTCACACTGCAGTCTTCTCTAATCGGCGCCGGAACGGAAAATACCGAGCCGAGGAGAGATGACATAATTTCCTTTGCTGCTGTTTAGCATACAGCAGCATAGGAATGATCTGATTGGCCGGCGGCGATCGCGAGGGGGGGCCACGAACGGATGGTCTCCTCCTCATCTCCGATTGCCGCTGGACAAAAGGGGACCGCCTCGGGCACCGGGGGGGGGGGGGGTCCGATACCCCCGCCCGCAGGAGGCAGATCACGTACATATACGCGATTCTGCCTGCCCGTGCCACCTTGCCGACGTACATCGGCGTGAGGCGGTCCTTAAGTGGTTAACTGTTTACATACTTAAAGAATTTCTTGGGATTTTTTTCGTTCTACTCCGCTATGTGTCTTTCTTGTTCTATCTTAGCAGCCCTAATTGCACCCTTACATTTCTTGTTGCATTCTTTATAAAATCTGAATGCTGATGATGATCCCTCAACCTTGTATTTTTTGAAGGTCTTCTCCTTTGCTTTTATATGCATTTTTACATTGGAGTTAAGCCATCCAGGACTTTTGTTCGCTCGTTTAAATTTATTACCTAATGGGATGCATTAGCTAATGCCCTAATTTAATATGCTCTTAAAGCAAACCCATTTCTCCTCCGTGTTCTTTGTTCCTAAGATTTTATCCCAATTCATGCCTTCTAGGAAGGTTTGTGGTTTAGGGAAGTTGGCTCTTTTGAAATTCAGTCTTTGTATTCTCCTTGTTTCCTATTTGTGTGATTTATACTGAAGCCAATTGACCTGTGATTGCTGTTTCCTAAATTGCCCAGTATTTCCACATCCATGATCAGGTCTGTATTGTTGGTAATCAGTAGATCCAGTAACGCTTTATTTCTAGTTGGTGCGTCTACCATCTGAACCATGAAATTGTCCTGCAAGACATTTACGAACTGGTGAGCCTTAGACGAATGCGTGGTTCCCTCTGCCCAGTGTGATTGAGGCCTAACTGGTATTGATAAACACGGAGTAAATCATCCCTTTTGTGAGTGCAGCAGTATATACACACACACACACACACACAGCAACTTCTTACTGCATTATATGGTTTAGTTCTCTGCGATGAGTTTTAGGAGCATTACCATTGAACACAAAAGTGGGTTTTGATGAATGCATTAAATATGCAGCAGAAGAATTTAGTTTTAATGCACTGCACAGGTCAGAATGGGGAACCAAGAGCTGGGAATATCCTGGAAGTGTGAAGGAGGGAATGCAGCAGCAGGGTAATACTTTAAAGAACTGTTTTGGGCCGTGTGTAGTACACCCAGTGTCCTAAACTAGTTAAAATGTATCTAAACCCACTAATTATCTTTTTTGTCTGTAAAGGATAGGAAGGTTAATGCAGCTTTAAAGTGATCATGAATTCTTCTTGAAATAAAAAATAAAACAGTACCGCCCCTCCGCAAGTTAATTTCAATGCATACTAGCCCATTAAGACAGACTTTCCTATAAAATGGATCCCTCCAGTCGTGCGCTTCCACCCTTACCTGGTCTTCCATCCGAGTTCGCAGGCTCCAGCCCTTTGACTGGCTGAGCCGTGACGGTGTCACTCTTGCGCAGTGCAGCACTCTGGATTGACGGCAAAGTCAGTATATCCTCAATTCAGAGCACAGTGCACATACGCCATTGACATCACTGGCTGCAGAACTTATGAATATCTCCTAAATGTTGTATGTTAAGGAAATATTCATTGTACCTACAGGTAAGCTTTATTTTAAGCTTACCTGTAAATACAAGTGACCAGAGTTTACTACCAATTTAAGACACCTGGGGAAGGGGGTTGGCAGCAGTTACAGTAAACTTGCTGCTTTGTCTGTAAACATTTCTGAAACATATGGCACTGTTGGCTTGAAAAAATTGCCAATCTACATTATTTTTTTAAATAGAGAAGAGAGAACTACAACGTTGATACAGCTTGTGTGGTTTATCTAGCTAAACATGCTTCTTTGTACAGAAAAGCTGGCCATATCATTACTAAATCATCTAAGCTGGGCATTTTGCACACAACGCGATTTGTAAATACGTATTAGGAGTTTCTTCACAAATGTATTTGTTTTATTTTTAAAATTCTGTGCTCATTCATATTATTCAGATTTTATAGGATTACTAGTGCCAGACAAAAGTGCCAAGGGAAAGAAATAATATATGTATATACTGTGCCAGAAAAATGATTCACTGCAAAACTATAAAGCCTTCATTTACTAAATAGGCTAATATTGGGCTAAATAGGGTGAACCAAATAGGAGCAAAATGTAATACACTTTGGTGTCTATATATAAAAAAATAAATGCTGTGCAAATGTATCAGCATTTGTGCAAAAGTCCCAAATACCACCCATGCAAATATTTTTAATGTGTACAAAATGTTATTTTCTGATATTTGAGTTGCCCTTCGCACTATGAATGTAACATTCATTTCGCAAATCCTGGATACACTAAGGTTTTTTTTAAAAGATAACATTTGCATAGATATTCGTACAGTGTATCTGCATGTACATTTGTTTCATTCCAAATTGGGCAAAGGCTAAATCAAGTCTATTTATGCTACTTTCTTTTAAAATACTGCTTTATTGCAACTAGATGGAGCTAGGGAGCATAGGAAATACATCTTTGTAACAAGAGATACAATGGAATTTGCAAAAAAATGTAACCATTATTCAAATAAGATTTCTTGTTAATATTAGTATTGGGTGCAAAATCTTTTAAGGCCTCATTTACACGGGGCATACAAAACCACACACCTGGGCAGCGCCAACCTGCACTGGCATGTACAGGCGTTCTTTGCATCCCCATGCATACAGTCCTATTGATGTCAATTGGGACACAGCAGGTGCAGGGACACAGATGTTGCTCCCAATCAGAGGTCTGCGTGGGTGTGGGTGCACAGCCCCGAATGCACTCACACAATTGCATACGGTCATACTTGTACAAAGTACAACAGAGATTGAATATCATTATTAGTTCCCTGTTATACACTGTTGGTAACACCACATCAGGAGTAGATGTTTTAAATCTGCGCTAAGGACTTATAAATTGGCTGCTGCCTTACCCCAATTCCACACAAAGTGAGGAATACAAGCAATGGTGACAGAGAGGTACGGGTGGTTATTATTAGTACACTGTGGTCTAACCCTTGAATTACATATACTTTTCTTAAAGGGATAGTACATGACATTAAAAACACCACATCATGACCTGAATTTTACAGCCCATTCATAAAATGTAGGATGTGCTGTGAAGCCTGCGGTAGGTCACAAGAGTACTCGCTGCTTAGGCTAGGTTAACAGTGCTGCAATATGATTATAATTGGACATTCAGTGAGATTATGTAGTGCAACTTGGATGCTACTTTGAACTGGTTTGCATGCTCTATGGGCCCAAGATCATGTTGAAATCGCACAAAAGTAGGGCAGAAACCTTTTTCAAAACGGTGCTATGCTGAGATTCATTGATGTGAATGGGCACCATTGAAAATAATGTGATTTCCATTATCGTGTGATTCAAGACGCATCTGAAATTGCACTAAATGTTAACAAAACCTACACAGAGCAGTGGGCAATCATGTGATTGAGCCACCCTCCTTTTAAACAACCATCTGTAAAGTTGGGGAAGGAAACTCAAATACCTAACTGAAAGCGACATGGTGTATGGTAAAAATTTTAAACTAGCAAAGCTTTCACACCATAGAGGAAACTTACCATAAGCACAGTCTTGGATGAATCACCCGAGTATCTAATACTGAACACCACCAAAGAGCCAAGCAGACAGAAAAATGCTAGGGTAGCCAAGTTCCTGATATCCACAAAACTTTCAACCAATGGAATAGTTCCCATCGTCCAATCACAGCACAGCTCAGATGGATTTAAGAGAAGCCAAGCATTCACAGGGAGGAGGTAATTAAAAGTTAACTGTCTTGCAGGTGTTGAGCTGACAGCCGCTGGGTTATCAAACCTAAAAATATAAAAGTATTTGATATATCTTGTTACTTGACATCAACAAGAGCACAAATTAAGCTGAAAACTCTTTTACTGTAGGGCATACACCAGTCCTGTATTGTAAAAACACTGTAATTTTATCCGTCTCTGTACAGAGTGAAAAAGAGTGAATAATGAAAGGTAAAATGAAAAGTTATTATATGGTTACCAGTTCCTTTAATAAAATAATCCTAAGTAAAATATATGAAGTGTCTTGAATAGCCACTGGATATGGCCACAAGTGGTTAGTATATATATATTGTATGATTTTCTGTGCAGTTACCGTGCAATGTGTGGGCTTTAGAAACTGCAGAGGGCTCATAAAAAAACTGCATGCTATTGGTTTCAATAGTAAGGTGAAAACATACAGGATGTGCTGCTCACCAACACCAACAAAAACAGATCTAGGCCCATATGAGGGAGGCTGGCATTTAGTGTGGTGTACATATGCAACGAATATAAAAAAAAGCATTGGAAAGAAAGTAAAAATCAGAAAACTATTATTGCCAACTGTAAATAATGAAACTGTAATAAGGTCTGCTCAGTTTTCCTCACAATGGTAATGGTTTGGAGTAAATGTTGGTGGCTATTTTGGGTGTTAAACGGAGTTCCACCCAAAAGTGGAACTTCTGTTCGTTGTACTCCTTTCCCCCTCAGGTGCCACATTTGGCACCTTTGAGGGGGGGAAAGGGTTGGCAGGATACCAGTCTTTCACAGGTATCCTGTTCCCACTTCTGAGAGCCTCAGTCGCAGGGTCCCTCCTCCTCCCCCAGCCCAGTAGGAGAGAGGAGAGGAGCGGAGCGCATGTGCAGTAGGGTTCCTGGCGTGAAGCCGTAAGGCTTCATTGCCGGGTTCCCTTACTCGCAATGGAGGCGGCATGCACCCGACAGCTGATGGAAACATCAGCTGCGGTGCCGAAATCGCTGGACTCCAGGACAGGTAAGTGTCCTATTATTAAAAGTCAGCAACTGCAGTATGTGCAGCTGCTGGCTTTTAATTTTTGTAGCAGTGACAGGAGGTGGAGATAGCAACCCCCCCCCCCCCCACAACACTCACATGATCAATTACAAACAGATTGAGAGCTATTATGTTATTGATGCGTGCATAAGGCCCACCTGCCCTGCCATGTGTGTGTGTGTATATATATATATATATTTTGTGTGTGTATGTGTGTGTGTGTGTATGAATTATATATATAAAAAAAACAGAGGTGTAAAAAGATGAAGTTTATAAATGTTTAAACTGTTGTTTCATATCTTTTTTCGCTGTATAAATTTGTAAAATCAAAAATTGGGTATACACAAACATTTAATGTGTGACAAAGGACAAAGACACAAACAGTTAATACACGACAAAAGGATTCCCAAAGCATAGTGGGTTAGCTTAATATCTGCACATCTGTAATCATTCACACTGAAAGAACATCAGTCGGCTGTACCATAACCTGTGGCAGGCTATTAAAAAAAAAATGATAAAATGATAGTGATGGGAAAAGCAAGAGACACAGTTATTTTCTGTTTGCGCTATTAATTCATCCATTCTCCCTAAATATGTTAGAGTAGTTAACACATCTGCATAGGCTTGAGGCATCAGGGAACTCCAATAACAAGCTTTAGTTAAATGTGCTGCAGTTCAAAAGGGTAAGCCAATTTCTGTTCAGTGTTAAGCACTTAATTCATGTTCCCACAAAGCATGCACAACAATACAAAAAAAAAAAAAAAAAAAGAAGAGTTTATTGTGAATAAGCATTTCTCCTTCAAAGATGAACTATGAACTACCAGCAATTCCTTTCCACCCATACATTTTTAAACAATTTCTTTGGCTTTTAAATAACCCAACTAATATATGCCCTAAACCGTAACCTGCACAAAACAATGCATTTAGAATTCACTCCCGTGAAGTAGCAGTACAATTTTTTTTGCTTAAAATCTAAACAGAAAGGTAAGAAGTCACTCTCACCTTGTGAAGACCGGAAGCTGTGACTGTATGACCTGTACACGGACTACAACAAGGAGCAGGGTGCTGAACATCAGAACAACAAGCTTAAGGAGTGTTTGAAGAAGTGAGTAGGGTATGCTACCTTTACCCAACAAAATCTGTACAGCGGTGTCCCACAACACAGGTAACGTGTACTAAAAACATAAAAAAACAACAACAAAAAAACAAAAATGAATTAACACAAGGCAATGCTTTATAAAACCTCTGCATGTACACAAAATCGTGGAAAGTGTCATATATGTAACAAAGGCTTCTTTGTAAACATCCAGCACTATTCCCCAGCTGTGCCCACTATTGAAAGAACCCAGTCAGCTGAAAGGCTGAGTTCACTTTTGGGAGAGCGTTACACGTTACCCCCATATTTAGGGTGTAACATGTAATATGCTCTAGGAGTGGCCCCCATAGCACTCTGATCCTCCCCCATGACAGCGGGCAGGGATTCTTCTCCCCACAGCCACTGCCACAATTTTAAAACAGCAGGGCCCCGCCCACACAGCCACATTATTCATTCACAGAGTTCTGTGAATGAATAAACTACAACTACCATCTTCCATTACGGCAGATGACTTGTAGTTCTCAATGAACTGCAAGGGTGCTTGTAAACGCTCTCGTAGTTCGTGGATCTTCTTGCTCTCCAGTAAGGCCCCTTTCACACTGAGGCGGTAGGGGGCGTCAGCGGTAAAACAGCGCTATTTTTAGCGCTGTTTTATCGCGGTATTCGGCCGCTAGCGGTGCGGTTTTAACCCCCCGCTGGCGGCCGAAAGGGTTAAAACCACTCGTATAGCGCGGCTATAGCCGCGGTATAGCCGTGCTTTCCCATTGATTTCAATGGGCAGGAGCGGTGAATACACTGCTTCTTCACCGCTCCAAAGATGCGGCTGACCGGAAATTTTTTCTTCTCCTGCCAGCGCACCGCTTCAATGTGAAAGCCCTTGGCTTTCACACTGAACAAACAGCGGAGGCTGTTTTGGGGTGGTTTGCAAGCGGTATTTTTAGCGCAATAACGCCTGCAAACCGCCCCAGTGTGAAAGGGGCCTTACTGTCTACCCATACGGGAGGTGCGGGCAGATAGCTATATTGAGTGTCCGCAGGAGCCTGGCACTGCACCCATGAGCTACTGATTTATAATATTATTTTATATCTATACACCAATGTTTTGCCTAATGCGTGGGTTTAAATATATTTTAACAGTCATGGTCTTGACCTTTGCAGGAGCTAAAGTTCACCATGTAAAAGGAAAACTAGACATTTGACATTTACCCCCTTTTGTTTTTTTTTTTGTTCAATAAAGAACAAACGTTCATTTTTTTACTTCAGTCTCATCCTTCTACCCTTAGCCACAGTCATTTCACTTGTAAAATCTTAAAATTTCACCTGTAAACAACGTTGCCATTTTTCAACCAGAGGCATATATTATTAATGGGACAAACCAGGGAATAAAATTTGTATTTTGTATCTACAAGTCACTTGAGGAGCCAACTCTGGTTAAACTGGGAAAACAATTAAAAAGTTATTTCTTATTCCATCCCAATGGCTCTTTACACAGTATATTTAAAATATGAATAATATTTAAATATGCAGGTATAGGTTACCTGCATATAGCATCATCCAGAGTTATAAACATTAAAAAGCCTCTGGTATTCTGAGTCCTATAATCCTGGTTTGACCTCCATCTACAGGCTTTCCCATAGTGGAGGAACATCTATTAGGTTTCCCATTCATTTAGCTTTCCTCTTCACACTACTCTAAGCAAACCAATTCTATTTAAGAGTACTGTCTAATATACCTAACAATATGTACGAGTTGCATGCTCAGCATCTCCAAGACCAGTGACTGTCTACAGAAGAAAATCGGCAATAGGGTAAATTGATTCCAAATTTAAGATAAGGTTCCTCCTTTTCTTTTGGACACAATGGCACTAGCTTATTTTTCACCCTTGTTTCTAAGCAAACTTTTATCAAGGTATCCTATATTATCATATGATCCATTTTAAAAGAAAATCTCTCATGAGAGAAACATGGATTCTGTCACTACATAATGCTAGCATCCAATTTTCATGCTGACCCTCTGGCTTTAATTCTTACAACTGATTGGGAAAAAAAATGCAGAGAAGGACTTTCGACTTTTCTGATCTACACAGTTGTTCCATCTGAGAGTAGAGCTTGAGGGCAAACCTCAAGAGCCAAGCAGCTAGCATTTTCAGAAGAAGCTGTATTTTTTTCCAAGGCAGATTCACATTAAGACATTACACATGTGGAATCATGTTACACTGTCCTAAAAATAATCAAAGCATTCTTACCCCTTGTGCAATGAAGACTTCATAGACACAACAAATCCCAACAACAGTAATTCCCTGCTCTTTACACAGAGTTGCAACCGCAACAAGAAACACAGCAACAGCAATTGGAGTCCAAACTGCAAAAACAAAATCAGATAAGCTTCATAAGTTTGCAGTTCAAAAGAAAAAAAAATGGATCTGTAAAAATGAGAAATATCAAATCAAAATGTGTAAGTCGTAATATGTGCCAATCATCAAAGCAAAAAAGGGGGGAAACCCTTAGGATGGGACTTTGAAAGCACTACCACAATGAGTAGAAAATAAGCATAAATATGTTCTTTTGAATAAAATTTCTATATCAAAGAACCACATAATTAGAACACATAAATGTGGATACAATTTTAAAACCGTCAATAAAAGATAGATATTTTTCCCTGAACCAGACGCGTTTCGGAAAAATCCTTTCCTTCATCAGGGTTCTTACAGAGAAAGTAATATCTGAATAATAACAAAATGCAAGATAATTAGTAATCTGTATATCTACAACCAATCTATGATATAAACATTTCCATACATATGGAATATAGCTTGAGTTATCCTTGAAAAAGTCACGTAACCGTGACGCAACGTGTGGGAGGAGCCAAGGACGCACTGTGCAGACTGTCAGTATCCAGCTGTGTACTCCAGCGATTCTGCTCCTGTCTGAGGAGACTGACTGCTATATATACCTGCATATGCCTTTTTACTATTGGGCGCACGTGAGTGGATCTAATACATGTTTGCTTGTGTACCTGGTATGAAGAGCATTGCGCAATGATATCTTTCTTTTATCTGCTTTATATGTGAGGTCTGACGGTGATCGTCACAGCTGATGTGAACAAAGCAAAGAAACATTGTCGTTTAAAACTGCCAATGAGCACCCCAATTAAGCAATTGTGTGCTATTTAAGAACTTTGCTAGTGGGACTAAAGCGAATTTCTATGCGATTCTGGTTGTCTGATGCATTTATTCACGTTTTTTGGAATATCACTAGAAATAACTTAATTTTCAACACATTAGAATTTATTTATTTATGTGTATTATATTTACACACTTGGTGTCACTATTCATATTATTTTTTTTATATATATTGCACTTTTTTCACTGCTGGATTAATTTTAGTATATGGCTATCAGTGTTTTTAGAGCCAATTTTTCATCTTTTTAATCACATTGTGAAGCGCTTCAAACACAATTTTATTCATACATATGGTTCACTCACATTTTGTTCATTGACAATGACATATAAGTATCCACAGAAGTAAAACAGAATTTAGCAACCTCATGCATGGCTCCCCACGTGCATCATTCCAATGGTCAATTTGAAATATCCAAGATGGTTTAACGGTATGCTGAAGGAGACTGTGTCCCCAACGACATCAAAAGCACTGTGTCCTGAGCCCAGGAACAGCGCACATGTGTGTGCTGGGGTCCAAAAAGCAAAAAAAAAAACAAAAAAAAAAAAAAAACAAACAACTGTAGATAAAGGCACATCAATAAAGAGGCCAACGTATAAAATTATACTATAATCCATAGATATTTGAGCTATGACCGTCAAGGAATGAGCAGAGCTAAATATATAGCTTGGTTGGCGCGCATGTGCGGAACGTTGCCGGCGCATGCGCGGTGCGGAGGCAGGCCGCGATCAGCGCTCAGGGGGCCCTTAGTGCAAATCTGGATTGGGCTGATCTTTAGCAGCTGATTCCAATTAGGAATCGGCAGAGGCAGCATTAGCAGGGTTATATTTAGCTCTGCTCATTCCTTGACGGACATAGCAGGGGTTAGGACGATCTGGAGAGATGTGTGCTGATATACGTTTTAAAGTAAGTGAGATCTACCTCTTGTATTGACTTTGAATCTATATTCCAATTGTTTTTGGATGTTTGTTAATAAGCTTTGACTTTTGTGCTTTTTCCTTTTTTTTCCCTTTTTGCACATCAATCCTGTGATCTCCTTTACTGGCCATATTGATACTACAGTCATCTCTGTGTTGAGATGATCAATAGTACCATCTATGTTTTTCACACTCTCCAGCCTATCTGCCGGTATACAATTGCATTTCCGTGCTTAGGTAGGTTTCTATCAAGTCATAGCCCAAATATCTATGCATTATAGTATAATGTTATACGTTGGCCCCTTTATTGATGTGCCTTTATCTCCAGGTTTTTTTTGCTTTTTGGACCCCAACACACACACACACACACACACACACACACACACACACACACACACACACACACACACACGTGCGCTGTTCCTGGGCTCAGGACACAGTGTTCTTGATGTCGTTGGCACACGATCCCCCTTCAGCATACCGTTATACCATCTTGGATATTTCAAATTGACCATTGGAATGATGCACGTGGGGAGCCATGCGTGAGGTTGCTAAATTCTCAGTTTTAATTCTGTGGATACTTATCTGTCATTGTCAATGAACAAAATGTAAGTGAACCATATGTATGGAAAGGTTTATACCATAGATTGGTTGTAGATATACAGATTACTAATTATCTTGCACTTTGTTATTCTTCAGATATTACTTTCTCTGTAAGAACACTGATGAAGGAAAGGATTTTTCCAAAACGCGTCTACTTCAGGGAAAAATATCTATCTTTCATTGACAGTTTAAAATTGTATCCATATTTACGTGTTTTAGTTATATGTGGTTCTTTGATATGTTCTTTTGAATAAAAACTTTCTATATTTATACTTCTTTTCTACTCATTGCGGTAGTGCTTTCAAAGTCCCATCCTAGGGGTTCCCCCCTTTTTGCTTTGACAATTTAATGGGATGTGGCACACCCACTAGTCTTTTCTATCAGACTCCTCTCTTATATGTGTCAATCATGTGCAAGTCTTTGTGTGTGTCATGTACGTAAATAAATAAATTTCCTACAATCTTACATGAAAGCCCAACTCCAGGCAAAACCATTAAGGTTTTGGATATCGTGGGCAATGGTTAGATCCTCCATCAGGTGTTTAATGCTGTGTCTTCATTTGGGAGATTGCTCCCAATTCCTGTTTCAACTTAGAGAAATCTCTCCAAAAAGGGGCTACAGACAGAAATAAAGCAATATACAGTGCCTTGAAAAAGTATTCATACCCCTTGAAATTTTGCACATTTTGTCATGTTACAACCAAAAGCGTAAATTCATTTTATTGGGATTTTATGTGATAGACCAACACAAAGTGGCACAAAATTGTGAAGTGGAAGGAAAAAAAATAAATGATTTTCAAAATGTTTTACAAATAAATATGTGAAAAGTGTGGCGCGCATTTGTGTTCAGCCCCCAAATCAATACTTTGTAGAACCACCTTTCGCTGCAATTACAGCTGCAAGTCTTCTTGGGGAGATCTCTACCAGCTTTGCACATCTAGAGTGAAATTTCTGCT
This sequence comes from Aquarana catesbeiana, assembly GCF_042186555.1. Lineage (NCBI taxonomy): Eukaryota > Metazoa > Chordata > Amphibia > Anura > Ranidae > Aquarana > Aquarana catesbeiana. The sequence goes on from NC_133326.1 coordinate 290,028,900, forward strand.
CATTCTTCTTTTCAAAATAGTTCAAGCTCTGTCAAATTGGATTACGAGTGTCCGTGAACAGCAATTTCTTGCCACAGATTCACAATTGGATTTAGGTCTGGACTTTGACTGGGCCAAACACATGAACATGCTTTGAAATAAATCATTCCATTGTAGCTCTGGCTGTACGTTTAGGGTCGTTGTCCTGCTGGAAGGTGAACCTCTGCCCCAGTCTCAAGTCTTTTGCAGACTCTAACAGGTTTTCTTCTAAGATTGCCCTGTATTTGGTATCCATCCATTTTCCCATCAACCAACTCTGAACAGCCTCCCTGTCCCTGCTTTAGAAAAGCCTCCCCTCAACATGATGCTGCCACCACCATGTTTCACAGTGGGCATGGTGTGTTTAGGGTGATGAGCAGTGTTAGTTTTCTGCCACACAGCGTTTTGCTTTTAGGCCAAAAAAGTTCAATTTTGGTCTCATCTGACCAGAGCACCTTCTTCCACATGTTTGCTGTGTCCCTCACATGACTTCTCACAAACTGCAAACAGGAATTCTTATGGCTTTCTTCTTGCCACTTGCTTCCATAAAAGGAAAGATTTGTGGAGAGCATGACTAATAGTTGTCCTGTGGTCAGATTCTCCCACCTGAGCTGTGGATCTCTGCAGCTCCTCCAGAGTTACTATGGGCCTCCTGGCTGCTTCTCTGATTAATGCTCTCCTGGCCCGGCCTGTCAGTTTAGGTGGACAGCCATCTCTTGGTAGGTTTGCAGTTGTGTCATACTCTTTCCATTTTTGGAAGATGGATTGAACAGTGCTCTGTGAGATGTTCAAAGCTTGGGATATTTTTTTATAACCTAACCCCGCTTTAAACTTCTCCACAACTTCATCCCTGACTTGTCTGCTGTGTTCCTTGGCCTTCATGATACCGTTTGTTCACTAAGGTTCTCTAACAAATCTCCGAGGGCCTCACAGAACAGCAGTATTTACACTGAGAATAAACTGCACACACGCGGACCCAATTTACTAATTAGGTGACTTCTGAAGACAATTGGTTCCACTAGATTTTAGTTAGGGGTATCAGAGTAAAGGGGCTGAATACAAATGCATGCCACACTTTTCACACATTGACTTGTAAAAAAAAATAGAAAATCATTTATCAATTTTCTTTCCACTTAATTATATGCAACCTTGTGTTGGTCTATCACATAAAAAAAAAAAAACGTTTTTGGTTTTAACATGACAAAAAAAAAACGTGGAAAATGTCAAGGGGTATGAATACTTTTTCAATGCATTGTAACAGTTATGAGAGAAAGCTTGCTCAAGCTCACCTGTGCAAGGTTTTTATTGTTGTCTTTGTCTTCACAGGGGACGTTTACATCCATTTCTTGCCCAAATGATAGGTGTCAGTACGACCAGAAGTAATAGAAAATCTCAGTGGGAACACAAAGATAAAATCCTTACAGAGGTTCTAACCCTTCTCTGTTCATCCAATCAAAAATTGCCTATGGCGTTGGACTATTTTAACAGCAGGACTACTGAATTTTCCAACAATATCTAATACAGTGTGCAAGGCATTTACTACCTAGGTGCATAGCAAAGGCAGGCTGGCAGTGATATTAAGAATACATCTCTGCAGCTTGGGAAGTCCCCCTGACAGGACACAAAAGCTCAATGGGGAGATCGCTTTACTAACATCGCTCGTGCTAGTACTGCAATCTGTAATTTTTTTTTTTCATTCAGCCTGCTGGGTTAAAAAAAAAAAAAAAAAAATTCCCATGTGTACCAGGCATTAAGGACTTTGAGGGCAGGGACGAATATGAATAGAGAATAGAGGGTAGGGGGGAGTCCTGCATATGCCTCCAGAGCACTGGAAGGAAATCCATGTACACTAGATTGTCAAAAGTATTGGCACACCTGCCTTTACAAGAACTCTAATGCAATCCAGTCTTAGTCCATTGGGTTTAATATTGAGTTGGCCCACCCTTGGCAGCTATAACAGTTTCAACTCTTCAGGGAAGGCTGTCCACAAGGTTTAGAAGTGTGTCTATGGGAATGCTTGACCATTCTTCCAGAAGCACATGTGTGAGGTCAGGCACTGATGTTAGACAAGAAGACCTGGCTCGCAATCTCCACTCTAATTAATCCCAAAAGTGTTCTAAAGGCAGGCATCCCAATATTTTTGACAACATAGTGTATATAGAAATGTAACCACTTTGTTTCAGATTTCCTTGCACTTGTGAAGAACATGAATAAACCAATATTTTTAATACTTACCTATTGAATTGTCTGGGCCCTTAGATTTGGTATAGGAAAGAAACGCAGCAAGTAGGAAAATGGAGGACAGAAGTTCAGCTCTACCAACAACTCCTGTAACCTGTGGGTAAAGCACAATAGACCAGCATTGTCATTTTTAATATGCAGACAACCAGAAAAGATCAGATATCTGGCTCCTACAGACATGACAACTGTTGATCTTTAATAAAAGGCAGCCTTGGTGTCCAAGGAGAATAATTCCAGAACAGATATTTTGAGATAACATAGCATCAACATATTTTCTGAATAAAATCAAATAACTGGTCAAGATATACCCATCTGTGCTTCCTAGCTACCTCCCTGCTGTAGAGGTTGTCCCTGGCTAAGCTAAGAATATTGGAAATTACCTAGATGAGATCACACAAACCTTCCCCTCAAGTGACAATGTTTGGGCTTGGCTATTGGTCACTCTATACCTTATATACAGAGGTCCCCTGAGGCGGGCACTCCGGCTTGTGCATATATTTGCAAATTGTGCAAAACCCTGTGTTAACGTAAACTGTTAGACAGGGTCAATATGATTGTTTTGCATGCTGGCAAGTATGCTGGGAAATCTTTTGTTTGCGATGTGCATCGCCCTTCCATATACTCCTTGCTGCAAAGGCTGGTTATAGGTTGGGGTAGTTGCCATTTTTTTTTGTACAGTTGAATAATCACTCTAGCATGAGCACAGTTACACGGGGCTCCCCTACACCAGTACGCCTCGTTCCATAAATGCAAATAAGCGAGGGTCACAACAGAGGGTTAAGGCAGTGAGGGAGCCAGTGCAGGTGGGCGAGTATACCTTGCTACGGGTGAGCTACCAGGGACTTTTTTTATTCAATATCAAATGATTCAACATTGTTAAAAACGTCCAAGTGAGCAAATAATTGTTATAGAAACTATATACAAGTATAAATATAAAAAAGGTAGAACTGGCATTCCAACCTCCAATCAGAAGGAATGGCATACTAGTTTTAGAGCAGAGAAGCCGATGTGATTCTTCTTCACAAAGAGTGACATTGCTGCAAGAGTTGGGAACTGCCAAACTCCATTACAGCATTCCCACAAAGGTTTTCTACAAAGTGTTACTACGAGCCCTAGTTGAGTGTGGCTCAATAATACAATAGTTTTCCTTAAGGTGGTAGGATTTCATGCACATTTCGCTAGGCCTCCTTCAGATTTTACACTTGCCATATGGAGATGTGACTCACAGCATAAGATTTACATGGCAATTTTCGTTTACGATAAACCAATGCTTAGGGAGCTTGAAAGAACCAAGTTGTGATGATTTCATAGAATGAGGAAGTCTTTATATGCCCCCATGTGGTGAAGCGTATCATTAAAACGCTCTGACACAGACATAAAACAGTATACAACATTGTTTTAAAATGGAGATTTCAAAAGGAGTGAAAACGCATATTTTTTTACAGTGGCATCTTCCTCACCATTTTTTTTGACTCTCAAAGAGTCACAGCTGGAAGAAGCTGGCTAAAAGCCAGACTATGTTAACTAATCTCAAATGCAAGAACTTTCACCAGTTGCACAGATGAGATCACTGTATATAGTGAGTAAACAGAAATTAATAAAAACCTTTTGCCTTCCGCTGTGGGTTGCTTACAACAGTAAACTTTCCAAAGAAGAAAATATTTGCTTAACTTCTGAATTTGTTTTAATTGATAGAAGGATTAGGAAAAGAATGAACATCAAAAAAAAAAAAAAAAACTAGTGACGGGATGTGAATGCACTATACATTATGTACTAGGGTAAGCCTGGGCTTCGAGTGATTCGCTGCACCTTTTACGAAGCATTATGCTGTCTCCAACATAAACCTGCTTTCAATTACTGCTATATACAGTATATACCCCAGTTTAGGGACTCATATAAAGCATATGTGAACACTCACATTGTAAAAATAAACCCAGTTTCAAATAGAAATGAAAAGGCAAAAAACACACACTATTACTAAAAATAAATGGGATGCCTGCCTTTACAGGTACATGAACTTTAATGGCATCCCGGTCTTCGTCCGTAGAGTTCAATATTGAGTTGGCCCACCCAGAAGACTGTCCACAAGGTTTAGGAGTGTGTCTATAGGAATGTTTGACCATTCTTCCAGAAGCGCATTTTTGAGGTTAGGCACTGATGACGAGAAGGCCTGGCTCGCAGTCTCCACTCAAATTCATCCCAAAGGTGTTTTATCGGGTTGAGGTCAGGACTCTGTGCAGGTCAGTCAATTTACTTCACCCAAACTCGCTCATCCATGTCTTTATGGACCTTGCTTTGTGCACTGGTGTGCAGTCATGTTGGAACAGGAAGGGGCCATCCCCAAACTGTTCCCACAAAGTTGGAAGCATGAAAATTGTCCAAAATGTCTTGGTATGCTGATGCCTTAAGAGTTCCCTTCACTGGAACTAAGAGGCCAAGTCCAACCCTTGAAAAACAACCCCACACCATAACCCCCCCTCCACCAAATGATTTGCACCAGTGCACAAACCAAGGTTTGCAATCACACGGATGAGCAAGTTTGGGGTGGAGGAACTTGACTGGTCTGCACTGAGAACCAGGCCTTCTTGTCCAACATCAGTGCCTGACCTCACAAATGCGCTCCTGAAAGAATGGTCAAACATTCCCATAGATACTCCTAAAACTTGTGGACAGCCTTCTCAGAAGAGTTGAAGCTGTTATAGCTACAAAGGGTGGGCCAACTCAATATTGAACCGTCCGGACGAAGACTGGGATGCCATTAAAGTTCATGTGCGTGTAAAGGCAGGCGTCCCAATACTTTTCTTAATAAATATCGATCTATCTATACACATATCTATATCCAAAACAGGTGGGGTGAACAGCACTTCAGTAATCTCTATGTACAATGCAATCAGACTGTTCCACTGGTCATATATAGAAAAAAGTTCAGAGGATTGCTACACTAAAAATGTTTTCAAATAAAAGGACATACAAAAAACTAAATTAGAAGTAATCCATGATTACAGTTTCAGGTTATCAAGATAACACCCTTCTTCAGATAGGAGCACATCAAAATCTCCAAAGCATATACAGATATTTATATACATATCATAAACGCTTGGAATCGATTAGTTAATTAGATAATCATCTGAAACCACATCAGCAAAATGTCCTCAATTAATCAAGAACAATGAGATGACTGAAAAAATGTGTACAATCCGACAGCACTTCACATGCATCCCAATAAAGACCTATTGTAAAAAAATGACAGTGATACAAACAACCATCACCAATGTATCAATATTATATATCTCTAAAATATCCTCATATAAAATTTTTCTTAATAAAAAAAATAATCCTACATAGAAAGAGATTAGGAGGTGGCTTAGTCTCACTAAGATATACCGTATTTATCGGCGTATAATACACACTTTTTTCCCCTGAATATAAGGGGCAAATCACGGATGCGCATTATACGATAGTTTACCTCAGAGGGGAAAGAGGGGGGACAAGCGCCGCCGGAATTCACAGAGCTGTCATCTCCTGTTTACTTGGCTCTCACGTCACACACACAGTCCCGCCTCCGTCACCGGCATTGGACCAGTGTTCTGTCTATCACAGGAGCTGGTCCAATGCCGGTGGCGGAGGCGAGACTGTGTATGTGACTGCCGACTGAGAGCCGAGTAAACAGGAGATGATGGCTCTGCGATTTCCTGCACTGCCCTGATGAGAGATGGTGAGGCTGCACATGGGCATTAAATCAGGCAGCTGCAATAAAGAGAGATGGGCTGCAGATGGGCACAGATCAGGCTGCATTGAAGGCAGATGGGCACAGATCAGGCTGCACTGAGGCTGCAGATGGGCACAGATCCAGGCTGCATTGAGGCTGCAGATGGGCACTAATCAGGCTGCATTGATGGGCACTGACCATTATTTTGCTTCAAAGTTTTTTTTTTTTTTTTTAAATAAACTAAAAAGTTTTTTTTCCGGAAACTTCCCTCTTAAATTGAACGTGCGCGTTATACGCCGATAAATACGGTAAATCCATTACAGAATAAATTCACGTGTGGGCTCCTCTACGTGGGTGAGACCACACACACAAAAAAAAAAAAAAAAAAAAATCAAAAGATCACATGGCACGTCACAAATATTCTATAAGAGAGAAGCTAACTCACTTGCCGTTAGCAAGGCATTTTGTTGAGAAAGGACATTCAATCTCAAAGTTAAAATGTGTGGTCATAGATCGTGCATAAACACGTGTGTATACATGCTTAAAATTCTTCATCCTCTTTTAGTTGCCAGTGTTGCATATACACATGTAAGCACGTGTGTATGTAAATTGCTGTACTCAAAACGTAAAATTCGGGTTATTTTATGCCTCTGTACTACTGATCTTTATGTAGTTGTGTGCACGGTTTCATAGACAACAATGCACCTGTGTTCAGGTCAGTAAAAAAGAACACTATTGACTTAGAATTGTCTCCACCAACAAATAGATAAAGTGACCAATACTGTCTTAGGTCCAGGATTTTAATGCAGAATATATGAGAAATGTCAAAACAAATCCGTATTAAAATTGCAGCTCAAAAATTCTTAGATGTTGTGGCTTCATTAGTTAGAATTTTTCTGCTTTTTTCCATCTGGCGATCCTACCAATAAGTCTGTTATTTTGTTCAACTTTCTTTAACGGCCCAAGCTGTCCAGACAATGTAGCCGTAAGAGGATTGACAGCAACAATTTAACACTGACAGTGGTGTTTACAATGATCAGATTTTATTATTAATTTGTGTAAGACCTTAATCCTAAAAGGAACAAAATAGTTTGTTGTAACTGCTTATAAAGCGTTAGCTGGAGCACAGCTTCAATTTGTTAGTCAATTCCGCCTAAATCTGCTAGTCTAAAGGCCCGTACACACGATACGAAAATCGGAAGTAAAATTTAGTCCGATGAAAAATCTGCCTATTTTTGGATCGTTCGTACAGTGCTTTTGACAGCGGATTCCGATTTTCCGTCAGACAAAAGCTGGATGTGCAGACTAAAAAAATGTTGTCGTACGTGAACTCAAAGTCCGATTTTCGTTTAATTAGTACGGTTTTCGTCCAAAAAAAAAAAAAAAAAAAAAAAAAAAAAAAAAAAAACGTAAAAAAAAAAAAGGAGCAAGACTACGCATGCTCAGAAACAAAAGAATACGTAAAAAAAACACTATTAAACACATTACGTCACTTCTGAAGTTGTATTGTGTCTTACGAAAACTTTCGTATTGCGAGTAACCTCTTCACTTTTGACAGGAGACAAGCATGCAACAAAAAATGGAAGAACAGTCGTCCGAAAATATGATTGTGTATACGAGGTTTAAGACTACCCGCTCTCCAGACTGGCAATGCTGCTGTACAAAAGGTGTCTTCTTTACTACTTCGTCCAGAATGCAGACACCCCAAGACAGGAAGTGTGGTACCATACTGGATCACCAGGTGAAATAAATGGTTAAAAAAAAAAAAAAAAAAAAAAAAAAAACCTGAAATGCAGCCAGCACATCTAATGAATAGTAAGCTGCAATACATAACATTTTTGTTTTTGGGTTTAATACATATTAAGGCCTTGTTCACACCATATGTGCATAAAAACCTGAAGGAAAAAAACACGCAGATTTGACTTGCATAGGCTTGTCCACACTATATGCAGAGATGCGCATGCTTATTATGTACGTCTCTGCAAGGACACAAAACAACAGTTTTTTATGCGTCCTGTTCACACCATAAGGCTATGTTTCCACTAGTGCGACTTTTCATGCGACTTGGGACTGAAAAGTCGCATGACAAATTGTATCCCATGATTTCCAATGAGTACCGTTCATATCTGTGCGACTTCAAGTCGCAGCGACTTCAAAGTAGTCCCTGCACTACTTTGGTCCCACTTTGATGCGACTTGAGGTCCATAGATACAGGCATTGCTTCAAATCGCGGTAAAAAGTCGCGGTAAAATCGCGGTAAAAAATCGCGGCAAAATCGCGCGACTTTGGGGACGCAATAGTGGAAACATAGCCTAAGGCCCTTTCACACGGGAGGATAGAATACAGCTTTTAGCTGCGGATAGATCAAGTTATCTACCGCTCCTAACTCAGACAATGCTTACCTATGGCCCCATTCACACACTGCATTTAGCGACGGTTTCGTTACATGGGGTTTTGTGCGATTAGAAAAAATTATTTTGACTGCGTCCAGGACCGATTTAACGCAGCTATCTGCACATAATCGCAGTGTACTATTTCACCTGTGGATAGCAGCGACAACGATGGACGAAAAACAGGAAGCACATCAGAAATGGCAAGAATGTTACACCGCAGCTGCACGTAAACGCTGCTAATCGCAATGTACAACTGCAAGCGATCGCTGTGCCTGGAGTCTTGGAATTTCAAAATAACAAAACATGCTTTTAACAGCGGCAGAACAGCCGCCCGTGTGAAAGAGGCCCAAAACTGGTATTACATGCCGATTTTTCTTTGCAGAGAGATGTAACAAAATTCTCTGCAAGGGCACAAAAAAAATAAAAATAAATTTGTTCTTTATGTGCCTTCTTCACACCACAAAATGCAGGTATAAAAAGTACATTCTTTTTTCTGAAAAGCCACTTCCCCATCATGCAGGCTATTTTACAAGTTAAATCTTGTTCAAAATGTCAGGGGCAGTTGAACTTCTGGTTTGCTTGGATGTATGTGCTGCAAGTCGCCAAGACCTCAACACTAGAGTTGTTTCTCAGCCTCCCCCTCCAACTTGCCATTCACAAAACGAAGCCTGGGGTGTGCGGAGCTTACATATACAAGCAGGCTGAAAGGACAGTGGGAGCTGTATTGCCCATGGCATGTAAACAAGAAGATTCTCATTAAGAAAAATCCGCATAAGGAGATGGCTTTTTAGGGTACAATGTATAACTGCTTGAGCACTGTTAAGTTTTATTGTACCTGCATTTGGGTTTCAAAGCAGAATTTCAGAGAAACAGCTTATTGCACAGCTATTCGTATGTAAACTGTTCTACCTGTTAAAAGATCTCCAATTGTATTCCCGTCTTGTAAACAAAGTATTTTTTTCCCAGACATCATACACAAGTCTTGGACATTCACCAGTAGCAGCACACTAACCATTCCTACTGACTGAAAAATTTAAGAGCAGCAGCGCACTTATACCGCGTACACACGGTCAGACTTTCCGACGGAAAATGTGCGATTGGAGCTTGTTGTCGTAAATTTCAACCATGTGTAGGCTCCATCGGACATTTTCCATCGGAATTTCCGACAAAGTTTGAGCCGGATCTAAAATTTTCCCACAACAAAATCCGTTTGCGTAAATTCCGATCATGTGTAGACAATTCCGACGCACAAAGTACCACGCATGCTCAGAATCAAGCAGAAGAGTCGCACTGGCTATTGAACTTCATTTTTCTCGGCTCGTCGTACGTGTTGTACGTCACCGCGTTCTTGGCGCTCAGAATTTCTGACCAACTTTGTGTGACCGTGTGTATGTAAGACAAGTTTGAGCCATCATCCGTGGAAAAAATCCGATGGATTTTGTTGTCGGAATGTACGATCGTGTGTACAGGGCATAATAGGTCATCCCTCTGTTAACTTTGCTCTTGCCTATAGTTTGTATGCTCCCTATGGCCCCTGTCAGTTTTTCAGGTGGACCCAAACGGACCACCCATTGCCCTCTATGAAGAGTCGGAAGTTAGCGGATATCCGATCTTCTCCAGTAAAAAAAAAAAAACAGATGGGGCAAGCTGTTGCCCATCTGTCTGGCGGATCAGTTGGACAGATGGTCCATTTCTATCTGACCGCCCATTCAGGAAAGCATAAGCGGAGTGATCATGCACCTGTCATCTGCCTGCTCAGTGAACGGATTTCCCGCTGAACAGGTGGATCCGTCGCGGGATTCTGCCTGTCTGAAAGGGGCCCATTAGCACATGTGGACTGCAGCAGACCCTGACTGATTTCTAAGACTGGTTCTCCATTTCCCAGACTGCTGTGAAAGAGTATACAGGGGAATAAATGCAGGTACTTTACACTAGCTGCGTTAGAAACTGCATTAGTGATTTTTTTTAATGTACAGCGGCAACAATTGGCGTTTTGATATCTGCCTAGTGTTCATCTTTTACAGACAACTAAACCCAAGAGCATACATTTTTTTATTCCAGCCTACCAGTCTTTAGATGTGTTGGCTGCTTTAGTTTTAGTTTTTCCAGAGGAAATGATTCCATGTCACTTCCCATCAGCTCATTAGAAATGTGAGAGTGAGAGCCCCCGTCTCTGTGTAAATAAGTGTAAAATGGACACAGGACTCTCAAAGAGGCAGTTTGAGAAGTTCCAGCAGAATATTGAAAACTATGCTTTAAGTCTTCACTGTATTTTGTAAGTCTGGATTGGGGCTGGAAACGTAAAGATTTCAAAGAGCATTGGGAGGAATGGAGTCTTCAGTCTTGTGTTTGGGCTTTCCAGAAGTTCTGCAGGTTGTGTGTGTGTCCAGGTTCACACATTCATTATAAGGAGAGTTGGTGTTGGAGCAGTTGCTGCAGCCAGGAGGGAGGTGTGCTACCGTTTAGGAACCCAAGCAATAGCCTTGAGACGGTACTCCATGTGGGAGAGGTTCCAGGTCAGTGGACTGAGAGAGTTGGGCCAGCTGAGAGAGTCTGGGAGACCATAGCTGAGACAACTGGAAGAGAGAGTCCTGGGGACCGTGAATCTTGGAAGAGTGTGAAAGCCTGGAGTGTCAGGAGAACCTCTTCCTAGAGGCCAGGAGTGGGCCTGCGCAGCTTTGTACTACAACCAAGGCTGAGTGAGCCTTGAGAGCCAGGTGGCTTGGCATTTTTGTTTGTGTTGTAATTTTTGTGAGAAGAACCCCTGTGTGGGCAATCCATGCATGCATGAACTTTCATTTTTGTTACTTTCAATAAAAGTGGGCTACCACGCCCTTAAACTGAAGTTCCTGTTGGCTGTAAACTCACTGAAAACGCATCTACCACTGAGCTAGACATCCCCCAATATCACAGAAAGCAAAACAATCTTATCTTTGTTATGAAATCTACTAGACCAGAGATGGGGAACCTTGGCACCCCAGACATTTTGGAACTACATTACCCATGATGCTCAACTACACTGCAGTGTGTATGAGCATCATGGCTAATGTAGTTCCAAAACATCTGGGGTGCCAAGGTTCCCCATCACTGTACTAGTCCCATCAGTCTACATGCAGTAGAGATAAATAAAAAGGCAGAAATATTTGAAGACCAGCCAGGAAAGGAGGGGGGTAGAGGCAACAATGGCTCCCTCATAGATACAGTGAAGAAATGAGTGTAGCCCCTTGAAGTGCGTTATTGGCAATACGGCCAAAACCGATTGATGTTCTACTTCCAGGCAGCAGTCATCAATGCCGCTAAAGATCTAACAATAAGTCCCACGTTATGTTAGATCTTCGCTCCAAGTGCTACAGTATGTCAGGTTCTGTGGTGAGGCATCATCCTACATGTACTTACAGGGGGTTCTTCCAAAGAAGTGGGGTTCTTTAAATAAGTGGCACTTCTGCTCTTGCACCATCCATCTGAACATTTTCTTCTCTCTTCACAGGTAAACCTGCGTTTATACCTTAAATTGAATATTGACTGACTGTTCACATGCATATTTGGTAAATCTGTTTGTCACCACTGTTTCAACTCCATCTGTAGTCATGCTCACATTATTTCAAATTTTTTTTTTTAGCTATTAAGTCTCAACTAAATTATGGGTTCCCTTATCTTTACAATTTTGGCCTTTAAGGCTCGATTCACACCTATGCATGTTGCTTTTGAGCGTTTTTGGAGGTTTTTTTTTCATGCTTGGCACGTTTTTGAGCAGCGTTTTTGTAGCGTTTTTGCGGCGTTTTGCGTATTTTTTTTTTTCATTTTTTTTTACAGTCTTAAAAAAAAATTACAAAAAAAAAAAAAATCACGCCAAAAACGCACCAAAAACGCTGCAAAAACGGTGCAAAAACGGTGCAAAAACGGTGCACTTGCGTTTTTGATGCTTGTCCATTGAAATCCATTACATGCAAAACGCTGCTTTTTGCATGAAAAAAAGTCCCCGACCCTTTCCAAAAACGCAGAGATACAAAAAAGCATTGATGTGAACATGTTCCATAGGAACCCATGTTAAAAAATTCCCATGCATTTCTGCAAAATGCAAAATGCATCAAAAAACGCGCTAGTGTGAATGGAGCCTTAGTCCCCTTGCAGTTTGTTTGTGGTGTGAAAGTTTTGCTTTGCTAGCTGTGTTCCTAATATCCCCTCCTAATTGATTAATTGCCAGATTCTATCCACACCCAACCCAATATAAAAACAAGGCCTTCTTTACGGGGGAACACATACAGGGGGCTGCACATACAGGGGGTTCTTCCAAAGAAGTGGGGTTCTTTAAATAAGTGGCACTTCTGCTCTTGCATTTCAGCAATTTGCACAAAGCAAACCAAAACAGACTGCAGATGACCTCAATTCCAAATTAGCTCACCTTCCTCTTTGAAGCATGCACTCTTTAGCTCTCCTCCTTTTCACAATTGCTGCCTCTCTCCTCTTCACCCCACAATCTGTACATATCACCCTTACTTCTCCCCTCCCCCTATTACTGCACTCATCACCTCTTTCTAACTCTAAGCCCACTTGCTAACAAACCCCCCAGGATACTGAAGCATGTCCCCTCATACAAATCATATTCTTATATTACCTCCCTTACTCTTCTGCTTCTCCTAACCGCTGGAGATATTTCCCTAAACCCTGGGCCTCCCTTATTTAACTGTACCCATCACCCTACACCCTCTGGCAGTAGTCGCAATCTACGCAATTTAGTCTCCATTCCTCTTCTTCCCAACGCCAGCCTCCCTCTCCTGCGCCTTCTGGAACGCCCGCTCTGTCTGCAACAAACTCACTGCTGTTCATGACCTCTTTGTCACCAAATTCCTTTAATCTACTTGTTCTCACCGAAACCTGGCTCCACGAATATGACACCCCTTCTCCTGCTTTCCTATCCCAGGGTGGCCTTCACTGGATTCACTCCCCTAGGCCTAATGGACACAAGGGAGGTGTAGTGGGATTCCTCATATCCCCCCAGAGCACCTTCCAGGTTATTCACTCTCCTCCCTCTTTTTCCCTCTCATCATTTGAAGCCCACTGTATACGTTTATTCTCTCCTACTTCCCTAAGAATTGCTGTGATCTACCGGCCCCCTGGACCATTATCGACTTTCCTTGATGAGTTTTCTGCCTGGCTACCCTACTTTCTCTCTTTGGAAATTCCCACAATCCTTCTCGGTGATTTCAACATCCCTGCTAATACAAACACTCCTGCTACTTCTAAACTTCTTAGTCTAACCTCTTCGTTTGACCTGAAGCAATGGGTACAGGCTTCTACTCACTCTGATGGCAACACCCATGACCATGTTTTCCCCTACCTGTGCACTCCATGCAACTTCTCAAACAATCCTTTTCCTCTCTCCGACCATCACCTTAATCGTTTCTCTCTCCCCCTGTCTTCCACCACCTTTCCCTCCAATCGGCTAACCATCACCCGTAGAATTTTTCGCAACTTCAACTCCTCTCTCCTCTATTCTGTTACTGACCACCTCTATGACAAAATCTCTCCCCTGTCCTGCCCCAACCAAGCCACGTCCATCTACAATAAATTCCTGTCCTCCACCCTGGACAAGCTCGCTCCCCTCACTACATGCAGAATCAGGCCTCAACCCCTACAACCCTGGCAAACAGATGACACTAAAATTCTCAAAAAACGTCTGTTTTTGAGCGTCTGTGGCACAAGACTAAATCTCTCAAAGACTTCAACCAATACAAATCTGCCCTCCAAAAATACTATTCTTTCCTCCACACTGCCAAGCAAACCTATTTTACAGCTCTTATTAACACCTTCTCATTCAGTCCCAGTAAACTCTTCTCTACCTTCAACTCTCTACTTTATCCTCCACCCACTGACTCACTCACTGCCCAGGAGATCGCTAATCACTTCAAAAACCAGATTGATACAATCCGTGATGAAATCTCCACTCTACAGGTATCTCCCCAGCTAAGACCCCGTGTTAACAGGTACAACTGACACTCCCCCTATTCAAAATCTGCTACTACAGACGAAGTTGCTAAACTCGTTTCTATCGCCCACCTAACCACCTGTCCCCTGGACCCTATTCCCTCTCATATGCTACGGTCGCCCTCTGACTCCATTCTACACTCTTTAACCCACATCTTCAATCTCTCCCTCACCTCTGGCATCTTCCCCAATGCTCTAAAATATGCACTGGTCACCCCCATACTCAAAAAGCCATCCTTGGACCCTACCAATCTTAACAACCTATGCCCTATCTCCTTGCTCCCCTTTTCTTCTAAATTCCTTGAACGCCTGGTTTACAATCGAGTGACCACCTCTTTAAAAACAACCTTCTTGATCCCCTTCAATCTGGATTTCGCCCTCAACACTCCACAGAAACTGCTCTTTTAAAACTCACAAATGACCTAACAACTGCAAAAACCAACGGACACTATTCTGTACTCCTACTTCTGGATCTTTCAGCTGCCTTTGACACGGTTGACCACCCCCTCCTCCTCAAAAAACGTTACTCCCTCGGTCTCCGTGACTGTGCTCTTCAGTGGCTCTCATCCTACCTATCCCAACGCACCTTCAGTGTCACAATTCTACTTCCTCCACTCCTCTTCCCTTCTCTGTCGTGGTCCCCCAAGGTTCTGTTTTTGGACCTCTTTTATTTTCAATCTACCCCTCTTCCCTGGGTCAGCTGATAGCCTCTCACGGCTTTCAATATCATTTCTACGCTGACGACACACAAATCTATCTCTCCACCCCTCAACTCACTCCATCAGTCTCCTCACGCATCACTAACTTAATAACCGACATATCTGTAAGGATGTCACACCACTTCCTCAAACTCAACTTGTCCAAAACCGAGCTTATAATATTTGCTCCCCCACGTGCCTCTTCCCCTGACTTGTCTGTCAAGAGTAATGGCACAACCATCCACCCGTCCCCACATGTCAGGGTACTAGGTGTTATCCTGGATGCTGATCTCTCCTTTCGGCCCCACATCCAATCACTTGCCAAAGCTTGCCGCCTCAACCTTCGCAATATCTCTAAATTACGTCCCTTTCTAACCAATGAAACCACAAAGCTCCTGATTCACTCCCTGGTTATCTCTCGCCTCATCTACTGCAACTCCCTTCTCATTGGCTTACCTTTAAATAGACTATCCCCCCTTCAGTCCATCATGAATGCTGCTGCCAGACTCATCCACTTTACAAACCGCTCAGTGTCTGCTACCCCTCTCGCCAATCCCTCCATTGGCTGCCACTCGCCAAACAAATTAAATTCAAAAATACTAAGAATAAAAGTTACAAAGCCATCCACTCGGCCCCCAGCTACATCACTAGCCTAGTCTCAAAATACCAACCTAATCGCCCTCTCCGTTCCTCCTAAGACCTCCTGCTCTCTAGCTCCCTCATCACCTCCTCTCATATCTGCCTCCAGGACTTCTCCCGAGCCTCGCCCATCCTCTGGAATTCCCTACCCCAATCTGTCAGACTGTCTCCAAATGTATCCACTTAAGCAATCCCTGAAAACTCTCCTCTTCAGAGAAGCCTATTCTGCCTCCAACTAACAACTGCACTATTTTCTCCATTAGCTCATCCCCCACAGCTATTACCCTTTTGTATAACTTGACCCTCCCTCCTAGATTGTAAGCTCTAACGAGCAGGGCCCTCTGATTCCTCCTGTATTGAATTGTATTGTACTGTCTGCTCTAATGTTGTAAAGCGCTGCGTAAACTGTTGGTGCTATATAAATCCTGTATAATAATAATAACGTACTGAAGATATGCACATCTGGCAATATCATTTTACCGACATGATTAAAACTCCACTTCAGCAAAGCTGATTGACAATGTCCCAAACTGCTATCCTTGGTCTTAACCCACATTTCTTCCTAGAATAGGAAACTGCAGGGAACAAAGAGAGGTGCTATGGAATACCACAAGCCGGTGAAGTAAAAAATTAATTTAACTTCCTCCTGAAAGCTGTTTTACGTAAAAGGATAGGTGACAGCCAAGCAAAAGGGGATGCCAAATTTCAAGTTAAAAATTATGCATCCAAGGCATTTCATTTCTAACTAAATATATTGAAAGAAAAAGGTAGTATAGCAATTCAACAAGAGTTTAACAAAGTGACTGGACATATGTTTTCAGGTATCTGAAACACAGCTATGAAAATGTAAAACGCAAAAGCCAGTCAATTCTATTTGAAGAGCCAGCAGCACCAAAAGGAGTTAAAGAATGTGTGCTTGCGTTAAAATAAGTCCCAGCTGTAGGTTTCGAGAAATGTACGCTACCTCTCTTCTTGGATTTGCCCAATATTGTGGTGAACACATGTTGTATTTCTTTGTACAATCATAGTACATTTTCAAGGCAAACCTTTTTGAAGTTAAATATCTGTAGACCCCCCTCTCTCTCACCTAGTTACATATGCTATGTATTTCTCTAATGCTACATAAAATGGAAACATCTGAAATTAGTCCTAGTACTAGGACTAGTACTAGTACTAGGAAGAAGCACAGTTTTAAAAAGGGATTCAGTTAATTGTGTGACCTATGCTTTGCAAACCCTTCATACAGTGCCTTGAAAAAGTATTCATACCCCTTGAAATTTTCCACATTTTGTCATGTTACAACCAAAAACGTAAATGTATTTTATTAGGATTTTATGTGATAGACCAACACAAAAAGTGGCACATAATTGTGATGTGGGAAAAAAAATGATAAATGGTTTTCAAATTTTTTTACAAATAAATATGTGAAAAGTGTGGCGTGCATTTGTATTCAGACCCATATAGTCAATACTTTGTAGAACCACCTTTCACTGCAATTACAGCTGCAAGTCTTTTTGGGGATGTCTCTACCAGCTTTGCACATCTAGAGAGTGACATTTTTGCCCATTCTTTTCAAAATAGCTCAAGCTCTGTCAGATTGGATGGTGAACATCTGTGAAAAGCAATTTAAGTCTTGCCACAGATTCTCAATTAGATTTAGGTCTGGACTTTGACTGGGCCATTCTAAACACACAAATATGCTTTGATCTAAACCATTTCATTGTAGTTCTGGCTGTATGTTTAGACTGCTTTCACACTGAGGCGCTTTACAGGCACTACAGCGCTAAAAATAGAGCCTGTAAAGAGCGTCTCCTGTCTCTCCAGTGTGAAAGCCTGAGTGCTTTCACACTGGAGCGGTGCGCTTGCAGGACGGTAAAAAAAAAAAAAAAAAAAAAAAAAAGTCCTGCAAGCGGCATCTTTGCAGCACTGTAGGAGCAGTGAAATCAATGTGGCAGCGGCGCTTTGCCGCCGAAGCCCGCCCCAGTGTGAAAGTAGCCTTAGGGTCGCTGTCCTGCTGGAAGATAAACCTCCGCCCCAGTCTCAAGACTACAACAGGTTTTCTTCCAAGATTGTACTATATTTGGCTCCATCCATCTTCCCATCAACCCTGACCAGCTTTCCTGTCCCTGCTGAAGAAAAGCCTCCCCACAACACGATGCTGCCACCACCATGTTTCACGGTGGGGGTGGTGTGTTCAGGGTGATGTGCAGTGTTAGTTTTCTGCCGCACATAGCGTTTTGCTTTTAGGCCAAAAAAGTTCAATTTTGGTCTCATCTGACCAGAGCACCTTCTTCCACATGTTTGCTGTGTCCCCCACATGGCTTCCCACAAACTGCAAAAGGGTCTTTTTATGGCTTTCAACATCTTTCTTCTTGCCAATCCTCCATAAAAGGCGCGATTTGTGGAGTGCATGACTAATAGTTGTCCTGTGGACAGAATCTCCCACCTGAGCTGTGGATCTCTGCAGCTCCTCCAGAGTCACCATTGGCCTCTTGCCTGCTTCTCTGATTGATGCTCTCCTTGTCTGGCCTGTCAGTTTAGGTGGATAGCCATGTCTTAATAGGTTTGTAGTTGTGCCATACTCTTTCCGTTTTCCAATGATGGATCCATGAGATGTTCAAAGCTTGGGATATTTTTTTTTTTTTTTTATAACCTAACCCTGCTTCAAACTTCTCTACAACTTTATCCCTGACCTGTCTGGGGTGTTTCTTGGCCTTTGTGATGCTGTTTGTTCATGAAGGTTCTCTAACAAACCTCTGAGGGCTACACAGAACAGCTGTATTTATACTGAGAATAAATTACACACAGTTGGACTCTATTTACTAATTAGGTGACTTCTGAAGGCAATTGGTTCCACTAGATTTTAGTTAGGGGTATCAGAGTAAAGGGGGCTGAATACAAATGCACGCCACAATTTTCACATATTTGTAATGAAAAACATTTAGCATTTTCCTTCCAGTTCACAATTATGTGCCACTTTGTGTTGGTCTATCACATTAAATCCCTATAAAATACATTTGCGTTTTTGGTTGTAACATGACAAAATGTGGAAAATGTCAAGGGGCGCGAATACTTTTTCAAGGCACCGTATTCCCATTATCCTTCAACACCTCCCATAAAAAAAAAAAAAAAAAAAAAAAAAAAAAAGTTAACAGCCTTTGCATATGCCACGGCCTTTTCGAGCTGTCTACTTATCTTTTAGATTGGTCTCTATTGGCTGGCTTGACTGTGTGCATACCTGGAACTCCTCTAGTGAAACCACACACCAACAATGCAGGGCTTTGGAAGGTGAAGATAGTGCACAGAGGACAGCTGTAGAAATGTTAGTGTCCTGCTCACCTAGAGGTGGCAAAGAAGGTAGAAATCAAAGAAATTTAGTGAAAATGAGTGGGAGTGCTATAAGTTTCCCCAGGGAGATTTAAAGTGATACTAAACACACACACACAGTTAAATTTACATTTTCCCTTCTATTTCTGTATTTGGATGACGGCACTGTAATTTTTTTTCCTTTTTAAGTATCTAAAAGTACCTTTTTCCTAATAAATATACAGCTGTCACATAACCCAGCTCTTTCCCAGCCTGTCTGTAGGGAAACATAAGCAGGTGGAGCTTCTAGTCCTCTGCTGTTGGTCACATGTTCAAAATGTAAAAAACAAACAAATAAAACAGTCTTTGGAATACAGAGTAAAAATAAAGAAAAAAAAAAAAAATCAATAAACTGTTTTTAATTTGTCATACAGACATATATTTTGAATCCAATCTTTATTATTTTGTGGAAATAGCAGTGTGGGTGGATTTCTAAAATAGCAGTTATGGGCTCGGTCATGTCCCTCCAGCCTGTGACCTAGAATAAGAGGGAGGTGAAGCCATCATTAATCTACATGTAATATCCCACCCTCATTGTGTTTAGCTGGTTGGTGGGCATGGAGGTGGTAGGGAAGGAGTGGGCTGTCATTTACCACCCTGTGTACGCCCACATATGTGACTCTATAGTCACATGGCCTGCTAAGATGCGATAGAGAGGAAATGCTCAGCATAGAAACGCACTCAAAACTGAGCATGTGCAGAGTTGCCACCACAGCTGCAAAATCCATAGCTGCATTGGAGACATGAACAGAAGGTGGAGAAAGAAAGCAGCAGGATCAACCAGGTTTTGCAGAAAACTGATCTCATAGTGACTGAGTATGAACAGCATATCATCAGAATACAGCACTTATTGATAGTTTTTATGTGTGTTTAGTGACACTTCAAGTAACTGACAAACCATAAACTCCAACATCTACCGGTAATGACAAAGGATGTGGACAGTAAGCCTTTCAATAATTTTTCAAACCACCTAGATAAAAAGTTATTTGCTGAATATAGTATGCGTTACACACATTTCTTTACAACTAACAAAAATGTAGAAGTGGAATATAGTCTGAAATATGGCTATACAAGCTGTTACAACAGTTGAAAGGTGAAATTTATTTCAACTGTGCACCTAAGATGCTCGGCTGGAGTTGCTAACCTAGCCATAACCATCTGACAGTCCCTTAAAATGAACACTAGCCTTACCAACACCGAACATGGCCTGTGATGTTTTATCTAACAGCAGCAAAGTGTTGAAGATGAAGAGTCTGGACTGAGATGTAGGTTGTTCTGAGTAGCTAGTAGTTTGAGTAGCTTTTGGTAAATCCAGTAGTTGACGTCTGTCAACTACTGGATTTACCAAAAGCTACTCAAACCAAGCAGCACAACACTAAGGGGTCAATTCAGAAAATGGAAAAAAAAAAAAAAAAAAAAAGGAAGAAGAATGTATTAGCCATTCGTCTAGCTCCATCTAGTGGCTGTAATTCATTATTTTACTATTGCCAACAAAAAAAAAAAAAAACGAACATTTAGAAGAGAAAATAGCCTAAACAACATTAGTATTTGCCTAATTTGCACAGAACAAATGTGCATGCAGATTCACTGTATGATTAACTACAACAATTTTGATATTAGTATAAGTATATTTTATATCTATCTCACAAAAATGAGTACACCCCTCACATTTTTAAAAATATTTTATTATATCTTTTCATGTGATAACACTGAAGAAACAACACGTAGTGAGTGTACAGCTTGTATAACAGTGTAAATGTGCTATCCCCTCAAAATAGCACACAGCCATTAATGTCTAAACCACAGGCAACAAAAGTGAGTACACCCCACCAAAAGTGAAAATGTCCAAATTGGGCCCAATTAACCATTTTGCCTCACCAGTGTCATGTGACTCCTTAGTGTTACAAGGTCTCAGGTGTGAATGGGGAGCAGGTGTGTTAAATTTGGTGTTATTGCTCTCACTCTCTGACATTTCTTCAGTGTTGTCACGTGAAAAGATGTAATAAAATATTTACAAAAGTGAGGGGTGTACTCACTTTTGTGAGATACTGTGTGTAAAATAATATTTATATATATATATATATATATATATATATATATATATATATATATATATATATATATATATATATATATACACACACACACACACACACACATATGTGTGTGTATATATACACACACATACACACGTGAACTTTAATGGCATCCCAGTCTGATTTCGTAGGGTTCAATATTGAGTTGGCCCACCCTTTGCAGTTATAACAGCTTCAACTCTTCTGGGAACGCTGTCCACAAGGTTTAGGAGCATGTCTATGGGAATTTTCTGACTATTCTTCCAGAAGCGCATTTGTGAACTCAGGCACTGATGTTGGACAAGAAGGCCTGGCTTGCAGTCTCTGCTCTAATTCATCCCAAAGGTGTTCTATTGGGTTGAGGTCAGGACTCTGTGCAGGCCAGTCAAATTCCTCCACCCCAAACCTGCTCATCCATGTCTTTATGGACCTTGGTTTGGGCACTGATCCAAATTATTTGGTGGAGGAGGGATTTTTTTTTTTAACCAGTAAAATACAGGGCACTTATACACCTTTCTGCCCAGACCAATTTTCAGCTTTCAGTGCTGTCGCAGTTTGAATGACAATTGCGCGGTCATACAACACTGCACCCAAACGAAATTTTTATCATTTTGTTCCCACAAATAGAGCTTTCTTTTGGTGGTATTTGATCACCTCTGCGTTTTTTATTTTTTGCTAAATAAAAAAAGACCAAAAATTTTGAAAAAAAAAAAAAAAAAGTTTTGCTTTTGTTTCTGTTAACATTTTTTGTAAATAAGTAAGTTTTCTCTTTCACTGATGGGCACTGATAAGGTGGCACTGACAGGCACTGATAAGGCGGCACTGATGAGGTGGCACCAATGAGCGGGCACTGATATGCAGCACTGATGGGCACTCATGGGTTGCACTGATGGGTGACACTGATGGGCACTGAAAGGCTGCAAAGATGGGTTCTTTTGGGTGGCACTGATAGGCACTGATAGGCATCCCTGGTGGCAGTGGTAGGCATTGGAGTGGGCACAGATTGGCATTTCCCTGGGGGTCTAGGGGGCATACCTGGTGGTCCAGTGTGGATGGCCATCCTGGTGGTCCTGGGCGGGATCCGAGGGGGGGGCTGTGCTGATAAACAATCAGCACAGACCCCCCCTGTCAGGAGAGCAGTCGATCGGCTCTCCTCTACTCACGTCTGTCAGACGCGAGTGAGGAAAAGCCGATCATCGGCTCTTCTTATTTATATCGTGATCAGCTGTGATTGGACACAGCTGATCACATGGTAAAGAGTCTCTGCCAGAGACTCTTTACCTAGATCGGAGTTGCGGTGAGTCAGACTGACACACCGCAACAACGATCGCCGCGATGTGCGCCCCCCGGGGGCACGCAGTGGCTTAATATCCTGATCACGTCATATGATGTCCGGTCAGGATATTGAAACCACTTCGCCGCCGTCATTTTGCTATATGGCGGGCGGCAAGTGGTTAAATAACAAACATATCATACTTACCTCCACTGTGCAGTTCCTCCTCACATCGGTAAACCCCCTGGGAGAAGCGCTCTCCCTAGGGGTTATCTAACCTTGCGGGCGCGCTCCCGAGTCCCGCATTTGTGTCATAGAGACAAAATGCCGGACTCGGCCCCGCCCCCATGGGGCCTGCGTCATTGGATTTGATAGCAGCGGGAGCCAATGGCTGTGCTGCTATCAATCTGTCCAATCAAGAGCCGGGAACCCCGGTAGAGAGGTACAGCGCGTCTCCGAGGGAATGAACGGGCTCAGGTGAGTAAAAAAAGGGGGGGCTGCTCAGTGTCAGAAGTTTTTTCACCTTAATGCATAGGCTGCATTAAGGTGAAAAAACACAAGGGTTTACAACCCCTTTAAAGGTGTCAGCATACCAAGACATTTTGGACAATTTGATGCTCCCAACTTTGTGGGAAAAGTTTGGGGACGGCCCCTTCCTGTTCCAACAGGACTGCGCACCAGTGCACAAAGCAAGGTCCATAAAGACATGGATGAGCAAGTCTGGGGTGGAAGAACTTGACTGGCCTGCACAGTGTCCTGACATCAACCCGAAAGAACACCTTTGGGATAAATTAGAGCGGAGACTGCGAGCCAGGCCTTCTCATCCAACATCAGTGCCTGACCTCACAAATGCACTTCTGGAAGAATGGTCAAACATGGGCATCTTAAATTAAACAGCTTTACAAATGCTGTTTCCTTATTTCTCACGCCAACCTTTAAAAAGCCAAGGGTATTCAACTAACCTGGAATTCACTCAAGTCGTTTCTCTACCTGCACTTTCTAAATGTTTTTGTAGCACTGTAGCAATTAAGAGAGTTGCGGCCATAGTTAGATCAGGAAATATTGTTACTGAAAAAATTAATAGAATAAAAAAAGTGGTTGTTGCCTTTAAAAAGTAAATCACTGGCAGCCCCTCTATTTTATCCAGCCATAATGCACAGTGTAAGTGTTTTTTTTTAAAATAATGCCTCTAAATACCCTTTTTTCAGATATATTCAGGCCATCGTGTAACTCTTGGCTGCTCTCCTCCTTCGATCCAGGCTACAATGGGAGGGACCAAGATTTCCCTCTGATGTCAGCCGGAGAGGTCATGTGATAGCTATTTTACTAGACGGATTGCCTTTTGAATGGGAGGGTCTGGTTCAATATAATCAGCTGATGCACTGTCTGGTTTTCTTTAGAATTATTTAAAGTGACTCTAAAATGCCCATCCCCCCTCCCCCCGTGCACCCTGGCGAGAAACACAGAAGAGCCAATGCTCATGCACATCACAGGATCGAGATGGAGCTCAAGTAAGTATAGAGGGGGGCTGGGGGCGGGAGCTGCACCCAGGAGATTTTTTGTTTTTTTTTACCTCAATGCATAGAATGTATTAAAGTAAAAAAAAAAAAAAAACAAACAGTCTGCCTTTAGAATTACATTAAACTTTGTAAAGTATCTCATCTAATCCCAAATTTCTATTACAGGGGATGTCTAAAATTTTACTTGTGTCTTAGGCCTCATGCACACTGCTGCTGGTAAACGGACGTTTAGGAGCAGTTGGGAGTTTTTTTCAACCGCCTCTGAACTCTCCTCTGTTATCTTATCAGTACATGTGCACAGGGTCGTTTATATGTTTCTAGGCAGTTGAGTTTAGAGGCATTTTTTGAAACGCAAAAAAAAAAAAAAAAATTGACAGTTACTTACCGATAACTGTTTTTCTAGGATATCTTCCAGGACGGCATAACCTGAGAGATGACTGGTCCACCTGACAGGAAACACAATCAACATACAAGATTAAAAGGCCCCTCCCTTCTCCCTGCACCTCAGTTCTCCCAAAGTAATAGGCTATCCGGGTGACAGAGAGAAACTCTTCCCGTAGTACTTATATTAAAACATGGGTGGGAAGTAGGCCTGCCGTCCTGGAAGATATCCTAGAAAAACAGTTATCGGTAAGTAACTGTCAATTTTCTCTAGTCATCTTCCAGGACGGCATAACCTGAGAGGATGGACAAGGAGTTCAAGGCCTACCTCAGGGCGGGACCACCGCTTGTAGCACCTTTCTTCCAAATGTCAGATCCTGGGGCGACAGCAGTTCCACTCTATAGTGTTTCAAAAAGGTATCCTGCTTCGCCCAAATGGCTGTGCGACAGACCTGTTCTATCGAGGCCCCAGCTCTCTCTGCCCAAGAGGCCGCCAAGGATCTTGTTGAGTGGGCCTTAAGGTTCCCTGGTACTGGGGAACTGGTCTGCTCATAGGCCAATGTTATTGTCTGCCTAATCCACCTAGCTACAGTAGATTTAGACGCCTGCCCTCCCTTTCTAGGGCCGCTAAACAAAACTAAAAGATGATTCGACTTTCTGTAGTCCTTTACTCTATCTAGATATGTCAATAAACATTTCCTGACATCTAATAAATTAAACTTCCTCTCCTTCTCATTTTTTGGATTATCACAGAAGGAGGGTAAAGTGATCTCCTGAGATCTATTAAACTTAGATGTGACCTTGGGAAGATATGATGGGTCCTGTCTAAGAACCACTCTATCCTCCAGAATCAACAGAAAAGGCTCCTTAACTGACAGGGCCTGTAGGTCGCTCACCCTTCTGGCCGTGGTTATGGCCAACAGAAAAGCTAACTTAAGAGTCAAAAACTTAACTGAAATCTCTTGCGCTGGTTCGAAGGGCGCTTTCGTCAGCACCTCCAAAACCAGAGATAAATTCCATGGAGGAAATACATTCACCCTGACAGGGGTTACCCTCTCCCTTGCCAGAAGAAATCTCTTAATCAGAGGTTCTAGTGCGAGCCTCTGATCCAAAAATACAGATAACGCTGCTATCTGTACTCTCAAGGTGTTCGGGGAAATCCCCTGATCCACCCCTGCTTGCAAAAATTCCAGTACAACTGAAGGGTACGACACCTCCTTATCACGGCACCACTGTGAGAAGCAATTCCACACCTTGGAGTAGATCCTCCTGGTGACCAGCTTCCTGTTGCCCCAGAAGGTCTCAATTACCCTATCAGAGCAACCCTTGCTCCTAAGGATCTCCTCCTCAAGAACCATGTCGTCAGTTTGAGGAATCCCGGGTCGGGGTGGAGGACTGGCCCCTGTAGGAGAAGATGTCGTCTGATTGGAAGACGGAGCAGAGGAGAAATTGACCACTTTTTCAGAGTGGCAAACCAGGTCCTTTTTGGCCACCATGGGGCTATAAGGATCAGTCCGCAATCTGAGCGGGCCAATTTTTCTATGACCCGTGGTATTAAGACTAGTGGGGGAAAGGCGTATGCTAGACGGAAGTCCCAGTCCTGAGACAGAGCGTCCACTCCCTGGGATCCCCCTTCTCTGTTGAGAGAGAAAAAACGATCCACTTTTTTGTTCCCTCTGTGGGCAAAAAGATCTATATCTGGAGTCCCGAACTTCTGACTTATCTGGAGAAAGACCTCCTGATTTAACTCCCATTCCCCCCAGAGGATGGGTTGCCGGCTTAAGAAGTCTGCCACCACATTGGCAGTTCCTCTTATGTGAACCGCCGATATGGATTCTCTTCGGCCCAGTTTAAGATGTTCAGGACTAGACTCAGTAGTTTCCTGGATCTGGTGCCCCCCTGACGATTCAGGTAAGAGACCGTTGTCACATTGTCTGACAGGACTTGGATCTCTAAGCCCTGAATCCTGTCTCCAAAGGATACTAACGCCTGGCCCACCGCCAGGAGTTCCCTGTGGTTGGAGGATGCCCCTGCCTGAGAAGGCGTCCAGGCCCCCTGTGCCTGGATGTCCCCCAGGTGAGCGCCCCAAGCGCTTGCATCGGTAGTGATTCTTGTGGGATTCCACTGGTCCCAGGGTAGACCCACCCTGAGCTTGTCCTGATCCAGCCACCAATCTAGGGAGGTCCTTACTCTTGTTGGGATAGACACCCTTGCATCCAATGACTCTCTCCTTTTGTCCCAGGATGACAAAAGGAAGAACTGCAGCTCCCTGGAGTGGAGCTGAGACCAAGGAACCGCTGGAATACATGAGGTCATTAGACCTAGAACCCTCATGATATGCCTGCGAGAGCACTCCCTGGCTTCTTTTAAAGAGGATACTGCTGTAACCACCTTTAACCGTTTTTCCTCTGCAAGAAACAGTTTCTGAGCCTCTGTATCCACCAGATATCCCAGGAACACTTTTATTTGGGACGGTGCCAGAGAAGATTTCTCTCTGTTTACTATCCAGCCCAAGGACTCCAGAGTGAAAATCACTCTGCCTACGTCTACTTCCACCTGCTCTAGGGATTGCCCGTATACCAAAAGGTCGTCTAGGTAGGGTATAAGGGACACCACCTGTAGGTGTAGGTAAGCTACAACCTCCGCCAGGACCTTTGTGAAGATCCTTTGGCTTGCAGCTAATCCAAAAGGGAAGAGCTCGGAATTGCCAATGTTGAATCCCTTTGCTCGTAAGGACTGCGAATCTCAGCAGGGACTGGTGTTCCCTGGTGATCGGGATATGAAGGTAAGCATCCCTTAGATCTATCGTGGCTAAGAACGCACCCCTTAATAGATGCTTGCGCACCGTGTATATACTCTCCATCCGGAAGCTCTTTTGTCGCAAAAACCTGTTCAACTTCCTGAGATTTAATATCAGGCGAAATTTCCCTGACGGTTTTTCGCCGACAAATACATGGGAGTAAAACCCTTGGTAAAGCTCTTCCGGTGGAAGGGGGATGATCACCTCCTGGAATGCCAATCCCTGCAAGCTGTCCAACAGCCCTGCAGCTTTTGAAGTTTCCTTGGGGAGACGGGTCAGGAAAAAGTTTTGAGGGGGAGGGGAGAGAAGTTCCAGACGATATCCCTCGGTTACAATCTGCAAGATATAGGGGCTTTCGGAGATCCTCTTCCACTGAGGGACAAAGTGGGATAATCTCCCCCCTACCCTGATGCTGGCATCACTTAGACTGCTTGGTGGCGTCTTTAGGTCCAGAAAAGAGCAGGCTACCTTTTTGTGCGCTCTTTCCCTTTCCCCACCTTCTATTCGCATCCTTTTTTCCTTTGAATTGACCCTGGTTAGAGGAGGGACGAAAAAAAACTTCCTGCCCCTTTCTCCTTTAGCTTTAACCAGGAACTTTTTTCCCCTTTCTGCTGACCTTGACAGCACCTGATCCAGGCCAGGTCCAAAGAGTTGTGAACCTTCAAAGGGCAAACCACATAGCCTTGATCTAGACATATGGTCCCCTTCCCATGATTTGACCCAGACTGCCCTTCTTGCGGAGTTAAGGAGGGCCGCAGATTTGGCTGTGTTCCTGACAGACTCCACAGCCGCATCTGCCAAATATGCAACAGCCTTACCTATTATTTCTAACGAGTCTGTGATTTCTTTGGAATCACTGCCTTTAGAAACATGGTTGGAAAGTATGCCTAACCATGTGTCCACGTTTCTTGCCACGCATGCTGACGCCAAAGCAGGAGCCATGGCAGCCACATTGGAATCCCATGCTCTGCGCAAAAGCGCCTCCGCCCTTCTGTCCATTTGGTCTTTTAGGTTCCCTGAATCCTCAAAAGACAAGTCAGATTTTTTTAGAAACCTGCGACAGAGCTGCGTCTAACTTAGGTGTTTTAAAGAATTTCTGCTCTTCTTTCTCCCCAAAAGGAAACCTTCTCTTCCAAGTTTTGAGTCTAAGAACCTTTCTTTCCGGGTCTTTCCACTCTCTCAAAATCACCTCCTTTAGGGCCTGATGAACTGGGAACACCCTGGACTGAGGCTTTCCCAAACCCCTGTACATCTTGTCCTGGGCCGACGCCTGAACCAGAGGTTCTGAGATATCCTCAGAGGCATAGATCGCCCTAAGTAACTGCCCCATGTCTTACACGGGAAAGAGGTGGCTACTAGCTCTAGAACTGTCACTATACTGGCTGTCAGTGTCTGTGTCTACACCTTCCTCTAATGAGTCCTCCTCTGACTCCTCTGTGTCCTCAAACTTCTCAACTCCCGAAGTGACAGAGGAACGGGGTCCTTGCGAGGTTTTCTGACCCCTGTCTAAAAAACCTTCCTGAGAGGAAGTGCCTTCTCTAGGGGACAGGATTTCTCTATCCTCAGCTTTAGGTGCTATAGCAGTCTTAATAGACTGGAGGGTAGAAAGCATCTCCGACTGTACCTCAAGGAAGTCCCTCATAACCTGTGAGGTTTCCTTACTAGACAGTTTCTGTATGCACCTATAGCAAAAAGGTTTCACATGGTCCTGTGGGAGCTTATTACAGTTCCCACATCTTTTTGACCTGGGAGGAGGGGGATTTTTGCCCTTCATCTTGTGAGCCCCCTGAGCAGAGCCGCCAGGATCTAGGGAGACAAAAAAGACAAAGTCCAAACTTTAACCAGTTTCCTAAGACTTTCTGTGTGTCCCCCCCCCATGGTGTAGGTAAGACCCCTCTTACTTCACCACATTCAAAACGGAAGAGGACTCACCACCACTGGCCTCTTCCTGGGCTAAGGTTGCAGCTGTTACCTCCTCTCCATCCATATCTGCTGCTTTGCAAGGTTTTCCGACCCCAAGAGAGGAGTATCGTGAGGCCTCCTGCTTTTCCCTGGAGCGCTGAGTGTCTGTCTCCTATACACCGATGATCGGCGCCATTTTGTTGGAGAGCCGCTGTCTGAGGGAGGATTTTGGCCTCTAGTGTCCGAATCCGCCATTTTGGCAGAGACTGGAAGTCGGAAGTTACAGCGCCCGGAACCGGAAACGCCGCCATCTTACTCCACCCTGGGATGCCTTCTCCATAAACAGGAGCTTCAGCACTCCCTATGAAGTCCAGGACCTCCACCAGCCCTACAAGGCACCAAGGCTGGCGTACTCTACCCCTCTGAGGCCTAGACACCAGCCTGAGCTCCAGTTCCTTCATCACCTCCGTACCTGGCTGGGTGGAAGGAAAAAGCATGAGGTATGTGCTCACAGGAGTTCCGGGCTACCCCTCTGTACCCGGGAGGCTCCTTGCCGGGGAAGACTCTCTCCCCCCCGGCCATTGGGGGGACCCCCTGAGAAGGACAGGGCCATGGCTGGACCCGCCACCCTCCCCGGCTTTGGCGTCCAGCCCTCAGGGGGGGGACCATCCGCTACCAGCTTCAGGTCTGAGAAAAAACAACAAACGTTTCGCTGCCGGGAAACACAATCAAGAACTGAGGTGCAGGGGGAAGGGAGGGGCCTTTTAACCTTGTATGTTGATTGTGTTTCCTGTCAGGTGGACCAGTCATCTCTCAGGTTATGCCGTCCTGGAAGATGACTAGAGAAAAATGCGTTCAGAAGCTGAGTTTACAGGCATTTCAAGCGCCAAAAGCTTCTAAACACGGTAACTAGTGTTTAGCCGCGTTTTGTTTACAGATGTTTTTCATTTTTGGCTATTTAAAAAAAAAAAAAAAATTTTTTTTTTAAAAAACACATCTAAGCGCAATCACGCCAAAACCCCACTAAACGCGGCATGTAAACGTGGCAAAACTGACATTTTAAATGTAGGTTACTATCTGTCAAGTTAATTCGATCAGGAGAAGTAGTAAAAACATCCCGAGTACATGAAGCCTTAGAGCAGACTTCTGAGAAAACCAATGAGACAATCATACAAGCAGGAAATGACTTTCTGAAGGAAGGAATACCTGTAGGCAACATTGCATTGATTTTTACAAAAAACTACAGCAGCTGATTGAAAAGGAAAAGTATTTTTAATAACAGCAACGTGGCTTGTGCATTAATTGTGTATGTTATATATTTCACCCTTCACTTATTACCCTTCAAGGAAAAAATGAACTTTTTTTTTGGGGGGGGGGGGGGAAGCACTGGAGTGCACATTTTTGACAGAGGGGATCACTGTTTTGCAAGGTGTAAAAGGGGCCATCTATGTCAAACTGAATCACTGAACAAGGGTGGGGGGCCTTCAACACCATCCATCTTCCACATACAGTATAATAAATTCTCTACCCTGGCAATCTGACAATTCAAACCTTCAGCCATGTGAATCGAAGGATTAGCACCTATGCAAGTTTCCAGACACAAGATATGAGATTGTGTAACCAGAACAGGGTGGTTCCACAACTATCACAACTTTTGTTCTGCTCTTCTGATAATCAATATCTGCCATGACAGACTCCATTGTAATTGGATTAAGGCATTTGTGCTACCTGTGTAGATATAAAGGTATGGTGGATATCTTCTTCACACCGATTAGAACTGAAGGTGATTTATGTAATGTTTTCAACCTTACAGAACAAGTGGAATTAAATATGAATACATAACTACTACTAAAAGAAAGATGGCAATGAAGAAAGAAGAAAAAAAAAAAAATACTAATACTCACAGCTTCAGTATGTATTGGATGAACGGCAAACAAAAGAGCTGCAACCAGGCTGGTTTGGTGGTCCAAGAACAGTTTGCAAACCTTCAAGAAAATGACGCACACCACAGCATGGAGAAGCAGATTTAGAAGATGGTAAGAGACTGCATTTAATTCACTGAACAAATAGTTCAGACGAAAGGTCAAGACTGTGAGGGGGCGATAAGATTTATGACTTCTCTCCTAAAAAAGATACAGTAAAGAAGATAAATGACATGCAGGTATGTCAGACATAGAAATACAACATATAAAAATACAAGGAAAGAAAAAACGCCAATCATCCCAACCAAAGTTAAGTCTAAAACGATAGCTTTGCTGTAGAAACATCTTTTTTAGCCAAGTCCAGCTGGTGATCATTATGTACTTGAGAGTGCTGTAACAGCAATTAAAACAAAAAACAAAAGTGATAAAAACTTTTTTTATTGCAATAGTAGTCTTTTTTTTCTGCATTAATAGTAAAAGAAAACAAAAAACAAAATCAGTGGACACTGAAATGCTGGTCACGATTTACCCGTTTTCTCTGGCTACACGGAATGTTAGAAGCTAGGATCAATCACAAACAAAGTGAGAGGAAACTCAGCCTCTAGAAATACATTTTCTAGCAAGCTGGAGACATCTGTTAGAAGTACTGTAGTGTGATTGTTACCATAGTAATGATCTTGTAAGAAAAAAAATAAACGTTTTCTTTAACCTGCAGTTAATTTCCATGATAAAACTTCTATATAATCGAGACCTTAAAGTGGAAGTTCAGCCTAAAACTAAACTATCTCTAAATCTACTCACAATCACATTCTTATGCCCCATACACACGATCAGACTTTCCGACAACAAAACCATGGATTTTTGTTCGAAGGATGTTGGCTCCAACTTGTCTTGCATACACACGGTCAAACAAATGTTGGCCAACAATTACGAACGTAGTGACGTACGTGATATCTCCATTACGAAAGCTAGTTATATCTCCGCCTCGTACTTGATTCTGAGCATGCGTGGACTTTTGTCTGACGGACTTGTGTACACACGATCGGAAAGACCGACAACAAACATTTGTTGGCGGAAAATTTGAGAACCCGCTAGCCAACATCTGTTGGCGGAAAGTCCGACAACAAATGTCCGATGGAGCATAGACACGGTCGGACTTTCCACCAACAAGCTCACATCCAACGTTTGTTGTTGGAAAATCCGATTGTGTGTACGGGGCATAAGACTAACCAAAGCAACCCTGTAAAGCAAAAATCGATATAGATACCTTTCCTAAAGCCGGTCTGGGCAGATGCTGTGTGCAGGAGATAGCGACAATGGCTGGCAAGTGACGCCACCCATAGTTACTATGGGGCCTCCGCTGTCGGCTGCCTCTTCTGCACACTCCCACATACAGAAGCTGACAGCTCAGCGTGGGACAGGACCGGACCGGCCTCAGAAAAAAGGTATGCATGAGGCTACTTTCACACTGGGGCAGGGGTGCGTTAGTGTTAAAGCGCCGCTAGTTTTAGCGGCGCTTTACCGCTGTCATAGCAGCACTTTTTGGCCGCTAAAGGGGGCGCTTTTAACCCCCACTAGCGGCTGAAGAAAGGGTTAAAAGCGCCATGTTGCGGTGCTGCCGAACCACTTTGTAGGCGCTTCGGCAGTGGTGTATACACCACTCCCGCACCGCCTCAAAGATGCTGCTTGCAGGACATTTTTTCCTGTCCTGCAAGCGCACCGACCCAGTGTGAAAGCACTTTGGCTTTCACACTGGGGTGGCTTGAGAGGTGCTAAAACGCCTGAAAAGCACCCCAGTGTCAAAGGCGGTCTTAGGGAAGCTAAGCTCAAGAACCAATTATAAAACTGTGAAAAATGAAAAACAGCTGTTTAACTAAGACTGCATATAACCCTGAAGAAGTTGAATCATCTTTCTCATGCTTGAGGAGCAGCAAAATAAAATAACTCATTTATTCCCATTAATTTGCACATGCCGATATCATAGCTTTGTCCAGGTTGAGGTCACAGCTTTGCCCTGAAGCATGCTACCTCTTTGATGCAATCAAAGCATAGTAAACAGATGACATCAATTTGCATTATGTATACTGGATGGTTATGTGTGTATTTGTGCAAGAACTTTCCTTATTAATGCTCATATTATCTAACATTTTTACTGATTCATTCTCATTTACACGCCATGTAGACAGTTTATACATCTTTGGAGACTTTAAATTGGAACAGTGATAGTTTACATTCACATCTGAAAAAAGTTTTGAAAGATCAGAGGTTATGAGAAAGATGTTCAAACATTAGTTTTCCATGGAAGAAAGTCAAATTTCCATCAATGTGTTTAGGCCTCAAAGCTTAAAACGTTTATTTTTATGTTTTGGAAGATGCTGTTGTTCAGTAAAGCATGAACAGATTCATAAGATGACGCTGAATCTCTAGAATAAAAACAAATCATTATATCCAAGTAATCGGGTAGTCATTTGTGACAAGTCAAAGAGTAAAGCATTATAGTGCATCTGGTCTTGTAAAGAAACTTCTGAATTTTGCAGAACTTCCACTTCAATCAGGCTCTAATGAACTGAAAGCACATTGTTAAGTTCAAGTATTCTTCATTTTTGGCAAAACATTCGAGACTTCCATGCACCATTTCCACATATCTAAAAAGTATTTTCTCTCCCATGAAAAGAATAGAAAAAAATATTAAAAAGCAGTATTACTCGAAAAAGAAAAAGCAAAAAAAAAAAAAAAAAAAAAAAAAAAAAAGAAGAATATTGCAGCTTACCAAACTTTAAAATATTGTAGCTGCATTCGCTTTCCCCGTTAGGGATTGTTTACCCTTGTCTTTGAGGGTTTAATCGCCTGTTTTTACCACCCCCATAAATGCCCCTCTTGAAGAGGCAGCCAGGGGGATGTACACATGCAATGGACTAGCTTCAGGGCTAAAATTATACCGTGTTGCATTTGCCGGGCAGTACCGAGAACGAATGCAAACCATTTCAAGTGAATGGGGCCCTGGAACCATAATACCCAGGAGGTGTGGTAATGATAGCTGTATATTTATACAAAGGAGTGTGGAGAATAGGGATAGCAAGGAGACTTTAACAAACAGTACATGACTGGCTCTTGAAATGGGAATAATGCACCACAGCAGCACTTCAGAAGAGGGAAGAACACTTTATAGGAAAAACAAAGCAGAAGAGAAGGCGCTTCTAAGTGCAGTAATAAAACACTTTAATGAAAAGGAAGGGTTAAAAACACTTACAAGATGGGAGTGAAAAAAAAAAAACAGGCCTATCAATGAATCCATAACATCCAGTGGGATGCCTCCTGGGAGTAAAGACAACTGCAAGTGGACATTCCAGCCGACCAGCGGTGGGAAACAGTGGGGTTGATTTACCAAAAAGCAAATACACTGTGCAGTTGCACTCCACAACAGTAGTTGCTCCAGAGCTTAGTAAATGAGTAAAAGCTCTGCCGACTTCCATCATCCAATCATGTGCAAGCAAAAATGCATTCTTTTTTTTTTTCTTGCACGTGATTGGGTATTCTTTGCAAAGGGAAGCCTTACCTCATTTACTAAGCTCTGGAGCAACTGCACACTGCAAGTACAGTTGCACTCTGAAAGTGCACAGTCTTTTTGCCTTTAGTAAATCAACCCCAGTGTGTCTGGAACTTCCGCTTTTCGGAACCCTCCCCCCCTTCGGTGTCACATTTGGCACCTTTCAGGGGGGAGGGGAGTGCAGATACCTGTCTATGACAGGTATCTGCACCCACTTCCGGCATAGACTCCCATGGGAGTCTATGCCTCTTCCCGTCCCGACCGCGCTGTCTGCTGGGAACACACAGCTCCCAGGAGAGAGCGGGGACCACTAGGGACGCGCAGCGCGACTCGTGCATGCGCAGTAGGGAACCGGGAAGTGAAGCCGCAACGCTTCACTTCCTGATTCCCTCAGCTAGGATGGCGGCGGCAGCTGCCGAGAACCGAGCGGGTTCTCGGCGTCCCCAGCTGACATCGCTGGACCCTGGGACAGGTAAGTGGCCATGTATTAAAAGTCAGCAGCTGCAGTATTTGTAGCTGCTGGCTTTTAATTTTTTTTTTTTTTTTTTTTTTGGCGGTGTGGGTGAACCCCCGCTTTAAAGGCTTTTATTACTGCACTTAGAAGCGCCTTCTCTTCTCTCTTCTGCTCTGTATATCCAAAAAAAAAAAAAAAAAAAAAAAAAAGGTTCTTTCCATTATTTATTATTTTTACCTGGCATATCTGGTAGAAAAAAGTAACAGTAACACTTCCACTGGCTCCTGCTGCTGTTAATCAAATCATGTGAGAAGGCTGAGCCTGCCCCACTCGGGAGTGTGCCTAAAAGTTCTAGCAAGAGTTTTTTTTTTTTCCACCTTTTGGGATAAAGGTTTTAACTAAATAATGAAAAGCTGACAATTTTAAGTCCCCTGTCAGTGTTAAATGGTTTGTCTCAAGCCTCTGTTACTTTGTCTGGACAGCTTGGTTCGTTAAAGCAGAACTAAAGGCAATTTACTTACCTCCTCTCTAATGAACTTTATCCTTGATTTTCACCTTGTGATCTGGCCAGGAAGTGTTATAGTTAAATTTAATTTAACAGACCAAGCTATCGAGACAAAGTGGCAGCTAGAGGGTTGAGACAAACCATTTACCACTGACAGGGCTACTTATAATGGTCAGCTTTTAATAAGATATTTTTAGTACCCTGGTGTTTAGGCAGGGTCGCTCCTAAATTTACCTGCCAGGTATAGCTGCCTTTGCTAATTGTTGAGGATCAATTGATTTCACTCCAAGTCTGTAATTGCTGCACTTCTCTCTTTTGCCGCTAGGTGGCCGAGTACCTGGTGGAATTAGATATGAGAAAGGGCAATGCAAGCTCAGATTATGGGTATGTGGGGTATCCCAGCCAATGGGCAGGGGTTTTCTTAAATCCCTTGGCCTGCTGGGAGAACCTATATATTTGGGCGAGGTCAGCAGATCGGGGTTCTGTGCCACCTGAACGGCTGTCTGGGTGGATGTTTGTTGTATTGCCTGGGCTGCTAGGCCGGAGTTTGGGCCTAACCCGGGCACATCTGGCTGCTAGGCTGTCTGAGGGCCTATCCAGAAGCAAGAGAGCAGCGCAGTGTTGGGATTGCGGCTTGTAGTCCAACCAGAAGCGACGGCTCTGCTGGCCGGAAAACTTGTTGTGGTCAGAGGTAGAAGGGAAGCTGTTGCCACTAAGGGACCATTCTCCTTATTACCAGGGCCCACAGTGAGTATTTTCTTGTTCAACATGTTTATTGATTTTTGTCAGAAGCAAGGCATTTGGTTTACAAAGAACATATCCAGTTAGTTTCGGAGTTACAATACAGTGTGACAGAAAATTATAAAGCAACACTAATCAGGATGAACAAACAACTGATGAGGAACTTTAACTAGTATCAGTAACCTAGGGCAACATATTATGAAGTCCTGCTAGGACGGGTAACAGCATAACAGAAAAGAGACAGGTCTAAGTACAAGCTTATCCAAATGTGGGAAAAGCAGTTTAACAGTTCACTGAGGAATTCAGGTTGCCAACAGTTGGACAAGTAAGAGAGAAGGGGGTCCCAAAGTCTACCAGGGCATGGGGTTAACTACCTCCCGCCTACTGTATTGTAAAAATGACAGGCGCAAGGTGGCTCTCTCGTTGTGGGACGACGTCATATGACGTTGTTCCACTTTTGTGGTGCTTGTGCGCCCGCTGGGATGCATAGCGATTGGCGGTGCGCTGTGTCCCTGGGATATGACGCATCACTGATCTCGGTAAAGAGCTGATGATGTGGCTCTTTTCCCATGTGATCAGCTGTGTCCAATCACAGATTATCACATGTAAACAAGGAAATGCCAGCGTGTGAAAAGAGGGAAGCCAATCAGCAGCATTTCCTCACAGGGGAGCTCTGCACAGATAATCAGGGCACTGATCATCAGTGCAGCCCCAACAGTGCCCAGCAGTGATGCCAGTCAGTGCTGCCTTTCAGAGCCCTTCGTGCGGTCTCATCAGCACACATTAACGAAGGAGAAAAAAAATGACTTTGTTATAATATATAACAGAAACTAAAAGAAAACCTCCCCCCCCCCCCCCCAAAATTTGATCTTTTTTCGTTTTTTTTTTTTTTAAAAGAGAAAACCAAGTGGTGATTAAATACCACCAAAAGAAAGCTCAGTCTAAATAAAAAAATGCAAAAAAATTTCATTTGGATACAGCCTTGCATGACCGTGTCATTCAAAGGGAAACAGTGCTGAAAGCAGCAAATTGGCCTGGGCATGAAGGGGGTGAACATGCCCAGTATTGAAGAGGTTAAATAGGGCGTAATGGATTCAAGGACAAAAAAGTTGTCAACATGGGAGCATTAAGAAGTGTCTAAGTGTGGAGGGAGATCATGATTCACCCATGTTAGTTGGAGTTTTTTTAAATTTGCTAGACCATCTAATGTCCCCAGGTGTCTCTGTGGCGCCTTCATCCAGTGTGTAATACAGGAGGTGTGTTACTGCCTGCATCATCAGGTGAAAAGGGGTTGTATAGGCAGAAGGTTTTTTTAACTTAATGCATTAAGATAAAAAGCCTATGTGCAGCACCCCCCCCCCTTTACCTGA
The DNA here is from genome assembly GCF_042186555.1 of Aquarana catesbeiana. Taxonomy (NCBI): domain Eukaryota; kingdom Metazoa; phylum Chordata; class Amphibia; order Anura; family Ranidae; genus Aquarana; species Aquarana catesbeiana. The sequence continues at coordinate 290,066,439 of NC_133326.1, forward strand.
GGTCCCTCTCTGTCCAGCGATGTCTACCAGTATCTAAGCCATCCGAGAATCTCCTTCGCGATTGGTGGAGACACAGCAGCGGCGCCACTGGCTCCCGCTGCTGTCACCCAGGGGAGAGAGAGAAGGTGGGGGTCGGGGCTTTGTGTCTGAATGGACATATGGGGGCACCCGAGCTGAGTCACAGCTCCCTAGCAAGTTGCTTACTGTGGGGGGCACTGAACAGGAGGGAGGGGTCAGGATGACAGAAGAGGGACCTGAGAAGAGGAGGATCTGGGCTGCAGCAGAGCAGGTAAGTATAACGTGTTTTTTTTTTTTTTTTTTTCCTATAAAAATAACAAACACAAGATGAGACTTTACAATCACTTTACCTTTAGTCCCATAACATGCATTCAAACGGACCTGGGGAGATACATTTTTAACAAGTACAAAAAGGTTAGAACATTTAAAAGCACTTGCCTCTGACATTGGTGTCCCCCAGAAGTCATTTTGGAAGAGCTTTTTAATTGGTGTGGTAGGATGCAGATCTTTATTATCCAAAATTGCAGACACATCATCAAAAACAAAACCACAGTAAAGACTGTTCCAATAGCACGCTACCACGACACATAATAAAATCCCAGCTTCCTTTAGATTAATCTCTGCCATATTCCTATAAGCCGTTTGTTAGACTTCAGTCACTGTAAGAAAATAAAATGTATTTTTATTCAAATGTATTAACGTGCATAACACTGTATTTAGGCATATTTACAGTTCACTGTTCATAACAGATATGGTGAGCAAATTAGTTCATTCAGAAGTCAGAAACACATAAAAAGGCATGCACAACAGACCTGTATTTAGATATCTTGCTCCACAAACAAAGTATTTTTGTAGAAGCTGCAATCACGTGTTTTTAGTTAAAAAAAAAAAAAAAATCTTGAATAAGCTTGACATCTTTGCATTTAGGCCAATTGGTGACAAGGCACGGGTAAGTGTTTAGGAGTGGGGGTTACCTGAATGCAAAGAAAGAATTGAGGTATTAAAAAAAAAAAAAAAAAAAAAAAAAAAAAAAAAAAGGAAAAAAAGGGGGTAGCCCCCTGCCCCAATCACAGAAAAAATTAAATGGGAAGAAGTCAGATAATATATTTACCTTTCCTAAGATTTCTTAGTCCAGAGGGTAACCTAATCAATCTGCAAAAGAGGACCCTGGGGACTGCTGAATACTCCAAATCTGGCGTGAAGACATAGAAGCCCAGTGCAGAATAATCTTCTCAGAGATCTGGGCTACTCAGCATTCCCTGGAAGGAGGGTGACGTCACACTAGGCTAGGCACTATGGGCTGCAGTCAGTGGAAAGACAATTATGTTAAGTAACTTTTTTTTCCCTACAGGTGTCCAGGTTTCATTTAGTGTTTCTGCTAGAGGTGGGGAAGGGCCACACATAAAAGCAGACCCAGCAATTTTGATACAGGGTCAGTATTAATGCTGCCCTACGTACTGGGCATTGGCCATCACAGCAATCACAAAACACAGAGCTACTCCGATTGGCTCTGTGCATTGTGTACATGTACAAGTAGTAAATAGAGCCCTATTTTAAAATGCCGCACCAGAATACCACAACCTGTAGGAAATTGGCTTACAATGGAGTCAATATTAGTCATAAAAAACATTTCTTACCATGAAAGGAATAACATGCTGCAGTTCCTCAAGATTCAGACTGCCATCTGTGGCCATATATGCATCATTTGTCTTTCAAAAGATAAGCACAACACTGCAAAAAAAAAATAAAAAAAAAATAAAAAGTATATTAGTATAAAATGTAAGGATATTAACAATGGTGCTTCACATGCTGTATCACAGAGGTCTCCAAACTGCGGCACTTAGCTTCCTTTTACCTGGTCCTTAGGGCTCTGTTTTATCCACTGATACCAACAATGAGGCCTAATCCCCCCACTCCATTAACCCCAATGAAAGGGCACAATTCCTCCCACTGACACTAAAGAGAAAGCACTGTTCTTTTCCCACCGACGTTGGGATCTTTTCTACTACCACTGGCCCAATTGGCCTCCCAAAATCTTAAGGACAGTAAACTGGCCCTTTGTTTAGAAAGTTTGGAGACCTCTGCTGTATCAAACGAAAAAAAAAAAAATTAAAAAAATTAAGAATATTTGAAAAGGAGAAGTCCAGCCTGAGCTCATTCGGCTGGGCTTCAGTTCTGGGTTACAGGAGTGCAATTTGTTTGGCACTCTTGTGACCCATTTTACGCAGAGAGTGGACTGAAGTCCGCTTTTCGCTGAGGTCACCAAGATCGCTCCAGGCACCACGTCATCCCGACTTTGGAAGTCTGGATCCGCCAGGTGCCTAGACTGATGGCAGTCTCAGCGAGCCACTAAGACGGCTGCTCCCCGCCCCTCTACAGTTCAGCGCTCCAGTGAGCTGATTGATTGATAGACAGTCAGCAGCTCGCCGCTCGGGAAGCCGTGAGAACCAAGCCATCAGCAATGTTCGATGGCTTGGTTCTCAGTGAAGAGGCAGCGGGAGACAGATACAGCATCGGACTGATGCTGCATCCACCTAGGCAAGTATGACTGGGGAAAAAAAGGCAAACCCATACTTCTCTATTAAGGTGTAACATTACACCCCCCACCCCTACTTAAAGGATCACTGGGTTCTTCTCCCTGCTGACTCCTGTAATTTATTACATTGGCAAGCCAAAGAACAGGGGCTGGAGAAATCGTCTGCAGGAGCCAGAGCTTTGCACAGGCAATCCACTGATCGTGGGTCACTAAACCCACATCAAAAAAAAAAAACTGTACTGTATTACATGCAGTTGATACTCAATCACTAAGGGATTTGTTTTCTGTATAAAACCTGGTTGATCCTGCTGCTCTCCATCTTCACCTTCTGTTCATGTCTCCAATCCAGCTTGCAGCTGTGGTGGCAACTCTGCACATGCTCAGTTTTCAGTGAGTTTCTATGAGGAGCATTTCCTACCCATCACATCTGAGCAGCCCATGTGACTATAGAGTCACACATGTGGGCATATACACAGTGGTAAATGACAGCCTCAACCTCCTCCTCCATGCCCACTAACCAGCTAAACACAATGGAGGCGAGATAATACATGTAGATGAATGGTGAATTCACCTCCCTCTTATTCCAAGACAAAGGCTGGAGGGGCAGGACACAACAAACATGTGACTGGCAGAACGTGCCCACACCATGTTAGTTCCAAACAAATAAAGATTTGATTGCAAATATATAATTGTACGACAATTTAAAAACAGTTTGATATTATTTATTTTTACACTGTATTCCAAAGGCTGTTTATTTTGAACATGTGGCCAACAGCAGAGGACTAGAAGCTACACCTGATTATGTTTCCCTACAGACAGGCTGGGAAAGAGCTGGGTCATGTGATAGCTATATATCTCTCAATTAAGAAAAAGGTACTTGAAGGATGTTTTTGTTTTTATTAAAAATAATATAGTGTGCCATTATCCACATACAGAAAGAGAAGGGACAATTGAACTTAAACAGTGTGTGTTTAGATCACTTTAAGCATGAAAAAAAAAAAAAAAAGCGTACTTTTGCTAAATGGATAGTGTAGGTCTAGGAAATAGCTAAAAGCAGTGGTGGCCCATCCATACGGGGCGCAGTCCTCCTAATCCATGCGTCCGGCCCCTAATCTACATGCAGGGCACCGGACTTCAATTTTTTTTTTTTTTTTTTTTGGAAGGACATGATTAGAGCCCAAGGCTCTAATTAGTTTAAAAAAAAAAAAAAAAAGGGGGGGGGGGGGGGGTTGGGCTCAGAGCACTGTGCCCTGAGCCCATCCAGTTGTGTGACATTAGTGAATTTATATTCATTAATGTCTTCCTGCTTCTCCTCCTGGCCAATCAGGTAGCGGGTTCTGAGACCTGATTGGCCAGGGAGTCTTAGGGCTCCCAGCCAATCAGGTCTCAGGGCTTACTTCCCGTTCGGCTGGGAACAGAAGCAATGGCCCCTCGACAAGCAGGAGCAAGGAGCAGAATCGGCCACCTAAGGTAAGGCCACTGATCACCGCATTACCATCCGCCTCGGGGGGAGGGGGGGTGGCTTAAGTGTGAGTCAGGGGGGCACTCACACCCCCAAAATATTGAGCACCAGCCGCCACTGGTTAAAGCCCCTGCCAGGTTGATTTTTTTCTGTGAATTACCATTGTGGAAATTCTTTCACATGCAGTCCTAGAGACACAACAGGAAATCGCAAAAAAATAAGGGGAATGCCTCTCAGAGAGCTGAACATTTCCTCTCACTTCTTGTTCTGGTGACAACTCTAAGATACCCTAATAAGAAAGCAATGCTTAAAAAAAAAAAAAAAAAAAAAAAAAAAAAAAGGAAATATGTTCTTTATGCAGTTCCAAAACAAAGAATCTGAAAACGAAAAGAAGTGGGGGGGTCACAGTATGTTTTAATATTGGGTGTACTAGTTTGTAATGAACACTGCTGTATTTCTTTTTATCGACAAACGACATATGTGGATATATAAGTTTTTTTATATACATAAAACTAAATAAAAATGTAAAAAAAAAAAAAAAAAAAAAAAAAAAATGTATTATTCATTTTTTCTAAAATCTTTAAAGCAGACAGCTGTCAGTTCTCTTCCAAGGACAGATGTTGTCTTGTAGTTGTAGACACACATAACGTACACAATGATGAAACAGTGACTTAGACGTAATACAAATGCAAGAATCCCATTTGCTGAAGTCTATTGAAAAATTGGAAGTAGAGATAAACATACTTATGAGCTACAAAGGATGATTGATTGATTAAAGAATATGAATAAATACTATTTACTTCTGAAATACCATGATGTGCATACTCCTCTCCAACAGAGATAAAACTGTCAGCAATAGAGGGGTGGACTATGGCAAAGCTTCCAACCTGGTTTCGGATGTTAAAGTGGAAGTAAACTTTCTAATCTAAGTCAACATTAACTATTTATAATCTTTATGCTGCTAGCATCAATGGATAGGAATGTAAATTTTGTAACTTTTTAATTAATTTATTTATTTTTACACACACACACACACACACACACACACACACACACACACACACACACACACACACACACACACACACACACACACCTTTCTTCAGTTACTTCCTGGTATCTGGCCCAAGCACACACTCCTACCTGGATGCCTGAGCTAAGGGCAGATTCCAGGAAGTAAACGCCACATAAATCATCTGCCCTCACTCAGGACACCCTGTGGCTAGAGACCAGCCCTGGAAATAATTTCATACCAGCCCCATAGCATTATTATACCAGCCCAACATCATAAGCCATTATTTTCTTGTTCGTAAAAAGGGAAAACCTTGCATTTTAAAGCACATTTGAAGAGCGTATCATATATAGATAAGACAGATATGAAAGCACATAGCGCTAGATTATAGAAATATTATAACCTGCCACTTCCTGTATCCCCGTCTCCGTGCTGACCACAATTATCATGGCTGCTGAACCCTGACCACTGTGGTCATCGTACGTCCCTTTATCAAACGCAGCTCTGCTCTCCTCTCCTCTCCCCCTGCCTGTCAGCTCAGTATCTCTGTCCCCCCCCCCACCCCCCCCGCTGCTATTATGCTATTAGTACAAATAAAATATTAGAGAATGTCACTCTCCAGCCCCTCTATCATAGCCAGGCATAGCACACTGTATATGTGTTATATTAAAACAAGGCATGCAAATAACTTATTTGCGTTTTCAGGCCGGTCACGTGACTAACGGCCGCTCTCCACCTCCGATACAGGGCTGAACAGTCACGTGACCTACCAGGCTGATGTCCCTTTGAAGTTGCCGCCGTGCCATTGCGTGCGCGCCGGCCGGGAGCTCTGAGTCAGGTCACCCGCGATCGCCTCACGGAGAGGACGAACGGGGAGATGCTAATATAAACAAGCATCTCTCCGTTCTGCCTAGTGACAGTGTCACTGATCTCTGCTCCCTGTGATCGGGAGCAGAGATCAGTGACGTGTCACACGTAGCCACACCCCCCCCCCCCAGTTAGTAACACTCCCCAAGACATACTTAACCCCTCCCTAGCCCCCTAGTGGTTAATTCCTTCACTGCCAGTGTCATTTACACACGAATCAGCGCATTTGTATAGCACTGGATTGCTGTATAAATGACAATGGTCCCAAAAATCTGTCAAAAATGTCCGATGTGTCCGCCATAATGTCGCAGTAAAAATCGCTGATAGCCGCTTCTACTTATTGCAATTTTTTTTTAACCAAAAATATGTAGAAGAATATGTATCGGCCCAAACTGAGGAAAAAAATGTTTTTTTAAATATTTTTTGGGGATATTTATTATAGCAAAAAGTAAAAAATAATGTGTTTTTTTTCAAAATTGTTGCTATTTTTTTTGTTTATAGCGCAAAAAATAAAAACCGCAGAGGCGATCAAATACCACCAAAAGAAAGCTCTATTTGTGGGGAAAAAAAAGGACATCACTTTTGTTTGGGAGCCACGTCACACGACAGCGCAATTGTCAGTTAAAGCGACGCAGTGCCGAATTGCAAAAAGTGCTCTGGTCAGGAAGGGGGTAAATTCTTCCGGGGCTGAAGCAGGTAATAGAACACTTATACAGTGTGCTATGCCTAGCTATAATAGAGGGTCGGGCAGGGATTTTAAATTTTGGGTTAACAAACACTTTAAATATTGTTTTGGTTTGTGGTGCTCAGATACGGTTACGTTCCGCTTTAAAGTGGTTGTAAACCTAGTTACACCACTTTTACCTACAGGTAAGCCTATAATAAGGCTTACCTGTAGGTAATGGAAATATATCTCCTAAACCTGCACCGTTTAGGAGATATTTACCATATACGCCTGCGCCAACTTCATCGGTGCACGCACACTAAAGAAAGGGCACGATCATGTCATTTCTAAGTGGCTTGTGCTGTGACTGGTGGCTCCCACACGCATGCGCAGGAGTGACATCACACTACTCCGGCCAGTTACAGAGCCGGAGTCCATGGCCCCGGAAGGAAGAGGGATGCAGCCACCAGCAGGGACATTGCGGGTTTCGTTTGCAGGTAAGGGGCACATAATGGGCTAGTATGCTATGCATACTAGCCCATTATGCTTTTACTTTGCAGGGGAAAAAAGAGGAAGTAAAACCCATGAGGGTTTACTTCCTCTTTAACCACTTCCCTACCGCGCATAGTGCTGTGACGGCGGCAGGAACCCTCCCTCCCTCATATGACGTCTTTTACTTCCCAAGCCATTAAGGGGCGCCTGCCACGTCGCTAGGCACCTGGTGCGCATGCCCAGCGGGGCCACTATGTCCGCTGGGCACCCGCGATTGCCCATGAACACAGCAGGACCATGGATCTGTGTGTGTGAACACACAGATCCACGTCCTGTCAGAGGAGAGGAGACCGATGGTGTGTTCCCAGTACAGAGGAACACTGATCGGTCTCCTCCCCTTGTGAGTCCCCTCCTCCTACAGTTAGAATCACTCCCTAGGAAACAATTAACCCCTCGATCACCCCCTAGTGTTAACCCCTTCTCTGCTAGTCACATTTACACAGTGATCAGTGCATTTTTTATAGCACTGATCGCTGTATAAATCTGAATGGTCCCAAATAGTGTCAAAAGTGTCCGCCGCAACATCGCAGTCACGATAAAAATCGATGATTGCCGCCATTACTAGTAAACAAAAAAAAAACACAACACAACAATGCGCAAACCAATCCATATAAGCTTATTGCCTTCTTTTTTTACCAAAAATATGTAGAAGAATACATATCGGCCTAAACTGAGGAAAAAAATTTTTTTTTTTTTTTTTTAATGGGATATTTATTATAGCAAAAAGTAAAAAATACTGTGTTTTCTTCAAAATTGTTGCTCTTTTTTATAGTTTATAGTGCAAAAAATAAAAAACGCAGAGGTGATCAAATACCACCAAAAGAAAGCTCTATTTGTGGGGGAAAAAATAATCAAAATTTCATATGGGTACAGTGTTGCATGACCGCGCAATTGTCATTCAAAGTGTAACAGCGCTGAAAGCTGAAAACTGGTCTGGGCTGGAAGGGGTTGTGAAAATGGCCGGTATTGAAGTGGTTTAAGGATGTGGTCACTTTAAAAAAAAAAAAAAAAAAAAAATAAGCATTATTATTTTTTTGTTAGGGAACTGTAAAGCATTGCAACTACAATTAGCAGATCATAGGTATAATGCCACAGCACTGCAGACTGTCTGTGTAGCCATCTGCCCGTACCTCCGAAAGGAAGCTCAATGAACTACCTAGAGTGATCAACAGGGCCCCTGGTAGTTCATTGAGAACTACAAACCAACAGCCGCAAAGCCTGTTGGTACTTGTAGTTCTCCCATTCATAGAACAGTGACAGCGAGAGAAGGGGGAGAAGATCCCGGTCACAACGGGGACTTGGGGGGTGTGGGGGCTGGTGCATTTGTAACATGTTACACCCTGGATATAGGTGTAACATATTACAAAATGTGAAATTATGCTTTCAAACAAGCCAAGACTAGACAACATATCCAGGATTTCTGAGGGAACCAAAGAAGATAGACAGTTTAGTGGTGGGGTAAAAAGCTTAGAAAATATTACACTAGAGTTTGACAACTATACTAGTGGTTGACAGTACTTTGCAGTAAGCATTTACTAAGGTTGCAACAAGTTTTGAGCAGCTTTGTTAAAATCCTAAAACTCAAAATTTGCTAAAAGCTGCCGATTTCCAATATTTCTTAAGACTAGAGTTGAAAAGCTGCTAGAGGAACCCATCAGGATGGAAATACAGAAGCTGGGGCATACACCAGAGCTATCCTTCCTCTGCCTTCATTATTATATAGCGAGATACCAACATGTAGCAGGTACTGTATATGTACATCAGGTGGCCCAATAGCTGATATGCACTTGTTTGTTCCACATCAGTGAAAAACTTAAGTAAGTAAAGGAGCTCTAAGAATGGCAGCCCTTGAGCATGCATCCTCATTAATAAGCCAGTAATAGAAGTTACCATAGGCCTATCCTATAATGTTATTTTCAAAGTAAATATTTGCTTTACTAATGCAGAGCATACTCCCCTTTCTTCATCTCCCTCGCTGCTCCATTCAGCTGCTGGGACTGAAGAAAGGCAGCCCAGTGTAAGCTCTGAGCTGGAGTCTGAAATAGACTCTTCATTGTAATACTAGCTGCAGTTCTGCTTTAAAACAAACACGTATCTGAATGATTTTCTGTGTTTTCACCCACCTGGACTTTCCAGCTCTGAGCTGGAGCTTACACAGGGTTAAAAAGACACTGTCACCTTGCCTGATCCCCCTCATGCCCTCCTCTTGGCACTGGACTACAGGTCACTTTTTCCTAGCTGTAGGGCATCCTGTGCGATCTATGTACGGTTTTGCAGCAGACACAGTGTAGTCAGCTCAGTATGAAATAACATGTCAGAATCACAACAAGCTTGTATTTTTCTTTATGTGCAGACATACACTGAGTAATTGTCAGGGCTGGGCTCAGCCATTCCTTCTCTGAGCTGGCCACTCAGCTGTTGGCTAATTGCCAGCTCTTATCTCTCTCCACAGTTACTCAGCTGCTGCTGATATCCTGCTCGTCAGTCCTGCCTACTTAAGCCATCCAACACAGAGGATCTCTCCCTTCGCCAACATCAAAGACTATCTCCTGCAATCCTGTTCAAAACTGGCTTTGCTGACATCCCTTCTGGCTCCAGATCCTGCTTGCTGTTCTACTACATTGATCCCTGACTTCTGGCTTGGCTGACTATTCATTCCGGTTACTGAACTCTGGCTATGTTTTGACTACGTTTGTTCTATTTACTTTTATTATTAAACAAGTGTGATTTAACTGTACTTCTGTCTTGGTCTGATTTCATGGTTTCTGACAGTAATACATCCAAAGTCTTATCCCTGTCACTTTGTTTTCCCTTGCTATCAATATGTCTCTTGTTAGCATATGAGAACTGTGGGTCAGCTGATTGTCTTCTTCCTCCTCCAACTTAAACTCTGCTCTACAAGGACTGCAAGAGGCAATCAAGTCAAATTAAATGTTTTTCTTTATTTTTTTTTTTTTTTTTTTTTAGGCAAGCAGTATAAGTATCGGAATTTGACCTAGTCTGAGCATGTTGCAGTCCCTGTACAGCATAGCAGCAGTACAAGGAGCCCAATTAGTTCTTGTGCTGACAAGGTACATGTTGACAGCAAGATGAACTCATCGCTGTGCTGCTCCTCCTTTCACTGGCTGGGGCAGATCCAAGATGACTTAGGCTCAGAAGAAGTGGGTTGAACAATGCTGGCCATCAGACTAAGAACATCTAGCGGCAGAAAAAAAAAAAAATGATTTGTCATTTTACCCTGTAAATGGACTCTTCATTGTAATCCTAGCTGCAGTTCTGCTTTAAAACAAACACGTATCTGAATGATTTTCTGTGTTTTCACCCACCTGGACTTATCACGTTAAATATCAAACTTTTCATGCGCTCTAAACCAAAATGGCACAGTTTTAAATGCCCAAAATCTGGAAGGCCTTTTTACTCAGGAAAAACTGGCAGTTGCCTTACTGGGGATTTATTTGCATAAAAAAAAAAAAAACTCTAGAATTAGAGATGCTTTTAGTTAAAAAGTGATCCTATAAGACGCCTTCTAACATGGAGTCAGTTCTACTTTCTGAGAACGGAGCTGCTGTAACCTCTTCAGTAATGTGGATAAATAATTATCCACCAATGAACAAGGTTACTAATTTTTTCAGAGCAAGTGAAAAATAAGCAATGTCATTGGGCGAGGTAGTGTTTGCGTTGGCAAGCGATGACTTTCTAGAACCAGTCTGACTGCCGATAAACACCTCAGCTAACTGGTGGCAACACAGAGCACAGCTTTAAAACAGGGTTGTGTTACCTTCTGTGATGGGATTAATAGTGTACAGAACTTATTACTTTTCCTAAAGAAAACAAGCAGAATGTCACCCAAAGAGTAAAATGTTTAAAACTGTGCACCCTCTGACTCTAGTTTTACCTTGTTACTAAGGGCTCATTTACATTTGCTTCAAAACTGGACATGCTTTTTTAAAGAGCTCCGAGCCCCGGTTCACACTATGCAATGCTGGAAACTGCATGTGATTTTTTTCTAACAGGAATCGCACTGCATTCCAGTTCAAATCTCATGAGAATCTTCAGTGTGATTTGAGCCATTATTCTGTATAGCTCAAATCGCACCAAAAAAAGAAAACAAAAAAAAACAAAAAAAAAAAAAAAAAAAGAAAACATACTTTTTTTGGGAGCACCAGAATCAGATCACATGCGATCAGATTCTGTAAATTGCACTGCATTTTGTGAACTGATTTTGGGGTGTTAATATACACACTCTCATGAACAAGTTACGATTTGCATGCGGTGCAAAATCCATACAGAACTCCCCGTGTAGCCCCATCAGTGAAGGAGAAAAAACATTTTGCCAAAAAAAAAAAAAGTTTAACAAACTCTGAAAAACGTCCCCACCCCCCGCCAAATTAGTTCTTTCCCGTTCATTTAGCAAAAAATACAAAAACCCAGGGGTGATTAACCAAAAGAAAGCTCTAATTGTGTGAAGAAAAAAAAATGTATATGAGTACAGTGTTGCGTGACTGCGCAATTGTCAAAGTGTGACAGCGCTGAAAGCTGAAAATTGGACTGGGCAGGGAGTGGGGGTGAAAGTGCCCAGTATAAAAATGGTTAATGTGTGTTTAAGTCAAAGTGAGTGTAAATGAGCCCTAAGCCCCCCCAAGTGGCCCCCTCACCCTTCCCAACGCCAATACAATAATGGGCAGTACGGCCCCTTCCACAAAGGGCATTTTTGGCAGTCTGTATTTGACCCATGGTTACTGTACATGAGAGCTGCACGATTCTGGCAAAAATGAGAATCAAGATTTTTTTTTTGCTTTAAATAAAAAGATCAAGATTCTTGCAGCGTAAAATCTTTCACATTATACAAAAATTGGGTTAACTTCATTGGTGAGTTTTTTTTCAATTTCTTAAAATATATATATATATATTATATATATATATATATATATATATATATATATATATATATATATATATATATATATATATATATATATATATATATAGGTTTTTTTTGGGGGGTTCTAAGTAATTTTCTAGCAAAAAAAAAAAAAAAACACACATTTTAACTTGAAACCAACAAATGTCAGAAAAAGATTTGGTGTTTAAACTCCCCTCATTTTATTAAACATTGCAACGATTTGTCCTTTAGATCAAAGGAATACACTTAATTCCACTGCTAAAGAATGTTATAATTTTTGGCAGACTGCACGTTTTTTGTTTCCCCCTTTCTGCTGTCAGCTTCAGCAGAGCAGAGAATTATCTGCACAGAAAGAATCGGGAAATACTTTGTCAGGATCGTAAGAGGGAAATTAAAAAAAGTGCGATAATGATTCTTAACGATTAATCGTGCAGCTCTACTGTACATGGTTTAAAAACAAACAGACTCTGATGTATCTCTAAGTCTTGGTGGATGTAAGCGACCATATGGCCACCTATATCTGCCCACATCCGAGTCCATTCAGATCCATCCGACCAAACTACAAAAAAAAAAAAAAAAAAAAAAAAAACCAACACACTTTGCATTCAATTCCACTTTTAGGTCACGTTGACACTTTTCGTGATTTCTTGCAACACATTAGAATGTGCAGTCCTTCTGAAAGTGCACAGCGGTGCATTTTAACTGCACCCCACGTGGTGCACATTAACCACTTCAGCCCTGGAAGGTTTTACCCATTTCCTAACCAGGCCATTTTTTGCAATACGGCACTGCTTTGCTTTAACTGACAATTGCACCGTTGTGCAATGTGGACCCAAATAAAATTGATGACTTTTCCCACAAATAGAGCTTTCTTCTGGTGTTATTTGATCACCTCTGCGTTTTTTATTTTTTGCGCTATAAACAAAAAAAAAATAAAGCAGCAATTTTGAATAAAAAACCAATCCAATTTCTTCATCAGTTTAGGCCAATATGTATTCAGCTACATATTTTTGATAAAAAAATAAAAAAAAACCCAATAAGCGTTTGATTGGTTTGCGCAAAAGTGATCGCATCTACAAACCATGGGTTAAATTTATGGCACTTATTTTTATTTTATTAGTAATGGCGGCGATCTTTAGTGGGACTATGACATTGTGGCGGACAAATCTGACCCAAAGGCCCCTTTCACACGGGCTTGTCTGTGTACAGACTCCGCTTTGCTCAGCGGGGATCGCTCAGCTGACAGGTCCGTCTCTGCCCACTGTGTCAAAGCCCCTCTGTCCTCTATGAAGATCAGATGTCCAGACAGATGGAAAATAGGGTTTCCGTCCGTCTGGATTTCATGGACAGGATCAGATTGGAAGTCAGCGGACATGTCACTGCTGACATCTGCAGCTCCATAGAAGTGCATGGAGCGTCCCAACAGGTCCGCCTGAAAAAACTGACAGACAGACCTGAACGGAAAGCGCGTTTGAAAAGGGGCCTAAGTGACACCAATGGTGATCAGTGCTATATAAAAAAAAAAAAAAAAAAAATGCACTGATCCCTGAATAAATGACACTGGGAAGGAAGAGGTTAACACTAGGGGGCGATCAAGGGGTTAAGTGTGTCCTAGGGAGTGATTCTAACTGTGGGGGGACGTGGATACACTGAAGGAAAACAGGGATCGTGTTTCAGCTCAGCTGAAACAGAAGATCTCCCTTTTCAACACATACAGATCAGTAGTGTACAGGTGCCCATACACGCCCAGCGTGTAGGCGCCCGTACACGCCCAGTAAGCGAATGCACATACATGCCACGCGCCCAGTAAGCGAATGCCCATACACGCCCAGTAAGCAAATGCCCAAACACGCCCAGTGTGCAGGCGCCCACAGACCCCCAGCGAGCAGGCGCCCAGTAAGTGAATGCCCATACACGCCCAGAGAGCAAATGCCCATACACACCAGGCGCCCAGTAAGCAAATGCCCATACACGCCAGGCGCCCAGTAAGCAAATGCCCATACACGCCAGGCGCCCATACATGCTTAGCGAGCAGGCGCCCATACACGCCCAGTAAGCGTATGCACATACATGCCAGGCGCCCAGTAAGCAAATGCCTATACACGCCCAGCGAGCAGGCGCCCATACACGCCCAGTAAGTGAATGCACACACATGCCAGGCGCCCAGTATGCGAATGCCCATACACGCCCAGCGAGCAGGCGCCCATACACGCCCAACGAGCAGGCGCCCATACACGCCCAGTAAGCGAATGCCCATATATGCCAGGCGCCCAGTAAGCGAATGCCCATACACGCCCAGTAAGCGAATGCCCATACATGTCAGGTGCCCAGTAAGTGAATGCCCAAACACGCCCAGTGTGCAGGCGCCCACACACCCCCAGCGAGCAGGCGCCCAGTAAGCGAATGCCCATACACGCCCAGAGAGCAAATGCCCATACACGCCTGGAGCCCAGTAAGCAAATGCCCATACATGCTTAGCGAGCAGGCGCCCATACACGCCCAGTAAGCGAATGCACATACATGCCAGGCGCCCAGTAAGCGAATGCCCATACACACCCAGCGAGCAGGCGCCCATACACGCCCAGTAAGTGAATGCACACACATGCCAGGCGCCCAGTATGCGAATGCCCATACACGCCCAGCGAGCGAATGCCCATACATGCCAGGCGCCCAGTAAGCGAATGCCTATACACGCCCTGTAAGCGAATGTCCATAAACGCCCAGTAAGCGAATGCCCACACATGTCAGGTGCCCAGTAAGTGAATGCCCAAACATGCCCAGTGTGCAGGCGCCCAGACACCCCCAGCGAGCAGGCGCCCAGTAAGCGAATACCCATACACGCCCAGAGAGCAAATGCCCATACACGCCTGGCGCCCAGTAAGCAAATGCCCATACACGCCAGGCGCCCAGTAAGCAAATGCCCATACACGCCAGGCACCCCTACATGCTTAGCGAGCAGGCGCCCATATACGTCCAGTAAGCGAATGCACATACATGCCAGGCACCCAGTAAGCGAATGCCCATACACGCCCAGCGAGCAGGCGCCCATACACGCCCAGTAAGTGGATGCACACACTTGCCAGGCGCCCAGTATGCGAATGCCCATACACGCCCAGCGAGCAGGCGCCCATACACGCCCAGCGAGCAGGCGCCCATACACGCCCAGTAAGCGAATGCCCATACATGCCAGGCGCCCAGTAAGCGAATGCCCATACACGCCCAGTAAGCGAATGCCCACACATGTCAGGTGCCCAGTAAGTGAATGCCCAAACATGCCCAGTGTGCAGGCGCCCAGACACCCCCAGCGAGCAGGCGCCCAGTAAGCGAATACCCATACACGCCCAGAGAGCAAATGCCCATACACGCCTGGCGCCCAGTAAGCAAATGCCCATACACGCCAGGCGCCCAGTAAGCAAATGCCCATACACGCCAGGCACCCCTACATGCTTAGCGAGCAGGCGCCCATATACGTCCAGTAAGCGAATGCACATACATGCCAGGCACCCAGTAAGCGAATGCCCATACACGCCCAGCGAGCAGGCGCCCATACACGCCCAGTAAGTGGATGCACACACTTGCCAGGCGCCCAGTATGCGAATGCCCATACACGCCCAGCGAGCAGGCGCCCATACACGCCCAGCGAGCAGGCGCCCATACACGCCCAGTAAGCGAATGCCCATACATGCCAGGCGCCCAGTAAGCGAATGCCCATACACGCCCAGTAAGCGAATGCCCATACACGCCCAGTAAGCGAATGCCCATACATGCCAGGCGCCCAGTAAGCGAATGCCCATACACGCCCAGTAAGCGAATGCCCATACACGCCCAGTAAGCGAATGCCCATACACGCCCAGTAAGCGAATGCCCATACATGCCAGGCGCCCAGTAAGCGAATGCCCATACACGCCCAGTAAGCGAATGCCCATACACGCCCAGTAAGCGAATGCCCATACACGCCCAGTGTGCAGATGCCCACACACCCCCGGCGAGCAGGTGCCCAGTAAGGGAATGCCCATTCACGCCCAGAGAGCAGTCGCCCATACACGCCCAGTAAGCAAATGCCCATACACGCCTGGCGCCCAGTAAGCAAATGCCCATACACGCCTGGCGCCCAGTAAGCAAATGCCCATACACGCCAGGTGCCCATACATGCTCAGCGAGCAGGCGCCCATACACAGCAGGCACCCAACGAGCAGATGCCCATACACCCCAAGCGAGTACACACTTAGTGAGCAGATGCCCATTAACAGAAGGTAACAAGATAGCAGATGCCCATACACACCTAGTAAGAAGGTGCCCATACCCAGCAAGCACCTAGAGATCAGATGCCCATACAGACCAGACACCAAGAACACAGATATCCATACACAGCAGGCACCTGGTAAGCAGATATCCATAGACACACATGACAGTGAGAGATGTCTTACTGTCTCCTCTATGGAGGATGGTTGCTCTGATAACACCCCCAGCGGTGCACACTGCTCTTCTTCCTCCAGTGAGCAGGAATATCCCAGAGAAGACTCCACTGATGGAAGACAGCCCAGCCCGCTTCAATGGGATTAATTCCGAGCTGTGGAAGCCGCCATGACAGAGAAGTAAGCCGGCCCCTCCTCCATGATTCCTCTAGCCGGATATGAGGTCACATCCATGTTCCCCCAGCATGGCGCTATGGAGAGTCCCTGGGGAGGAGTCAGTGCGGTAGAAGCCTCGGGGCTCCCTCGCTCTCCAGTAACTCAGCCGTAGCTCCATGACCACAGCGCCACCTATAGACGGCCCGAGCCGTCACTGTACAGAGCCTGGAGCCTTGATTTCTGGAAGCCTACGAAGTATCAGTGGGCGGGATCTTCCTGTTCCGGGGGCTAATCAGTGTTTAATGGGGTTCCTTAGCAACGCTTTCCCGGCTCTCCCCGCGGTGTTGGCGCTGTGGTGCCTGTGGTTGTAGGAGAAGCTGTGTGTTGTATATAGAGCATCCGTCACCTGTTCATCCTGAGCCGTCCGCTGGGAAGACAACATACTGCTCGGTGTTATGGGACACAGCTAGTTATGAGTGTGCGGTCAGTGCTGTGCGTGCAGAGTATGAGAACACCCCACAGCCTGTAATCTCTCCATTGTGTGCCTGCAACATCCCTCTCACACTGCTGATCCCTCCTAGGGAGGTGAGTTCTCATTACATATCCTGCAACCTTCCCCCTGTGCCCACACAGCCAGCTACTTCTCTATATTGAACAGTCACACAAATGTCAAATATTGCAGCTTAGCGATCATTCCATGTGATGGCTGCATTCATTTTACAGTGTTTTTTCCCTTTGTGTTCACCTAGGGATCTGTCCAGTAATACACCTCCACTATTAGAGCGCCCCCACTCTACTGGAGGAGCAATGGAGACACCCTTGGGCAGCAGTGCCGTCATTCTGGGTAAAGGGGATTGTACTATGAACTGGCAGGTTTAGATGGACATGACTAAGGCAGCCCATAGATCAGGGATATGCTATTAGTGGACCTCCAGCTGTTGCAAAACTACATGTCCCATCATGCCTGTGGCTGTCAGAGTCTTGCTATGCCTCATGGGACTTGTAGTTCTGCAACAGCTGGAGGTCCGCTAATTGCATATCCCTGCCATAGATCAACAGTGCTCAACCTGTGGCCTCCAGCTGTTGTGGAACTACAAGTCCCATCAAGCCTCTGCCTTTGGGAGTCATGCTTGTACCTGTCAGCCTTGCAATGCCTCATGGGACTTGTAGGTCCGCAACAGCTGGAGGCCACAGGCTGAGCACCACTGCCATTGATGATTCCTTTTTTTTTTCCAATCAGGTTAAACGAAAAAAACCAAAACAAAAAAAAAAAAACCTGATTCCCCCCCTACACACACTTCTCTGCTGTGCCTTTGTAACACTGATTAGCGTTGCAGGCTATAGCCAACAGCCCTGATCGGGTGAGCTTTTTCCAACACGGCAGTTGTAGCAAATTCAAATAAATAGATCATTTTCTGTACAACCACCCTGCCAGGGACCGGCTGAATTTCAATCCATGAATGGCTGGACTAGGGGCTTGTTCACATGTGCGGAAGCCCCTGCTACCCCTTGAATATGTGATCCACACTGACATCTGATTTAACCCTTTAAATCTCACTCCACTGCACTCAATTACCTACATTGCAGGTGTTTTCAGGGTGGCCTCATAGATTTGCATTAGGCACTGATAATGCCCCCCCCGCCAGATACGTAATGCTGTTGCGGCTGCAGTATGTGTGCAGCCCTGGGTGGCTGCATGTCATTGGTCAGGGGGTGATAAAGGCCTTAACCAGTTGGTGCTGAGCGCACGCAAATATGTGGCCTCTCAGCGCCGGGCAGCTGCATATTTGCGTGCAAAGCGCCAACAGGGCTGTGCCAAGCACGCAGTGACTGGCAGCTAATGAAAAGCTTCTGATTGCTGCTTGCGATCAAGAGTTTTTGATCATGTGACAGCCAATCATGGGGGTCACATGGCCATAAGTCCCACCTGCCTGCCTCCCAGCAGTCCAAACCTTTAATAGGGCTGGCAGGAGCCGGTGCCAAGGAGTTAAGGCTGGATTCACACCTATGCATTTTTAGTGCTTTTTGCATTTTGCAGATTTGCACTACAGAACGTGTTCCATAGGAAATCATGTTAAATGGACTGTAGTGCAAATCTGCAAAATGCAAAAAGCGCTAAAACTGCATAGGTGTGAATCCAGCCTTAAAGGAGAAGTACAGCCAAAGCTGCGCAGTTCGTTTTGCACTCCTGTGACCTATTTTCAGCAGACACTGGGCTGAAGCCTGCTGTTGGCTTATGTCACAGAGCCCGTCCACGCTGGGGCAAGTTTGCGGCAATAAAGTCAGGACCTGCCCACAACCCTGGACTGGAATCTGGCTCAGCCTCTCAGCAAGCCGCTAAGAGCCTGAGCCAGCCGCTCCCACCCCCTCCACAGCCCAGGGGATGGGGGGCCAATTAGCATAATGTGAATGTGACCGGCTTTCAATAGAGCCGGTTTACACATGTGCGGGGCGGTTTTAAAAAGGGTCCTGTGTATTTTTGGGTCCGGTTCAGGTAAAAATTTGCACCTGAACGGCGAACAGAAATGCACCGGACTACCACACTGAAACCGCGGCCACGCATGTGTGAGCCCAACCTTACCAAAACTGCAGAGTGCAAAATCTGGTGCAGCTGTGCATGGTAGCTAATCAGCTTCTAAATGGTTCAATTAAGCTTTGACAAAAAACCTATGTAGAACTGCACCAAATTTTGCACTCTTCAGTTTTAGTAAATCAACCCCATAGGCTTTTATTGAGGTGTATTCAAAACCCCTAAAAGCCATCAGTTTTAGAGCAGCAGTATGCATGGGGCTCATAAATGCTTCGAAATGCTCTTAAGCATGGTACCAGGAGCATTTGAGTCTTTAAGTGTATATTGAAAAATGAGCAGAGAGGAACGTTTTGGAAAAAAACGCTTGTAAGAGCAAATTCCCATAAACACTCCTAAACTCTTGTGCATTATGAGCTACTTATGCGCAGGGTTGCACCAATAGGTTTTTGTTTCTTTTACCGGAAAATATGATACTTTTGGTAAAGTACTTGCCGATACCAAGAACCGATACCTTTGGGGTGCGATTTGAGCCCATACAAAACAAACAGGGCCCTCCTGTCCCTTCTGTATTGAACTGTACTGTAATTGTGCTGTCCCCCCTCTACAATGTAAAGCGCTGCATAAACTGTTGGTGCTATATAAATCCTGTATAATAATAACAATACAAAATGAATGGGCTCAAATCGCACTGCAAAGATTTGAACAGGAATGCAGTGTGATTCCTGTCTGAATCGCATGCGGTCCCTCACACCACTCCTGTGTGAACCAAGGCTGAAATCACTTTGACAAGCCTGGGTTCACACAGGAGAGGTGGGGAAAACCACATGTGATTCAGACAGGAATCGCACCGCATTTCTTTTCAAATCACATGCGTTTCTTTGCAGTGCTACTTGAGCACATTCATTTTGTATGGGCTCAAATCGCACCGCAAACTTATCGGTTTCAAGTATCGGAGCATTTGCACGAGTACTCTTGTTAATGCTTAGTATCGGCACAGATACCGATATCGGTGTAACTCTAACTATAAGCATTTTTTTCTGCTGTTAGTATGCATCGACCCTTTAGGCCCCTTTCACCCAGGTGGACCGATCGGGGCTTCTTGTCAGTTTTTTAGGGGGACCCGATCAGACCATCCATTGCCCTCCATGGAGCTGCGGATGTCAATAGACATGCGTCTGTTGACACTCGCCAACATCTGATTTGATCCTATCCGCCAAAAACAGATGGGAGATCTGTTCCCCTTCTGTCTATTGGATCAGATGACAGTCGGATGTAAACGCACAAGCGGTCCGTTTACATCAGAACGCCCATACAGGAAGGTGAACTGTGTCTGTGTCAGCTCTGCATCAGCGGAGTGGGCGTGGACCTGTCATCTGCCTGATCAGCGGGGATCAGTGGAGAGACCCCGTCAGTGGGAAAGAGACCATAGTCTGTAAAGGAGACTTTGTAAAGTTTCTCTGTGTAGATGTATTTGTTATCCATAATGAGCGTTGCCCTGGGGATGTCTATTGAGCACATACACTTGCAGAGAGCAAAAGAAGTGAGAATGTTTATTTAGAGCTGTGATGAGGCCATTGAAGTCTGGTTGCTGGTTTCAGCACTATTTACTCTGTATTGTGAAATGACAGAGCTAAATGTCAGAGGGAGATTTGTGCCTGCTAAGCTTTTGTTTAGGGATTCAATCATCTGGAGAGCCAGATCTGTTTCTAGCTAATTTTGGATTGGATTAAGTATACAATGTTGTATATACACTACCCCTGAAAGTGTCATTTGTGTCTGTCTCCACTTGTGATAATACACTGGAGAAGCAGAAGGGATCACCTTATCTATAGAAGTGAATGAGTGCATGATATGGCAATGGTCCAGTAATCCTTTGGCTGAGCTACCCTAAATCTCAGGGTGGCCATATGTGGGAAGATCCTTTCTTAAATGTAATATATTGCAGCTTACCAACATTTAGATGTGATGGCTGCAATTGTTTTCTATTTTTAGGCTTTTTGTTAGGGATGCACCATTTTTTATTTTTTTTTTACGAGTACTGAAACTTTTTTTTTTAGTACTGTATTTATTGGCATATAACACGCACTTTTTTCACCCTGAAAATCGTGTGAAAATAGCGTGTTCGTGTTATACGCCAATACTTCGATTTTTGCTGCCTCGTACATGCAGTGAGAATCGACTGTTTACTTGGCGGCCTCTGTAATAGGAAGTCCCGTCTCCTGGGCCACCTTTGGACCACTGTTCGGTCCATCATAGGAGATTCTCACTGTATGCAATCTGTCGGCGCTCATCCCACCCCCCTCCCTGTCCCCTCTAGGCTGCAGATGGGCATTGATCAGGCTGCATTGATGGCAATGGCGAGGCGGCTGCATTGATGGCAGTGGCGAGGCGGCTGCATTGATGGCAGTGGCGAGGCGGCTGCATTGATGGCAGTGGCGAGGCGGCTGCATTGATGGCAGTGGCGAGGCGGCTGCATTGATGGCAGTGGCGAGGCGGCTGCATTGATGGCAGTGGCGAGGCGGCTGCATTGATGGCTGCAGATGGGCACTGACCCGTATTTTGCTTCAAAGTTCCTTATTTAAAATTTGTTTTTTTCCTGAAACTTCCCTCTTAAAATGAATGTGCGTGTTATACGCCTGTGTGTGTTATACGCCAATAAATAAACAAATTACCAATACCTACTGTTTTGTTTACACTTCAGCTGTCAGCAATAGCACACAGCATTGAAAAGAAGTTGTTTACACTTTTTGTTTTTCTTTTTTTTTTTTTTGTGTGCTTTTTTCAATGTGAAACATGTAAATATATGTTAAAGGTATAAAAATATTAACAAACAAAGCAAACAATTTTTGTTTTTTTAATTATGAATAGTTTATAAAATGTAAGTGCACAAAAAACCCAGCAAAATAATAATTAATTGTCTGATTAAGCCCCAACGCATGGTGTGAAACATGTCAGCTGGTTTTCCCAGTTTTCTTTGTGTATGAAGTGACCGTGTTGGATTCTAAAACTTTTTTCCATAAAGATGCCTTTAGCGGAGTGCGGCCGTCCAGGATTTTTTCTTTCTTCCAAATTTTGTGCAGAGCCAGCACCTGTGACTTCTTAATAGGGTGGGTGTTTCCAAGAGGTCTGGAGCTTTTTGGAGCTGCAATTCCCTTTTTCAAAATAATGATTAAATGGAGAAGGAGAATAAGGAGTTAATTAGAGTAAAATAGGGGTTAATAAGGGGTAAGAACAGAAGAACATTAAATTCTTTTTTTTTTTTTTTTTTTAACTTGACAGGTTGCTTTATACTGGTTTCATCTGCAGATCGAAGTTCATCCCTTTGATCTGTAGATGAAGAAACAGAAAGATACAAAAAGAAGCAATGTTTCTTTTTACCTTTTTGTGTCAGGCTGAGCAATGCATTTCCCAGCTGCCTTTTTTTAACAAAAATAATGAAAAAAGAACCTTTACAACCCCTTTAATCGTTAACCACCGGCTTTTTTTTTGTAAATTTCAGCTGTCAGTGGGGAAATCCCGCTGACAGCTGAAAGAACCGAGCCTGAAAGTATCCGTTTCAGGTATCGGAGCATTTGCACGAGTACCTTTACTCGTGCAAATGCTTAGTATCAGCATTGATATCAGTATTGGTGCAACCCTGCTTTTTGTCTTTGTTTTCATCTGTAGGTCTGTTATTTCAAAATTTCCTTTAACAGACTAAACTGTCCAGACAAAGTAGCAGTTAGGGGATTGAAACAAACCATATAACACTTATAGGGCGTACACACGGTTGGACTTTGTTCGGAAATTCCGACAACAAAATTCTAGGATTTTTTCAGACGCATGTTGGCTCAAACTTGTCTTGCATACACGTGGTCACACAAAGTTGTCGGAAAATCCGATCGTTCTAAACGCGGTGACGTAAAACACGTACGTCGGGACTATAAACGGGCAGTGGCCAATAGCTTTCATCTCTTTATTTATTCTGAGCATGCATGGCACTTTGTCCGTCGGATTTGTTTACACACGATCGGAATTTCCGACAACGGATTTTGTTGTCGGAAAATTTTATCTCCTGCTCTCCAACTTTGTTTGTCGGAAAATCCGATGGAAAATGTCCGATGGAGCCCACACACGGTCGGAATTTCCGACAACACGCTCCGATCGGACATTTTCCATCGGAAAATCCGACCGTGTGTACAGGGCATTACAGTGTTGCTTACAATGACCAGCTTTTATCTATTTGTGTAAAACATTCATCACAAAAGAGTACATAAAAAGTGTTTTTGTAACTGCTTTAAAAATGCTAGCTGGAGTTTGGCTTTAAAAGAGAAGTATGGCTCAGGCTTTTAGTGGATCGCTGAGAGACTGAGCCAGCTGCCGATCCAGGCTTCTGAATGGGTATCAACCATATGATCAGGATCTTTTCAGGGCCTGGACCGGCTCTTTGACGTCAGCCGACAGCGGGTTTTAGAGAAGGAAGAAGATCCCCCGCCCGCTGTCACAGAGTGGGGAGCGCTGGCAACAGGAGGTGGATATGAGTGTAGCAAACTCCTAAAGGTGAACTTAGCCTTTAACACACCCCTTCCCCCAGAGTGACAATGCTGCTATCCGATGTGCCTCCGGTGCTCATTCACACAGAGTGGTGTCTGACTAATACAGGAGGTATGTTACTGGCCAGATCACCAGGGAAAACAGAGGGAAAAAAAGCTAAAGAAAAGAAAGCAAATGCAGCCACTGCATCTAATGATTGGCAAGCTGCAATATGATACATTTTTGGTTTGGGGTTTAAGGCCCCTTTCACACGATAAGCCCGCTCGGATCCGCCTGTCCGTTTTTCAGGCGGATACGAGCGGGCCACCCATTGACTTCTATGGGCAGGCAGATGTGTCCGCTGACACCCGTCTGCCATCCGATCCACTCAAAACAGACGTATGGGCGATACGTTTGCCATCCGTCTGGCGGATCGCATCAGATGGGATCTGATGAAAATGGACATGTTTTCTGTTTTCGTCTGATCTCCCCATAGAAATTAGCGGGGCTCTGACAGGTCCCTCCTTGCTCCAGTGAGAAAAGACTGACCTGTCATCCGCCGGCTCAGTGGAGATCAACGGAGCGATCCCCCGCTGAGCTGGGGGACTTTACTGAGCAGATCCGCCCCGTGTGATAGGGGCCTAATACTGCTTTTTTAACAAACATGACTCTTCTTGTAAGTAGTAAATCAGTTCTTTGTGTTTTTTTTATTTATTTTTCTAGAAAGATAGCCAATAAAGATGGCTCCTTCTTTAGACTGGGAGAAGCTCATGAAAGTGGATCCAGATGTTCTTCCCAATCAAGAAAGATTGGCAGAAAAGATGCTGAAAACCTTATCGCAGGTTTGTGATCTCAGCCTAGCAGGGTGTCTGCATTCATTCATTTATAGGTGCTGCCTTCGATTCAAGGTGGATTACACTTGAAACAGATCTGAGCCTGCAAATCATCTTTTCACTGTTTCTAAATTCCAAGTGGTCATCAGAATAGTAATTCATTGTGCAACTGTTTGGTTTTACAGGTGACTAGCACAGACTTAAAAGGGGAGACGAATGACAATTTGATACAGATTTTCCGAATTACACAGTCTATAATGAAGGTTTGTATGTTTCCATGGTTTTATGTGTTTGTGTGAAATCTTTCATCTCAGGGGTTTATTAAAGAATCGGTTTAGTACTGCTAAATATGTGCAAATGTTTAACTCTGAGTTATACTATAGGTCAATAAAGCCTAGATGCCCAAGCCAAGTTTAGAAGCATCATATCTATCTCTATCTTACATATAAGCTTGACTTGATATACTGTTGTAATAAACCCTTTTTTTTTTTTTGCTAAAAAGTGAACAAAACTTTATTTTATTTGTTTTATTAATCATTCTTTTTAATACTTACTGTATTAATCAGATGAACACTGCAACCTTCTCTTGTGATCAGGTTGCAGTAGCGTCAGTAGTGTCCTCTTCGGGCTAATGCCTTCTTTAGTTAACAAGGCTTCCTGCTTGAATGTTATCATTATGCCAAAGCTGACATAGTGATCCCATAATCTGGAACCACTCTGATTTGTTTCAACCATCAGTGGAGACTGCAGCTGTTACTGCCAGCTGGGATGGAGAGCCACCAGCTGTGCAATGTGTTGTTGGTGGCTGTTAACCACTTGACCTCCGGAAGATTGACCCACCTTCATGACCAGGCCGTTTTTTTGCGATACTGCACTACGTTACTTTAACTGACAATTGCATGGTTATGCAGCACTGTATCCAAATAAAATGTATGTCCTTTTTTCCCCACAAATAGGGATTTCTTTTGGTGGTATTTGATCACCTCTATGGTTTTTATTGTTTGCGCTATAAATAAAAAAGAGCGACAATTTTGAAAAAAAAAAAAAAAAACACTATTTTTTTTCCCCACTATAAAACCCATCCAATAAAAAAAAATTAAAAAATCTAATCTCTTCATAAATTTAGGCCAATATGTATTCTGTTACATATTGTTGGTAAAAAAAATCCCAATAAGCGTATATTAATTATTTTGCGCAAGCGTTATAGCATCGACAAACTATGGGATATTTTTATTTACCGCACCCCAATTTGGGAAGTTTAAGGAAAATGTTTTCACAGCCCCCCCATCCAGTATACAGCCCCCCCATCCAGTATACACCCAGGACATTGTGCTGGGGAGCCTAAATATACTGTTTGCGGACAGGAAGGGATCAATGTCCATTTTAACAGCAGTGTTAATGGTATAGAAACAATGGATAGTACCTATATTGTTATAAACAAGGCCAAGGATAAATCCAAGGAAAAAAATAAGCTTAACTTACTGACTAGCCGCAGACAACCAAATAACCTGTCTAACAGTATGCGTTAAAAGCAGGGGTTTAGTCTGCACACATTTGCAAATGCATGCGTAAGCCACAGAGCCCCGTCAAGGCACCTCCAGTATCTGTGGTACCTAACACTAACTTATGAGTGTCCCCACAGTGGAGGCACATGCATTCTGATGGATAGGTGAGAGCAGGTGGACTGAAGGGGAGCCCACCCCTTCTTAAAGGTACAGGGGCACACTGAACACCCAGCCTATAGCACAATGGCTGCAAGGGTGTCAGTGCCTTGCCTGACCATAAAACACGACAGTGATACAAAAAATACGCCACTTGCCCCCTTCTATAGCTGGCTATAACAGTAAGAAGCATTTAGACAGGTTATTTGGTTGTCTGCGGCTGGTCAGTAAGTTAAGCTTGTTTTTTTCCTTGGATTTATCCTTGTCCTTGTTTATACCTGTTGTTAGCCTTCCAATGCTTCTTACTGTGATAGCCAGCTATAGATGGGGGCAAGTGACGTATTTTTTGTATAACTATATTGTTAGCAGCTGACAGTTGTACATCTGAGCTTCCATCAAGCATCTTTTAAGTCAGCTGAAAATAAACCAACTCATGGGCAGCTTTATAATCTATAATCTTTTCTGTCTAACCCTAAGAGCCCATTCACACAGGGGCAACACGACTTCCAGCACGACTTTGGGAGGCAACTTGGATACGACTTGAGTATGAATCACAGCACGACTTGGGGCAACTTACAACACAACTTGAAGTCGCCTCCAGGACAGGGAACTTTACAAGTGGCCAATCAGAGCTTATCAGCTGTGTGTGAGAAGGAGGGGGCTGGCTGTTTAGTGGAGGAAATTAATTTCTGTTTCTTTTCTGCTTCCTGTAAAGTTGCCTGAGTATGAACAGTGATCAGACTTGGAGGCAACTTCCATTGAAATCAATGGGTACAAGTTGCCTTCAAGTCGGATTGAAGTAGTACAGGAACCTTTTCTGAAGTCGGAGCGACTGCAGTAGTGTGCATTAAGACAGATCCATTCACTTACATTGATTTTTTCGTGTAGCGCGACTTGAGGCGACTAGGGGCGACTTGGGGCGACTTGAAGTCAGATCCAAAGTTGCCCCTGTGTGAATGGGCTCTAACATTTTAGTCCTGAAAATTTTCTAGAGATGCATAAAATATTTACAGATGTGTATGCAAGGTCTGTAATAGTGCATGCATGTTTTTAGCTATTAACTATCCAAAAACTTTTAGTTTTGTACAGAGGGTGGAAGAACCTCTGTTAGCAATGCCAACAAAAGAAAAACCTATCCGTGTCCTCATTTAGACCTCTTTCACACACTGCACCGCCCGGGTGTGAAAGCACACATTGCAATGAATGGGAGGCAGTTTTCAGGCGTTTTAGCACTAGAAATAGCGACTGTAAAGCGCCTGAAAACTGCCTCCCATTCATTGCAATGTGTGCTTTCACACCCGGGCGGTGCAGTTGCGGGACATTAGAGAAAGTCCCGCAAGCAGCATCTTTGGGGTGGTTTGGGAGTGCTGTACACAAAATTGCAATGAATGACCAGTGCTTCCGAAGCAGGAGATTTTAACCCCTTTTTTGGTGTTAAAAGTGCCCCGCTAGCGGCCGAAAAGCAGTGCAAATGCGCCTTTTAAACAGCGGTAAAGCGCCGCTATAACGAACGGCGCTTTACCGAGAACACACGGACGGCCCCAGTGTGAAAGGGGTCTTAGTGTTTTCAAGAGCAATAAGTGAAGCAGAGAAAACCCCCACTGAATATTTCTTTAGTAGTGTGTCAGGTTTCTATTGTTCTGTGTCTTTTTTGACCTGATGACAGCCACACCATCCCATTTTTATTTTCCAGAAAAAGTTTTCATTAATTGAAAATCAATGGGATACAGCCCAAAACGACAAAGCATACAGTCAAGAATGTACACATAAAGCTTTCAAAAATAATAAAACCGCAATCAAAAATCAGAGTAAATGCCACCAGGTACACGCTTAATATATAAAGGTCAAGCAGATACAGAAACCAAAACAATATATATATAATCATGTTACCATTCCAGCCGCCAGTAATGCCTTATAAGTTTTCATCAAACATTAAGTCTTAATAACCTATCCATGGTCAGATCCACCGGGGCAAGCACGGGTACATCTAGCCATGGATCCCATAACTTGTCATATTTTCTTGAGCACCCCCTATGTTGACATATCATTTTTTTCCATCCGTAACGGATTACAGATGGCTGCAATCCATTCCCCAACCGTAGGAGGACTTTCTGACTTCCAATATAGCATTGATTTACGAGCTAGAAATAGGGCCCTACCAATCCCCTCCCTAGTATACTTATCCCATTCATATTCATCCAACAACCCCAACAAGCATGGCTTGGGATCTACAGGGAGAGACACTTGAAAACCCTATTCAGAGTATTCACCACTCCCCTACAATAGGAGTGGAGCTTTGGGCACCTTCACAGTAGGTGGATTAGGTCTCCCTGATCACGCTTGCATCTAGTAGAGTCAAGCATAGATATCAGACCCATAGTGCACAATCTGTGAAGAGTGTAGTACACCCCCAGAAGGATTTACAACTGAGTCAAGCGCTGTGACACATTTAGGGAGCAGGTTACTACCGACTGGAGGGCTGTCTCCCATTGATCCCCAGTGAGTTGGCCAACATCCCGTTCCCACTTAACCAGCACTCACAAAGGGTGTCTCTTCAGAAAAGTCTGAAGTAGCATGGTCAAATAGTACCCTTATGCTGCGTACACATGACCGGACTTTCCGGCATTCCTTCGGACATTCCGATCGTGTGTATGCTTCATTGGACTTTCTCTTTCGAAAATTCTGACGGACCTAGAAATAGAATATGTTTGAAATTTTTCCGACGGAACTCCGCTGGAACCAGTTTCTATCGGGAAAACCGCTCGTCTGTATGCTGTTCCGACGGACCAAAAACGACGCATGCTCAGAAGCAAGTACGAGATGTAAGCGATCGGTGTGATAAAACTAGCATGCGTATTGGAGCTAGCACATTCCTCATGCTGTAAATTCTGTGATCGTTTTAATGGAGCGTGTTTTTTTCTTCTTTATAATGCTAGAAGAATGTTGTTTTGCTGCTCATATTCACACAGAGTTCTCACAAACTGATTTTTGGATTATTTCTTCAGATCTCATGAATAATATTGTATTTTTTAAAAGCCCGATATCCATAATAATGTTTCCAATTTTTTTATAGTCATATTTTATTATTTTTAATTTCATCAAGATTTTTTTTAGTATTATTTTAAAATTATTTTCTAGTGATCTTCATATTTGTGTGTGTGTGTGTGTGTGTGTGTGTGTGTGTGTGTGTGTGTCAAGTTACCACAATAACATTATTTTTTTTATTTCTTTTTTTTTTTTGAACCTCAAGGAGGTTGGTGTCCCTTGTTAATTAGACATTGTCTTTTAGAAATGTATTTGAATAAAAACACATAGGCAAGTATTTTCTGAAAATAAAATATCCATTTATTCTGGGTAAAAAATAAAGACGAAGGCAACGTTGGAGAAACTTCTGGAATTTGTGAAGCCTTTTGGCCCCAGGGCACACATCAAGTCTGTGGAAAAAAAATTGGGATCTTGAGGAGTCCATATAATAGGGAGCCCAATCTGGTCCAGGACTCCCAGAGATCAGGACCAGCAGCAGATGACATATATGTCCCCAGGCTGTGGTACTACACCAAGCCTGCATCTTCTGTCAGGCCAGACTGAACCCAGGCCATAACTTTCTTCTCTTTGCTGCAGCCTTCCCTCCACGCTGCCCTGCAGCTTTCCCTGCAGCCTTCCTTGGAGGCTGTAGCTCTGGTGGTGGACTTGTGGCAGGAGGAGGAGGAGGATGATGGGTGAGATCATATATGTGGCTGTTCTCAGTTATCTGGCCCCTCAGCCCCTTCTGAAGGGCCTCAGCAAAAAGTCCCTCACAGAGGAAGCGTTGGCCCTTCTTCAGTTCTAGCAACCTGGTGGCTAGATAGCAGCCATAGGCCTCTTTAGCGCCGAGGGGGCGACTGAGGACATTCGCTGCTTCCCTAATGAGGCCCAGTGCTGCCTCCTCCATCACCGTCCCCTTCCTGGGTCTTTTTGTTGGAAGGCAGAGGGGAGGCACCTGGGATTGGGTGAGGCTCCTACTGGGCCCAGCCACCTCCTGGCTGTCACTGGGCACGGCCACCTCCTGGCTGTCACTGGGCACGGCCTCCTCCTGCCTGCCACTTTGCAGACCCTCCTACTATCTGAGCTCATCCTGTGTATAAAAAAGGGACATCGTTTTTAGTTTTTGGTTCATCAATCACACACAATTTTCAGATCATGACTTGCAAATTCAATGTTAATACATATAATAGACTATCATTCTGACCCCAGCATTTTTCAAGCTGGTCACAAACATTTTTGGCCACTACTGTCAATTGATATGTATACATCATTTTTTGGATAATATCCTTAATAGGTAATCAATTATAACATCTAGTTAACATCATTAATATTAGGACAATAAATATGTTGAAAAATAATATACCTGGCTCCAGCTGGGCGCATCCGCTTCTTCCAGGATGGAAGGCCCATGTTGTTCCTCGTCAGCCTCTGCTGGGGTGGAGGGAAGGGTCAAAGGAGATTCCCTGGCTTCAGTCTGGTCGTCCAGAAACCGCAGTTTTTGGAAGTACCACAGCTTGGGTTCATATACGTCATCTGCTGATGCTCCTGATCTCAGGGAAGCCAGGATCTTCTTATGCTCCTTCCTATACATGTTCCTCAAGATCCCAATTTTAAGTTCCAAAAACTTCATATCTGAGATCCAAGTCTTCACAAATCCCAGAAGTTTCTCCAACGTTGCCTTCCTTACTTGTTTATTGTAATTTGAACTGTGTTTGACCTCCCTCAAATTCCTCATCTCCCTGTACTTGTCAATAAATATGGACAGAAATTCTGGGTCCTTTAAACTTATTCATTTTTTTTTCTGTAATACACAGGACAAAAACACTGTCAGCCTAAACTCTCATAATCTTTCCCAATATAGGCCTCAATCTTTAAGCAGTATAGGCCACTGATGTTCAAAATTTTATAAAATTTACCTTCGTTTTGGACGCTCGCAACTTCCATTACTCTTTCTTATGCACACAGAACGTACGTACGTACGTACGTACAACGCATGCATTTTAGCTTTATATACACTGCGCATGCGTGAAACTTCGCCTGCATCGCCCGCCCCTGACGTTCTTCTTCACAAATATTCCCCGCCCCTTCTCTCTACGGTGCGCAGTAGGAGCAACATGGCGGAGACACAGCAGGTGGTTGATAATTATTCCAATGACGAGGAGGAAAGCCCGGAGCCCGAAACGTCCCGATTCCAGAAGAGGAGATTTAAGGCCTCCAATATGGCCTTTGAAGAAATGGTGGAGATGGTGGACATCTTGCGGAGGAATGATTATGATGGGAAGCATGGACCGAACACCCAGCCGAATTTGCGCAAGGCCAAAATCATGTAAAAAGTTGTGAAGACTCTGCAGCAGAATTTTGGGGTACAACGCTCCAAAGACCAATTAAGGAAATGCTGGTCTGACCTTAAACTGAGGGAGCCGGATCAGTATCCAAGAATAAAGAAGGTGCTTCAAAAAAGTAAGTACTTGTCATGTGTTCCTATTATGATTATTAACTTGCATGCTGCTCCATGTGATTTTCTTTACTGTTGTACAGTTTTAAATGGCTACTTTCATGTTCGTGGATACAGTAATCGTTCGTAGGAAACATCGTTCGTAGGAAACATCGTTCGTAGGAAACATTGTTCGTAGGAAATATCGTTCGCTAGAAAACATCATTCGTAGGAAACATTGTTTTTAAATATATACAATGTATTTAGTTGATACAGGGTTTTAACTACATTTTGGTCTTGCTAATTTGTCTTATTAGAAGAAATTTAGGACATTGTTGTCTAGATGTCATTGAAACTTGAATGAATTGCAATCTTGATGCAGTGGAATGTAAGGAGAGGACACTCAGCAGCTGTTTACAGACTCAGGAGCACTAGTGTGGGACACCACAGCACATTTTTTAGGGTAACCCACACAGGTGCTCCAGTGGATACTTGGGGTGTGAAACTTGGCCAAAAAAGGTAAGTATTGCAGTTTGGTTAAAAGATTTCTTCAACTTGGATCTCTTCCCAAATAGACAATTGTACACCACTTCAAAGCAATGTTTCATATTCCTATTTCTGGACTCAAATATCTGTGTGTTAAATATACCTTTTGTTTCATTCTCATAGGAGGGAAAAGATTCAGACAACAGGATCCCAGGGACCCCCGACCTCGCCAGCCTGAATGGGAAGTAAGCCCCAGCCCCCCCCCCCCCGAGGATGTGGAGGAAAGAGAGGTGGAGGAAGTGGGCGACATGGGCATCCCACCAGGTGAGTGTCTGACATTCCAGCTTCAGGTAATCTATGTATGCCTGCATATTTCTAAATACATGTTTTTTCTTCAATTTTAGGTGATGTGCTGGTTGTGGAAGGGGAAGCAGCGGAACTATTTACAAGCACCAGCGCCCAATCACTCGTTGCCAAGATCATGGCCTGGAAATAGGAGATCGATGCCATGTGCAATCGCATGGACATCATGCAGCAGGAAATGAAGAACATGATCGATGTTTTGGGGAGAATCTAATCCCTTTTTCCCTAAAACGAAATCGATCATGTTCTTCATTTCCTTTTTAGATGACCGCATTCTGGGATTTTAAGTTTTTCTTTTATTTTAAAAGCCAGATTTTGAAGATGCACACAGTGTGTCAACATGTGCTATCTGCCATCAGGGGATGTCAGTATACGCGTTTTTGTGGGTGCAACCCCTTCCTCATAACGCTAGTAGGTGAGAGGAAGGGTTTGCACCCACAAAACACGTCCATTGATCCCCCATGATGGGAGATAGCACATGTTGACATTACCCATTTGGAATCCCAATTTGTGTGCATCTTCAAAATTTGGCTTTTACAGGGGTAACATCACCCCATCTGATTTATGGCAATATCAAGACATTTTGGACACTATAATGTCTGATATTGCCTTGATTTTTGAGATGTTGAACTTTGTAAGTTCCAGAGTTGTGTGTATGTTATGTTTTTAAACATACCTGTTTGTAAAAAAAAAAAAAAAAAAAAGATTGTTAGAAAAAAAATTATAAACACACATGTGAATGTGCACAGAAAAAGTTTGCTAATCAACAATGTGTGGCTTATTCTTTCAATGCCCAATACCAGTTTTGTAAGTAATTTTGTGTTTACAGTGACAATGGGGCTTATTTACTAAAGGAAAATCCACTTGGCACTACAAGTGCACTAGAAGAACCTAGGAGACAGCCAAAAAGACAAGCAAGCAATAAATACATTTCGAGATTTTATTTGATCGTTATTTTTTTATTAATAAAAATTAGACATTGTCTGCATTGCAATGGCACCCCTACCCGTAAAAAAATTAACATATTTCTCCCTAACTTCACGGGCGCTTTGGGGGGCCAAGCCAGTACGGCCAGTATCCAGGCCAGTCAGAGGATTCTCTGAAATAAGTCTGGCCTCATGCCCAACTGAGGCAATATAATTGTAGAATGTTTCTTAAAAAATTGTGCAGAATGCAGCATGATAGTACGAAATTTTTGAGTTTGTAGTCCGCCATATGAATTGCTGTCAGAAGCAGGCGGAAACAGGCGGAACCGGCTGGCCATTATCCCGAAGGCATTCTCAACAACTCTTCTCGCTCTGGCCAGCCGGTAGTTAATAACCCTCCTCTCCGGGGTGAGGGTCCTTTGGGGGAATGGCCTCATCAGGTGCTCGCCAGACCGAAGGCTTCATCTGCAATGAAGACAAAGGGGAGTCCTTCCACGTTATCCGCTTCAGGTGGCAATCCCAGGCCACCACTCTGGAGACGCTGGTAAAACTCCGTCTGGGCGAAGACTTCTCCATCTGACATCCGGCCATTCTTCCCCACGTCCACATACAGGAATTCATATTGTGCTGATACCACCGCCATTAACACGATACTATGAAACCCCTTATAGTTAAAATAGTATATAAAGTGCAGCGCTGGACAAATGAATATTGGTGCTATCAAAATAAATTGATAAAATACTAGTGAAATGGTGTAAACAGTGATGAAAAATCATGAAATACCGACAACTTATTACAAATAAATATTCCTAAAGTGCCAAACCAAAATAGTGAAATAGTTCAAATGAAACAAAAAAAGCCCACAAGTCCAGGAATAATTGTATATAAAAGTGTAAAAAATCCAAATGCGATACTCCAACTTAATAGTGCTGCCCGTCACCAAGTGAAAAAGATGGAGGCTTACCAGAAAGCCTGCGACTGCTCCTTACTCAGGGGGTCAGTACAGGCTTATTAGATTACCACAGAAATCACGGCAAGATACCAGCTGGTGGTCCTCGGATCTCCTTCCTCCTTTCTGGATATCTCCTTGATGGCAGCAGGGGACGCTCAGAACAGCGTGGTGACAGGAAAACTCAAAACAGCAAGCACTCCAGCGGGGGCAAACCATATCAAAAAGAAGGGGAAACTCCCATAGTATAGAATTTTCATTTATTAAAAATAGCAGACAAGTTCTGCATAAATTGCACACATAATGTAAAAAAACAGCAAGAATCCAGCAAGGATAAAAAAAGGCTTCACCGCCGTTTAAAATGAAATCGCGCATGCACGATGCGAGTTCACGTTGTGACCCTGGGTTGTGACCCCATGGCTTCAAAACGGTCAGCTGGTCAGAACGTACTAACAGAACGCACTGAAGAACAGCAAGGCCTGTGAAGAGCGAGCTGAAAATCAACAACGAGCAGACAAGAACGCACTGAATGAACAAATGCGAACTGACTACACGCACTGAAAAGCAGATACAAATCCCACAAGCACAAACTGAACAGCAGTTAAACGATCTGAAAAAACACGAGTCTGAAAAGTGCGAATCGTCTCTCACCAAACTTCTACTAACACGAGATAAACACGAAATTAGCGGAAGGGGCCCAAAGGGTGGCGCAATGGCTATTGAACTTATGTTTTATAGTCCCGTCGTATGTGGTGTACGTCCGTCGGAAAAACTGTCGGAGTCTATTCTGACGGAAAGTCCGGTCGTGTGTACGTGGCATTAGAGGTTGCACCCTCCCTAATTGTATTAAACAATGGCGTTGAGGATATAGTCCACTCAGACGTGTTGCTCTGAGCCACTATGGCATGTCGCAATTGAAGATAGTATATTAAATTCCTCCCTTAAAGCCTCAAAAGGCATCAAAACTCCATTGCGTAAAATTTGCCTCAAATACACCACCCCGTATCTCCTCCATAACCCACCGTTCTGCAGCTTGGCTAATTCCAAATAAGTTCAGTTCAGCCATATGGGACTGTACTCTGTGAATCCTGTCACCCCCGGCAGGTACTTAGCTTTATTCCATATTTTTTGTATCGGGTTATCAGCCACGGGGACAGACCCTCCCTGCACCATGTAGAGCATCACAGCTTTGGCAGAGCTACCAGTATCAGCCTTCTGCTCCACTCCTGCATGTAGTGTACCTATCAAGTGCTGTAGTTGTGCGGCTAAGTAATACAGCCAGGGGTTCAGTAGAGCCAGGCCACCGTCATCCTTAGGGCGTTGCAGATGCTCTGATTTTATTCTAGGGGAACGGTTTTTCCAAATCAAAGTATGGAATAAGGAGTAAACTATTCTGAAAGTCTTCATGGGAATCATCATTGGGGAGTTATGAAGAAAAGAAAGCAGTTGGGGCATCTAGATTCACTTTGCCAGCCACTGACAAAAAGAGAGAGTTCCATGTTTTAATAAGTTCACAAAATTTTTGTAATAGCAGGGAGATATTGAATTGGCAAAAGTCCCGGATACAGGGTGTCACCTTGACTCCTAAGTCCTTAAAGAAAATAGCAACCGGAAAAGGGCACTCAGAGTCCCCCTGTTGGGTGCTCTATGTCTATTAGCATTAGAGCCGATTTTGACTAGTTTATTTTTAGACCCGAGCAATTTCCAAATTCTGTATTAATACCAAAGTGTCTTTCAGAGAAACATCCATGTCTCCAAGTAGAATCATTGTCATCCACGTATAGCATCACTTTTTCCTGTCTACTGCCATAGCAGAAAGCAGCGATGTTCAGATTATCCCTAATTTCAATTGCCAGTGGCTCTATGGCTAGGGCAAACATCAAGGATAACAATGGGCACTCTTGCCTTGTGCCCCTCCCAAATGTGAAAGTATAAGACATTTTACTTGATGCCCTAATGGCTGCCTGTGGATGACAATACAATAATTTAACCCAGGAGATATAGGTCTCTCCAAAGCCAAACCATTTAAGCACCGCCCAGAGGCTTTCCTAGCATCTAGCGAGAGCAAGGCCCTATGTCAAACATTATCAGCTGAGGATTGAATATTAAGGAACAACCGTTCCAAATTCACTGCAGTGGATTTATTGAGCATAAATCCGGCTTGGTCCGAGTGCACAACAGATGTCATAACCCCATTCACTCTGATTGCCAATACCTTCGCCAAGAGTTTAATATCACTTTGTAGGAGTGAGAGGTCTATAATGAACCCGGATCAACCGGGTCTTTCCCAGGTTTTAAGATTAAAACAATATTGGCCTTGGACATAGAGGGAGGTAGAGTTTCCTGCTCCCAGGCTGCATTAAAGGCCTTCAGTAATTGTGGCAATAGGACCTCAGCGTACTGTTTACATAAGTAAGTTGTGGAAATGTAATTCCATTAAAATATTCCTCTAGTGCTGAAGAAGTATAACCACAGGTAGGGAGGTACAGTGTCTCATAAAATACTGCCAGTTCTGGCATTACTTGTTCTGGGGAGTGCACTAGGCAGCCCATCCGCCCTTTATTCGCTCCAATAGCAGGGGAGCGCTGCTGAGAATTAGCAATCCTAGCTAGAAGGCCACCTGTGTACTCTCCTTCCGCAAAGAATGCTAATTTGGAGAAAAACCTCCTTCTTTTCTGCTGCAGAAGATAGCAGGCGCACCTATATGCAGACTGAGCCGACTGCCAAGCCTCTCGGGCGGAGTTAGTGGAGTCATGTACATACCACATCTCCAGGTCATGAACTTGAGACTCAAGTTCCTCTAGCAATCCAGAAGAGGCCCTTTTCACTTTGGTAATTTCTGTAATGAGGCGCCCCTTCAGATAAGCTTTGAACGCCTCCCATTGAAGGAGAGTAGAAATAGCAGGATTCTGCTCGGCAAAGAACAGTCGAATGCTCCGCTCCATCTCCACATGAGAAGAAAATAATTCCAGCCAAAAGGCATTGAATTTCTAGGGTGCCCTGGACAGTTGAGAGGGTAGGGAAAATTATAAGTCGTATCACCAGATGTGAATGATACGTCACACTGCGGGGCTTATACCTAACTTCTGAGATGGATGGGAGCAGGGCCAAGTTACCCACCGCCAGGTCGATCCTGGATAGCCTACGTTGAGTTTTTTAAAAATATGAAAATTATTTATCAAGAGGGTTTCTATGCCTCCAGATATCAACCCAGCCCACTTCATTCAGCAGCCTAAGCAGAGGGGTTCCCCCCATTAACATAGGATCCTTTTTTATCAATAGAGGGGTTCAGCCCGCAATTAAAATCCCCAACAATCTGTAAGGTAAGGTCTGGCTTCCCCTCCAAATAGGACAACAGAAGCCGGAGCACCACCACAGTGAAGGGTGGGGGAATGTATATACAAGCCAAGATACACTGCAAAACCAATATGACAATGCAAAAAACAGAGCATCCTTCAGGATCAATATTAGCATCGTATCCCTAGTAAACCAAGGAGCCATGTACCAGAACACTCACACCCTAGGAAAACGAGGTGTGAGAGGAGTGGTGTGCCCATCCCACCCAAGGGTATTTCAGGCAACCCTGGGAGTCCACAGTCAGATGGGTTTCCTGTAAATGAAAAATGGCAGAAGGAAATTTTTTAAAGCAGGAAAAAAAGCATGCGTTTAAGGTAAAATGTCTCTTTACTTTCTACTTCTACTTTATACTTGTCTACTTTCACATTTGGGTGGGGTGCTGAGTCCACAAACGTTCCATGAAATCACAGGGACCTCAGTCATGTGGGATGTTCAAGTAATAAAACAATCCATGGCATGTTGTCTGTGGTAACGTATCTGCTATCATGTTGAGACCATTTTGTCTAATAGCAATTGGCATGTATACCGTCACAACCGAGCAAACCTTCAAACTTGCCCATCGTGCTGTACTGCTCATTATAAAGGGCTGTCAACTATGATTTAGAACAATTAGGCCCAATGGTGCCAACTTTAGAGATCGCGTAGGTAGGAACTTGCTTGTGTCCAACTCCAAAATTGTATCCATTAGAAACACAAAAAAGTAGAAAAACAAAAATTAGGCCTGTCAACATGGCAGACCAAACCAGTTTGAAAAAAATTCAGAAGTGTGTACACAGTTTGTTTTCACTTTGAAAAAGCAAAACTGTAATTTAAACCACAGTGTAGCTCTGGACTCAGTACACAATATCATGTCTCCCAGCAAAATATTAACTTGCTCAAAGAGCCTAAAACATGAGCCGAAGAAAGCAACGGGTGACCCACGTTTTATTGCCTGTACAGGAAAGGAAGAATAAGCATCAGTCTCCATCTTCTGCATCTCTACTGTGTCGTAGAGCTTGCTCTTTACGATCCAACCATGCTGAGGCCTCTTTTTTGTGGATTAAAAAAAAAAAAAAGTGTCTGCCCGTTGGCTGTGACACGCAGCTTTTTAGGGTATAACATCGCATAGGATAATTGCAGGTTCCGCAATCGCTTCTTCACATCTGTGAATTTCGCCCAGCGTCTGCACCTCCGCAGAGAAATCAGGGGTAGAAGGGTACTCTGTTCCCATTGCTTTGAGCGTTGGCATGCTCCCGTGCATAGCGCAGTACCGCCTCCCGATCTCTATAGTGCAACAAACGGGCCAGCATCGGTCGCTGAGGACCACCAGCTGGGAGCGGCTGGCCCAGAGTAAGATGGGCACGCTCCACTGTAAAGAAAGGGTCGAAGGCATCTTTATCGAAAAAGTTCTATTAGCCAGCTTTTCACAAAACTAGTCGGGACCCTTCCTTCTGTCTTTTCTGGCAGGCCCACGATGCGGACATTATTGCGGCCTAGACAATTCTCCATATCATCCGCCCTGTTGTTAGTGTCCTTTGCTAGTTAATGGGCCATGTGGGCTTCCTGCACCAGCAGAGATAGTTTATCTTCAATATCACTGACTCTGCTTTCCACTGCAGTTGTCCGCTCCCGGATCTTTTGGAGGTCATGTCGCGGCACCGACAACTCTTCCCACAGGCCCCCAAATTTGATCTTTTAAGGTGTTGACAGAGGCTTTGCACATATGTACTGCTCGCAATATTTCAGCGGGTTAAGTGGGTTGTTCAGGCTCATCCAGCACATGGTCTGAGGGCAGCGGGATCAATGGTTTTGTGACATCCTCACTATCAGCACTGCATATCATGGCCTCCTCATGCCAGCATGCTCCCCCTGCACATGCTGGCATAGAGATTCTGCAGCCTCCTCCAACTCTGTATCCACACTCCTTTTGGGCATAATATGACATATCTCTGGGCTGTTCTATCCTGGTGTTTTGAGGGTGTTTTTTTTTTTTGCTTCCCCCGTCTCTGCACTTCTCCTGGGCACGTGGTGTGTGCTGTGCGAGGGCCGATGCGGCGCCATCTTGGATGTCCACACCCGCCGCCTCGTCCTTTATATTTTGGGTCGTTCCTCTTGTACAGAGGTCCGGCAGATCGATTGAGCGGTGCCCCGGAGTAGTAGCCAGCTGGATGCCCCGGATCCGTAGCTGAACTGTGTTAAACACGTCCTCTCACATGCTGGTCTTGGGGGGCACCCCCCATTTCTTTTTCTAGTGTAAGGAGGTTAGGAAGTGAGGTGAAATCTCCCTGGTGAGGACATAGCCAATAGTTAAAAAAAAAAACTATGACTCTTATCTTTTAAAAAGCAAATGACTAAAGTTGGATTCTAATTTTGAGGGTTATGTTCACTATTATTAATGAGTTTTCTTCGAACTTTCAGATGAAATCTCAGGAGGTAGACCTTGCCTTAGAAGAGGCAGAAAAGGCAGGAGAAGAGCAAGCCAAAACTGGTAAGAAGGCCTGGTAAATAAACTTGGTTACATTGGAATATCTGTCATGAATTGTAATACATTGCTGTAGTTACAGTTATACTAGACCTACAGTAAAGTGTCACTGTATAGGGTGACTCTTCTCCAGGGCTGTCTGTCACTACTCTATTAGCCTTCTTCATCGTCTGTCACTTCCTCCAGGTTTGTGTTCATCCTCCTTGGCTTTTGACTGTTATGCATTCCAACAGCTTCTTATGCTATATGTACAGTATGTCCAGTCCAATGCCTGAAGATCTCATTTATTTACTTCAGTGAGGCTTGTCTGTCAGGAGCCCATGAATCTTTGAATCTGTAATTGCTAGGCCATGTTTTAGGCATCAATATAGAAATAGCGTTGATATATTTGGTGTGCCGTCACCTATCCATTTTTTTTAACTTGTTTTCAGTGATGATCTGGGCAAGGGTGGACCAACTTAGAGAGACCCAATGGGGTTGATTTACTAAAACCGGAGAGTGCAAAATCTAGTGCAGCTGTACATGGTAGGCGATTAGCTTCTAATGTCAGCTTGTTCAATTAAACTTTGACAATAAGGCCGGGTTCACACGGTACGATACGACAGTCGTACGACTGTGGATCCGACTTTGCCCCTCGACTTGAAGTGCGAAATCCGTCCCACTTCAGTGAACGGGGATCCGACTTTGATCACAGTAATGCCAGGCACTTTAGATCTGGTATGAATCTTTAGGAGAAACTCCACGCCAAATAAAAAAAAAAAAAGTCCTGGGTTCCCCCTCCAGTACCATACCAGACCCTTCGGTCTGGCATGGATTTTAAAGGGAAGCCCCACGCTGAAATGTAAAAAAAAAAAGCGGCGTGTGGTCCCCCCCAAAATCCATAACGGACCCTTATCCGAGTATGCAGCCTGGCAGGTCAGGAAAAGGGACGGGACAAGCGAGCACCCCCCCCCCCCCCCCCCCCTTCCTGGACCATACCAGGTCACATGCCCTCAACATTGGTGGGTGGGAGCTTTGAAGCAGGGGGGCTCTTCGCCCCCCACCCCAAAGCATCTTGTCCTCATGTTGATGGGGACAATGGTCTCTTCCAGACAACCCTGACAGTTGGTTGTCTGGGACCTGCGGGCGGGGGGCTTATTGGTATCTGGAAGCCCCCTTTAACAAGAGGGTCCCCAGATCCCGGCCCCCCA
Organism: Aquarana catesbeiana; assembly: GCF_042186555.1. Classification (NCBI taxonomy): domain Eukaryota; kingdom Metazoa; phylum Chordata; class Amphibia; order Anura; family Ranidae; genus Aquarana; species Aquarana catesbeiana. The sequence goes on from NC_133326.1 coordinate 290,107,750, forward strand.
CCCTATGTGAATGAGTATGGGGTACCTTGTACCCCTGACCATTCACTTAAAAAAAAAAGTGTAAAAAATAAAATGCAGTACACAGGTTTTTAACCTCTTCCGGACCACCCACCGTCATTATACGGCGGCTCTTTGAAGTGGAATATTGTTGTTATGGCAGCACGTAGCTGCCATAATCCCGGTATTCACTTCTTTAGCGGGTGGTCTGCTTTCAGATAAAAGTGGTCTCAGCGGCGGATTCGCTGCAAGATCGCTTTTATTGGTGGCGGGAGAGGGGCCCCCTTCCGCCGTGCTTTGGTGCCCTCCGCCGCTTACCAGAGCCGCCGGCAGTGGGGGAGGCGATTGGGTCCTTTCCCCTGCTTGGCATGGAGCTGAGTGAGGGGAAGATGGCCTCCACCTGGCTCCATACCATTGCAGGGCGGAAGCAACGTCAAAACGTCACTTCCGCCCATGGTTCTTAAGAGGGACATTTTTTTAAATTTCTATTTCTTTTTCAAACAACATTTTTTTTTTTTTTTAATTGAATTTTAGTGTAAATATTTAGTGTAATGCCCCGTACACATGGTCAGACTTTGTTCGGACATTCCGACAACAAAATCCTAGGATTTTTTCTGATGGATGTTGGCTCAAACTTGTCTTGCATACACACGGTCACACAAAGTTGTCGGAAAATCCGATCGTTTTAAACGCGGTGACGTAAAACATGTACGTCGGGACTATAAACGGGGCAGTAGCCAATAGCTTTCATCTCTTTATTTATTCTGAGCATGCGTGGCACTTTGTCCGTCGGATTTGTGTACACACGATCGGAATTTCCGACAACGGATTTTGTTGTCGGAAAATTTTATATCCTGCTCTCAAACTTTGTGTGTCGGAAAATCAGATGGAAAATGTGTGATGGAGCCTACACACGGTCGGAATTTCCGACAACAAGGACCTATCACACATTTTCCGTCGGAAAATCCGACCGTGTGTACGGGGCATAAGTCTTTTTGACCCCAGATCTCATATTTAAGAGGTCCTGTCATGCTTTTTTTTTCTATTACAAGGGATGTTTACATTCCTTGTAATGGGAATGAAAGTGACACAGTTTATTTTTTTTAAAAGAACTGTGTAAAAATTAAAAAGTAAAATTAAATAATAATTTTTTTTTTCTTTTTAACGCGCCCCGTCCCAACGAGCTTGCGTGCTGAAGTGAACGCATACGTGACTAGCGCCTGCATATGAAAAACCACACATGTGAGGTATCACCGTGATCGTTAGAGCGAGAGCAATAATTCTAGCCCTAGACTTCCTCTGTAACTCAAAACATGCAACCTGTAGAATTTATTAAACGTCCCATGTGGAGATTTTTAAGGGTAAAAGTTTGTTGCTATTCCACGAGCGGGCGCAATTTTGAAGCGTGACATGTTTGGTATCAATTTACTCAGCGTAACATCATCTTTCACAATATGAAAAAAATTACTGTTTTCTTATTTTTTAATTTAAAAAAGTGTATTGTTTCCCAAAAAAGTGAGCTTGTAAGACCGCTGCGCAAATACAGTGTGACTGAAAGTATTGCAACGACCGCCATTTTATTCTCTAGGGTGTTAGAACCCCAAAACATTATATATATTATTTCTAAGTAATTTTCTAGCAAAAAAAAAAATAATTTTTACTTGCAAACAAGTTTGAAAAACAGACCCGGTCCTTAAGTGGTTAAAGTAATTTATTAAGGCAGTTTCGGCGTCTTTTTTTTTTTCCTCCCCTCTCTGGCTCTTCTGCCTCCTTTGCTGACGTCTTCTAGCCCTGTCCGGTTCTTCTCCCTCTGTCTGCTGTCTTGTCTCTGCTGGGTCTCCTCTCTGCGCTGTCTTCTCCCTCTGTTCTTCCTCCGATGTTGACTCAACGCTCTCTTCTGCTGTAATGCTGGGTGCGCGGTGTGCCACTACTTATATTGGCATGGGGCGGGACCATCCAGTGACGTCATTCGGAGGCCTGCCTCATGTGACGTCACCACCCATCATGCCCCTGGGGTGATGTCAAAAGGAGTGGGCCTCTGTGTGATGTCACAATTTTCAAAGTCGGACCGACTTCTGTCGGACTAGTTAAGACGGCTCTCATAGGGAAACATTGATTTGCACATGTCATGCGACATGAGCTCCCAAAGTCGGAGCGTTTGTCGTACCAGTGTGAACCCAACCTAAAACCTGGAAGCTAATTGGTTTCTGTGCAGAGCTGCACCAGATTTTGCACACTCCAGTTTTAGTAAATCAACCCCTTTGTTTCTATGTTTATTTTTTTTCATGAATCTTTGTCAGCTTCTGGCTCCGTCATTGAGCTAACACCCCTTTTCTGCACATTCCGCTAGTATAGATACCCGAATTTACTTGGACAAAGTTTATCCTGGACAGGACACCCATAGTTATAGCCCCATGTCCCTCAATAATGTATACAGTTGAAGGTTTTTGGGATTTTCTAGTACATTACAGGGTATGATGCCACAATTTCTTGTCTAGCGAGATTCCTGGGAAGCGATGAATACTCCAGATCTCTCTCTCCCGGTCATTTATTATAGACTGGACTGTACCTTTTTTTTTTTTTACCTAATCAATTTCTGTTTTTTTGTTTTATTTTTTTTTTTTTTTATTTGTTGACTTAAACAGAAAATCAACTAAGGAGTAAAATCAAGCAACTGGAAAATGAAATTGAGGTATATTATATATTATATTTCTTGCTTTCAAATATCACTGCTACACTTTTACTGATGTAATTTTTATCTGTATTTGTTAGATTTTTTTTTTTGTACTGAGGGGCACTTTATTAGGAAAGTATTTTTTGTAATAGGATTATTATTATTAGCAACAACAGAAGAGTAACAGAGCATTTTCTATAATTGTTCATTATATATATTATATATTTTTTTTAAAAGAGCCTTTGTATGGCATGGAAAGGACTCCTCTGTTGTTGCTGTTTATACCAGGTTTTCATCTTGGCGAAGAAAAAACAGTTCCTTTTTTAAAGTTTATTTTATACTTCTTTTTTTAAGTTGCTGCTGCAGGGTTTGTTTGGATTATTTTTTTCTGAAAGGTTTACCAGTATTCCTACAAAAGCCTTGTTTTCTCCTCTCCACCTGAACACTGAAACAGAATGAAAACACATGATCACCTCACTAAAGCAATTAGTATCATGGATTAGTTTGTACAGTCTATTGGCAATACATTTGAACCAACCTTTGTGCCATACTGTATATTTGCTTTTTTATTTTTATTTATTTTTTTTTTTTTTGCTGAGCGTTCTGAATCAATTCCATTAATGATGTCATCACTCTAAGCAGGGTCATACAATGGAAACTGCATCCACATGTTGGAAACTGGATACATATAAAGCTCTGACAGATTTTTTAATAATATGTTATATATGCATTCTTGTGACACTTTTTTTCTAAAAATGACTTTAAAGTAAATACAATTTTTTCATACTATCTGGATTACATCTGCTTTTTGTATACTTTACAGAAATTCATGTTAGATGTGAGGTAATTCCAAAGTTCTGCTGTTCTTATTGTACTGTCATTATTTACTATTTGAAAATTCTGCCAATAAATGTTATATTAAAAAAAAAAAAAAAAAAAAAGAAATGAAAAGCTGTTAGGCCCCTTTCACACGTGCGGACCGTATGTCCGTATTTCATCCATCCGTTTTTTTTTTTTAACAGAAAATTTTATTAAACAAATCAGCATTACAGTACAAGAAATTAGTACAGTCCAGTCATTGTGGTAAGAATAACAACAGTGAGATTTACTCAGAACAATAACTACTGCTTATCAGGTGTTCCAGATGTGCACACAACAGAATTTCACTTAACCATACTTCTCATGGCTCGTATCATCTTAAAGTTCTTAGACAATATAAAGTAAATAACCCAGTTTTCAATCAAGCCTATTAGGGGTGGCTGGGGGTGGGAAGAGGAAGGAAGACAGGGGGCATCCATCCGTTTTTAGAAGAAATACGGACATACATGCATCCCTATGGGATAGCGGGTGTCAGCGGATGAACATCCACTGACACCCGATATCATCCGTCCCCGCTCTTGTCCGATTCTGCAGAGGGAGAAAAATCCTATTTTTCTATCCGTCTGCAGAGCGGATCGGATGAACACGGACAGATGGTCCGTGCTCATCCGATCCCCCATAGGGGAGAGCGGAGATCTGACAGGGCGGTCCCTGCACAGTGTGCGGGTCCTGCCCTGTCATCCGCCGGTTCAGCTGGGAAAAACGGAGAGATCCCCGCTGAGCAGCGGATGTTCACGGGGCGGATCAACACGGATCCGTCCCGTATGAAAGGGGCCTAGGCTGGCCATATATTTATACAAATTTCTTATTCAATTTCCTTTAGATTTACCTTCAACTATGTCGTGCAAGGGCCCACCTGATTGCATACAAATCGAAAAGTGTTTAGGTTTGTCCTCATATATTATATGGTTTGGTAAATCTAAAGGAAGGTTGTACAAGAAAATTGTATAATGTATGACCAGCCTTAGTCTTTGAAAGGAGGATTAGTGGAGTGGCAGTCAGGCACTCTTAAGATTAAATTAAACCATACTATTATTCTTGCTGTCTTATCACCACTACCTGTATATATCTATACAGAAGATGTTGTAAGCTCTGTATTGCTCCCTCTCTCATGTCACTGCTCTCTAGCAAGCCCTTCAGAACAGCTGTAAAACCTTGGGTTAGAAAACAGACTGATGGTAGTTACTGTAATAGAAAACTATAAAAGAGTAGAGATGAAGGAAGGGAAAGTTTAAGTAAGTAAATGTGTTTTGTTTTGTTTTTTTTTTTTTACAAAGAGTTTCACTGCTGCTATCTAGGCTTTCTGGAAGCTGTGCCATGAGAGGGGGAGCAATAAATAGCTTACAGCAGTTTGTATGTGCAGATACTGTTAGATGGGATAGCAAGGGGAATGGTGTGATTTACTTTATGATGAAGTACCTTCTACACAACTGCAGTTTTAGTTTGCTTTCTCAAAACAGGTTACAGGGTTAGCTTAACCCCATCAACACTAACTACTCCTGTGTTTTTGTTTTATTTTTCATTTTTATTTGACTCTGTTAAAGGTTGGTCTCGTATGCAAGTTTTATTTCCATCTGTAGTTATTGTGTATGCTGCCTGCTTGCAATCTTTTTTCACCTGTTGTTTTTGTCCCGTGTGGCCTTTTATTAAATGCAGATGGCACAGGTGTCTACCGGAACGAGGGATTCACGTTTTTTACGGGAAGAAATTCATCAACTTGAGGAACAGCTGGGGCAGAGAGAGCGGGAATTGAAAGACACGAGAAAAGAGCTAGAAAAAGAGAAACAAGTTAACGAAAAAGTGAGTTGCATGCATATTATTTCTGGCAGTAGATGTTGTGTACTGGTAAATGTCGCTGTTATTTGGATAGTTTATTTTGCTGTTTTAGAGCTCATTCACATAAATGCAGGTTTTAATGCAGTATGGGAGTACAGTGTGAGATCTGCATTTGAAGTAGTTCTAAACTCAAAAGGGTTTTTTACCTTTAATGCAGTCTCAAAAATTCCAATACCTGTCTTCCCCCACCCCCCACCCTCATCGCTAAACACCTACTTGAGTTAATTAAATTGAATTCATTAATCCAGCTCTGTCCTGGCTGCAGTGCCTATGTTCCTTTTTCCTGAGAAAAAGAGGTCTGGCCTAGGGCAGCCAATCAGGAAATGGCACCACACAATCCAATTTCTCATTGGTTTCTACACATTATGGATGTTTTCAGAAAGCTGTGAAATAAACCCACAACTATTCTTTACTCTAGAAAATTACAGAAATGACTTATGATGTTTTTCTCAGGATACTCAGTGCCCTAATGATGTTCAAAAAATGACTTAAAATAGATTCTGTTTGGATATTTTGAGCTAGAAAAGTCTAGGATTCTTCAGAAAATATAACAATTTTCAAGTCTTTTTTTTAGTTATATACTCACTGCTGGCTGGATATTACGGTATCTTAAAGCAACTCTGTCACAAAAGTAAAATGGCCCCGAACCTCCTCTTCTGGGGTCCCCCGCAGGTGCTCTCCGCTCCTCTTCTGTGTTTGTCAGATCAAGCTGATTGCTAAGGGGGCAGATGCGCAGGCTTGCCTCCAAGTCAGGCTGTGTGGAATTGCATTCTATGTTAACCTCAATATTAAACGTGTTCAATATCCATGTCATATAGCTATTACAGTATAGTGAATTGTAAAGTAATTACTTCATCCAACCAACCTTTAATATATAAAAATTATTGTGATGGAAATATCTGAATGCTTTGTTTTATTAAGCTACCAATAAAATCAGTTTAGTTGTTTCGTTAAACACTGCCCCCCTCCATTCAATGAGAGCACCCTTACTGGCTACTAAAATGCTGTCATTGGACCGGTGACAACAGGGAGCAATGCTAGCACCAGAGGTGGGGCTGAGAGCCAAATTAACAGACAGATTGTGTAAACGGGCTATTTGAGCTATTCTTACCCCCCCACACATTAAAGATGATCTGAAAATAGCCTATTGGTATATGAACCCTCTTTGAAAAAGAGGAAAAGCATGCATAATCATGACATGGTACAACAGTGTAAATGATGGCTTACACTCTTTACACCGGCTTTTCACGCATAGCTATAGGTTTGTTGTTTATATCCAATTTCTAATTAAAGTAAATCTCTTTTATAACTAAGTTGGCCTTAGCCAGAAATCTCATTTTACCAAGAATGACTGGTGGTGATACATCTGCCTATCCACATTACAGCATTGCTAGGACCTGCACTATTTACGCTGTGGCTGACCTGATTTTGTAACTGCAGCACATTGGCAATAAAGGAAATCCGCACTTACCCAGAAATTTTCCAAGCTGAAAAAATCTTTTAGTGCAGTAACAAACATATGTGACAGCTGGATGCACCGATTATTGCCTTTTTGGAAAGCCCTTACTCACCATAAACTTCAGGCTTATAAATAATACTATAATTGGTCCAGAATTGTCATCAGTGACTTTGACTTTGTCTCATAATTCTATTATATGTACAGTGTGCACTGCTATCAAAATGATCTAATAGCGGTGACATTTTCAGAAATGATCAAGTAATTGTTTTGTAATCCTGGTAATTGCTAACACATTTTTGGGAAGGCCTTGTTATATAATAGTTTGAAAACACATGTTTCTAAGATTCCAAAGTTTTGTTAACCCGTGCAGAATTGAGGAGATTCTCAAAATATACTCTAATAACATAGAAGTGCAATTAGTTATATAATTTCCTTTGCTGATGTATTTCTTTTAAAAATGTAGAATGTATTTTCTGTTCAACTAGTGTAATTAACAAAAAACGTGCATACTGTGCTGACACATGCCTCCTCAAAGTTTAAGGCATGCTTAATGTAAGAGTGTCTTCCCATGTGAAGTACTGTAGCAGATCAATTAGGCTTACAGGAGGTAGAGAGTTATGGGTGAACAGATAGTAGGTATGGCTTTGGTACAAATTCTGCAGAACTTCAGGCTCAGAAAAGTGTTAGTTTGGCCATAGACTGAGCAATTTTCCTTCCTGCAACCACAGGTCAGTGTTGATGGGGGAATCCCTCCCTCAGAGCCATTGTGTTCTACCGGCGTGGGGGGGGGGGGGTGGGGGGTGTGTTTGGTGGTCGATCCACTTGGGTACATTAATTCAGCCTGCCCATAGATTGTTCGAATCTTGGCCAGTTCCTGCTGAACCTGCTGAGATTCTAGTATTCTCCTGATACTATGAGACTATATAGTACAGCAGGGGTGGGTAGATTACAAGTGTGTGCATCACTTTATATATCCTTTTTACAGGTAAAACAGTTACTGTATATTTGTTTCAGCTGTTTGGCTGGTCCATATGCTGTTTTAGGAGGCAGAAAGGTTAGCAGAATAGGCAGTGATTTTTTTTTTTTTGTATGTAACTGGGTGGCTAACTTGTAAAAAAATAAATAAGAAGATAGCTATAGCTGTTAAGATGCTCTCTTTTTTATGAGTTACTATAAGGGGCTTTATAACTACAAGTGTTCGGAAAAAAATATTCTCATAGTAACCAGGTACTGTTTCTATGTAGTCCTAAACATTTCTTCTTTTTTTTTTCTTGTTCATTGTTACTGTACATTTACGTACATGTTTTCAGCTGGCTCTCCGAAATGAAGAAACCGATAATGAAAACAGCAAATTAAGAAGAGAGGTTGGTACCTGATAAAGTTGAACTTCATTTGACTTTTTTATAATACAGGGCAATATAAGAAGACATTGTGATACAGAGGACTGGAATGATGAAATAATGATATACAAAGCTTTTTTAATACGTTTTATATGATATGATTATTTATAAGAAGTTTATTCTGATTTATTCATTTGCTGATTGACCTGTATTACACATAAGGTTCTTTAGTTATAGAGCAATCAGTTTAAATGGAATTTTTAGAACAAAAAGCTGAAACTGGTATCCACTGAGTATTCAGCAAAATGTCTGAATTGTGTCTGTAAGAATACATTTTTAGAAACTGCAGTATCTATAGAATGCTATGTTTATGCATAATGAAGGCACCACATTTGCCACTACAGTGGTTCTTTTAAAGCATATTTAAATGCAAAGAAAAGGAAAAGGTTAGTAACCAATGCCATTTAGAAACTTACTTCTCTGCCCGTTTGTGAAATTTATCAGGATAATGATATTAGTGTTTTAATTTAATGAACGACTATTTGCCCATTAGATTTAAACTTAGACCTGTTTTTTTTTTTTTTTTGTTTTGTAACTATTGTACTTGATTTTTTTTCTCTTTATTCTTTTGTATTCTTTTTTTACTTTGTCTAACTATAAATATGTTACTTTCCTTTTCACATTACTTAATTTTTGGAGAGAAAACTACTTAAGAAGAAGGTGATGTATTAGGCAGTTTTGTCAAGTGCTAGCACTAAGTCTGGTAGCAAATTAGATTAGGAGTAAATGTTTTTTTTTGTTTGACAATGACCCATGAATTCTGGTGAACAGAATGAACAGCTACGACAAGATGTTATAGACTGCCAGAGACAGATTGACTCCCAGAGGGAATCTCTTATGTCCCGTGGAGAGGGGCAAGACTACAAAACTGTCATCTCAAAGAAGAACATGGAGCTGGTACAATACCTTAATGAGATACAGGTGAGCCAACCTTGGTCTTCTGTTACCACATTTACTATCACTTCCCTCTACATCAAGAATTGAACTAACATGTTAGACCATTCAGTGGTCCAGAGTATTAAACTGGACAAGACATTCTATTGGGTATCATATTTAGTTATGTTATTTGAATAGCACTTGTCTTTCACACATCAGAGCTTGACTGAGGCCAATGAAAGACTGGAAAGCCAAAACGAAGAAATGACGAAACACATGGAAGAATCTGTACATGAAATGGAGAAAATGACTGATGAATACAGCAAAATGAAACTCATGGTACAACATACTGACAGTGCTATGGACCAGCTGAGGAAAGAGAAGGAGCAATACAGGCTCCAGGTCAGTCACAATACATGTTTTCATAAGTAAAATTTATGGATTAGTGCCTGGTTTTACAGTTCCCCACCCAGCCATTGGGTTCATATACCCGGGCTACTAGCAGCGATACTCTGTAAAATGAAAATAACGGGTAGCTGGTTTGTTGCAACTTTTTATTTTTTGCATCTGTAGGGGCAAATGTATGGTTATCCTTGGGTGGTTTATTTTACTTGTATATTTGTACTCACTATATGGCATCTGTTACACTTGCTTCTGCAGGTTATAGAGCTAACAGAACAGCTGAGGGCAAAGAACGAGGAAGATGATCCGGTTATGATAGCAGTTAATACAAAAGTAGAAGAATGGAAAGTAAGATATCTGTTAATTTGGAGAACAAAACAATATGATCAGGTATGTTTTGCCATCAAAATATTAACAAAATGTTTATTTTAGAGAATATTGGCATCTAAAGATGAAGAAATTATTGTGTATCAACAAATGGTTCACAACTTGAGGGAAAAATTGAAGGTTGCTCAGATGGATGCAGACAAGAGCAGTGTTCTTGCTCTCCAACAGGTACCTTAAAAATACTTAAACTGGCTACAAAAAAAAAAAAAAAAGGTATTTACATTGACTGGTTTTTATTTCTTCATTGTATTATTTTGCTTGTATAATAGGGTGTGCAGGAGCGGGATAACCAAATTAAGATGCTTACTGATCAGTTAGAGCAGTATACAAAGGAGATGGAATCTCATTCCCTACACACTGAAAATCTGAAGCAACAATTAAAGATAAATAAAGGTAAGTTTTAAAATGTTTACCTTTCATACCTTTTATAATCATTATTCAGACTTGGAGATTACATTATGCTCTAGCTTGTTTGCTATTCCCCTGTGCCAGGGTTCTATTTTTTAGCTCTTTCATAAGTCTTTGGCAACAAAACCTGTGCTTATGGCTTACAGGCTCTTCTACAATGGCAGGAAAGGATGTATTCCTGGATGACACTGTTCAAATACCTCCTGGTAAAATGTATTTAAATTGATTTTCATTATTTGTCTGCGATAGCTAAATCATAAGCACACCATATAAAATGCATAATGTTTTAGTTGTCCAACACTCCCAATGATCTTTTGCCACCTGGCACATGAAACACCATAGAGTATAATTGCAGTCTTTATTCCCTATCATACAGGACACAGGCATAATTATATCCATTATGATAGGGATATGCTACCACCTTCAGATAATTAGACTGGCAAAATAAGACCGTAACCCCCTCTCAGGCCTAACCCCTCCTAGCAAGGCACAGTTTTTTGCTGTTTTTTTTTGTGTCTTAGGTGGTGGTCATGTATGTACAGTCTTTGCATAGCTAGATATTTTTTCACGCTAGGATTTCTCAAACATTCCCATTGGGAACAGGGGACTGGCTCTTTCCAGATTTATTATTTACAGCCCTTGGGCCAAGAGGGATGGTACCCAGAACTCGCAATAGACGTGTGAAGATGGCCTGTAATGTTGCTGGTATTGGACCCTGCATAAAAACACCCTGTTCAATTTTCTGTTGCCTGGTGGACTGGCAGAGTGCTATACAGGTCCACGGGGTGGGTGGTCATTCAATAGCTCTCTCATTTGGGCGTTTTAGCCGCACACAAGATCCTTTGGTTGAAGTGTTGGTCAGTGGAGCTGCCTTGTAAAGAAGCAGGTTTAATGTATTTAAATTTAATGTTTGTTTGGCCCTGCCTTGGACGATAACTTCCAAAGAAACTAACGGGGGGGGGGAAGTACCCTGTTACTGCTCAAAAAGAAGCAAAGCGTTCCTTATGTCTATCCCAGGCCTAATTAAGCCCAGCAACCAATTCTGCAAGAAGCTGTAGACAAGTCCTTCCAATAAAGGGGCACCCCCATTCGGTTGGAGGGACAATTGCTAGCCCCCGTGGATGTTTAGACTAAGGAGATTTCAGGCAAATGGGTCTGCTGTATGCTGACTACAAGCTGAGCTTACTAAGCTTTCCTCTTCCACACTTCCTGCTCTCAAATGTTAGCTTGAATCTACAAAAAGAGCAGTCCTTTTTTTAGGCTGCTCACACAGGCAGTGATCGCTCCAGTTCCGGTTTAAAGTTGCTATTTTAACCTCTTCATGATGCCCAAGCCAACTTGCAATGTTCATCCAATTTTGGAACTCAAAGGCCTCAACAGGTTTCTTTGTTTGCAAAAGTTCAGAAAAAAATCTGTCCTGACTGTGGTCACCTGCCTACAGAAGTGGGATTTTCTGACGTCAGTAAATGTAAAGGGCACATATCTACACATGCCAATTTACCCCCCACACCAATGGTTCCTCCAGTTTGCAGTGGAGAACAAACATTTTCAGTTTGTTCTCCACTGCAAACTGGACATTGCACAGAGCAGGTAATTATAAGATGTTCGTTATTTAACTCAGTTGTGTCTAACCTTTTGACCTTCCTGGGCCACATTGGGCCGCCTAAAAATACACTAACAATAAGGATATCTGATAAACCGTTCCTTCTGCGGCTTTCAGCAGGTAGGTGCGTCGTCACCCATAGCCACACCTATTTGCGGCTCTCTACACAGCCACTGATTACCTACTGTGATCGCTACTGGATGCAGCAAAGTGGACGAACTGTCTTTTTAGTAAACGGGACTAGCAGCCGCACCTACCTGCTAGGAACTGCCCCTACAATTTGCACTGACCCCAGTCACCGGTGTGGATGTAGTCTATGTACAGTTGTGCTCATAAGTTTACATACCCTGGCAGAATTTATTATTTCTTGGCCATTTTTCAGAGTATTTGAATGATAACACAAAAAAAATTCTTGCACTCATGGTTAGTGTTTGGCTGAAGCCATTAATTATCAATTAACTGTGTTTACTCTTTTTAAATCATAATGGCAACAGAAACTACCCAAATCCCCCTGATCAAAAGTTTACATACCCTGGGTGATTTTGGCCTGATAACATGCACACAAGTTGACACAAAGGGGTTTGAATGGCTATTAACCACTAGCTGACCAGTCGCTGCAGTTATACTGTGGCAGGTTGGTTTGGCTGGGCAAATCGTTGTAGCTGTACATCACTCCTTTAAGATGATGCAGCAGGCGTGCATGCTGCCGCGTGTCCCCGGAGCTGATGCGCGTGCACGCCGGGCGCGATGACCGCCGGGCACCCGTGATCACTTGACGGAGCGAAAACCGGGATCCGTGTGTGTAAACACACAAATCCCGGTTCTCTCAGGGGAGAGGAGACAGATTGTGTGTTCATCCCACTACAGTTAGAACACACCCAGGGAACACAGTTAACCCCTTGATCGCCCCCTAGTGTTAACCCCTTCCCTGCCAGTGTCATTTATACAGTAATCAATGGCTATTTTTAGCTCTGATCGATGTTTAAATGTCAGTGGTCCCAAAATAGTGTCAAAAGTGTCCGATCTGTCCACCCTGATGTCGCAGTCCAAAGAAAGCTCTATTTGTGGGGAAAAAAGGACATAAATTTTGTTTGGGTACAATGTTGCACGACCGTGCAATTATCAGTTAAAGCGACGCAGTGCCGGATTGCAAAAAATGGCCTGGTCAGGAAGGGGGCAAATCCTTCCTGGGCTGAATTAGTTAAAGGTAACCATCATCACCTGTGATCTGTTTGCTTGTAATTAGTGTGTGTGTGTGTGTGTGTGTGTGTGTGTCAAAGGATCTGCGGGAAAAGGTAATTGAACTGTATAAAACAGGAAAGGGATATAAAAAGATATCCAAGGAATTGAGAATGCCAATCAGCAGTGTTCAAACTGTAATCAAGAAGTGGAAAATGAGGGGTTCTGTTGAAACCAAACCACAGTAAGGTAGTAACTAAAATTTCAGCCACAACTGCCAGGAAAATTGTTTGGGATGCAAAGAAAAACCCCCAAATAACTTCAAGTGAAATACAGAACTCTCTGAAAACATGTGGTGTGACTGTTTCAAGATGCAAAATAAGGAGGCACTTGAAGAAAGATGGGCTGCATGGTCGAGTTGCCAGAGGAAAGCCATTACTACGCAAATGACACAAAGTATTCCGCTTACAATACGCCAAACAACACAGAGACAAGCCTCAAACCTTCTGGCACAAACTCATTTGGAGTAATGAGACCAAAATTGAGCTTTTTGGCCACAACCATGAACGCTACATTTGGAGAGGCGTAAACAAGGCCTATGATGAAAGGTACGGAGGTGGATCGCTAATGTTTTGGGGATGTGTGGGCTACAAAGGCACAGGAAATACGGTCAAAATTGTTGCCAAGATGAATGCAGTATGTTATCAAAAAAATACTGGAGGAACATTTGCATTCATCACCCAGGAAGCTGCGCGTGGGATGTACTTGGACATTCCAACATGACAATGATCCAAAACACAAGGTCAAGTCGACCTGTCATTGGCTACAGCAGAACTAAGGCTGCTTTCACACTGGGGCATTGGGGGCGTCGGCGGTAAAGCGCCGCAATTTTTAGCAGTGCTTTACCGTCATTTTATCAGCGATATTCGGCCGATAGTGGGACGCTTTTAGCCCCTGCTAGCGGCCGAAAAAGGGTTAGAATTGCCGGAAAAGCGCCGCTCATTGATTTCAATGGGCAGGGGCGCTTTAGGAGCAGTGTGTACACCGCTCCTACAGCGCTGCAAAGATGCTGCTTGCAAAAAAGTCCTGCAAGCGCACCACTCCAGTGTGAAAGCACTGGGGCTTTCACACTGGAGTGAGGGGAGAGGCGCTATGCAGGTGCTGTTTTTAGCGCTGTAGCGCCTGTAAAGCGCCTCAGTGTGAAAGCAGTCAAAGTGAAGGTTCTGGAGTGGCCATCTCAGTCTCCTGACCTCAATATCATTGAGTCACTCTGGGGAGATCTCAAACGTGCAGTTCATGCAAGACAGCCCAAGAATTTACAGGAACTGGAGGCTTTTTGCCAAGAGGAATGGGCAGCTTTACCATCTGAGAAGATAAAGAGCCTCATCCACAAATACCACAAAAGACTTCAAGCTGTCATTGATCTTAAAGGGGACAATACACCGAATTAAGAACTGGGGTATGTAAACTTTTGATCAGGGTCATTTGGGTCATTTCTGTTGTTATTATGATTTAAAGCGTAAACACAGTTGATTGATAATAAATGGCTTCAGCCAAACACTAACCATAAGTGAAAGAAAAGTTTTTGTTCTCATTCATATTCTCTGAAAAATGGCCAGGAAATCATAAATTCTACCACGGTATGTAAATTTATGAGCACTACTGTTTGTGCTGTGTGGGGGCGCAGCCCTCCCCAGTACTCCCCTAGATCTGGCCATGCAGCATTTACTTAGCTGGTGCCCCTGCATTCCCTGCTGCCCATGCTATTGAAAACTTGGCAGCCCCGGCATTCTTCCAGGCATGCATTTTGCCTGGCTTGTCAATGTAGGTGTGTTTAGACAACATCCCTGCAGATGTGCTTGGGTCAGGCTTGTCTGTGTCAGCTGCAGTGGCTGCTATGCTTGCACAGGGTCCCTTCAGATGGGCCTGGGCCGCATGCTAAACTCTCTGGGGCCACAGGTTGGACACTCCTGATTTAAGTTAAAAAAAAAACAGAAAAACATGACTTTTTAATATCACTTTAATATTATTATAATGCATTCCTTTGTACAGGGTGTCATGCACATTGTTCCACCAATCCAGGTTCCTTTTGACTCTGTGGGACCTCAGTTTGGTACTTTCTGTGTTACAGAAGTCTCCATTTAAACCCATGTGAGATATTCCCTTAGTGCTTTTGATGAGGAAGGCCGTCTTGTTCAGTTGCTATTACTTCGGCTCACAGGGTTTTGGAGTTGGCGGCTCTTGACTGTAAGGAACCTTTCCTGGTTGATCCTCATGATAAAGTGGTCTTATGACCTTGGTCATCCTTTTTGCCTATGATGGCTTCTTTGTTCCATCTCAGCTGAGATATTATGTTGCCCTCCTCCCAACCTAAACCAGTGGAAGACAGGATTTTACACACCCTGGATGTGGTTCATGTGGTAGAAGTTTACCTAAGATCAACAGCCTTGATTTGATCTGATTTCCTTCTTGACGAACCCTGGGAAAGTTCAAGCAGCTTTAAAATCAACTATTTCTATATAGATCTGTTGGCTTATTTCTCGAGCTTATGGCCTTAAAGGAGTGTTGGTGCTTTGCTGAGCTATTAAAGATCTAGCTTATGTAGCTCAAGATTGTAGGGCTGATACCTCGTCTTCAGTTCATACCGTTTACAAAGTTCCATCAGGTAGATGTTTGGGCCTCTGTGAACACAATCTTTGAGCAGAGGGTTTTGCAGGTAACTGTGTGAAGGTCTAACCTATTATGATTTTGAGTTTTGGGCCTGTTGTCTTGCTGCTACATTGCTCTCCACTCATATTCAGTGCTTTGGGACATTCCTTTCCTAATAGATGTGCAGGTGTCCTGTAAAGTTCTATAGAGAATATTGGATTTTTGGTTTACCTGTGAAATCCTTTACTGGAAGTAAATCCCAGGACACCCTTCTTCCTATGTAGTTAAAGGCTTGTCTATGGTAAGCTAAGCAATGTAAACGTCACCTTCTCAAATTTTATGGTAGAAAATTATATTAAGGGCCTTTGTCAGCTGGCTCTTGGTTGCTTCAAACAGGTGTTTCATTCCCATTTAAGTCTATAGGAATGCAAAGCATTCTTAAAGCATGACAAGAGGCCACCTGAAAGTCATATGCACCTGTCGATGCATTTGGAATGATCTTAGAAGCATCTCAAAATGAGGCCATTGACGCAAACCCAAAGATTGTCTACACAGGCCATTAGAAAGTACTCAGTTGGGTGAGACTGGGTGGGGCTGCTCATTTTAACTAGAAATTTTCCTGCTTTGCTAATTTTTAAAACAGAGTTTTTAAAAATTAATTCCAATCAGGTAGGTATAGCTTTCAGTGCTAAGGACCAAATCACACTGACTTGTGTTAAAATGTATTGAAAATGCATGTACATTTTAATTCATTTTAGTCGCATTTTATCGCGTGCCGACATCCGTTGACATTTTGACGTCCGTTGACATGCATGCGTAGCGTTCTGGATTGAGAAGGACACATTGGAAATTGTTTTTCACATGTCCTTCCGTTGATCTGTCTTTTACAGCTGTGCTAAAATGCAGATGGATGCACTGGTGTGCATTGGTTCTTATAGATAGGCATGCAGCTGCATGTCACAATACTAATGGTGCATCCTCCTTGTTTGCTCGAGCATAAAGCCAAGGGAAACCTATTATGAAGCTTAAGATGCTTAGCCAGATGCAATAAAAGTCAGTGTGTAAGTAAGAGTCTCTTAGCATGAAGTGAGTGTCCCCTGTTTATAAAAGCAAGGGTTTTTGTTGACTGAAAGGAATCTTTAAAGTAGTTGTAAAGACTTAAGTTTTTTTACTTTTATGCATTCTATGCATGAAGGTGAAAAACTTTCAGTGTGCAACTCCCCCCTCAGCCCCCCTAATACTTAAGCCCAATCTCGATCCAGAGATATGCACAAGACCCGTGGCTCTCTTGGGTCTCTACTCTACCTCCTGATTGGCTGAGGTTCAGCAGCAGAAGCCACTGGCTCCTGCTGCTGCTGTCAATCACAGCCAGTGAGGCAGGAGCAGGGGGCGTGGCTGAGCCACGCTCTGTGTATCTTATGGACGCAGAGAGCCGACTCCGGAGCGAGCATGCACGAGTGCCCCCACAGAAAGCAGCTTGCTAAGGGGGCACTCGGCAAAGTGGAGGGGGCCCAGGGCATCGGAAGAGGAGGATCGGGGCTTCTCTGTGCCAAACCACTGCACAGAGCAGGTAAGTATGACATGTTTTTAATATTTTTTATTTTAAAAAATAACAATGTTTTCCTTTACAATCACTTTAAGGATGCATAAGCAAAGCGTTTTTTACATTTCAATATTTAATTCCTCTGCCTAACAATAGCGATTTTTCTGGAAACAAAAAAAAAATTTATTGTTTTTTTAATTGTTAAAGTAGCTCTTTTCACTTTAGGAGATCCTCAGCATTATCAGTCTGGGGAGTTTCAAGCAAAACTGCAGCTCATGGATCAAAAACTTAGAGAAGCAGAACGTATTGCAGAATTGGCAGAAAATGATGCCCGGCAAAAAGACAAAGATCTGGTTGATGCCCTGAACCGGATGAGAGACTATGAAGCGGTATAACATTTTAAGCATTTTCTCTTTTAAATTAAAGTGTTTTGGCAATGAATGAACAGTAGCCAAAAATTGTTTGCAAAGGCAGGCTTTCAATCTTGATGAATCTAAGCTGCTTTTATTTATTACATGTGTTGCACACAAGAACTTTCAAGGGTTCTGTGCATGTGAAACACATGTATTTCTGTATTTTATTTCCATTCATCTGTGCAAAAACATTTTTTGTCAAAATGTAGACGAGTTGCTGCTTTTAAATGAGCAGAAAGGTTAACATTACAAATGACTAAAGCACAGATTTCATTATGCAATGTATGTGTAGTTTTAAATTCATTTAACGATGTTGTAACCCTAAGGAAAAAAAGGAACCTGTTCCTTTAACCACTTACCCACTGGGCACTTAAACCCCCTTGCTAACCAGACCAATTGTCAGCTTTCAGTGCTCTTGCATTTTGAATGACAATTAGTCAGTCATGCAACACTGTACCCGTGTGAAATTTTTGTCCTTTTTTTCACACAAATAGAGCTTTCTTTTGGTGGTATTTAATCACCGCTGCTTTTTTTTTTTTTTTTGCGCTATAAATGAAAAAAGACCAAAAATTCTGTAAAAAAAAAAAAATGCATTTTTCTTCACTTCTGTTATAAAATTATGCAAATTAGTAATTTTTCTTCATAAATGTTGGCCATACAGCTACAAATCATTGGTAAAAATAACCCAAATCTGTGTATATTATTTGATCTTTGTGAAAGTCTACAATCTATGTGCCAATCATTGAAAATTGATCACACCTGATGCACTGATGGCCTATCTAATTTCTTGATACCCTAACAAACCAGGAAAGTACAAATATCCCTCAAATGGCCCTTTTTGGAAAGTAGACATTTCAAAGTATTTAGTTAGAGGCATAGTGAGTTTTTTGAGATTGTAATTTTTTTCCCACAATTCATTGCAAAATTAAGATTTTTTTTTTTTTTTTTACTTTTCACAAACTTGTCATATTAACAGGTTATTTCTCACACACAGTATATGCATACCACAAATTGCACCCAAAATACATTCTACTACTCCTCCTGAGTATGGCAATATCACATGTGTGAGACTCTTATACAGTGTGGCCGCAAATAGAGGGGTCCAACATGCAGGGAGCACCGTCAGGTGTTCTAGCAACATAAATTACACATATAATTTCTTGACTACCTCTTGCTCTTTTGAAGCACCAGGACAATGGAAACACCCAAAAAATAACCCAATTTTGTAAAGCAAACACCCCAATGTATATTCTATGATGCATAACGAGTCTTTTGAACATGTCATTTTTTTTTTCACAAGTTTTTGGAAAATGTGGAAGGAAAATGAAAACACATTATTTTTTATTTATTTATTTATTTTACACAAAGATGTACATTTATACAATATTTCTAACACATAGCTTGTACATAGTCAAAATATATTCTGCTACTCCTCCCGAGTATAACGATTCCACATGTGTGAGACTTTTCCACAGCCTGGCCACATACAGAGGCCCAACATGCAGAGGGCATACATTTCAAATCTAGTTTGACTACCTATTACACTTTTGTGAGGCACTGTAGTGGCATGTATGTGGCACAGATGAGAACTGATGTGGCATGGATGAGCATACATGAGCCGTGAATGGGGATATCTGAGCATGGATGGGGATGGCTGAACATCGATGGGGATGCCCACAGCGTTGCTTCGCCCGATCTCTGCCCCTCTCGTCTCACACTGTACCAATCAGTACAGAGAGGAAAGAGATGGACCGGGCATGCATACCGTGATCCGTACGACTCAGCGGTCACGGATATTCCCGGATGCGTGCCATTTTGGGAGAACGTTATAGTACGCCCTCCCAGGGTCATCCGACCACCCTGCAGCCGTTGTTTGGCTATGGGCAGTCGGCAAGTGGTTAAAGTGTGTTAAACCGCATAGTGCTTATGTGGTGTCATTTGTCCCTTTCTATTTTGTAACATACCTGGTTGATCCTGCCTGTTCCTCTTGATACCATGGTCAGGATACGTGCCTCTGTCATCCCTCTGCTCTCCCTCCCTGTCTGTCAGTTCGCTATTTCGTCTGGCAGTAAAGTTAGTGAGTCCAAATCCTGCAAGCCCCTCTGTAATAACAAGATGTACTACGCAGTGTGTGTTTGTTGTTTTTTTTCTTTAAATTTGCAGCTAAACACCTTTTTTCACATCGCCAGTGTGTGACCGCCCAGCTGACGTGAGAGGGGGAACTCGGCCCCTCCCACTGTAGTCCATAGATCGGGGAAGGAGAGCGCCAGGCGGTCCCATCAGCTATTTGAAAAAAGCTATTTTGCTGCAAAATTAAAAAAAAAAAAAACACTGTATAGTACATCTTGTTATTACAGAGCAGGAAAACATCTGCTGGTGTCCCATGGAAGCAAATGCCGATAGACTTCAAAACACTGGTAGAACAGGGACAGCAGGTTCCTGACATAAATTAATATCTGTTCGCAGTTATTTGGTAAACCGTGATGAGAAAAACGATGCCTAGTTGTTTGTGTTTAGTATTAAATAAACATTTAATAAATATAGAAGCGTTTTGGAAGTTTCTAATCAATATAGCAATAAAAATGACATAAGATATTTGTGTAGGTACTTAAAGTGGACCTTCACCCTAAAGGTCATGTCATGCTGTGCTGCCTCCTCCCCCCCTCATTCTTTTACCATTACAAAGTCATTTATTTTGGGTCCGGTTCAGGTGCAAATTCAGGCAAAAATTTGGGCCTTAATCGCACCTGAACCGATAAACAGAAACACACTGGACCCCCAGGCACCCTGTCTAACCCTGTGTAATTGTGTAATTTAATGTCCAGATTAAGTAGAAGTTTCATCTCTACGGTGTGTTTTAACAGGTTTCCTAAAAACAAGTCAGCTTTGGGTTATTTACCAGTGGTTATGTGGGTAGATTATTTACCAGTTTCCTTTTTATATTTGTGGGGATTTAGCCATCTACATCTGCACTTGAGTCCCCATGACTGGCCTTCCACCATGGCCATTATATGTAGTCTAACTGCCAGATAAAGTTGGCAAGTATGTTTTTATAAAAACCCATTCTACAGATTCAGTAAAGTGAGCCCATGTTCCTTTGGTTAATATGCTGTTGTGTATATAGATATTATTTACTAAGCTGTCATATATGATGTATGTACTGTATATGGATGAAAGACTTGTAAATGTGGTATATTTGTTTGTAAACTGATGTTTATTTAAAGGGAGTTTATGGCTTAGAAGAAGCAGTTGCTGAAATTAAAGATCTAAAGACTCAAATGAACCTAAGAGATCGGGAGATAGAGGCACTGACTACAGATGTTAACAGACTTGAACTTAAAGTGAATGATATTCTTGATGAGAATGAAGATCTAAGGGAACGATTAGGTTTGTAGCTTTTTTCAATACAATACATTTCTTGTCTTGCTGGAGACCTTACTTGAGTATATATACCAATAAGCTGCTGCACCTGCAAGGCTCTAGTGAGGAAAACTGCTGGGCCTGCATCCCTTTTTAGATGTGATTTCCTATTGGACGTATCTCACCAAAAATGACATTTTGTTGCAGGGAATGCCTGAAAATCTGACTTGTATCTTAGTGTAGACTTCTGGGAAAATTGGTGAGCCAATCACACAAGCAGGAAATGATGTTTCTGGGGGGCGTTCTGTATACATTCTGTGTACAGAATACCTCCAGGTAGCCAAATTGCATTGCATTTTCAGAAAATTACAGAGCTGCAGATTGAAAAGGAAAGGTAATTTTTAATAACATTCAATTACAATTGGGCGGCTCAGTGGTGTAGTGGGTAGCACTCTTGCCTAACAGTAAAGAGGGTCGCTGGTTTGAATCCCAACCATGATGCTCCCTCCCTAGAGTTTGCATGTTCTCCCTGTGCCTTTGTGGATTTCCTCCGGGTACTCCAGTTTCCTCCCACACTCCAAAGACATGCTGGTAGGTTAATTGGATCCTGTCTAAATTGGCCCTAGTATATGAATGTGAGTTAGGGACATTTTAGATTGTAAGCTCCTTGAGGGTAGGGACTGATGTGAATGTACAATATATATGTAAATCGCTACGTAAATTGACAGCGCTATATAAGTACCTTAAAAAAATAATAATAATAATTACAATATGACTTGTGTCGCAGTTGTATACACTACATTTTTTTCTTTATTTGCTATTTTTTCCCCACGAAAGTGGAGTTACTCTTTATATTAATATCCAGCCAGCAGGTAGTGGGCTGCTTTTTGCTTGGTATCCAGCTTTTAGGTAATGAGGCAGAACAGTGACTCCAACTGTTTAGGGTTCTATCCCAGATCTGAAGGTTTCAATCAGACAGTATCCGAAAGGAAATACCATTACCAGTTAGCTTTAAAAGGTGTAATTTCACTGTGTTTTCTTTCAGGACTTGATCCTAAAGCTGTGATTGATTTAACTGAATTTAAAAATGTTAAGACTTCCAAACAGCATCAGTACAGAGCAGAAAACCAGATTCTTTTGAAAGAAGTAGGTATTTTTTATTTATCCCAACAACCCATTTCATGTTTTGGTGTTTCACAATAACCTATACAGACAAGTGAAAGGTTTGAAGCTGTGTCTATTATTATATAACAGCAGGAAGGGTTAGCATAAATAATACAAAAAAAATTAATGAAATACAGTTTTCATGGTAGGGAATTGATTATATCTGCATCCAAGGGACCGCATAATTATTCAGCTAACCGCACCATTTAAAAAAAAAAAAATTTAAACCCTGCAACATAAAGGCATAATGTGCTAGTATGCATCACAACATCAATACTTACCTTAGTAATGAAGCCTTCCAGCGCCGCTTTGTCACTGCTGACAGGCGCTTCCATCTTCACCCAGTCTTCCTTCCGGGTTTGCATCCTTAAGTCTCTGGCTGCGTCGCCATGCACGTAGGAGTCACAGGCCACGGCATGGAGCTATGTAGGGATGGCACAGGTATACCGTCCCTTCAGAGCACATGCGCCAGTGACGTCACCGGCTGCATGCAGTGTGAATATCTTCTAAACCATGTAGGTTTAGGAGATACTCGCTGTACCTACAGATAAGCCTTATTATAGGCTTACCTGTAGGCACAAATGCCAAAAAAGTGTTTACTACCACTTTAAAGTATTTCTCATCAGTTTTTCTGAGAGGTAGTATGCATTGTCTTGTAATGGAAATTTGGAAATTCTGTATATGATTGTATTCTATTTTGTATGTATTGCACACTGCCCTCACTGTGCACACGGCACTAATAATGTTTTCAGTACATGTTTACATTCTTTCGAGTCCTGATTAGAATTAGCCTGCCTATGTAACGCCCCTTGTTACCATAAACGTACAATTGTAATATTAATGTGATACCTACGTAATCATGTGTATAAAAACTAGGGATGCATCGAATGGGTTTTTTGGTGCCGAAACCAATACCGAAAATAAATCTTCCTTGATCCCGAAACCGATACCGAAACAACACCGATACCGAAAGTGACTGTTTTTAAAAATATTTTTATACAGGAGATGGTCAGCGACTGGGGACATGGTACAGGAGATGGTCAGAGACTGCAGAGATAGTACAGGAGATGATCAGAGACTTCAGAGATAGTACAGGAGATGATCAGAGACTTCAGAGATTGTACAAGACATGATCAGAGACTGCAGAGATGGTACAGGAGATGGTCAGAGACTGCAGAGATGGTACAGGAAATGGTCAGAGACTGAGGACATGGTACAGGAGATGATCAGAGACTGCAGACATTGCACAGGAGATGGTCAGAGACTGGGGACATGGTACAGGAGATGGTCAGAGACTGGGGACATGGTACAGGAGATGGTCAGAGACTGAGGACATGGTACAGGAGATGGTCAGAGACTGGGGACATGGTACAGGAGATGGTCAGACTGCAGACGTGGTACAGGAGATGGTCAGAGACTGAGAACATGGTACAGGAGATGGTCAGAGACTGGGGACATGTTATAGGATATGGTCAGAGACTGCAGACATGGTACAGGATATGGTCAGAGACTGCGGACATGGTACAGGAGATGGTCAGAGACTGCAGAGAATGGTACAGGAGATGGTCAGAGACTGCAGAGAATGGTACAGGAGATGGTCAGAGACTGCAGAGAATGGTACAGGAGATGGTCAGAGACTGCAGACATGGTACAGGAGATGGTCAGAGACTGCAGACATGGTACAGGAGATGGTCAGAGACTGCAGACATGGTACAGGAGATGGTCAGAGACTGAGGACATGGTATAGGAGATGGTCAGAGACTGGGGACATGGTCAGAGACTGCGGACATGATACAAGAGATCAATGCAGCCTCACCAGTGCCCGTCAGATGCAGCCAGCCAGTGTCCCCAGTAGTGCAGCCTGTGTTCCCATTGCAGCCAGTGAAGGGAGAGGAGAGCCGCCGCCTGTTTGATTACAGCGCCGGGAACATCACAGCTTTCATTTCAATAGCTGTGTGTTCCCCGCTGCGCGCCGTCACATACAGCCCCTCCCCCTTGTCCGGGCACTTTGATAGACAGATCACCCGTCCCATTGGACGGGTGATCTGTCTATCAAAGTGCCCGGACAAGGGGGAGGGGCTGTATGTGATGACGCGCAGCTGGGAACACACAGCTATTGAAATGAAAGCTATTGAAATGAAAGCTGTGATGTTCCCGGCGCTGTAATCAAACAGGTGGCTGCTCTCCTCCCTTCTACGATATAGGAAGCCCCCCTGATAGGCGGCATCAGGAGCGGGGGCGGAGCCCCACCCAGGCCCCGCACCATTCGGTATCGGCAAAAATCCTCTTTCGGCTTTATGCCGAAAGGGCCATTTTCGGCCGATATGTTTCGGCGGCCGAAATTTCGGTGCATCCCTAATAAAAACCTTCAATTGCATCATAACAAGGCGGCTTCTTTTTTTTTTTTTAATCCAAAAGCAGGTTAATCCAGGGATTCTATACTGCATAATATTTATATTTTTAAATGCAGGCAGTATTAGTATGAATAACTGAATTTTACCTGGTAGCAGCCACTTGCAACCTATAGTACAGCAGATCTCAGTCTGGGTGAGCGAGAAGCAGCACAATGAGTCAGTGAGTTGAGCTGCGTGCTCTTGTGTTAACAAGGAGCAAACTGATAGGAGTAAGTTGAGTGACAGGTGAGCTCATTAGTCTACTGCTTCTCCTTTCACTCTACATTTAGAATGTGTGATATGATTAGTGAAAAAGAAAACCTATGCATGGGCTGAAACATAAGGCAAATTGTAAAAAGATTCATCATGCATGTTGTTCATGGTATGGAGGATTCTTGTAATGTTACTTTTCAAGCAATAATGAGCATAATCAACCCATTACTTGGATATTAACACCCACACAGTTTGAGTACCGCAAGCACACACTTCCCTATTATATGACTGACTTACGTACAACTATACAACCTGTATAGGTAGAATAGATAAAGTTGATTTTTCAGCTTAGTTTCAATGAAAAATAGGATTTTTTAAAACAGCTTACCTGTAAAATCCTTTTCTTTCGAAGGACATCACGGGACACAGAGCCACAGTAATTACTGATGGGTTATATAGGTATCACTGGTGATTGGACACTGGCACACCCTATCAGGAAGTTCAACCCCCTATATAATCCCTCCCCCTTGCAGGGATACCTCAGTTTTGTAGCCAAGCAATATAGTGTATTAGAAGAGGGGCGGGACCTCTGTGTCCCGTGATGTCCTTCGAAAGAAAAGGATTTTACAGGTAAGCTGTTTTAAAAAATCCTATTTTCTTTCTCGAACATCACGGGACACAGAGCCACAGTAATTACTGATGGGATGTCCCAGAGCAATGCTACCTGAGGGGGGGGAACCACGACCAATTAGGGTGCAATCAGACCTGAGGACCCTGTACCGCTGCCTGCAGCACACTACGCCCAAAGGCGATATCCTCATGCCTTCTCACATCCACCTGATAGAATCTGGTGAATGTATATACTGAAGACCAGGTTGCGGCCTTGCAGATTTGAGCCATAGAGGCCCGGTGATGCACTGCCCAAGAAGCACCAATAGCCCTTGTGGAATGTGCCCTGATCTGAAACGGAGGAATCTTCTGTTTCAGACCGTAAGCTTGAATGATCAACTGTCGAATCCATTTAGAAATGGTAGCTTTTGACGCTGCCTGTCCTCTATTGGGGCCCTCTGGCAGCACAAACAAAACATCCGTCTTGCGGATCTGAGTAGTTGCCCCTAGATAGGCCTTAACTGCTCTTACTACATCCAACGAATGTAGAGATCTCTCTTCCGGAGAACAGGGATCTGGAAAAAAGGAAGGTAGAACAATGTCTTGGTTTAAATGAAAATCAGAAACCACCTTCGGTAAAAAACTAGGATGAGGGCGTAGTACCACTCTATCCTTGTGTATAATCAAATAAGGCTCCTTACAGGAAAGAGCTGCTAATTCTGATACTCTTCTAGCAGAAGAGATGGCCACCAGAAAAATTAATTTCCTTGTCAACAAGACCAAAGGAATCTGACTTATTGTTCAAAAGGCTGTTTCTGTAACACAGCCAGGACCAAATTCAAGTCCCAGGGGTTTAGGGGCGCTTTAACCGGAGGATTAAGACGCATCACCCCCTGCATAAAGTTTCGGACCAAAGAATGCGAAGCAAGTGGCCGCTGAAATAATACTGATAAAGCAGAGACCTGGCCCTTGATGGTACTCAAGGCCAGCTTCATCTCTAATCCCATCTGTAGAAAATCAAGGATTCTACCTATGACATATTTCCTGAGATGCCAACCTCTGGATTCACACCAGGTTATATAAGCCTTCCAGACTCTATGATAAATCATCCTGGAAGCTGGCTTCCTTGCATTAATCAAGGTAGATATGACAGGACCTGAGAGCCCACGACTCTTCAGAACGTGGGTCTCAATAGCCAAACCGTCAAATTTAGCGTTTGTAAGGCAGGATGGAACACTGGACCCTGAGATAACAGGTCTGGGCGTACCGGTAGGGTCCACGGGGAACCCACCGTCATCCTTACTATTTCTGCATACCAAGTCCTTCTGGGCCAAGCGGGGGCCACCAGAAGTACCGACTTCCTTTCCTGCCTGATCCTGCGAAGGAGTCGTGGTAGTAGCAGAATAGGCGGGAATGCGTAAATCAGTGAGAACCGATGCCACGGAATCACCAACGCATCCGTCCCGCATGCAAGAGGATCTTTTGTCCTTGCCACAAATCTGTCTATCTTTTTGTTGAATCGGGATGCAAAGAGATCTACATCTGGAACCCCCCATCTTTGGCATATGGCCCAAAAGACGTCGGGATGCAGAGACCATTCCCCTGGAAGTAACTGCTGGCGACTTAGATAGTCCGCCTGCCAATTCTCTATTCCCGGGATGAAAACTGCCGATATGCATGGCACATGCATCTCTGCCCAGACTAAGATCTGGTTCACCTCTTTTTGAGCAGCTCGGCTCCGGGTGCCTCCCTGATGATTGACATAAGCCACTGCTGTGGCATTGTCGGACTGGATCCTGACCGGACAACCCTGTAGCCTGATAGTCCAGGCTTTTAGAGCTAGATGTATCGCCCGGATCTCCAGAATGTTGATGGGTAAGGTCCTCTCTGTCTTGGACCATACCCCTTGGACCGCAGCCTGTTCCAGAACTGCTCCCCAACCTGACAGACTGGCATCTGTTGTTACCACCGTCCAGGTAACCGGTAGAAAGGATTTCCCCTTCTGCAGGTTTTCGGGTATGAGCCACCAATTGGGGCTCTGACGCACCGCATGCGACAGGTGCATCGGAAAGTCTAATGCCTGAACCTTCTTGTTCCAGGTCGACAGAATACTGTGTTGCAGCATTCTTGAGTGAAACTGAGCATAGGGAACTGCTTCGAATGAAGACACCATCTTCCCTAGTAGCCTCATACAAAGGCGGACTGAGGGACCCTTCTTGGTCCTTACTGTCAGAATCAGCTCTCTCAAAGCAGTGATCTTTGCCTGGGGTAGAAATATTTTCTCCTGGCTTGTATCTATAATCAGACCTAAATACTCCAGTCTTCTTACTGGTTTTAGGAAAGACTTTTCTAAGTTGAGGATCCAACCCAGGTGTTCTAGATACCTGACCGTGGTCCTCAAGTTTCCATTCAAAGAGGCTACCGACCGGTCTATCAAGAGCAGGTCGTCTAGGTATGCTATGACAGCTATACCCTGAGCCCTTAATCTGGCCAGAGGAGGAGCCAAGATCTTTGTGAACACTCGAGGTGCAGTGGCTATCCCAAAAGGCAGAGCCACAAACTGGAAATGGTGCCCTCCTACCTTGAAGCGCAGAAACTTCTGATGAGCAGGAAAAATGGGCACATGCAGATATGCATCTCTGATGTCTATTGATGCCAGAAATTCTCCTCCCTGCAGGGTGGGAACTACTGTTCGAATTGATTCCATGCGGAAGGATTGAATCCTTAGGAATCGGTTCAGATCCCTTAAGTCCAAAATGGGCCTGACATCCCCATTTGGCTTTTGGACCGTAAAAAGGTTGGAATAGAAGCCCAATCCCTGGTCCTTTGCGGGAACTATCATAATGACCTCCTGCGACAAAAGTCGCTCTAACGCTAGAAGGAGCGACTGCTTCTTCTCTGGGTCTCTGGGAACATTTGATCTGAGGAACCGAGGAGAAGGGAATTCCTGAAACTCCAGCTTGTACCCTAAGGTTACCGTGGAGACTACCCATCTGTCCTGGAAGTCCTCGTGCCAGAGCTCTGAGAACTGTCGCAATCTTCCCCCCACTCGAGTGAGCAGGGGCGCCCCCCTCATGCAGAGGTCTTAGTGTTTTGCCTAGTAGGCTTCTTTCCCCAGGACTTCTTTTGTCCCTGGGGTTGACTCTTGTCTCTGGACCCCGATGGAGGCGGCCGTCGAGACTGCCTGGAGGCTGAAGCCCCCGGCGCTGGGGAAAGAGTCCGTTTGAAAGAGGGACGCTTACTCTTCTTCTTGACAGGTAAGAGAGTGCTTTTCCCACAAGAGATTCTCTTGATATAGTTATCCAAGTCCTCTCCAAACAACCTTGCACCACGAAATGGAAACCCAGCCAGTAGCTTCTTACATGGTGCTTCGGCTGACCAATTTTTCAACCATAGGATTCTACGTATATGCACCAACCCCAGTGAAAGACGGGAGGTTTGCACGATAGAATCTCTAATGGCGTCAACCACAAAGCATAAGGCCGCTGGAAGGTTAGCAAACCCCTGGGCCTGCTGTTCAGGTAATACTTTGATGACCTGCTTAACATGGTCTCTTAAGTATTGACAGACTCCAATCGCTGCTACTGCAGGTTGGGCCACTGATCCTGCTAAGGAGAAAACATCCTTCAATAGGGATTCCATCCTTTTATCTACAGGATCCCTGAGCATCTGAGCATTGTCTACAGGACAAGTCAGGCTATTATTTACGGAGGAAATGGCGGCATCAATAGCCGGTATTCCCCACATTTTAATAAACTTTTCTTCCATCGGATAAAGTGTTGAAAACTTTCTCGGCGGAAAAAAACGTTTGTCTGGGTGATCCCACTCAGAATAAATAAGCTTTTCAAGTAAAGTATGAACAGGAAAAGCATGTGCTGCTTGGAAAGGTTTCAGTGACCCCAAAGCAGAAGAGGATTCTTTAGCAGTTTCAGGTATGGGCAACTTAAATGTGGAGCGGACCAATCCAGTGAGGATCTGCACTAAGACTTTCTCCTCTTGGGAAGTCGCAGAGGGTCCCTCTCCACCTGAATCCTCCGAAGAGGAATCATCCATCCCATCCCGATCCTCTGAAAGGGATTCATCTCCTTTATCCCAGAGCTCCTCTGTCTGAGGGTCTTGGGGAACAGAGGAAAGCCTAGTGCGTTTTCTTCCACTGAGTGAAGACGTAATCACGGCCATTAATCTTTCCTCTAGACCATTAATGGTTGAGGAAAAAACCTCTTGTGTAATATATACAGGGGCTGAAGTGCCAGAAGCAGGTGTAGCCCCTGACCCCGATGGCTCTCCCTGGCTAGCCGTCCCTGGCCCATCTTTAGGGGGGGAGGATGCTGCCGACAGGGGGCCCTCAGAACCTGAACGAGATCCCCTAGTGTCTCTGGTTCCTGGGGTGCTTGAACCTCTTCTACCCATAGTGCAAAGCAACAAGGTGTGAGGTATACAAATGAACACTGCCTGCTGAGCGATGTAGTCTGGCTAAAAGCCTTGCTACCCAATGCTCAGTCTGGTGTTACTTCAGTAAATGCTGCCTAGGAGAATGCCTGTGTCCCACCTTACATGCGACCGTCAGCTCTGTGTCTCTCAGAAGGCTGAGTGCACCTGTACAGAGTGCCTTTAATAGCCTGCAGCTGGCCTGAGTGGGAGTCTAAACACTCTGTGCTGACATCCCGCCCCCTCCTCTACCCCCCCCCCCTCGAGTTTTGAAAAAAACGAGCGCTTCCCGCACTGCCGACTCTCCTGTCATGCTTCTGGAGAAAAGGCTGGGGATGGGGGGGGGGGGAGGAGGGAGACTGGTAACAAGATCTGCCTGAACGGCTATCTTCAGAGATGGTGGCCATTAGGCCGCAGAGCCTGGGTGGTATAACCACTTTCTAGACCCCTGTGGCCCCTCTCTAGCCTGGGGGGAACATTCAAACATGAGAAATCCCCCTTTCCACCTTACCTGCTTGCAGCCTGCTTTGAGATGCTGGGACATAATCAGCTCTGAACACATGAGACAGTCAGTCAGCATGTGTAGGTTTGTGCTCTTGGCAGCCCCCGGTGGTCACAATAGGCATAGCATGCATTTACCTTAAAGGAGAAAAGCCACTAGAACTCAAAAATTCTGTGGAATCTCCTCTTACCTTATCCAGCCGCAGGGTGCTGTTTACACAGACCCAATCTTCACCTCTTACGGTGGGCTCCGTTTGAAAAAACCGTCAGAGACTGGGGCCCCCATCAGTAGGGGGATCCAACAGTTCTGGGACCGTAAAGCACCTCGCCAGAAATTAGGAAGTTTAAAGCCATTTTCTGATCTGCGGGGTCCAGCTCTCTAAAAAGAGAAGCATTACGGGTAAAACCTCGTTTCTTCGGACACGAGGCCCGGGTACCATTCAATTCGGCCATGAAAAGACACTTTGAATGGATCCGGTTCGCCTGGCTTGCCCCAGTATAGGATCTTAGGATATTCCCCTTGGAGCTCAGCACAGGACATCTTTACACGTCCATCACCTAAGACACTGGCGTAAAAACTGAGGTATCCCTGCAAGGGGGAGGGATTATATAGGGGGTTGAACTTCCTGATAGGGTGTGCCAGTGTCCAATCACCAGTGATACCTATATAACCCATCAGTAATTACTGTGGCTCTGTGTCCCGTGATGTTTGAGAAAGAAAAGAGAATAATGAGACCAAAAATCTGGAAAAAGAAAAAAGGTCATCTAGAAAAATGTTCTATGAGCCTAAAATGGGTTTATATATCTGGGATAAGTTTACTTAAGGGACACTAATAATTCAGAAAAATAACAATGTTTTTCATAACGGAAAATAAAAATCACAAAAAAACTAACATTTTTCTACTTAAATGTAGATCTGTAAACCTAAATTTCACTTTTAATGTTCATTGTTTGACAGATTGAACGTCTGGAGGAAGAACGAGTTGAACTAAAGCAGCATGTTCGCAAACTGGCTCAAGAGAAAGGAAAAAGAGCTGCTTCTCTTGGTAAAAAAAAAAAAAAAAAATTCTTATGCTGCTTTTTGTTGTGTTCAAACATTTCTCACTGAAACCGCAAAAAAATCTCCAGATGATATTTTATTTCTCTATTAGCGTGGTGTGGCCACTCCTACTTATATAGAACCTAAAGCTGTATGTTCTATTTGAAAGGGTATTCCACTAACTATACGTTTATTTTTTTAAGCAGACAGCAAATCCAGGCAAATTTAATTGCCCTTATTCTATCATGTTTGAGACTGAGCTAGGAAGTTATTTTTCCAGCAGTTTACAAATGGTAAAAAATGGCTTTAGCAAATAAAAAAATAGTTACACAGAGGGTATTGTACTCCCTACAGGCTCTCTAAGGTTTGTCCTGTTGTCTCAGCAGATTGCTGGCACAATTGTGGTTCAATTGGCCTATTGATCCATATCGTCTGGTATTTCCCCTCTTTCAAGTCATATTGGATTCAAACTTTTAAACTACTCTCTGAACTCACTCAATCACCAATTTCGCCATCTTCAGAACTAGCTCTCCTACATCTCAACATAAATTGCATCCCTAAGCTTTTAGTTTATATTTACTAAAATTATTGCTTTTCCATGTTCTGTGTACTGTGGGAGACCAGATATAGTGAGTGCAGGGTCCTGGGTTTAGTAACACTTTAATATTACACGGAATTGGAAATCCCTAATTGTGTCTAATGTGTCTTGTTATAATTGATTACTTAAGCCGCAACTGTGCGTTTGAACGTCTGTATGCTCTAAAAAAAAAAATGATATTCTTAGTAAATTCATATCATGGAATCCTTGGATATCATTCAAATACCCTATAGGCTGATTCATTTGATTTATCATCCCTCCTCAAAATACTTTATACATTTCCATTGGTTGCTTAAACTATACTACATACTTTAGCAGTCTATAATACTTTATATGCTCCTATATTTAGTGGCATTTCTCTTGTTTAAGCTATTGTTGACATAGTTATGCCCTGTACACACGATCGGACATTCCGACAACAAAATCCATGGATTTTTTCCAACGGATGTTGGCTCAAACTTGTCTTGCATACACACGGTCACACAAAGTTGTCAGAAAATTTGATCGGTCTGAACGCGGTGACGTAAAACACGTACGTCGGGACTATAAACGGGGCAGTAGCCAATAGCTTTCGTCTCTTTATTTATTCTGAGCATGCGTGGCACTTTGTGTGTCAGATATGTGTACACATGATTGGAATTTAACCGATCGGATTTTGTTGTCGGAAAATTTTATAGCCTGCTCTCAAACTTTGTGTGTCAGAAATTCCGGCGGAAAAAGTCCGATGGAGCCCACACACGATCGGAATTTCCGACAACACAATCCGACCACACTTTTTTCCGTCAGAAAATCCGACCGTGTGTACAGGACATTACTCCCTTACCCCTGTAAACTATTTTTCAATAAAAACATCGGGGGAAAAAAAGTAAAATTGGAGAGAGAGATAATGAGATTGCATTTGTTTTCTAATACTGTTAGCCACACAGAAAAACAATAATTAGTGAAAAGGTAGTTAATTAATATATTAATACATTTATTTGTCTGTAATAAGATGGACAGTTATAA
Organism: Aquarana catesbeiana; assembly: GCF_042186555.1. Lineage (NCBI taxonomy): Eukaryota > Metazoa > Chordata > Amphibia > Anura > Ranidae > Aquarana > Aquarana catesbeiana. Next base: position 290,140,765 of record NC_133326.1, read on the forward strand.
GAAAAATCAGTGTTGAATATCTCAAAAGGAATCCCTCATTCCCTTATCTCTTAAGCTACAGCTAGGACCCACACTGTTATGCTTTCCAGCAGCGTGGGTTGTCTAAAAGGTTCTTCCTTCTAGATATTTTGGCACTCTGTGAACTCAATTATAAGAGTCAGGATGGACTTGGTCTGTGTATAGAATGTATCTTTGAGAAGGCCATCACTTTGCTATTACAAGGTGGGCCCTACTGTAGCACCCAAAGTGGTATTCCCTTTTGGTGGGCCACTAGAAGCCAGGCCAGCACAGACAGTATTTAGACAATCCTAGAAAAACAGAAGGCTATGGCGTCCAAGTGGGGGGGGGGGGGGGGTTGGTTTTGCTAGTAGACTACTAGAACTGTCTCTACTTGGAGTAGTCAAATTGTAAAGCAAACTTAAGGGCACATTGCAGGTGATTAGAAAATATTTTCCATACAGTAACACCAATGCAAGTACGCATTTCAAATACTTACTGTTCTTTGCTTTTACATGTAATTGAATACATTGGTAATAGGGTCTCCAGAAATACTGTCACTGATTTGTTTCTTATGTAGCGATTTGCTTTTCTACACTTAGCAGAAAACAAATCACTTCCCACTTATTGTTACTTAAACTCAGGACCCTGCATTTACTTTATCTGGTCTCCCACAGTACACAGAACATGCAATTGTTTTATTAAATATAAACTGCTAAATACCTTTTCTCATCAGCAGTATAAAGCAGTCTTGTGACCTCTATTAGTGTCTGGTTAAAGCTTGCAGGAGGAGTTTTCATTCTACTCTGACTGTCCTATGAGGCTGCAGGACCCCTGACCCACTGTCTTGGCAGTGCTGCTTGTCCCTGTGCTGATCACTTGCATCCTCCCCAAGAAAAAAAAAAAACTTTCTAGCAAAACACACCAAACCGAGCATGTGCAGAGTGCCCCCAAGGCTCTGTACTATCAGCAGATGGCTTGGGGTCAGTAAAAGAAGTGGAGGAACAGAAAAGACAGGATCAAACAGCCTTTTTACACAATGTGGATGATTAACCCCTTAGGTCCCACAACCTTGTAACAAGCATGCTTTACTGCATATACAGACTGATTTTACTGTTGTGGGTTTAGTAACACTTTAACCCACAAATTAGTCTGCCTGTATAGTATGTATGCAAAGATATAGCTGAACCCTGTTGAGAATTCAGGCTTTTTTATTTCCCCTTTTTTCCCTCCTCTTAGATGGTATTTTTTTTTTCTTTACTGTACAGAATGATTTTCTGCTGAGTCTTGATTTCTGTCAGTGATGTATATATGTTTTTACAGGATTATGTGGCTCAGATGAGTCCACTGTTAAAATGTGTGGGATTCAGAAGCATATCAGAGGTTATGTCCCTTTTTATTTGTATTTGAATTGCTTTTAAGACTTATTCGGGTCTGAGATCTCTATCATTTTGAATCAGAAATAAAGGCAGCCATATATTATTAATACCACTATTTCTATTAATGCCATCTGTTGCTCCCAGGTGAGGGTCTGACATTGAAAATAATCAACTCTTAACCATCTTGTCAATCCACAATGATAAGGAGTCTGAATTTGTAAGGTATTTTGACTTTTCTACCATCAGATGGGTGTCCTGGGAAAACTGGTATGTGCAGGACACCTATATATATCCAGCTTCGTTTTGAATTACACTTTCCAAGCGTGTGATGATCTTTATGATCTAGTGAAATGTCTTTTCTGAGACCTAGATGTGCAGAGAAGGAAATTCCTTACAGATTTGTGGAAGACTAAATAGAACAGAGTTATCTTGGTCTGCAAAACATTAGTACAAATGTGAGAGGTAATAGCTACAGAAGTACACCTAAGAGGCCCATAAATAGTATGAGGCCAGTAAATAAACATGTAATCGGATTCATCAGTTGCTAGCAAGTATGAGGCAGTGTCATCACCGATTAGAGACCTTCTAATTTACATGATACTCTGGGAAGACAGAATGTGTTATTTTATGTCCAGGAACTTTGGATTTGTAGTTAGTGTCATAGTCTTCTGGTCTTGTGTCACTTGTTAGGGATTAAAGCCTAACTCCAAGCTCCAAACACCACTACTTTTAACTTTTTTGGAAACTAATTTAATTTCCTTCTTCCTCTTTAAAATATTTCATACCTTTTGTTCCAGTTCACTTTTTCAAATAAAAGCTGCTCTATGGATAAGCTACCATAGTGCTGCATTTATTAATAGTAATGTAACCGCATGGCTGAGTACTTACTGGCTGTACAGGCCAACAAGGGGGCCTTCTGTTGACTGTTCTGCATCGGAATAGTATTTTTTTTTCTTCTCATATAGGGACAGTTGTTACCTGGCTAAAAAATGTGTTTAAATTGCTGCTCTTTAAATTACTTTTCTGCTACAGAGCATCTGTATTTTTTGCCACAAGTGCACAAACAAAAAGAGTGATGTTTCCAATATCCTACTGTCTTCTCTTTTTCTCGTACTAAATAATATTTAAAGTGTTACTAAACCCTGCATTCACTATATCTGGTCTCCCACAGTACACAGAACATGGAAATGCAATTATTTTGGTAAATATAAACTGCTAAATATCTTTTCTCATCAGCTGTATATAGCAATCTTGTGACTTCTATCAGTGTCTGGTTAAAGCTTGTAGGAGGAGTTTTCATTCTACTCTGACTGTCCTATGAGACTGCAGGAATCCTGGACCCTCTGTCTGGACAGTGCTGATTGGTCCTGTGCCGATCATGTGCACTCTCCCAAGAAAAAATAAAAACTCTATACACATCAAACTGAGAATGTGCAGAGTGACTCCAAAAGCTCTGTCTTATCAGGAGATGGTTAGGGGACAGTGGAAGAAGGGGAGGATCAGAGAAGACAGGATCAGGCCTTTTTACCCAATTATTATTATTATTATACAGGATTTATATAGCGCCAACAGTTTGCGCAGCGCTTCTACCCAATGTAGAGGATTCATCTCTTAGGTTTCACAATGAGAATAACAAGCATGCTTTACTTCCTATACAGACTGATTTTACTGTTGTAACAAATTAAAGTAACACTTTAATACTTTTTATATATAAATATGTCACAGAGACAATTGTATTCCCATGCACAACATGTACATAACAGACATCTGTCAGATATCAGTTTTACAGAGTTTGGTCCTTCTCCCTGCTGAATTTAAAAATAAATCAATTTCCCTTGGTTATTTATGACATTTGATATGCAAAGCCAATGTTGTGGCACTAAAATGTTTTGCAACCATTTTGGTTTATTTCCTGGTTTAACCACTTCAATACTGGGCACTTACCCCCCTACCCGCCTAGGACAATTTTCAGCTTTCAGTGCTGTCGCATTTAGAATGACAATTGTGTGGTCATACAACACTTTTCTTCCCACAAATAGAGCTTTCTTTTGGTGGTATTTGATCACCACTGGGGTTTTTATTTTTGCTAAACAAACTAAAAAATAAAATAAAATTTCTTTCTCGTACATCACGGGACACAGAGCCTCAGTAATTACTGATGGGTTATTTTGGTATCACAAGGTGATTGGACACTGGTCACACCCTAGACAGGAAGTTCAACCCCCTATATAACCCCTCCCCTTACTGGGGATACCTCAGTTTTTTCGCCAGTGTCTTAGGTGTTGGTCACGAATAAGATGTAGCTGTGCTGAGCTCCAAAGGATTATCCTACACTGGGGCAAGCCATGCAACCGGATCCATTCAAAGTGCTTTTTCAGGCCAAATTGGATGGTACTCGGGCCTCGTGTCCGAAGAAACGAGGTTTTACCTGTAACGCTTCTCTTTTTAGAGAGCTGGACCCCGGGATCCAGTATTTGTTTTTTTCAGCCATATCCCTGGCGGGATGTTTTACGGGGCCAGAACTGCGGATCCTCCTATTCAAGGGGGCCCCAGTCTCTGAAGGTTTTTTCAAACGGAGCCCACCGTGAGAGGTGAAGGTTGGGTCTGTATAACAGATCCCTGCAGCTGGATAAGGTAAGGGAGACTCCTCAAGAATTATTTAATTCTAGTAGGTTTTCTTTTTTAAAGCGGGGTTCCACCCAAATTTTGAACAATATCTGTATGTATTCTCTAACCTTGCCTAGATGCTGACATGCCGTTTAAAAAAAATTAAATCGCCGTAATTACCTTTTATTTTTCTATTCTTCTTTGCACTTCCTGGTTCTCCTCCCGTGGGAGTAGGCGTGTTTCTAGCCTCTCCCAGACTCCTGGGAGCTAGTCTCAGGCTTCCCAGGATGCCACTGAGCATGTGCGGGAACGAGCAGTGAATGCTGGGAGCACAGCATTCACCACATCCAGGAAATAAATGCTTGTGGGCTTCAAATGCCCACAATGAAGATGGAAACTGCCTGCAGTGAATAATATAAGTTATTCTTTCCGACGAAATCTGACACAGGCGGACATATTACACACAATATGTGAGTATGTAAGGCTGAGAAGAAAAGTTTGTGAATGAACTCAAAAAAAAAAAAAAAAAAACGATAGATAGGTGGACCCCCGCTTTAACCACTTCAGCCCCGGAAGGATTTACCCCCTTCCTGACCAGAGCACTTTTTACAATTCGGCACTGCGTCGCTTTAACTGCTAATTGCGCGGTCATGCAATGCTCTACCCAAACAAAACTTGCGTCCTTTTCTTCCCACAAATAGAGCTTTCTTTTGATGGTATTTGATCACCTCTGCCGTTTTTATTTTTTGCGCTATAAACGGAAAAAGACTGAAAATTTTGAAAAAAAATGATATTTTCTACTTTTTGTTATAAAAAAAATCCAATAAACTAAATTTTAGTCATACATTTAGGCCAAAATGTATTCGGCCACATGTCTTTGGTAAAAAAAATGTCAATAAGCGTATATTTATTGGTTTGCGCAAAAGTTATAGCGTCTACAAACTAGGGTACATTTTCTGGAATTTACACAGCTTTTAGTTTATGACTGCCTATGTCATTTCTTGAGGTGCTAAAATGGCAGGGCAGTACAACCCCCCCCCCAAATGACCCCATTTTGGAAAGTAGACACCCCAAGGAAATTGCTGAGAGGTATGTTGAACCCATTGAATATTTATTTTTTTTGTCCCAAGTGATTGAATAATGACAAAAAAAAAAAAAAAAAAATTTACAAAAAGTTGTCACTAAATGATATATTGCTCACATAGGCCATGGGCATATGTGGAATTGCACCCAAAATACATTCAGCTGCTTCTCCTGAGTACATGTGTGGCACTTTTTGGGAGCCTAGCCGCGTACGGGGCCCCGAAAACCCAGCACCACCTTCAGGATTTCTAAGGGCATACATTTTTGATTTCACTCCTCACTACCTATCACAGTTTTGAAGGCCATAAAATGCCAAGATGGCACAACCCCCCCCCAAATGACCCCATTTTGGAAAGTAGACACCCCAAGCTATTTGCTGAGAGGCATGGTGAGTATTTTGCAGCTCTCATTTGTTTTTGAAAATGAAGAAAGACCAGAAAAAAAAAATTTTTTTTTTCTTTTTTCAATTTTCAAAACCTTGTGACAAAAAGTGAGGTCTGCAAAATACTCACTATACCTCTCAGCAAATAGCTTGGGGTGTCTACTTTCCAAAATTGGGTCATTTGGGGGGGTTTTGTGCCACCTGGGCTTTCCATGGCCTCCGAAACTGTGATAGGCAGTGAAGAGTGAAATCAAAAATTTACGGCCTTAGAAAGCCTGAAGGCGGTTCTTGGTTTTCGGGGTCCCGTACGCGGCTAGGCTCCCAAAAAGTCCCACACATGTGGTATCCCCGTACTCAGGAGAAGCAACAGAATTTATTTTGGGGTGTAATTTCACAAATCCCCATGGCATGTTTGAGCAATATAACATTTAGTGACAACTTTGTGCAAAAAAAAAAAAAAAATTTGTCTCTTTCCCGCAACTTGTGTCACAATATAAAATATTCCATGGACTCGACATGCCTCTCAGCAAATAGCTTGGGGTGTCTACTTTCCAAAATGGGGTCATTTGGGGGGGTTTGAACTGTCCTGGCATTTTATGCACAACATTTAGAAGCTTACGTCACACATCACCCACTCTTCTAACCACTTGAAGACAAAGCCCTTTCTGACACTTTTTGATTACATGAAAAAATTATTTTTTTTTGCAAGAAAATTACTTTGAACCCCCAAACATTATATATTATTTTAAAGCAAATGCCCTACAGATTAAAATGGTGGGTGTTTCATTTTTTTATTTTCACACAGTAATTGCGCAGCGATTTTTCAAACGCATTTTTTGTGGAAAAAACACACTTTTTTAAATTTTAATGCACTAAAACACACTATATTGCCCAAATGTTTGATGAAATAAAAAAGATGATCTTAGGCCGAGTACATGGATACCAAACATGACATGCTTTAAAATTGCGCACAAACGTGCAGTGGCAACAAAATTAATACATTTTTAAAAGCCTTTAAAAGCCTTTACAGGTTACCACTTTAGATTTACAGAGGAGGTCTACTGCTAAAATTACTGCCCTCGATCTGACCTTCGCGGTGATACCTCACATGCATGGTGCAATTGCTGTTTACATTTGACGCCAGACCGACGCTTGCGTTCGCCTTAGCGCGAGAGCAGGGGGGACAGGGGTGCTTTTTTTTTTTTTTTTTCTTTATTATTTTTTTGCTTTTTTATCTTATTTTTAAACTGTTCCTTTCATATTTTTTTTTAAATCATTTTTATTGTTATCTCAGGGAATGTAAATATCCCCTATGATAGCAATAGGTAGTGACAGGTACTCTTTTTTGAAAAAATTGGGGTCTATTAGACCCTAGATTTCTCCTCTGCTCTCAAAGCATCTGACCACACCAAGATCGGTGTGATAAAATGCTTTCCCAATTTCCCAATGGCGCTGTTTACATCCGGCGAAATCTAAGTCATAAAATGCTCGTAGCTTCCGGTTTCTTAGGCCATAGAGATGTTTGGAGCCACTCTGGTCTCTGATCAGCTCTATGGTCAGCTGGCTAAATCACCGGCTGCATTCTCAGGTTCCCTGTTGAGACAGGAGAGCCAGAGAAAAACATGGAAGACGGTGGGGGGGGGGGGCATTCCCTCCCACTGCTTGTAAAAGCAGTCTAGAGGCTAATTAGCCGCTAGGATTGCTTTTACATGAAAGCCGACCGCTGGCTGAAAAGAATGATACCAAGATGATACCTAAACCTGCAGGCATCATTCTGGTATAACCACTCAAGGTCGTGAATGGCGTACCTGAAGACAAAAAAATGGTTAACAATAAAGCACAGTAAACGGTAAAGTATAAAAAATTGCATACCTGATAAAACATAATAACAATAAAACATTGCAGAATAGAATACAGTAAAAAAGAGCAGAACACCAGAGAGAGAATAGAGAGAGAGAGAACAATAAAACGACAACTATTTTTTTATATTTTTGTTTGTGTTTTTTTTTTTTTTTACACTTTTTTTTTGTAACTGTAACTTTTATAACTGTAACCGGTTCCAGGTTCGGGTCTCTCAAAATGCGATGGCATCTTGGGAGACCCTGTGAAAGTGTGCCTAGTCTGTGCAATGCTGTACCCTACGCTAATACTCAACTAGTGAATGGTAGCGTTCAAAACATTCACCAATGCAAAGACCAGGATTATCAGGACAGGAGGGACAATAATAGCGGGTGTCACGTCTATATCCGCGCTTGCTGCAGACACATCTTTTTTGGGGGGGTTCGTTGGGTAGGGGTACTCGGGAGGACATATAAATGCCTCTCATGCAGCCGACTGCATTTGGTTGGGGATGTGAATGGGGGAAATACGGGCGCTGCAGAAGTGGTGGGTTCCCAATTAGGATTGGCGAATGCAGCAGGAAGGGCATTATGGGCACGACGGGCCTGTGTTTGTCTTTTTGGTGGCAGCGGGACACTACTTGTGCTTGCCACCTCACCAGCTTGAACTGCACTTATGGGACTCGCCACGTCACCAAGTGTTACTGCAGTGCTGGTATGACTACGACCGGGGTGTACTAGGCCGCTGGCGCTTGCCAGTTCACCAAAACGCTACAAAAAAAAGTGACAGTGGTCGATCGATACTGCACTTGGGTGGGCTGGGCTGGGCCGGGCGGAGGGGCAAAACGCAGGTGCTAGCAGGTATCTGGGCTGATCCCACTAACACTGCGTTTTTGGGAACCCTAAACTGCTGGGGACGCTAGTATAGATCTGATCGGATCAGATATTGGTCCGATCAGATACTATACCACTAAGGGAGGTGTACGGTGCGTGCGTGGGTGTTAGTGGTACTGGCGCTAATCTGACGCTGCTTGGGGCTGGTGCTTGCCAGTTCACCAAAATGCTACCAAAAAAACTGTTAGCGATCGCAGGGATCAGGCCTGACTCTGCGAACGCTGCAGTTATGCGTTAAGTGTTTTGTAAGTGACAGTGATCGATCGATACTGCACTTGGGTGGGCTGGGCGGAGGGGCAAAACGCAGGTGCTAGCAGGTATCTGGGCTGATCCCGCTAACACTGCGTTTTTGGGAACCCTAAACTGCTGGGGACGTTAGTATAGATCTGATCGGATCAGATATTGATGCGTTCAGATACTATACCACTAAGGGAGGTGTACGGTGCGTGTACGGTGCGTGCGTGGGTGTTCGCGGTACTGGCGCTAATCTGACGCTGCCTGGGGCGACGCATATCACCGCCGGGCGATCCGGGGGCTAAACCTTTATTCGGTAATAAACGGCGGGTGCCCTGACACTAAAAAAAATAAACGAACTAACCAGCGTCACCCGTAACAGTTATACGGTGATCAGTGGTGAAAGGGTTAACTAGGGGGCAATCAAGGGGTTAAAACATTTATTAGATAGTATATGGGGGTCCCTGTCGCTATAAAACGCTGACAGCGAACCTAAATATTTACGTTCCTAACTAGCATCACCAGCGACACTAATACAGCGATCAGAAAAATGATCGCTTAGTGACACTGGTGACAGGGGGTGATCAAGGGGTTAAAACTTTATTAGGGGGGGTTAGGGGGGTACCCTAGACCTACAGGGGGCTAATACTAACTGTCTTACCACTGCTAACTGTCACAAACTGACACTATGCAGTAATCAGGAAAAAAACAAAACAAAACAAAAAAACCTGCTTGGTGTCAGTTTGTGATTGGGGGGGGGTCGGGGGGGGGTCGGGGGGGGATCGGGGGTGTTTAGTGTGCCTGGCATGTTCTACTGTGTTGTGTGTGAGTGTTGGTGCACTTACATGTCTTCTCTCCTCGGTGCTGGAACGGAAACTGGCCAGCCGAGGAGAGATGACATCACATCCTCTGCCTCTGTGTACTATACAGAGGCAGGGGATGTTTCTCATTGGCTGGGAGCGATCGCGAGGGGGGGGGGCACAATCGGATGGCCTCCCCCTCGTCTCTCAACTCTCCCAGCCAAACGCCGACCACCGATGGCACCGGGGGGGGGGTCCGATCGGACCCCCCGCCCGCGGGAAGGCAATCACGTACCAGGTACGTGATTTTGCCTGCCCGTGCCGCTCTGCTCACGTATATATGCGTGAGGCGGTCGGCAAGTGGTTAAGTAAATGTATGCTATGCCTATTGTCACCACCGGGGGCTGCCAAGAGCACATACCTTTTCATGCTTGTTCTATCTGTCTCAGTGTCCACGCTGTACGTTCCTCCAGCCAGGCTCCAGGTAGGATGGGTTGGGGGGGTTCTCTCCTTAAGGATGCTTCCCCCCATGATTTAGGGGGGCCGGGGTGGCCTGTACAAACAGCGGTAGTATACCACACCAGCGCCGCTGCTGCCGCCGCTACCGCGTTTTCGGCAGGTTCCCCATCCACCGGCCCTTCTCTCTCCTCCACCCCAGCCTCCCCTCCATGCTTGTCCCGAGGATCGGAGCTTCTGCTCGCGCGGGAAAGCACACGTTTTTGAAAAAAACGAGGGGGGGGGCAGGAGGGGTGGTCGGAGGAGGGGGGGGCGGAGCATTAACGCGACGTCTGGCGTGATTAGACGCCCACATCGCTGGCTACACAGGCTATAAAGTGCACTCTCTTTCAGATGCACACAGCCTATGGAGGGACACAGAGCTGACGGGCGCATGTGAGGTGGGACACAGGCATTCTCCCAGGCAGCATTTACTTAAAACACCAGACTGGGCATTGGTAGCAGCGGCAGTTGCTGAAATACATCGCTCAGCAGTCCAGTGTTTTTTTGTAGTACCTCCACCTTTTGTTGCTTTGCACTATGGGTAGAAGAGGTACAAATACCCCGAAAACTAGAGGCTCTAGGGGATCTCCCTCAGGCTCTGAGGACCCCCCCTTCTGCAGCACCTTCCCCCCCTGAAGGACCTGGGATGGCTGGCCAGGGTGAGCCGTCGGGGTCAGGGGCTGCATCTGCTTCTGGCACTTCAGCCCCTGTATACATTACGCAGGAGGTTTTTTCCTCAACCATTAATGGATTAGAGGGAAGACTAATGGCATTAATCGCATCTTCACTCAGTGGAAGAAAACGCACTAGGTCTCCCTCTGTTACCTAGGACCCTCAAGCAGAGGAACTCTTTGGAAAAAAGAGAGGAGTCCCTCTCTGAGGATCTGGATGAGACTAATGATTCCTCTTCTGAGGAATCAAGTGGAGAAGGTCCCTCTTCAGCTTCTCAGGATGAGAAGGTGTTAGTGCAAATTCTTGCTGGATTGGGACCGCTCCACATTTAGGTTGCCCGTATCTGAGTCAGTTAAGGAACCCTCCTCTTCTTTGGGTTCACTGAAGCCTCCTCCAACAACACATGCTTTTCCTGTTCATAGTTTACTAGAAAAGCTCATTTATTCTGAGTGGTATCACCCAGATATACATTTTTTTCCGCCTAAAAAGTTTTCAACACTTTATCCTATGGAGGAAAAATTTAGAAAAATGTGGGGTATACTGGCAGTTGACGCTGCCATTTCCTCCGTAAATAAAAGTCTGACTTGTCCTGTCGACAATGCTCAGATGCTTAGGGATCCAATTGATAAAAAAATGGAATTCCTGTTAAAAAATATTTTTTCCTTAGCGGGTTCAGTAGCTCAACCTGCAGTGGCAGCAATTGGAGTCTGTCAATACTTGAGAGACCATGTTAAACAGGTCCTCAAAGTTTTACCTGAACAGCAAGCCCGGGGGTTGGCCAACCTTCCAGCGGCTTTATGTTTTGCTGTTGACGCAATCAGAGATTCTATCATCCAAACCTCTCGCCTTTCGCTTGGGTTGGTGCATATGCGTAGAATCTTATGGTTGAAAAATTGGTCAGCCGAATCACCATGTAAGAAGCTTCTGGCTGGATTTCCATTTTGTGGTGCAAGGCTGTTTGGAGAGGATTTGGACAATTATATCCAAAAGATCTCTAGTGGGAAAAGCACACTTTTACCGGTTAAGAAAAGGAGCAAACGTCCCTCTTTTAAACTCTTGGCTCTTTCCCCAGTGCCAGGAGCATCAGCCCCCAGGCAATCGCGACGGCCTCCTCCGTCAGGCTCAAGAAATAAATTTCAGAGTCGACCCCAGGGATAAAAGAAGTCCTGGGGGAAGAAGCCTACTAGACAAGACCCTAAAGCCTCTTTATGAAGGAGCGCCCCCGCTCGCTCGGGTGGGGGGAAGACTGCTACAGTTCTCAAAGCTCTGGCAGGAAGATTTCCAGGACAGATGGGTAGTCTCCACGGTAACTCTAGGTTACAAACTGGAGTTCCGAGCATTCCCCTCTCCTCGTTTCCTCAGATCAAATGTCCCCAGATATCCAGAGAAAAAGAAGTCTCTCCTTCTAGCGTTAGAGCGACTATTGTCGCAAAAGGTCATCGTGGTGGTTCCCACGGAAGGGGATTGGGGTTTTATTCAAACCTTTTCGCGGTTCAAAAACCAAATGGGGATGTCAGACCCATTCTGGATCTAAAGGATCTAAACCGATTTCTAAAGATTCGATCCTTTCGCATGGAATCAATTTGATCAGTAGTCTCCATCCTACAAGGAGGAGAATTTCTGGCGTTAATAGACATCAAGGATGCGTACCTGCATGTACCCATTTTCCCTGCTCATCAAAAGTACTTGCGTTTCGAAGTAGAAAAACGCCACTTTCAGTTTATAGCCCTGCCTTTCGGGCTAGCCACTGCACCTCGGGTGTTTACAAAGATCTTGGCTCCTCCTCTGGCCAGATTAAGGGCCCAAAGTATAACTGTCATAGCATACCTAGACGACCTGCTCTTGATAGACCGGTCGGTAGCCTGCCTGGACCAGAACTTGGTCACCACAGTCAGCTACTTGGAATACCTAGGTTGGATTCTCAACTTAGTAAAGTCTTTCTTAAAACCAGTAAGAAGACTAGAGTATTTGGGCCTGGTCATAGATACAAGCCAAGAGAAGGTATTTTTACCTCAGGCAAAGATCAGTGCCTTAAAAGAACTGATTCAGGTAGTCAGAACAAAAAAGGGTCCTTCTGTTCGCCTTTGTATGAGGCTGCTGGGAAAGATGGTGGCTTTATTCGAAGCAGTTCCCTATGTTCAGTTTCATTCGAGACTGCTGCAACACAGTATCCTGTCTGCCTGGAACAAGAAAGTGCAGGCATTAGATTTTCCGATGCGTCTGTCTCCTCCAGTGCGTCAGAGCCTCAGTTGGTGGTTAATACCCGAAAACCTGCAAAAAAGGAAATCTTTTTTACTGGTTACCTGGACAGTGGTAACAACGGATGCCAGTTTTTCAGGTTGGGAAGCAGTTCTGGAACAGTCTGCGGTCCAAGGGGAATGGTCCAAAATCGAAAGGACCTTACCCATCAACATTCTGGAGATCCGTGCGGCATATCTAGCCCTAAAGGCCTGGACTCTCAGGCTACAGGGTTGCCCTGTCAGGATCCAGTCCGACAATGCCACAGCAGTGGCTTATATCAATCATCAAGGAGGCACCAGGAGTTGTGCAGCTCAGGGAGAAGTGAACCAGATTTTAGTTTGGGCAGAAAAGCATGTGCCATGCATATCGGCAATTTTCATTCCGGGGATAGAGAACTGGCAGGCGGACTATTTGAGTCGCCAGCGGTTAGTCCCAGGGGAATGGTTCCTTCACCCCGACGTCTTTTGGGCCATATGCCAAAGATGGGGGGTTCCAGATGTAGATCTCTTTGTATCCAGATTCAACAAAAAGATCGACAAGTTTGTGGCAAGAACAAAGGATCCTCTTGCATGTGGGACGGATGCGTTGGTGATTCCGTGGCATCGGTTCTCACTGATTTATGCATTCCCTCCTATTCTGCTACTGCCACGACTCCTTCGCAGGCTCAGGCAGGAAAAGAAGTCGGTACTTCTGGTGGCCCCAGCTTGGCCCAGGAGAGCTTGGTATGCAGAAATAGTAAGGATGACAGTGGGTTCCCCGTGGACCCTACCGTCACGTCCAGACCTGTTACCTCAAGGTCTAGTGTTCCATCCTGCCTTACAAACGCTGAATTTGACGGTTTGGCTATTGAAACCCATGTTCTGAAGAATCGTGGGCTTTCAGGTCCTGTGATCTCTACCTTGATCAATGCAAGGAAGCCAGCTTCCAGAGTAATTTATCATAGAGTCTGGAAGACTTATGTATCCTGGTGTGAAGCCAGGGGTTGGCATCCCAGAAAATATGTCATAGGTAGAATTCTTGACTTTCTACAAATGGAAGTAGAAATAAAGCTGGCCTTGAGTACCATCAAGGGCCAGGTCTCGGCGTTATCAGTATTATTTCAACGGCCACTTGCTTCACATTCTTTGGTCCGTAACTTTATGCAGGGGGTGATGCATCTTAATCCTCCGGTTAAGGCGCCCCTAAACCCCTGGGACTTGAATTTGGTTCTGTCAGTTTTACAAAAACAGCCTTTTGAACCAATACGTCAAATTCCCTTGGTCTTGTTGATAAGAAAGTTAATTTTTCTGGTAGTCATTTCTTCTGCTAGAAGAGTATCAGAATTAGCAGCTCTTTCCTGTAAAGAGCCTTATTTAATCTTGCATAAGGATATAGTGGTATTGCGCCCTCATCCTAGCTTTCTACCGAAGGTGGTTTCAGATTTCCATCTAAACCAAGATATTGTTCTGCCTTCCTTTTTCCCAGATCCCTGTTCTACGGAAGAAAGGTCACTACATTCTTTGGATGTAGTAAGAGCAGTCAAGGCCTATCTGGAAGCAACTGCTCAAATTCGCAAAACGGATGTTTTGTTCGTACTGCAAGAAGGTCCCAATAGAGGACAGGCAGCGTCAAAGTCTACCATTTCTAAATGGATTAGACAAATGATTATTCAAGCTTACGATTTGAAACAGAAAGTTCCACCTTTTCAAATCAAGGCACACTCCCAAGGGCTATTAGTGCTTCTTGGGCGGTGCATCACCAGGCCTCTATGGCTCAAATCTGCAAGGCCGCAACCTGGTCTTCAGTCCATACATTCACCAGATTTTATCAGGTGGATGTGGGAAGGCATAAGGATATCGCCTTTGGGCGTAGTGTGCTACAGGCAGCGGTATGAGGTCCTCAGGTCTGATTACACCCTACGTTGTGTGGTCCCCTCCCCTCAAATAGCATTGCTCTGGGACATCCCATCAGTAATTACTGAGTCTCTGTGTCCCGTGATGTACGAGAAAGAAAATAGGATTTTTATAACAGCTTACCTGTAAAATCCTTTTCTTTTGAGGTACATCACGGGACACAGAGGTCCCGCCCCTCTTCTAATACACTTATATTGCTTTGCTACAAAACTGAGGTATCCCCAGTAAGGGGAGGGGTTATATAGGGGGTTGAACTTCCTGTCTAGGGTGTGACCAGTGTCCAATCACCTTGTGATACCCATATAACCCATCAGTAATTACTGAGGCTCTGTGTCCCGTGATGTACCTCAAAAGAAAAGGATTTTACAGGTAAGCTGTTATAAAAATCTTATTTTTTCTTCACTTCTGTTATAACATTTTGTTTTCTCCTTCACTGATGAGGCTGCACTAATGGGCGCTGATGAGGTGGCACTGATGGGAGCTGATATATAGAATTGATGGGCACTGATAAGCAGCACTGATAGGCGACACTGATGGGCACTGATGGGCACTGGATAGGCAGCACTGATGAGGAGCTACTGACAGGCATTACTGATTGGCATCTGAAGGGCACTGCCAGGCATTACTGATGGGGCACTGATTGGCACAATTATGGGCACTGATTGGCACTTTGGGCACTGACAGGCGTTACTGATGGGCCACAGACTGGCAGCTGATGGGCACCTCTCATGGGGGCTGCCCTGATAATCAATGTGCTGATTATCAGCGCAGACCCCCCCCCTTCCGCCAGGGAGAGCCGCCAATCGGCTCTCCCTGTAAGTGCAAACCGAGGAAAGCCGTTTACCGGCACTTCCTGGTTCACGCTGTGATGAGCTGTGATTGGTCACAGCTGATCACGTGGTAAGGAGCCTCCGTCAGAGATGTGGTGTGTCAGAGTGACACACAGCACCACCGAACACCGCACTGCGTGCCGGCATGTTGTCCTGAAAGACGTCATATGACGTCCAGTCAGGATAACAGAACCACCGCCCGGCTGTCATTCTGATATAGGCCGGGCGTGAATTGGTTAAGTGATAGTAAACTTTTTTTTTTCTTTAAAATAACAAACATGCTATGCTTATCTACTCTGTGCAATGGTTCAATGATCCTCCTCTTTTCGGATCTCCTACTGGCTTTACTGGCTCCCCCATAGCAAGCTTCTTTCTATGGGGACACTCATGTGTGCTCACGCATGAGCCCCACTCTGTTTGTTGTCCATAGGACACAGAGCATGGCTCGGCCCCGTCCCCCGCTCCCTCCTCACTGGCTGATTGACAGCAGCGGGAGCCAATGGCTCCCGCTGCTGTCTCAGCCACTGAGGAGTGAGGGAGCCAAGAGAGCCTCTAATCTTGTGCACATTACTGGATCAGTTCAGTATAAGGTGGAGCGGCATAAAAAAAAAACTTTCTGCCTTGACAACTACTTTATTGCTATGTGTTTTTTTATTTCAGGGTTAACAGCTGATGACTTGTTCTTGAATGGAAGTTCCACTACAGACCCCAGTTCTAGACAGAGAGATTCCAGTTTTGTTGTCCTGGATAAAACAGGCGAAATTAGAGAAAAGGTAAGAATATCCTGTAAATCTTTAAAGATCCTTTATTTTTAACAGCAAATCAGATGTCAATGAAAATATTGCATAACAAAAGGTTATTTACTTGAGAGGTGGGGTTGAAAAGTTGAACTCCAGGCAGATATAAAAACACAGTCATGCAGCTCTGTATTTATTATTACATTATTAAATGTGTTTTAATAAATGTAAGCTAGTGTTAGCCCCTTGAATTTGATCTGATATCGGCTTCTTGAAATCCTCTACAGCAAAGCTCAGACTCTAAGAAGAAAAAAGCAGTACAAGGAAGTAGTTAGTTGAACTGTAATTTTCAAGTGCTAATAAGTAGCATACTGATTGGAGGAGAGAGCAGAAAGAGTGACTTATCAGTGTACTGTTTCCTTGCCCAGTTGTAGACTGGGGGAGGGATAAAACCTGTAATTGTGATTTAACTGAAGCAGAGAAGAATCAGACCATCCCTTCCAGCACATACAAAAATTACCCTGCATTTTCATCAATTGATGAAAACTACAGCAAAAATCAATTCCATTTTTGTCAACAACGAAAACAAAATGAAAATGTGAGGGAGGGACGTTTACCGACGTGAACTACCGGTTTCCTTGCAGCTCTGCCTGTAAAGTCCGTGAGTGCTTCCTCTCCCAGCAAGCAAGGTAGCGAGTAGCAACCATAGCGTGCTTAGCACTGTGCACCCAGCATTACAGGCCTCCTCAGACCACCCAGAGCACTGTAAGTGTGTACATTACAGGCCTCCCCTCAGACCAACATCCAGAGCACTATGAAGAATTACAGGCCTCTTAGACCACTGTCCCAGAGCACTGTGCATTACAGGCTTCCCCTCAGACCACCATCCAGTGCACTGTGCAGCATTACAGACTTCCCCTCAGACCACCATCCAGAGGACTGCGCAGCATTGCAGGCCTCCTCAGACAATTGTCCAGACCACTGTGCAGCATTACAGGCCTCCTCAGACCACTGTGCAGCATTACAGGCCTCCTCACACCACTGTGCAGCATTACATGCCTCCTCAGACCACTGTGCAGCATTACAGGCCTCCTCAGACCACTGTGCAGCATTACAGGCCTCCTCAGACCACTGTGCAGCATTACAGGCCTCCTCAGACCACTGTGCAGCATTACAGGCCTCCTCAGACCACTGTGCAGCATTACAGGCCTCCTCAGACCACTGTGCAGCATTACAGGCCTCCTCAGACCACTGTCCAGACCACTGTTGTCAGGGAAATTCTAAGCTTCTCCCTATAAGCATATAATTTCTTTGCGCTTAAAAGCACAAGAAGCTCTCTTATATAATCCTGGGAAAACGCGCTCATTTATCTCTCAAAGTAACATAAACAGATGCTGGTATCGCCTCGAGCTCAGTATCATCTTGCACAAGGTAGCCAAGCTGCTTTTATTTATACTAAACACATGGATAACAAAAATGGCTGCTGGCTTCAGAATCAGCCACTTGTATTCAATCAAAAGAACCAATGACACATGCATATATACAAATAGAAATGCAGTAGTGACGTGTGCAGATGGTGGTGCGCAAAAACCATGCGGCCAGCACATGGTTCCGAACACAACCGTGTGCACACTCCCACTGCTACCAATTATGCGAGCCATACTACATTATGGCCCAGTGGGCCATAATTTTGTATGGTTATGCTATGGTTCCCATAGACGCAGACCTGCTTACTTAGGAGTTTAAATGCGATCGCTATAGAGTGGCCAGTTCCTTGATGAGGCATAAACAAATATCCTTAAAAGAGCAAACAGATCCGCCGTGTCCACGGGAAGGTTACCGCATCCAGTGGTCTTCCACCAGTGTCTGTATGTGCGAATACCCTCGCATAAGTGTATTTTACAGCAAAACAGACACACTGAGGGGCATCTGACAACATACATTAATGAAAATTTCCACAACTCTGTGCAGCATTACATGCCTCCTCAGACCACTGTGCAGCATTACAGGCCTCCTCAGACCACTGTGCAGCATTACAGGCCTCCTCAGACCACTGTGCAGCATTACAGGCCTCCTCAGACCACTGTGCAGCATTACAGGCCTCCTCAGACCACTGTGCAGCATTACATGTCTCCTCATATATATACATATACATACATATACACACCGTATTTATCGGCGTATAACACGCACAGGCGTATTACACGCACATTCATTTTAAGAGGGAAGTTTCAGAAAAAAAAAAAAAATTTAAATAAGGAACTTTGAAGCAAAACAAGGGTCAGTGCCCATCTGCAGACTCACCATTGCAATCAATGCAGCCTGATCAATGCCCATCTGCAGCTTCACAAGTGCCATCAATGCAGCCTCATCATTTCCATCAATGCAGCAGCCTCATCATTGCCATCAATGCAGCAGCCTCACCATTGCCAACAGTGCAGCCTGATTGATGCCCATCTGCAGCCTAGAGGGGACAGGGAGGGGGGCGGGACGAGCGCCGACAGATTACATACAGTGAGAATCTCCTATGATAGATAGAACAGTGGTCCAATGGTGGCGCAGTGGATGGGACTTCCTATTACCTATTACAGAGTCCGCCAAGTAAACAGGAGAATCTCACTGCATGTAATCTGACGGCGCTCGTCCCACCGCCCTCCCTATCTTCTCTGAGGCAGCCAAAATTGAAGTATTGGCGTATAACACGCACACACTATTTGCACCCGATTTTCAGGCTAAAAAAGTGAGTGTTATACGCCAATAAATACAGTATATATAGTGAGAAAGAGGGGAAAAATGCATGGTGGTGTCGTTTATTATGCATACAAAGGGATGGTTCTGAGTAAAATGCAGTGCATGTTGTTATGTTCATTTGCAGTATTCTATTTAAGTAAAGACTGCATACCTCAAAGTTGGGTTATAATAAAAAAAAAATACGTATAGGTTATTGCTGTGGGCATTTCAAAGGTTTCAAAGTCTTTAATCAACATATTTTTGTAGATACACAAATATCTCAGGGAAGGTCCTCCTAATGGAGGCAGCTACTCCATTCCTGGCTAGATACTACCAACAGACATTGAATCTGTTTAAGTTCGCTGTGAGTGAAGTCGTTCTGAAACTAGTATGGGAACTGACAGCCTCTCTCCATGGCTTCTCAGACAATTTTTTATATATTTTTTTGTAGTTTCTCCTAATTTACATACATAGTATCTGCTTAAAAGCACTGTGAGACACTTGCATGGATCAGTCTGGATCAGTATCCAACAAAAACGGCTACGTAATATTATGATTTGAAAATAATCTATACTGAACGATTATGCAATTATATACAATAGTTCCAGGTTCATAGATTCCCAATAAGAATACTTCCCATTTTTGTTTTGATTTTTTTTTTTTTTTTACTTATGGACTTTATGGATTGATACACATTGTGACTTTTTGTGTCTGATGTTCAGACGGTAGCATGTGCTACTTCCTTTGTCCCTTTTTTCCCTCTCTCTCTTTTTTATATGCTTATACAATATGTCTTTGTTGTTTAATAGCAATAAAAATGAATTATTATTACAATATACATATTATTAAATTACATATAATATACATATTACATCATTTTGAAAGTCTAAAAGTAATTGTACAAAGATTTTACAGTCACATTGTAATGTGCATAGTGGGTTAAAGGCCTTCCAGCTATTGCACCTTACTGAAGGAGCACAGTGCTCATGCAAGGTGTTTTTTTTTTTTTTTTGTTGTTTTTTTCATTATGTATTTTTCTTTTCAGAATGAGCTTTTGTCAAAAGAATTAAATAACAAAGAAAGAGAACTTGAAAGAAGCAAAACTGTTGTTGTTGAATTAAAATCCAAATGTAAGTATGTTTTTTGTTTTTTTTTTCAACTATATGTACTATATGTGGGGATAAATATACACACACTTCTACAAGTTAACCAGCCATTCTGACATATGATTGAGTTTTAACTGTGGGTGTGGAGTGACAAACATATTCATTTATATTTTTGTTACTGCCTCTAAGGGCAATTCACATTTTGCACTAAGCTCATCCGGCTACTAGCTCATTATAGGCACTTTTCATGTAAACCAGTGTCAAAAGAACAAATGGCAAATTCCATTTAAAGTAAATGTAAATCCTTCCACGGGGCTACCCTGTGTTGCTTCCCTGCACCAGACTTTTTTGTTCCCTACCACATGTACCCACCCTACACATGCAGAATAAAATATGGACCCTGGTGAAACTGATCATGCACTTGAATGTTTTACCTCATACTCAACATTGTGGAACAGCCACAGTTATTCAGAATTACAGAAAAGACAAGGATTTGAGCCGTAACCTTAGTATGATCACAGGTTGATATATGTACACCAAATTTATCAAGATCTGGTTCTTAAAGCATTAAAATTCTGCAAAAGGAATACACGATGAATATGAGATACTAAAGCAAAGGTTTTTCCAGTATTTACAAGTGCATCATGCTTTGTTGGCGCAGTCAGCTATGTATATAGACCTATACTGACACCCTGCTATTTAGACACATAGCTACTGTAAAGGCAAAAAAAGTTTTACTTTCACAGTTTCCAACACACTAGTGCTACAAAATGCGCAGAGTCTCTCATCTTGCACGAAGGGCTTAGAAACTGACATGGGCTGAATGTTGGATGAAGAATGGTCTGATATTTTGTCTGTTGTGTTGTCTATTCCCCACTTAACATCCGAATCAGCTTTTCATACTGCACATGACCTATCGATCTCCACAAAAATGACACATTGGGGATGCAGAGGCACCCCAATATGGTTCAAAAGTGATTTAGAACTGGCCACACTGTTTCACATGCTCCAGAGGTGTAGCTTGAAGCTTGCAAGAGTTGATCTGCCCCCCCCCCCACTACCACCCACCACTTACACTACACACCAAGATACTCCCGCCATGCGCCACAAAACTCCAGGTGGCTAAAGAGTTATTTCAGATCTTTATTTACATATTGAGAGGGTAAGTCAAAAGATTTTGGAGAAACTGTCCACATTTTGACATACCTCTCTAATTCTTTTTAATACCCTGGAGGAGGGGTAAGTAACCTTTTGAGAGGTGGAGATCTGCCTGAACAAAATGAAAGTTTAAAGAACACTAGGGTTTGGCGTCCTTTCCTCTTTTTTTAACAAGGCCTAACTAAATAGTAAGGAAAACATAGACAAATATCATAAAACAAAGGTCACTATAAAAAATATAAACTTAGCCTATCAGTGTCAGTCAGTAGAGCAGTGAACAGTGTCAGTAGGGCAGAGGACGAGATTTCATTATTTATTACCATTTTTTTTTTTTTTTTTACAATTTTATTTTTTATTTTTAGCAGCCCTGTTGTGTTTTTTTTTTTTTTTTTTTTCTGTTACCCCCTGATGTCTCACTTTTGAGACAGAGAAAAGGGATTGAGGACACAGCTCTCAATCTCCATCTCTGCACCCTCAGCAGCACAGAGTGAATGAACAGGAATAGCTCTGTATAGAACTTTTCGTTCATTCACAAAACAAATCATAGTAAACAGTTTACTACGATTCAGTTTTGAACTGTGTACTACGACACAGTGAGTGATCGGTACCAATCTCTCACTGTGTTCTTTCATAAAAGGAAGGAGCCAGTAAAAGACATACTTCCCAGCTCTCCATCCTCAGCAGCAGCAAACCCGAGGGAGAGGAGAGGGAGGAAACCAGCAGGGCTGCTGGGGGGACTAGGGGAGCGCACGGGGGGGCCGTCAGCAGAGATGAGTAACCCGAACAGGGCAGCATATACAGGAAGCGATCTCCTCCGTTTTACTCCTGCAGACGCTGAATGTCTATGGGAGGTAGAGGAGCACAAGCAGTCTGTCAAAGGCTGCAGGAAGATTTGTTTATGTATAGGCCGCCCCTCCTGTCCAGGTGTAAAACAGGGAGATTGCATGGGCCCCCTGGAGCATGGAGATGGGTTGCAATTGCAACCCCTGACGCTACGCCAGTGACATGCTCTGAAGGTGCCCTAAACTGTTTATATATTGGAGAGATATTATTGATACGGTTAACAACATGTTTCAAACAAACTTGTGCAATTATCCCAAAATCTGCATTTTAGAATTAGGCTGGCCATACATAGTCGAATATCGAAAGAATTTTCTTTTTAAAATCAGCAATTTCGTGCGTTTTGTGATCCAATGATGCCACCATTGATTTAGAAATTTCACCAACCAAGCCTTCAATTTCACCTCGTGAAAATAATTTTCGTGGCTGGGAATCTTCATTTCTTTCCGGGAATTTTCTTTTTTTTGCACATGCGCATTATTTTTTCTTTTACATTTCTTGCACAATTCTGCCATCATTGATTAGAAATTCGTTTTTGAAAAAATTTCCAGCATGCCCGATTACTCAAATTCGATTGCTGCACCTCACTAATGGTGCGAAATTCGAGCGAAAATTCTTAGATAATATTTTCGAAATAAAATTCTTTCGAAATTCGACCCATGTATGGCCAGCCATAGTTAAGGAAGGAAACTATACTGAAAAACACATACTACCATTACTGAAGTGTTATGTATTGCACAAAAACTTATAGCCCCAAAATGGATATTTTCTTCTCCCACTTTTAATATATGGAAACAGTCTGTTAAAGCTGAATTCCAAGAATCCAGCTGCTTTGTAAAAAGTGAAGGCACGCTATGAGTTAAGTCTAAGGAACTTCATGACGTCTCCTGGGCTTATCTCTATTATTTATATCTGACAGTTTTATTGTGCTTTCGGAAAACGTCTATCGCTGTATTTCAGGGAGCCCGACACTGATGCTTTAGATATAAGCATCTTCAACATTAGAGTCGGTGCAGCTGCTATGCCTGCCCCTTCTCCTGCCCAATCGCTGAAGCCTTTGTATTATGGGAACTCAATCACAAAATACAAAGGCTTCTCTGAATGGGTAGCACAGGGGAGGGGTTGGCATAGATGCTGTGTGCCTCTCTCTCTGCTCCCACAGTCCCGAGTGTCAGTGCATGCTTCTGCAAAGCTATAAACCTATCAGATATAAATAATAGAGATAGATACAAAGGTGGCATGTGCCTCCTTGGACTTACAGTGCCTTGAAAAAGTATTCATACGCTAACTTTTCCACATGTTGTCATGTTACAACCAAGCACGTAAATTTATTTTATTGGGATTTTATGTGATAGACCAACACAAAGTGGCACATAATTGTGAAGTGGAAGGAAAATTCTAAATGTTTTTTCAACATTTTTTACAAATAAATATGTGAAAAGTATGGCGTGCATTTGTATTCAGCCCCGCTGAGTCAATACTTTGAAGAACTACCTTTCGCAGCAATTACAGCTAAAGTCTTTTTGGGTATGTATCTACTAGCTTTGCACATCTAGAGTGACATTTTTGCCCATTCTTTTTTGTAAAATAGATTCTCAATTGGATTTAGGTCTGGACTTTGACTGGGCCATTCTAACACATAAATATGCTTTGATCTAGACCACTTCATTGTAGCTCTGGCTGTATGTTTAGGGTCGTTGTCCTGCTGGAAGGTGAACCTCCTCCCCAGTCTCAAGTCTTTTGCAGACTCTAACAGGTTTTCTTCTAAGATTGCCCTATATTTGACTCCATCCATCTTTCCATCAACTCTGACCAGCTTTTCTGTCCCTGCTAAGGAAAAGCATCCCCACAACATCATGTGGCCACCACCATGTTTCACATTGCGAATGATGTGTTCACAGTGAAGTGGACTGTTAGTTTTTACATATAGCGTTTTGCTTTTAGGCCAAAAAGTTCAATTTTGGTCTTATCTGACCAGAGCACCTTCTTCCTCGTGTTTTCTGTGTCCCCCACATGGCTTCTCGCAAACTGCAAACAGGACTTCCTTTTGGCTTTCTTTCAACAATGGCTTTCTTCTTGCCACTCTTCCATAAAAGGCAGATTTGTGGACCGAACGACTAATAGTTGTCCTGTGGACAGATTCTCCCACCTGAGCTGTGGATGCCTGCAGCTCCTTCAGAGTTACCATGGGCCTATTGGCTACTTCTCTGAATAATGCTCTCCTTGCCCGGCCTGTCAGTTTAGGTGGACAGCCATGTCTTGGTAGGTTTGCAGTTGTGGCATACTCTTTCCATTTTCGGATGATGGATTGAACAGTGCTCCATGAGATGTTCAAAGCTTGGTATATTTTTTTATAACCTAACCCTGCTTTAAACTTCTCCACAACTTTATCCCTGACCTGTCTGGTGTGTTCCTTGTCCTTCATGATGCTGATTGTTCAGTATGGTTCTCTAACAAACCTCTAAGTGTTTCACACAACAGCTGTATCTATACTGAGATAAAATTACACACAGGTGGACTCTGAAGGCAATGGGTTCCACTAGATTTTAGTTGGGGGTATCAGAATAAAGGGGGCTGAATACAAATGCACGCCACACTTTTCAGATATTTATTTATCATCAATTCTGAAAACCATTTATCATTTTCCTTCCACTTCACAATTATGTGCCACTTTGTGTTGGTCTATCACATAAAATCCCAATAAAATACATTTATGTTTTTAGTTGTAACATGATAACTTGCATATCAACAAGGGGGTTGAGCAAACACCTTTATGAAACACTGAGCGATGTCTAGAAACACCAGGTCTTACATCTCCACAGCTAATCCTCCATAGGCTTTTATGTTAAATGCTGCTGATTAACACCTCAGTTAGTTACTTGACGTGATAGTGGTCAATGATAGATAAACTACACAACTTGACACAAGAGTCTTAAAGCTAGCCATAGATGGAACTTTGGCTGGTTGAGCAGGGACCAGACGAATTTGTGATCCATGTGTGGCAGTCCCCATTTGACATAAGTCGATCGGAGATGCGGAAAAGCTTTGTTGATCAGTGACTGCAGCTGCTGAATAGCTTATTTTGTCAGCAGAGTCCTGCTGTCAGAATACAATGTCCCAATGGTGGAATATTCCTCCATCCACCTTGTGTGGATAAAAGGGTCTGGCCAGCTTTAGATATTTTATTTCAGAACCTTTTGATGGCATTTTATGTACCTCCCCCATTTAGTTCTGCTATAGTTACAGAGGGCTTGCTGTATATGACTCGTCATCCTTCGATTCAGGCAGTGTGGCTAGGGGATTTTAACGTTACGCTGAACCCAGCATTAAACTGTCACCATTACCTACTACAGCTCCAACCAACGCTAGATTCTCCTGACTTATCACCTCCTTTAATCTCACTGATACCTGGCGCCTTACGTTCCCGCTCGACCGAGCTTACTTCTGTTTCTCAGCCACTCATAACACCATGTCCCTCATAGACTTTATACTTAGCTCCAACACCCTTGCCCCAATGTTATTGAGAGTTGAGTTCTCCCCTAGACTACTTTCAGACCATAGCCCATATTGGATTAGCCTTTCCGTCCCATTAGACAAACCACCCTGTACGTGGCGCCTGAATCCGTTCTGGCTCACCCTGCTATCAGAGGATGACGAGCTTGGTAACAGTTGGAGAGCCTACTATTTAGAGAATAACGGATCTGCATCCCCAGATATAGTATGGGAAACCTTTAAATTACACGCACGCTTGACTCTGACCTCCTGTATCTCAACAGGCTGAAGGCTAATTCAGCAGCCGCACTGGACAGGGCAATGGGGGATCTGTCCTCCACTGAACAGGGCTACATATCAGACCCTTCTCCTGCTGGGGCTGTCCAACTCAGGTTACAAACCAGGGTGGTCAACCAGCTACAGCATGAGGTGGCCAGGAGAAAACTTTTCTTTGCCAGGCAAAAATTGTTTAGATATTTTATTTCACCAATACAGGATCATTATTATTGTCTGTTACAAGGGGTACAGTGTGCTTTTGATAAGCAATGCCACATACAGTACAGTAAGTGCAATATTGATGAATGTATGTAAAGTGTCATTTATCGTGTGTATGTGACAAGGCCGTCATTGTTACAAAATTTAAAAGCATTTTGAACTATATCTGTTCATGTTTTGGTTTGATGTATTGAAAAGGGGAGTTTAGCGAAGGAATGGGATGAATAGGTAAGAGTGGGTTTTGCTTTTATGTACAATGATAAAAATGTAACAACTCAATAAAAATTGTAAACCATAACTGGATGTTTGCTAAATCCCTGTGTATTAGGAAGTACTGCCATGTTTTTGTGTTCCTGTAAGTAATGTGTTTACTTTTTTTCATCCTCTATGCTGCTGATCTCCTCTTGCCTCTTTCAGCTACTACCTTTCTACATGCACTTGTTGCAGTGCCATTGCTCAGAATGAGCTTCCTAGTCTTGGACCATGCCTGCACAGTGTGTGTTGACATGGTTGCTTGTAGACTTTACCAGGGGTGCATGTGACTGGTCAACAACATAAGAGCACAACTGTTTGTGTGGGTATGTGTATGTTTATACACTACACCAGGGGTAGGCAACTTTAACCACTTCAGCCCTGGAAGTTTTTGCCCCCTTCCTGACCAGAGCACTTTTTACAATTTGGCACTGCGTCGATTTAACTGGTAATTGCGTGGTCATGCGATGCTGTATCCAAACAAAATCAACGTCCTTTTTTTCCCACAAATCGAGCTTTCTTTTGGTGCTATTTGATCACCTCTGCAGTTTTTATTTTTTGCGCTGTACACAAAAAAACGTCAATTTTGAAAAAAAACAAAAAACTATTTTTAACTTTTTGCTATAATAAATATCCCCAATTTTTTTTTTTTTTTTTTTAAAATCAAATTTCTTCATCAGTTTAGGCCAATATATATTCTTCTACATATTTTTGGTAAAAAAAAAATCGTAATAAGCTTATATTGATTGGTTTGTGCAAAAGTTATGGCATCTACAAACTATGGGAAAGATTTATGGCATTTTTATGGCATTTTTATTTTATTTTTTTACTAGTAATGGTGGTGATCTGGGATTTTTAGCGGTATTGCAACATTGTGGCGGACAGATCGGACACTTATGACACATTTTTGGGACCATTGACATTTATACAGTGATCAGTGCTATAAAAATGCACGGATTACTGTGTAAATGACATTGGTAGGGAAGGGGTTAACACTACAGGGTGATCCCTGTAGTGTGTGTTCCCTCACTGTGTTCTAACTCTATATAGGGATAGGACTGAGTAGGAGAGGAGACATTTCACTGTTCTTACTTACTAGGACATGTCTCCTCTCCTCTGACAGCACAGTTTACACACACAAATCCTTGTGCTGGCGCTCGTGCACATCATCGCACGTGATCGCTGGCCACGCGCATCAGGTCCCCTGCCGTGCAGCGTGTACTGAAGCCGGTCGGGAACCAGTTAAAGATGCGGAGATCTACCTGAGCAACATGGGAGAAGTCAAAGATCACCGGGCACAGTGTTGCCTCCTCACACCTGATTTAAACCTCTAATTGCCATACTACCGTGTTGCAATTGTATTCATTGCATCAATCATGGGTTTAAATCAGGTGGTGAGGAGGCATATTGCCTCCTTACCACCTGTAAAACACACTTGGATCTCTTTTCAGAGGAGCAACAGTGCCTGCTGCACTTGTGAATGAGCCCTTAGTTGCATTCGGCAGGGCTCGTTCACACACAGATTTGGTAAAACCCTGCGGTTGAGTGGCAGTTTTACTGCCCCCTGTACCTCCCTCCTTTAGCTGCTGAGGCAGCAGCCAAAAGTGTACACATGCCACAGCAGGAATTAAGCCCCCTGTTGCTTTTGGTGGGTGCTACAGCCTGCAAAACGCAACCCATTCAATTAAATGGGGCCACTCCTCAAGCTCCCTGAAACTGCGTGCTTCTGTGGGGTCCAAGGGGTTAAAGCAGGTTGTGAGAAAGCAACACAAGGTTGCAGGGCACTTGCAGAGCGGCCTCATTCACTTAAATGGGTCATGCTTGGCAGATGCTACACCCACCAACCATAACCGGGCATATAACGCCTGTTGTGGCTGCAACATTTACACCCCTAGCCACTGCAGCTAAAGGGGGTGCAGTTGGGGCGGGGGTGATAAAAACATGTCTTAACTATGGGGTTTTGCCACCCCCGAACTGCAAATGTAAATAAACTCTAATTGTTCTGAGCCCCCTATAAGACTGCTTTCACACTGATGTGCTGTGGTTTACCTGCACCTTGGATGTAGCGCAGTGCATCTGCAACTTTCCTGGGTTAGCTGCGCTTTGCCATAGACTATTATTGTATCCTGCAGGTGTAGTATCACTCCGCATAAGACAGAAGCCAGCACTACAGAGGAGGCATTGGCTTATGCGGCTCTTGCTCCTTACTACAGCTCCAACTTTACAAGTAGTCCCTCTGCATTGCACTCTGTTTAACCAGTTCCGAACCACCCACTGCACATTTACTGCGGCAGGGCGGCCCAACTGCTCAAAATAACAAACTTGTACGTTGTGGTTTCTTCCGGGTATGGGGGGCGCGCATGCCGCTGGCACCTCACTTCCGCTGTGATTGGACACAGTGGGAGCCAATCAGCGGTTCCAGCAGACACGATGTCCGCCGGGACCCACCAATCGTTGACAGGTGAGGCAGAACGGCGGTCTGCCTAAGTAAACAAGGCAGACTGCCCTTCTGTCAGAGAGAAAGATGGAGATCGTGTGTTCCTGCTAAGCAGGAACAAAGATCTGTCTCTTCCTCCAGTTAAGCAATCCCCCACACAGTTAGAATGCACTCCCTAGGAGCACACTTAACCCTTTGATCGCCCCTGGTGTTAACCCCTTCTCTGCCAGTGTCATTAGTACCGAGAGAGTGCATTTTTTTAGCACTGATAACTATTCGTGTCACTGGTCCCCAAATAGTGTCACTTATGCCGCGTACACACGACCGGTTTTGCCGTCGGAATAAACTCTGAAGGTTTCTCCGACGGAATTCCGCTCAAGCTGTCTTGCATACACACGGTCACACCAAAGTCCGACCGTCCAGAACGCGGTGATGTACAACACGTACGACGTGGCTAGAAAAAGGAAGTTCAATAGCCAGTAGCCAATAGCTTCCGTCTCGTACTTGCTTCATTGCATGCTTTGTTTTTGGTACGTTGGAACAGCATACAGACGAGCGGCTTTCCCGATAGGAATTGGTTCCGTCAGAAAAATTTAGAACATGTTCTCTTTCTAGGTCCGTCAGAATTTTTGATGTAAAAAGTCCGATTGGGCATACACACGTTCGGAATATACGATGAAAAGATCCCGTCTGACTTTTTCTGTCGGAAATTCCGTTCATATGTACACGGCATTAGTGTCTGATTTCTCCACCGCAATGTCTCAGTCCCACTAAAAATTTCTGATCACCACCATTACTAGTAAAAATAAAAATGCCATAAAAATATCCCATAGATTGGTTTGCGCAAAAGTTATAGCATCTACAATCAATATACGCTTATTGGGATTTTTTTTTTACCAAAACATGTAGCAGAATACATATTGGCTTAAATTTATGAGGAAATGTGATTTTTTTTTTTTTACTTTTTTTTTATTTATAGGATATGTTTTATAGCAGAGTAAAAAATATTTTTTTTTTTTCAAAATTGTCTGTCTTTTTTTTGTTGTTGTCGATTGTCAGTTAATGCGACGCAGTATTGTATCGCAAAAAATGGCCTGGTAATGAAGGGGGTGGAACCTTCAAGGGCTGAAGTGGTTAATGCTCTGGGTTGGCCGTCAGCAAGCCCAGACCACGATCTATAAGTCACCTGGCCGCAATCTACTGGTAGATCGCGATCTAGAGGCTGCTGCCCCCCGCGCTACACTGTTGTCACCCCATTACAGACAGTGCCTGAACAATGACCTTGGGTTTTATTTTAGTGAAAACTGCAGCTTTAAAAGGATTAAAAATGACTTTTGTATTTACAGTAATGTGTTAAAACATATAAGAGACTTTAATGGTTAGGTTCAAATGTACTTTAATTAAGAATTCTGTTTGAAAATTCAGGGGCTTCTTTATCCAACTCAGCACACACACAGCAGGATTTGGCAGATTAGAAATTAATGTTCTTCGTGGTATATAGGAAGCATGGACACTTCAATGAAAGATGCAGAAAAGGGGCCAATTATTTTTAAATCTAATTTTTCTTTTGACATTTCTTCTTTGCTACTGTATATGAAATGACAAATGTATTGAATTACAAGTCCTTATTTTGTTTACTGTTCAGTCAAAGAGCTATCTGAAGAAAACAAGCAACTCCAAAAAGCAATGGGAGAAATCCTACAAGCCATTAAAGACTCTCAGAAAGATCCCAACATAAAAGGAGGTGAAGCAACTCTAATTATTCCCAGTCTAGAACGACTCGTTCATGTGAGTACAACCAGAAATAGCTATACAATTGCTATCGCATATGCTATATTGTGTAGCTTCGCACAAAATATGGCAAGAGATAAAGTCCGTCTGATGTGCACCTTTTTCTTACCCAAGTATCTACTTTGCAGTTTTAGGATCCATGGTGCACATGTATAGACCCCTTCCAAGTTGGTGTATTTTAGATAGGCTTATAAATGTTTTTAAAAGTTTATACATATATACATTTAGACTGGGTTCACATTATTGTGACTTGTGTTCTGCATGTAGGCACCCTATTCATTTCAATGGGCTGCCCTAGCCGACTAAACGGATGGAAAAAAGTCCCTGAAATTTTTATTTTCTTTTTTTTTTAATCGCGCCTCACTGAGCTGTGGCCCCACGTGGTTTGTCGCGCATGAAAACCTACCGTGTTTGCCGATGCTTGGGGTGCCATTAAAAATGAATGGCATCCCCACATGTTTGCTAAAGAGCAGCGCATATGCCTAGGAATGTGCATAATTTTGGATGTGTTCCTGACCCGCTGTAATGTAAATCTAGCCATAAAGGATGGCTGGGGATATAAAAACATGAGTGATGCCCTTCATTTGTTCTAAATAATATTAATTTCTATAATTAAAAAGCATACAGTTTTAATGTTAAAGTGTATATAAAGGCAACGCAGTCCAGTGTTATTGCTATCTCCTCATAGGGGAGATTCATCTCTATTTGTACTGACGACCACTGTCACTGAAACAGAAAGCAATGGGAATTTTAACATTTTAGAGATGTCCCCAGAATGAGAGGTAATGGTAAATCTTCCATTGGGGACACCTGTCCCAAAGGCAACTGTCTAAGAAGAGAATTACCCACACTTAAAGAGAAGCTGCAGTCTGCTCACTTAATTTGTAATAAAAACATCTTTGCCATTCTGAAGCTTCCCTCCAACCACTTTGCATATTATTTTATATATACTGTGATTCTGTACTTGCCAAATATGCTGCAGAAATCTCCCTCCACTGAGTCTGGCTGCAACCATTTTAACTGTGGGCATCTAAAGCTGCTACCTATTCACTTCCTGGATTTGCACAGAGGCACACGTCCAGCCCTGCAGCTCTCATTGGCCCTCTTATGACTCATCACCCTTCCCTTAACCGGCAAACTCTCACTAGAGTGAGAGAGAGAGCTGTGCATGATGTCATAAGCCTAGGCTTTTTACTAGAGAAGA
Organism: Aquarana catesbeiana; assembly: GCF_042186555.1. Lineage (NCBI taxonomy): Eukaryota > Metazoa > Chordata > Amphibia > Anura > Ranidae > Aquarana > Aquarana catesbeiana. Next base: position 290,172,354 of record NC_133326.1, read on the forward strand.
AACAGGAAGTGGGCTGTATAAGGTATTTACTGGCAGAAAAAAAAGTTTTACTATCCAAAGTTAAAACAACAAGGGCAGAAGATTTAGTAGATGGAAAGATGAAAAAATTACTGAAGTTCCACTTTAAGGACATTTTATTTAACTTCCTGTCAGTCTCTGTAGAGATATAGTAGTGGAATGAGGATTATTGCATTTATTGAATCCCAGCACTAAACAAAGTTCACAAGATACTTGCAACAGATGACAAAATCCAACAGAGTAAATATTCCAATGAACAATCGCCTTCAGAGTCCCATTCGTCCTAGCAAGCATAGAGATACTACAATCCAGCATATGTCCAATCCGTAATAATATGCACCTATATAACTTTCATGCATGCAATAATGTGTATTATAATCTAGATCTGTGCTCTCATCTTGATAGAGAAAGAATGTAAGAAAAGAAGGAATCTAAGGCCTCATTCCCACGAGGCGGATCTGCTCAGCTCTGTCCGCCAGCTCAGCAGGAGATCTCTCCGTTGATCTCCGCTGAGCCGGCGGATGACAGGTCTGTCTCTGCTCACTGAGCGGGGAGGGGCCTGTCAGAGCCCCGCCGATTCCTATGGAGGGATCAGACGAAAACAGACAGCATGTCCGTTTTCATCAGATCTCATCTGATCCAATCCGCCAGGACGGATGCGAACGTAGGGCCATAAGTTTTATCAGATCGGATATCAGCGGACATGGTAACCACTGACATCCGTCGCTCCATAGACCTGCATGGAGCGTCCGTTCAGGTCTGCCTAAAAAACTGACAGCCGGACCTGAACGGTCTGTTTGTGTGAAAGGGGCCTAAGAGCTAAAACTTCCCCTGAAATACTAGTCTGACAAATGGGGTTTCTGATTAACATAGCAAAGAGTCATAAGCTCTATGTAAAATAGAGTAGGCTTGGACAAATTCTGGCCTGGTCAATATGCCAGTACTGTATGTGTGTGTATGTGTGTGTTTTTATATATATATATATATATATATATATATATATATATATATATATATATATATATATATATATATATATATATATATATTACATACATTACATATATAAATTTAATTCTTGGGCCCAGGCTGCATAATGGGTCTTGGGCCGGCCCTGATCACAGTAGCTTAATATAATGATTTTATATAGGTCTGTAAAAATCCAGTCAACATGGGCAAATGTTAAACTATGTTCTATTCATGACAGTACTGTAAATGTGCAAAATGTAGACTATATGCAGAATGGTATGTTAAGCTGGCTATGCATAGATTGAAATTTGTCCAGTTCAGCCGCGACTGGTTGAATTTTGATTCATGTGTGGGCACTGTGGTTATACAGAAGTCGATCTACCGATCGAGTTCTGTACAACCAACCTGTTGTTTTTTTGACGCTCAGTCAGCACCGTAGGCTATAGCCGGCAGCACTGATTGTTGTATTCTGACAGCAGGGAAGTCTTACCTCTGTCAGAATACCATAGCTCAGCGGAAGGATTCCTCCATCAACATTGAGTGTGTGGATGGGGGGGATTGAGCCAGGTTTTTTTGTGCAACCCACTGGTTGAACAAAAAAAAAATGACTTGTACGGGCTGCCTTATGGATCTGTATGCTCCATATAACCAGTGATCTGAAGTGCACAGGTTATTATTAATTATATTAAAGCATAGATAAATGTGTATGGACCTTCGGTTTATAGAATAAATTGCATTGGTTGCAAAAGAACAGTATATGAGACAATTACTATGTACATTATAAAAAGTAATTTCCTTTGTAGAATAATGTATTTAAGAGTTTTTATTACAACAATACTAACAAAAAAACATGTCACATTAAGCATTTCCACAAGTGCAAAAATAGAAGATCCAAAGGACATGTATAATATGTGTAAGCGCACAAAGAAGAACAACATAATATTAAAGCACACTCTGTCAAGAGTTAGCAGCAACCTTGAGGGCATATACACAGACCTAAAACATGAAATAAAACTTAACAGGTAGGGTCTAGAGCCAATCCTAGACTGTCAAAGACAGTGCTAGATTGACAACAATGTGGCCCACCTGGCCCAGATGTTGAGGGAGGGGGGCCAAAGTAGCCTCCATCAGAGCTCCCCCAATAGGCCACCACCACAAGGGCCACACACAGGTATATTTAGATGCAGAGAAAGAGGATTAGGATCATCTTCATTAGAGGTGGCCTCGCCTACAGTGGTGAAACATTAGTTCAGTATGTTGTGGTGTTTTTTTTTTGTTTTTTTTTTGATAGAACCAACATGTGGCTAAGTCCTAGTATTGTTTTTTTATGGGATGTTGACATCTGGACACAGGTGCTTTTTATAAAGTTGGCAGTGGATTTTCCTTTCAGGCTTTTGAGATTAAGAATACCAGTGGCATATTTGATGCCAGTGTCCATCTGAAAGCCCAGGTGGATCAACTCACTGGAAGGAATGAGGAGTTAAGACAGGAACTCAAAGGATCCCGAAAGGAGGCTGCAAATGCATCAAACCTGCTGGCAAAAGCTAATGACAAGGTATGCTGTGTTCTGAGGGAGTTATAGTAAGTGCTTATTTAATGCGGATGTTTTACCTTTTTAGATGTCATTTGACTAATCTTCATTTACCAACTAACTTTAAGGCCCTATTCACATTATCACGTTGTGATACTTTTGATGATGTGAGTGCCAATCATTCTGAATGGGACCCCAACGCACCTTGCTGACAGTGGTGTGCTGCCCAGTGCTAAAGTGCGTTGTCAAAAAGGTGCAGGTCCAATTTCTGAACTAGTTGAGTCAACTCATTTTGAATGGGCTGCCTAGTGGAGTGCACATAAAAATGTGAAAAAAACATGTGTAATGAACTGCACCTGAGCAGCTAGGTGTGAACGCAAAGTGTTTGTGAATATTTACTATTATCAGGACTAAAGCCTTATTCCCACTGAAGGTTTTTGTAGCTGCTTATAGGGGTGTCAGGCATTTTTTTTTTTCCTGCCTCTAAACTATCCTGCATGTTAGCCTTGCATGTTAGCTTTTGTGTCCATGCACACATTAACTTTTAGCAGCTTTTAGTGGCAGGGGTTTTTTAAAGGCAGAAGGAAAACCCCACTGCCAGTACATTCAGCAGCAGCAGTGTTTTGGCCGAAAAAAAGGGTCTATAGGCGTGTTAACAGTAGGCGCAGTTAACGCTTGAAAGGTAATTAATTTCAATGGCCAGAACAAATTATTATTCATGCCAATGAAATAATTTAACACCCTTTTCCAAGCGTCGTGCATTTTTTTTTTTTTCTGGCAAAACGCCACTACCAGGAGTAAAGGTTTTTAGGAGAGTTTGCAAAACTTTGGATTTTTAGTCCATTTCTTTGCCTGCAAATATTTCATATGTTACCAGGCAACAGGAGGCACTCTAGGTTACTTTTCACATGTTTACCTGATTAATCTTGGCTGCTTTGATGAAAAACCCTGTTTAAATTTTTAAATGTTAAAATAAAGAAACTAAAGAAAATAAAGAAACAGCTGGCTGGCTGAGACTAAAAAGATAAACCAATTTTTAAGCTTAAAAATAATTACACAGAGCGATCAAAACATTAAAACAGTTTCCTCCAAAGAGTGACCATGATGCAAATCCAACATAATGCTTCTGAGCTAATAAATCATTATAGTTTATGAATAGCAGTTTCTTCTAACAAAAAAAAATCTACTTGGTGTTTTGCATCATTTGCTAGATATTACATCTGGAGAATGAAATTCTACTTCTGCGTCAATCCGAAGGAGCAAACATAGTGTTCAGGGCTATAAACCTTCCAGAAGGAATGTCTCCTTCCAGCACCAACCTCATTAACTCTCAGAATGAGTACCTCTTGCACTTGTTACAGGTATGTTCTTCTGTTTCTATCAGTCTTTAAAGTAAACAAATTTCATGTTGAAGACCTTTTTGTTTTTCACTGAGATCCTGAAGGTGTGACAGGCATCTGTTATCGCATGGATGAATCATTAGATGTACTAATATTTTAAGCACTTGAGTAGCACTTTTACTTGTTGCTTGCAACATTTTTAGTATGCTTTGGTAGCAAGAATAAACACCATATACAGCAAATCCCACTAATTTAAACAAGCCTTGGGTAAATTCATACAGAAGTGAAAATGGCTATGAAGTGCTCCCCATCCACCTATCAAGAGCTCACCATCCACCAGGTAAGGAGTATAATGAGCTGTTCACCTCAAGCTCTACTATTATACTGAATTTAAATGCTTGAGGACTGCCAAGAGTGTTTAATAAGGTAAACAGAACAGAGCCATGTATATAGCAGAAAACTGCATAATGTTGGGGTCCTCTGGACACTGCTTATATATATTTTTTTTAAACAGCCTTTACAGAGTTAATTTAATATTTGTTCTGGTGGTAACTTTTTTTATTATATGGTCATTGAACTGCTGCACTACCCCAAGTTTCCTATTGTTTGGCACATATTGTATTTATTGAAAAAAATATATATACAGTATTGTGTTGCATTTTTAGCTGCTCAAAGTGTTTCTTTCCTTATTTTCATGCTACATTAAAATATTTCAGATGGCTGGGAACAGATTATAATGTTGATTTTACTATTGTGTTCTTTAGGAAATTGAATCCAAAGAACAATCTCTTTTAAAGTTTGAAGAAGCTATAGAGGAATACAAGAGGAAAAATGCTGTGATGAGACATCAACAGGGGCTTATCTATAAGGAGTATCAGAGGTATACATAAAAACATAAGACTTTTTCTTTATCGTACATCACGGGACACAGAGCAGCATAGTAATTACTATGTGGGTTATAGGCCACCTTCAGGTGATTGACACTGGCACACCCAAGACAGGAAATTCACTCCCTATTTAACCCCTCCCATACTGGGAGCACCTCAGTTTTTTTGCCAATGTCTAAGGTGTTGGTCACGATGTGCTCTGAAGAGCTCCGCTGGAGGGATCCTTACTGGATTTAAACAGCCTCTACAGACCGGATCCATCCAAAGTGCCACTTAGGCCAAAGTGGATGGTACCCGGGCCTCGTATTAGAAGAACAAGGTTTTGCCTGTAACGCCTCTCTTTGGAGTGCTGGACCCCGGGACCCAGTGCTTTGGTCATGCTCACATTACCATAAAGTTTTCCTGGTGGGGTGCTATACAGGTCCAAGGGAGTGGAACCCCGATAAAAAGGGACCTGGTCCTTGAAGGTTTACTAAACGCAGTCCGCCATGGTGGGTGAAGGTTGGATCTGTCTGATATCAACAGATCCTGCAGCGGGGATCAGGTAAGTGAAGAAACCTAGGAACTTTTAAGTCCACCTATGGATTTCTTCTGTGAGTAAATGTTATCATGCCTAATATCTAATTTAAAGGTTTCGCACAGAGCAGCCCCCATCCTCCCCTTCATGGGTCCCCCTGCCGGAACTCCTGCTTCCTCCATCCCGCTGAGTGCCCCCATAGAAAGCCATTCTCTATGGGTGCACTCATGTGGCCTCGCTATTGACACAGACAGCAGGGCTCTGCCCCGCCCCCACTCCCTTGTCATAAGATTTGATTTACAGGAGCAGGTGACAATGGTTCCCCCTGCTTTCAGTCTGCCCAGTGAGGAGGGACAGAGCCAGGAGAACCCCTGCTCTCGTGCACATTGCTGGTTCGAGATCTGGCTCAGGTAAGTATAAGTGGGGCTGGGGGGGGAGGGGGGATTCTTTGCATCAGAAGGTTTTTTACCTTAATGCATAGAATGCATTAAGGTAAAAAAAATCTTAAGACTTTAAAACCACTTTAATATTATATTAGTCAGTAGCGTAACTACAGATCATGGAGCCTCATAACAAAATTTTGATGGAGCGTTTTGGTGACCTCCCTTTTTGTCGTGAATCTTAACAGTGCTGTATGTCTATCAGGGAGAGGTAGCAGGAGAGCTTTCGGCATTGACAGTGCATTACTAATGACCAGTGCTGTGAACAGAAGTCAGAAAGTCAGAAAAGAGGGGGCGGCAGAGCAGGGAAATATTGACCTTCATTTTCCAGCTAACTACTCTGTCCTCAGTAGTTCACCAGTCTTTTTCAACATATCAGATATCAGGTTCTAAGTGTTTCTTCCTAGGCCTCTAAGCCCTTCCACTGCCACAACAAGCAAGTGCTGAAAGAGGTGGTGTATTAGTAAGTTTAAAAAAAAAGTAAGGATATTGACCACAGTATTTTATATTATGACATAATTGTTAGCATTCCAGCACACAATTGCGCTATACAAACTTTTTTTTAAACTGTGTTTTTTTTTTGACAGAACTATAAACAGCTTTCAGTCTTTACCTGAGGAGACAATGCAGGGCCGCGGTCTGTGCCCCCCTATGCGGGGCCGCGGTCTGTGCCCCCTGTGCAGGGCCTCAGTCGACATCTCTTATGTGGACCTCGGAGGGGGGGTCCCGGTGGGTGGGACCCCCATATCCCCCCCTGACTTTTTGGTGTAGCTTTTAGGCAGATAGCCTAGTACAGGGCTCTCCTGTCCTCCCCTACCTCCCATGTTGAACAATCCTATCTGTCTCTGCCGCACGGATGTGGTCACGCTCCCTATCCTGTCAGGGAGTGAGGATGACGGCAGAAGGGCTCAAAGGGCCCTGGTTGTCGCATTTGTTACATCTGTGTGGGAACCTTTCAAGATCGGGATGCGGCGGTGGCGGCGGGGGAGGGCCAGTGCCCTCTTGGATAAACCATCTTACGTGGCGAAAGCGTTCCCCTCTCTCTCTCTTATTTTGAAAAATTTGTCCATGCAGACTGGGAATGTCCAAAGTGCCTTTTGCGTTTCCAAAAATGCTGGCTGTCAGGTACCCCTTTTGGGAGTCCCCCCTTCAGATGGGGACTGTTACACCAGTAGTGAACCCCTCTGTCTCTAGGCTGCTAGAGGCAACCATGACTCCGATAGAGGAATCTCTGGCTTCTAGGGGCCCAGCTGGCATACGTGGAGGGGAAGCAGAATTCCCCTGCCTTTGCTGCTTGGGGACCTATTGCGTAGGTGCTGTGGTTTGTCTGCTATGCCTCTTGGCCACAGTTCCCCTGGTTGCTGAGTCTGTTGCCTCAGTGGTGCTTAGACATGTATTTTGGGGGGCTACTCTGAATGACTTCATGTCGCGTCTTGAGTTTGTCCGGTTATAAGATAGTTTTCCGGCTGTGTTCCTCCAAACAGTTTGTTTGTTGCTTCCAATGGTCGTCTGTCGCCAGACTGCTTGCTGTTCTCCGCGGGGGCTGTGCAAGCCCCATTACTGCAGAGTGTGATTGTCCCCATTCCTGTGCTGGGAACAGTGTCAGGGGTTTTATTTGAACCTGTGCACAGCCTAAAAGATGGAGGGCATAGTACATCCAATTCTGGACCTCAAGGCCCTGACCTGCCTTGTGTGGGTACAGGAGTTCAGGATGGAGTCTGTCCACACAGCGGTGGCACTCCATCATGGGGTCTGTCTGACTTCTACGACATCTCGAATGCTTAGGCAGTCTGTTATGTGCCCAACTCCAGCACTTCCTCTGTCTGCTAAGGGTGCAGAGCATTATCGGCGCATGGTGTGGTCCTTTGATCTGGCCGCCACTCCTCGGGTGTTCACCAGGTGTTGTCCCCAGATCTGGCATGGTTACGTCAGTGGGGGTTGACGGTCCTGGGCTGCCTGGGTGATCTTCTGCGCCAAATTCTCGATTACCCCGAGGAGCAACGTAGTTCCTATACAAACTTTCTCTGATTTCAGTTGGTGTCTATACTATCGGAAGTCTGCTTTGGTCTGGCCAGAATGTTTGTTTATCTGAGCCTGTCGGGCTTCAGCTCTGGCCAGTGTGTTTCTTCCCCTGGACAGACTCCTCTGCGGATCTACATGTGGGTGTTGGGTCTGATGGTATCTACCCTTCTTTGAGGCAAATTCATTTGCACAGTTCCATGTAGGCTCCCTTAGGGGAGATCCTGGCATAAGGAGACAAATACCCAAGGTCTCTGAACAATCGGATTCGGCTAAGTCAGCAAACCAGAGGTTCCCTAGTCTGGTGGCTTCGTTCTCCGGTTTTTCAGTGGGGAAGATCCTTTCTCCCCTAGTATTGTATAGGGTGACCACCAATACCGGTCTGTCCGGGTGGGGAGATGTCCTGGGACTGAGCTCGGCTCGGGATCGTTGGACACCAGGGGAATCCGGAGGGCCGGGTAATATCCCAGAATTTCAATTGATCAGACTAAGTCTGGATCACGGACTGCTCGACTTTGGGGACTCCCAGTACGGATCCAGTCGGACAAGGCAACAGCGGTGGCTTATGTCCTTCACCAGGGTGGGCCAAAAAGGCTGTTGGCGACCCTGGCTGTTGCCAGTATCCTCCTACGGTGGGCAGAATGTCTAGTTCCAGCCCTTTCTGACGAACGCATTCCAGGAGTGGAATGCTGTAAGACGGATACCTCAGTTGGGTAGGGTTGGGCCATGGGGTGGGCCTTTCTCTGGGCCGTGTTTCATCAGATTTGTCCTCGTTCCTTTTAGGTGGCTCCATTTCCGACCTCCATTTACGGAGGGATGAGCAGGAATAGGCCTTGAATACCATAGAGGGCCAAGTGTCGGCCTGGGCGGTCTTCTTCAGCATCTCCTGGTCTCGCACTCCCTGGTGCGTGGCTTTTTGTTCAAGGGGTTAGACGTCTGTTTCCACCGGGGTGGTTTCTTCCACCGCTGTGGGATCTGAACGTGGTGTTTTCGGTTCTCTAAAGGCCTCTCTATATTTCTCTCAAAATATTCGGGAGGTTCCACTGCTTACGCTGTCTCAGAAGGTAACCTCTTGGTGGCTATCACCTCTACTCACAGGGTTTCGTGAATGGTGGCGTTATCTTGTCATTCACCTTACCCAGGTTAAGGTGGTGCTATTTTTTTTTTTTTTACATAGTTCCGTCCTTGGATTTCCATTCAAATAAGGACATTGGGTTGGCTTCTTGTGTCCCTGGTCAGCACATCCCAAGGAATTGGCTTTATCTGGCCTGGATGTGTTTTGGGGGATTCGCACGTATTTGCCAGCCACTGAGTCTGTTGGTCTGGATGGATGGGACAGATGATGTCTCTGGGCTATCCTGTCAGGGATCAGTTTCCTCCTTTCCTGTTTATGGCATGTTCTTCTCTGGCACTTAGTGCTTCTTGGGCCTTCTGTCATCAGGCAGCCGTTGCACAAGTTGACAAGGCAGCCACTGGTCGTTGGTGTACATTTTCACAAGTTCTATGAAGTGGATGGTTTGGCATCTGCGGATGCCTCTTTTGGCCACAAGTGTTTTTGCAGGCCGCTGTTTAGAGGGTCTATTCTCTCTTGAAGGGGTATCGTTCAGGTTGGGTTCCAGCTTGTCCTGGGTGAAGTCCGTGTTACCTGGCTGGCTCTTGTATTAGCCTTGGGATTTTTTTTTCCGACCCTTCATGTTGGCACTGCTTTGGGACGTCCCTATTGTTATGAATAAAGAAGGCTGTGTCTGTCAGTGAACGAATGAAAAAACAGGATTTTTTACTTACCGTAAAATCCGATTCTCTGAGTTCATTGACAGACACAGCATCCACCCCTCTATGGAGTTGTTTTTTGATAATTCTATTACTGCTTGCTACTAAACTGAATACCTAGAGCAGGGAGGGGGTTATATACTGACTGAAGACAGCCCATGGGAGTGGCCAAGTGTTTTGTTTTTTGTTCTGCCTAGTCTGCTCCTAAGGAGGTGATATAACTCTATCGTTATGAATAAAGAAGGCTGTGTCTGTCAATGAACTCAAAGAAACGGATTTATGGTAAGTAAAAAATCCTATTTTTTTTTTTTTTTTTTTGACAGAACTATAAACAGCTGTCAGTTTTTACCGGAGGAGACAATGGGATTTTTTGCATCCTGAGGAAAACTGCGTTAGTCATACAGGGCTAATGTCAGTGCTGGCTAGGGTGACCAGGAAGTCTGATGACAATAAATCTAAAGTGCTAGGACAGCTAATCAGATTCTGCTTACTGCACAGGCAGTAAAGAGGCATCTGTGACTAGTGACAATTCTTAAGTCTCCTCCTTTATGTCTGATGTCAGCTCTTCTTGATTGGAATTGTCACAGGGGTAGAGAGTCAATGTCAGCAGCAACCTTTGCAATCCTAAAGCCGGCCATACATGGATCAAATTTTAGCCAGTTTAGCAGGGATCAGTTGAATTTCGATCCATGTATGGGCAGGCTGGATGTACACAAGTCAATCTATTGATCAACTTGTGTACAACACGCCTGTTGGAAAAAAAAATTCTCACTCAGGTCTGCTGGCTATAGTTGGTGGTGCTAATCAGTGTATTCTGACAGTGGGGAAATCTCCCTGCTGTCACATTACAAAGGCTCAGTGGGAGGGATCCACCCATCCACATCAAATGTGAATGGGGGAATAAAGTAATTTTCTTTAGTTCAACCTGCTTGTATTGCCAACCCTAATGATACAGTGCTGGACTAGTGGTATCTTTACAAGCAAACGGATGCTCTATGTTTAATTTGCCTCAAGACCCATCTAATTGGGACACCTTCCATCGCCAGACCCCATAGCTGCCGCAAGGGCTGCTAAAACTATTGTTAAGCCACTGTATATAGTACCAATAAGTGTCCTTCAACATGTTATAAATTAAATCTCCATTATAAACTTTACCTATGATCCTCTTTATGCTGAGTTTGCACATAGTTAGTTATAGGGCTTTTGGGCTATACTTGCTGCCACCCATACATGACTGAGGCCTGAAAAGTTCACAATGCTTTTTGGTGCAAGTCATGTCATGTATATGGAAAATTGGTGTCCACCCGTAGATGCTCAGTGAATTCATTGTCATGAGAAACATTTTTTTGGAACACCTAAAATTGGAGAATGACTTTTATTATGGAATACTGATTCTGTTGTTGCATTTTTTTTTGTTTATGTTGATAAAGCAATTCTTTCTTATTCCATTTGTAGGATCATAGAAAAGGGTCACTTAACTACTAACTTCTCCAGCAGCATATTTCCTTACTCTCTTGCTGCTCAGTTCTGCCTGCAGAGAGTGAAGTGACATATGCAGAGCTTCTGGGTATAGATGAGTATATACTCTGTGCCTCGTGGTTGGCCCAGCATTGCCATATATGTTGGGGGAAGAAGTCTATAGGCCTGTGTGTGTTTCTAGAAGTTGGTTTAGAGCTTATACAGGGGATTTTTTTCACTTGACCTGCTAGCTGAATGAAGCAGCGTAACAGCAAGGAAAAGTGAGTATGTACTGGATTCAAACTATATCAGACAGATAAAAAGCCAGTGTCAAATGGGCAGGTATTCAGATGTATTGCTGTGGAGGGTGAATATAAGCGTTCAAACTGTATTGCTCGTCAGGCTCTTCGTTGAAGGTGTATAGAATAACAAATAAAAACAATGTCTCCAATATCTATTTCTTATTGATGCAGTGAAAAAGAAACATGGCAGCAGGAAATTGAGAGGATTAAAGAAGATAATTTAAAATTGGAAAGTCAGAAAGAACAGGATGCAGTACAAATAAAAGAATATATGGTAAGTACACATTTATTATAAATGTGTAGGTCCACCTTACCTTATGTGGTGGCTTCCTTACAGCAGACACTGGGTGGTGACTGCGGGTAACTACAGATTTATCCAAGAGCATTTAAGGATTCCCAAATATAGGTTGGTCTGATAGTCAAATAGTTACCAGATGTGCCCTCCCTGTTGGTCACTAAATACAATTGATGGCTTCATTTGTGAATAGGAAGTGAATGGGGATTGGAAGAGGTTATGGTATCTGTTAAAATACTCTTGGTTTTCGTTATCCCAGGGTTCCATGAAATGTATCTGAATGCCTGGATAAGACTGATTTAGGGGGAAAGTTCATTATAAGTGGCTTATCCAGCCAGGTTCCCAAGTAAGTTAACGGTCAATGCACACTGGCTTAAAAATCGCTGCTTCTACAGGAGTTTAGTGTTTTGCTTGTAAAAGCACTCAATGTTATCATATGTGTTCATGAACATTGGGACATTAGAGGCATATTTTAAGCTCAGTTTTTAGAGGCAGGGAAAAAAACCCTTCTGGATTGCATTTTTGATTGGCGTTTTTTGGCAGAAAAAATGCTAAACGCTCCTAAACATGTATACAAAATCACTCTGTATTTGAACTTTTTTTTTCTGCCAAGGGAACTGGAGGTTTTTTTAAGCCCAGTGTGCATAGAGCCTAACTTGGACAGTTGATTACCTTTATCCCAAACTTAACTGTTTTGTATAAATTATATTGGTGTGTGTTTTGCTTGCGTCTATCTAGCAAGGTTCCTCTGTGGTATAAGCAAGGAAGCTGAGATTTCTGCAGTGTGTAAATGTGCTTTACTATACAAAGATGCTGTACATACAAAAACTATTACAATAATAGGAATACAATACAAGACTGACAGATATCTATAACAAGCAAAATGCCTAGCAAACTGAACAGCCTATGGTCTATAATAGTACAAATACACTTAAAGGTTACTTATCTTCTGTTACTGTATGTTCGTGATCTCCCTTGGCAACGATTCTCCTGGAGCATCAGGCAAGTTTCTTCTATCATGAGTGGCGTCGGATGTTACAGCATGATGGTGTGTGTGTGTGTCTCTACTCACCCCTTTTATGTGTCAGGCTGTTTGTCATAGTTACCAAACAACAGAAAACATGCCTGTTTACTGTAGCTGTAGAAACAATGGACTGTTGAAAACTGTATCTACGTACCCATTGTCTAATAAGGCCAACACCTGACAGTAATCTAACAGTCATTCTTTCAGTTTGAGAGCTGAAAGAACCTCAAAAAAGTAAATTTTGTTACTTGTTTACTGTAGCTATAGAGACAATAGCCTGTTAATTGAACTGTCAGTTGAATACAACAATATTTACCCCCATTGTATAAAACAGCATTTGTTTGAGAAATCCACTCAAGCCAAAAACTGACAATATCTCTATGACCAACCACTATTGTGTAATGTTATGTCCCATGTATCGTAAGTCTGATTAAACAAAAAAATTATATTGTAACAAACGCAACACATTCCGCCCTAGATTTTTTTTTTCTCAGACTACACACAAAATCTCTTCATTACTAAACTCATTTAAAACATTAATTTTCCTTGAATGCAACACCTCCCATTTCTGTCACTGAGAAGGTGTTTCAGTCTTTAACTAAAAAGTTCATCAGAAAGTCCATTTTAAAGTTCTTTAGAAACAAGTCCAGGCTTGTAATACATCAAAGGCCTTGCTCTCCACAGCTCTTGCGATCTTCCGTCATTGCTTCCGTCATTGTTTCCATCATGTAACCACTTTTCTCTGGTCTTCCTATGGATCAAATCAGAGACAGCCTGTGGAGTGGAAAACAAAGCTGATTATCTGTTCCTTCTAATAATACATAAACAGTAGATCCAGGCCCTTCAGCTAAAATCTCTCCTCTAAATGGCTTCTTGCCTGGATATCTGACTAACACTTTGCCCCCTGCCTGTACCCACTGCTGACCCTCCCAAAGAACATCAATAGGGAGGAGAGGAAATATACTGATATTTCCCAGAAGATTACTGCTGTTTATTTTGGAAGGTTTGCTGTTATGTAGCCGCACTTTCCACTCTTGCTGAGAAGTATCCACTAACCAGTCAGAGTCCCAGCCACTGTCTTGAAGCTCATCTGTCAATGCAAATGTAACTTCAAACCTTCCTGCCAGATTCCCTCTCGTTCCTAGATAGGCTTCAGCTTCAGATACGTTACTCTTGGTTTCTATGTCATGGGAAGCAGTAACATGGTATCTGTTAAGCCCTGTTCTTTCAGGAACCTTACATAAATACTGAACTCTGCACTCCAGCTGTGGAATCTGTGCCCCAGCCCCTACCATCCTCTCATATGGTGTGCTTTTGGCTATTGGCCTAGAATTTAACAACATGACTGCCTGTGTGAGGACCCGGTCCCACCCTCTTAGTGTATGTGTATGTGTGGGTGTAAGTGTGCGTATTTGGTCCTTCAATAGCCCGTTGTATCTTTCAATCAAACCAGCTGCCTGTGGATGGTATGGGATGTGGTATGGGATATGGGATGTGGCACAACCAGTAAACTCCAGAATCTTTGGCCCACTGCTGTATTGTTGATCCGGTGAAGTGTGAGCCGTTATCACTTTGCACTTGTTTGGGACAACCGTAAGCAATGACAAGTTTCTGGAGCAGTTGAAGCGATGCGGCTTGATTTGCATGTTTGCAAGGATGAACAAGCATAAGTCCTGAATAGGTGTCCACTGCAGTGCAACAATATCTCAGTCCATTGTTTCCCCGGGGTAGGGGACCGATGAAGTCAATCTGCCAGATCTCTGCACCCCTCTTAATTGACCCGGTGGAGTACTTTTGCAATGGCCATTGTCGCCATTTTCCACACACTGTACAGTTCCCTATTACAGTCTTTATCATGTCCATGGATATAGGCAATCCTCTCTGCTGTGCCCATTCATATGTTGCTTTCTGCCCCAAATGTCCAGATTGCTTGTGGGCCCAGTTGGCCAAGTTCATCATAGTTACATAGTTACATAGTAGGTGAGGTTGAAAAAAGACACAAGTCCATCAAGTCCAACCTATGTGTGTGATTATGTGTCAGTATTGCATTGTATATCCCTGTATGTTGTGGTCATTCAGGTGCTTATCTAATAGTTTCTTGAAGCTATCAATGCTCCCCGCTGAGACCACCGCCTGTGGAAGGGAATTCCACATCCTTGCCGCTCTTACAGTAAAGAACCCTCTACGTAGTTTAAGATTAAACCTCTTTTCTTCTAATTTTAATGAGTGGCCACGAGTCTTGGTAAACTCTCTTCTGCAAAAAAGTTTTATCCCTATTGAGGGGTCACCAGTCCGGTATTTGTAAATTGAAATCATATCCCCTCTCAAGCGTCTCTTCTCCAGAGAGAATAAGTTCAGTGCTCGCAACCTTTCCTCATAACTAAGATCCTCCAGACCCTTTATTAGCTTTGTTGCCCTTCTTTGTACTCGCTCCATTTCCAGTACATCCTTTCTGAGGACTGGTGCCCAGAACTGGACCGCATACTCTAGGTGCGGCCGGACCAGAGTCTTGTAGAGCGGGAGAATTATCGTTTTATCTCTGGAGTTGATCCCCCTTTTAATGCATGCCAATATTCTGTTTGCTTTGTTAGCAGCAGCTTGGCATTGCCTGCCATTGCTGAGCCTATCATCCACTAGGACCCCCAGGTCCTTTTCCATCCTAGATTCCCCCAGAGGTTCTCCCCCCAGTGTATAGATTGCATTCATATTTTTGCCACCCAAATGCATTATTTTACATTTTTCTACATTGAACCTCATTTGCCATGTAGTCGCCCACCCCATTAATTTGTTCAGGTCTTTTTGCAAGGTTTCCACGTCCTGCGGAGAAGTTATTGCCCTGCTTAGCTTAGTATCGTCTGCAAATACAGAGATTGAACTGTTTATCCCATCCTCCAGATCGTTTATGAACAAATTAAATAGGATTGGTCCCAGCACAGAACCCTGGGGCACCCCACTACCCACCCCTGACCATTCTGAGTACTCCCCATTTATCACCACCCTCTGAACTCGCCCTTGTAGCCAGTTTTCAATCCATGTACTCACCTTATGGTCCATGCCAACAGACCTTATTTTGTACAGTAAACGTTTATGGGGAACTGTGTCAAATGCTTTTGCAAAATCCAGATACACCACGTCTACAGGCCTTCCTTTATCTAGATGGCAACTCACCTCCTCATAGAAGGTTAATAGATTGGTTTGGCAAGAACGATTCTTCATGAATCCATGCTGATTACTGCTAATGATATCGTTCGTATTACTAAAATCCTGTATATAGTCCCTTATCATCCCCTCCAAGAGTTTACATACTATCGATGTTAGGCTAACTGGTCTGTAATTCCCAGGGATGTATTTTGGGCCCTTTTTAAATATAGGTGCTACATTGGCTTTTCTCCAATCAGCTGGTACCATTCCAGTCAGTAGACTATCTGTAAAAATTAGGAACAACGGTCTGGCAATCACTTGACTGAGTTCCCTAAGTACCCTCGGATGCAAGCCATCTGGTCCCGGTGATTTATTAATGTTAAGTTTCTCAAGTCTAATTTTAATTCCGTCCTCTGTTAACCATGGAGGTGCTTCCTGTGTTGTGTCATGAGGATAAACACTGCAGTTTTGGTTACTGAAGCCCCCCGATTCACTCGTGAAGACTGAGGAGAAGAATAAATTCAATACCTTCGCCATCTCCCCATCCTTTGTAACCAGATGTCCTTCCTCATTCTTTATGGGGCCAATATGGTCTGTCCTCCCTTTTTTACTGTTTACATACTTAAAGAATTTAAGACAGGATCAATTGGCACAACTGCCTTCACTTTGGTGATTTCATCTGCAACTCTGTTATAGTTCTCAAAGTCTGGGACTAGGGGCACATGTGCATCAACATGCCCCACTTTTATGGTGCAGGAGTGAGCTTCCTTACAGATGTAGTCCCAGACTTCCTTGCCTCCCCACACACACCATCATGCTTTGAAGATCAGAAGCCGCCACTCATGATACAAGAACACTGCCTGGTGTCCAAGAAGCATCGTTGCCAATGGAGATCACGAACATACAGTAACAGAAGATAAGTAACTTTTAAGTGTATTTGTACTGATATAGACTATAGGCTGTTCATTTGATAGGCATTTTGATTGTTATAGAGATCTGTCAGTCTTGTATTGTATTCCTAATATTGTAATAGTTTTGTATGTACAGCATATTTGTATAGTAAAAGCACAATTTACACACTGCAGAAATCTTCCTTGCTTATACCACAGAGTAACCTTGCTAGATAGATGCAAGCAAAAAAGTGTGTGTGGCGGTGTACTTATTTATTACAGGTATTTATATAGTGCCAACAAATGCAGCACTTTACATATTGTACATTCATAACAGTCCCTGTCCTCAAGGATCTTACAATCTAAGTTCCCTATCCCACATGCATACGTACACACACTAGGGCCAATTTTTACCAGAGCCAGTTAACCCATGAGTATGTCTTTGGAGTGTGGGAGGAAACCAGAACACATGGAGGAATCCAACAAAAGAACAGGGAGAACATCTACAATTCTTAAAGATGATGCCATGTGCTGCAAGACAGGAGTGCTTAACCACTAAGCCACTGTGCTCCAGGGAAAAGATTCTGCACAACCACATGGCAAATTGACACATAATTTCTGCTAAAGTGCAAACATAGTGTACTCACCTATGTATATGTACATATGAGCCTGTGCTTGTACTGCAGCAAAAAATAAATCCATTTGTGTGGATTTGCCATTTGGTATTGCAGTACCCTTTCCTTGGATATAATCACTTTCTAACAGTTGGTGGTTTGCACTCAGTGTGTGTGTGTGTGCGTACATAGTCATTTTGGAGGATGCTATTTCTTTCTCGAACATCACGGGACACAGAGCCACAGTAATTACTGATGGGTTATATAGGTATCACTGGTGATTGGACACTGGCACACCCTATCAGGAAGTTCAACCCCCTATATAATCCCTCCCCCTTGCAGGGATACCTCAGTTTTTACGCCAGTGTCCTTTCTACCGGTTACCTGGACGGTGGTAACAACAGATGCCAGTCTGTCAGGTTGGGGAGCAGTTCTGGAACAGGCTGCGGTCCAAGGGGTATGGTCCAAGACAGAGAGGACCTTACCCATCAACATTCTGGAGATCCGGGCGATACATCTAGCTCTAAAGGCCTGGACTATCAGGCTACAGGGTTGTCCAGTCAGGATCCAGTCCGACAATGCCACAGCAGTGGCTTATGTCAATCATCAGGGAGGCACCCGGAGCCGAGCTTCTCAAAAAGAGGTGAACCAGATCTTAGTCTGGGCAGAGATGCATGTGCCATGCATATCGGCAGTTTTCATCCCGGGAATAGAGAATTGGCAGGCGGACTATCTAAGTCGCCAGCAGTTACTTCCAGGGGAATGGTCTCTGCATCCCGACTTCTTTTGGGCCATATGCCAAAGATGGGGGGGTTCCAGATGTAGATCTCTTTGCATCCCGATTCAACAAAAAGATAGACAGATTTGTGGCAAGGACAAAAGATCCTCCTGCATGCGGGACGGATGCGTTGGTGATTCCGTGGCATCGGTTCTCACTGATTTACGCATTCCCGCCTATTCTGCTACTACCACGACTCCTTCGCAGGATCAGGCAGGAAAGGAAGTCGGTACTTCTGGTGGCCCCCGCTTGGCCCAGAAGGACTTGGTATGCAGAAATAGTAAGGATGACGGTAGGTTCCCCGTGGACACTACCGGAATGCCCAGACCTGTTATCTCAAGGTCCAGTGTTCCATCCTGCCTTACAAACGCTAAATTTGACGGTTTGGCTATTGAGACCCACGTTCTGAAGAGTCGTGGGCTCTCAGGTCCTGTCATATCTACCTTGATTAATGCAAGGAAGCCAGCTTCCAGGATGATTTATCATAGAGTCTGGAAGGCTTATATAACCTGGTGTGAATCCAGAGGTTGGCATCCCAGGAAATATGTCATAGGTAGAATCCTTGATTTTCTACAGATGGGATTAGAGATGAAGCTGGCCTTGAGTACCATCAAGGGCCAGGTCTCTGCTTTATCAGTATTATTTCAGCGGCCACTTGCTTCGCATTCTTTGGTCCGAAACTTTATGCAGGGGGTGATGCGTCTTAATCCTCCGGTTAAAGCGCCCCTAAACCCCTGGGACTTGAATTTGGTCCTGGCTGTGTTACAGAAACGGCCTTTTGAACCAATAAGTCAGATTCCTTTGGTCTTGTTGACAAGGAAATTTTTCTGGTGGCCATCTCTTCTGCTAGAAGAGTATCAGAATTAGCAGCTCTTTCCTGTAAGGAGCCTTATTTGATTATACACAAGGATAGAGTGGTACTACGCCCTCATCCTAGTTTTTTACCGAAGGTGGTTTCTGATTTTTATTTAAACCAAGACATTGTTCTACCTTCCTTTTTTCCAGATCCCTGTTCTCCGGAAGAGAGATCTCTACATTCGTTGGATGTAGTAAGAGCAGTTAAGGCCTATCTAGGGGCAACTACTCAGATCCGCAAGACGGATGTTTTGTTTGTGCTGCCAGAGGGTCCCAATAGAGGACAGGCAGCGTCAAAAGCTACCATTTCTAAATGGATTCGACAGTTGATCATTCAAGCTTACGGTTTGAAACAGAAGATTCCTCCGTTTCAGATCAGGGCACATTCCGCAAGGGCTATTGGTGCTTCTTGGGCAGTGCATCACCAGGCCTCTATGGCTCAAATCTGCAAGGCCGCAACCTGGTCTTCAGTTCATACATTCACCAGATTTTATCAGGTGGATGTGAGAAGGCATGAGGATATCGCCTTTGGGCGTAGTGTGCTGCAGGCAGCGGTACAGGGTCCTCAGGTCTGATTGCACCCTACTTGGTCGTGGTTCCCCCCCCTCAGGTAGCATTGCTCTGGGACATCCCATCAGTAATTACTGTGGCTCTGTGTCCCGTGATGTTCGAGAAAGAAAATAGGATTTTTTAAAACAGCTTACCTGTAAAATCCTTTTCTTTCGAAGGACATCACGGGACACAGAGGTCCCGCCCCTCTTCTAATACACTATATTGCTTGGCTACAAAACTGAGGTATCCCTGCAAGGGGGAGGGATTATGTAGGGGGTTGAACTTCCTGATAGGGTGTGCCAGTGTCCAATCACCAGTGATACCTATATAACCATCAGTAATTACTGTGGCTCTGTGTCCCGTGATGTCCTTCGAAAGAAAAGGATTTTACAGGTAAGCTGTTTTAAAAAATCCTATTTTTTGATGGATTGCTTCTTGTAAAATTAATGAGTTTGCTTTTCTCAATCTCTCCACAACAGAAATTGTTAGACTCATTAAAAATGGGTCCAGATGAAATTAAAAAACTTCTGGCAGAAAACTCAAGAAAGACGACCGTATTAAGAGTAAATGAAAAGTCGCTAACCAGGCGATACACAACTTTACTGGAAATGGAACAGCATCTGCGAAAAGAAAATGGCAAACTCAGGGATGAAATATCAGACATGGAGGCTGCAGTAGGGGAAAGAATTGGGTACCTGCAGAGGTATAAGGTATAGAGAAAATCACTTTTTTCTGATTAAATGTAATTCACTCTTTAAATACCCCTGTTTCCAATGTAAAATGAAATGCATTGAAAAATGTTTGATGCATTCCTCTAACAGCATGACTTTCCACAATCAGTTGTGTTAAAGTGATTGTAAAGGAAAAAAATGTTTATTTAAAAAAATTACACAAGTTATACTTACCGGCTCTGTGCAGTGGTTTTGCACAGAGCAGCCCTGATCCTCCCCTTCTCGTGTCCCCCTCTGGCGGTCTGGGCCCCTTCCCCTTGTCGAGTGCCCCCATAGCAAGCCTCTTGCTGTGGGGGCACTTATGTGTGCTCGCTCCCGAGCCAGCTCTCTGCGTCCTTAAGACACAGAGAGCATGTCTCAGCCTCACCCCCTGCTCCCACCTTGCTGGCTGTGATTGACAACCGTGGGAGCCCATGGCTCCTGCTGCTGCATCTCAGACAATCACCTAGAGGGACCTACGAGAGCCTCAGGTCTCGTGCACATCGCCGGATCGAGATCAGACTAAAGGTAAATGTTATAGGGGCTGAGGGAGAAGATGCACACTGAAGATTTTTTTACCTTCATGCATAGAATGCATGATGATAAAACAAACCTTCAGTCTTTACAACCACTTTGACTAATGTATATGCAAGCAGAAAGCTATTTTGCACATCCTGTGCAGAACCCAGGCATGGGTTTTAGTGTTTTGTTGTAGATTTTTATATTATATTATATTACTTGGAAGAGTAATAAATGCAGTAAATAATTGCAGTCAGCCATTCGGAATTACTGGCTGGTAATATACATTCATACCAGACTGATTTATTAATATACATTATAGGCTTACTAAAAATAGACAGAAAGCATATGGAATTGTGACATACCGTCAACAAAATCTTATAGTAAAAAAACTCACAGACAATTTAGATAGAAATAGACTTATAACATCAAATCCAATCCGCAGCCTTCCCTGCAGGGATATCTGTGTGTGTCCTTTCTCCTATCGACTTACTCACTGTTGAGAATATGGCATTCTAATTGACACATTTCAAGAGCAGCCCTTGCTCATCAGAACTCTGTGTCAGCTAGGATGCACCCTGGAGTTAGTGTCAATAGCGAGAAAGTCGGTAGGAGGGATATCACACACAAAGATATCCCTGTTGGGAAGGCTGTGTTTGGATTTGATGTGATAAGCCTATTTTTATATGCATTGTAAGTACCAGTTGTGTTTTACAATACATTTTGTTCAATGGTATGTTACAATGCTAGTGTGCTTGGTGTGTTGGTTTTTAATATGGTTAAAGTGTTACTAAACCCACAACTGTAAAACCAGTCTGTATATGCAGTAAAGCATGCTTGTTATACTCACTGTGGAACCTAAGGGGTTAATACTCTGCATTGTGTATAAAGGCTGTTTGATAGTGTCTTCTCTGATCATCCCCTTCTTCCACTGACTCCAGTACATTTCCTGATAGAACAGAGCAATAGGGGACAAGCTGCACATGCTCAGTTTGGTGTGTATTGCTAGAGAGTTTTTTTTTTTTTCTTGGGAGAGTGCATGTGATCAGCACAGGGCCAATCAGCATTGTCCAGACAAAGGGTCAGAGATCCTGCAGTCTTTTAGGACAATCAGGGGAAAATGAAAACTCCCCCTACAAGCTTAAACCAGAAACTGATAGAACTCACAAGGCTGCTCCAACTGCTGATGAGAAAAGGTATTTAGCAAATTATATTTACTAAAAGGATTGCATTTCCATGTTCTGTGTACTGTCAGAGACCAGATATAGTGAATGCAGTGTCCTGGGTTTAGTAACACTTTAAGGTGTAACTAAAGGCAAAACCTTTTATTTTCTTTTTAGTTTTGGATAGAGTGGATAGGGATTAAAACCCCTGTCAGGTTTTTATTGCGTTCTGTGCCCCCGTTAGAGAGAGTCACCCTCTTTATTGGTCCTGATTACCATTATCATTGAAAGTGAAAGTAAAAAGAAAATCCCAAATTTTGGGTTGACACCAGAACAGTAATAAAGAGGAAATCTTACAACGGGGATACTAGTTCTGGTGACCCTGGTGACTCTATGGGATGCCCTCACTTTGGAGGGCTTTTCTCTTACTTCCTGTTTTGTCTATGGTACAGGAAATTAAGGGAAATCTCACCAATGGGATACAGATGGCAAAAATAAACTGACAAGTGTTATAACGCTCCTTTACCCTATCAAAATAAAAAAAAGTTTACCTTTAGTTACACTTTAAGAGATGCCTAGTCTGAAAGTGGAAGCTGCAAGGTTGTGTATACCTAATATGATTGGAAATGAGCTGCTGGGACATTCGCTTGAGAAAAATATATATTGTTGCATTCTTTTTTCCTTTTAACGCATAGGCACTATCATTTATTTTGTTGTATATAGTATGGGCTGTAACCACCATTAGGACAAAGGGTTGTTCTAAAACGTGCTTGTGGCAGTCACACACAAGGTAAAAGATTCTCCTAGTTAGTGTAACAAAGTTGGTAAGATGTCCTAAAAATATCTAATTTGGGGGGCGTGTCTAAGATGTCGGCTTGAGCAGACGTGCTTCCCGGAGCTCTGCTAGAGACTGATCCTGTTAACTTCTCCTGCCTGGATTGTTTGTCCCTGACTTGGGTGCTTGGATCCCCCTATGCTGTCCCAATCCTCTGCCGGACCGAAGAGCGGTAAGAAGCCCCGTTTTCCCCCGACTGCAACTGTTCCTGACGAACCAGCAGTGCACGGGGTGAAAAGCCCGCGCAGCCATTCCAACATGGCCACTCAAACGCTGAGGAGACTCCCTCCCTGTCTCTCCCTGGCATCCCTGAGGTTATGGCGTTGATATCAGCATGTCAGGCTACCCTATCTGGGAGGATGGAAGCGGTCCAGACTGATGTTGGACTGATTAGACAGGATTTGGAGAAGATCCGTGGCCTGCTGGGGTTGGCCGAACAGAGAGTAGGACAAGTGGAGGACATTGCAGAGGAGCACTCGGTGGCGATTCGGACCCTGCAAAGCAAAGTCAAGGTCCTTGAATATCGTGCCGAGGACGCCGAAAACCGCAGTAGGCGCAACAATCTGCGGATAGTGGGACTTGCGAAGGGGGCAGAGGGACAGAATCCGACTACCTTTGTGGAAGACCTCCTGCGATCCCTGTTCCCCGGAGCTCAGCTATCCCCTTATTTCACTGTGGAGAGAGCGCATAGAGTCCCGCCGCAGCGGGGACCGGCTGGTTCCCCACCCCGCACACTGATCCTGTGTCTATTAAACTTCAGGGACAGAGATGAACTTTTGCGGGCTGCACGAGTGATGAAGGAAATCTCCTACCAGAATACCAAGCTGCTTTTGTTTCCTGATTACACCGTTGAAATACAGAAGCAACGCCAATCCTTCGATGCGGTCAAGGCTGCCATGATGGCGAAGGGGATTAAATACAGCATCCTTTTCCTGGCAAAGCTGAGAGTGGTGGATGGCAAGACAGTGCGTTTTTTTCACCAATCCCAGGGAAGCTACCTCGTGGTTGGAGTCGCTACCTTCCCTGAAATGAGTGGATCCTCACCTTTAAGTGTCTGAATTCTGGCGGCACCCTTACACTTAGTGTGTTTTGCACTGGGGAGCGGACTTTATGCAGTGTTGTTTTTACAGGTTTTGTATTTCTAGTTGCTCCCCTGGTCTTCGGTGCCGCCTCCACGATGAGTCCCGGGAAGCCAGTCCATACCAATCTGCCTGCTGTGGGGTTCCTGGATTCATAGCGGTGATCGGTGACTGTCTCCATGTAGGTTTTGAAGTTATGACTCCATATGACTGACATCCTGACCAACTCCAGGTCATCATGTACCTAACCCTTTGAAGTTTTGTACCCCTGGATAGTCCAGGTGAACTATCTATACTCATATATGTTTGGTTACTTATGGTTCTCTAGCATCTCATGTTGGGAAGTTATGTGCCCCATGTTGGCTTAGATTGTGGTCCCCCTTCTGTGTATTTGAGGTAGAGGGGTGGCTGACTCTCTTTTGTTGACTAAGGCACGCCTTCCTGAGTGAGCTACTCTGAAAGTATCGGGTTTGGGGAATTATGCATGATCCCAGTTTATGGGGTCTGCAGGGTGGGGGGAGGGGTGAGCAGCCGTTGCTGACCCTTGTTGGTTTTGTTTTGTTTTTTTTGTTGTTGTTTTTAACGGTATATTTTTCTCAAATTTTTTCTGTGATAATATTTCTTACCTTTTAGGTATGGTAGAAAAATCTGTGTCATGATAGACTCGTGGCCCTTGTGGCTGTGGGCACTGTTGTCGGGTCTTCCACCTGGGTGGTTAATCCTGCCTCCGGGGATGGAGCACGGTGGTAGTTACTACCGGATCACTGATTTTGCTTATAATCACTATGGCTAGTTTTTCAGTACTCTCCTGGAATGTCCGAGGACTGAATTCGGCTGTTAAACGTTCCCTGGTTTTTAGTTATCAAAAAAGTATGCCCCTCACATCTGTATATTATAGGAGACCCACCTTGTGGGTTCACGGGTCCTTGGCCTCAGAAGGGCTTGGGTGGGCTCACACTATCATGCTACATATTCTAGTTACTCCTGGGGAGTGAGCATTTTAGTTCACCGATCTCTCCCCTTTCAGCTTCAGGATGTCAAGACTGACCCAAGCGGAAGATATGTCATTCTGCACGTGATAATTGCTAATACAGCATACGTGATTGTGGGACTTTATCTCCCGCCTCCTGCAGATATGTCTCTTTTGTATGATATTATGCGTATGGTTTAGGGCTGAAACAACTAATCGATTAATCGACAACTAATCGATTATGAAATTAATCGATTACTATTTTCATAATCGAATAATCGGCCAGTAACATAATGGGGTTTAAAAAAAGCTAAAATGAGTCCTTTATAGTACAAAAAGAGCAAATCGCTACTGTAAATATTACTTTCACAGTTCTACAGTAAAAAAAATTAACCCCTTACAGTAGTGATTATCGGCTTTTTTTTTGTACTATAAAGGGCTAATTTTAATTTTTTTAACCCCATTATATTACTAAACGCCTTAGACCTGGTTCACATCTATGTGTTTTTTGGTGCTTTTTGCAGAAACGCACTACAGTTTATTTACATGGTTTCCTATAGGACACGTTCACATCTATGCTTTTTTCAGCCGCTCATATTTGGAAAGGGTCAGGGAATTTAACGCAAAACAGTGCTTTTTTGGTTTAATATACTTCAATGGAGAAGCTGCAGAAGAGCATGTAATGTGTTTTTGCAGCAATTTGTGTTTTTTTTAATCTGCTTAACGACAAATTGTTCAAAAAAAAAATGCAGAAACGCAAATCGCAGCAAAATCACGTGCGCAAAAATCACAACGCACAGCAAAAAGCACTGCAGAAATAGATCAAAAGCAAACTGCATAGGTGTGTACCGAGCCTTATGCTGGCCACATGGATCAATTTTCAGACGAGAATATTCAGACAAAAAATCATTCGCTGAATGAAAGAATGTTGTTTGAAATTTTCACTTGTTTTTAACATTCTGTTTTTAAAACGAATGTAAATTTCTGAACGAAAACCACATCCACTGTCTGAAAATTCCTTTGACCAAGAAGTTTTCTATTTCCAAATTTTCCCATCACTATGGTTGAAAATGACCGTCGATTTTACCCCACTAATGATTAGAAAATCGAACGAACGTTCTTAAAATTGCATTTTTTTTTTTTTTGGTGGAAGACATTTGTTTTTTTTAAATAAAAAAATGTGATCTCTGAGTCTGATGATATTTACCAGATTCACCCTTTAATAGTATATACAGTATATCTCCTCTAATAGTATATACAGTATATCTCTCCTCTAATAGTATATACAGTATATCTCTTCTAATATTCTCAGAGTGGATTCGAGATTTTGCTCCCTAACCATATAGTTGGTTATTTAGATTTACCACTGCATAGAGATATTTAAGAATAAATTGCCTTTTTTTAAAACTTTACATATTAACTAAATTATACACCACACTTTTTTTTTTTAAGGTTATTAACCGATTAATCGATTAATCGAAACAATAATCGGCCAACTAATCGATTATGAAAATAATCGTTAGTTGCAGCCCTAGTATGGTTATACAATATGGTACTCCACATGTCATGTTGCTGGGGGATTATAATTTGGTTCCGTATCCGGATGTAGACAGGCTCCATCAGTCGAGTCGCAGGACTCCTGACCTTATGCAGTGGGCAGATACCTTTGAGCTTATTGACGCTTGGCGGCATTATAATCCATCTGAAAAGATGTATACGTGTCATTCGTCCACTTTTCGGACCCTTTCCCGCATTGACCTGGGTTTTGTTACGCGGGCAGTGCTGCAGAGGGTTTCGAGGGTGCAAATCCTCCCTAGAGGAATTTCTGTTCATGCCCCTCTTATGATGATGGTGCGATCGGGGCCCACTGCTGGGCGGAAACTGTGGAGACTGTCGGGGCACTGGATAGCAGACCCTAAGGTTCAGGAGGATATGTTGGAGGCCTTGTGTCATTATTGGCTTGAAAATGCTGACTCAACGGGGACATTGGTGGTGGGGGGATGCATTTACGGGATGGCTGAGGGGAGAATATATTTCCCGCATTGCTCATAGTCAAAAGCAGTCTGTGCGGTCGCTGGGGGAAGTGAAGGGTGAGCTTAGGGAAAAAGAGGCAGAATATGTCGCCGCTCCTACCCCCCTTAACTATGGGGCCTTGCAGTGTGCGCTCAGGGCGGTTGAACTTCTCAGGATAGAGATGACGAAGAAGTCAATGCTTAGTACTGCCCAGCAGGTTTTTGAGTATGGAGATAAAAACGGCAAGCTGCTGTTGTGGCTGTCCCGAGGCCAGAATGCTAGTACCCACGTTGGGTGCATCCGGGATGAGGGAGGAGTTCCCCTCACGAGCCCTGATGAAATCCTTGCTGGATTTATGCGCTATTATAGTTCCCTGTACTCTACTAGAGTGGACTATGAGTTATCAGATCTCGGGGCCTACTTGGATGGGGTGGACTTTCCCACTCTGTCCCGGGAAGCCAGCGAGAATCTGGAACGGGATATTACCCTGGAAGAGGTCCAGATCGCTATGACCCAAATGCAACCAGGGAAAGCCCCTGGCGCAGATGGCATCCCGATCGAGTTCTACTCCACTTATCAAGAATTTCTTGCTCCCAGACTTACCAGGTTGTTCGCCCAGTTTGCTGAGCTGGGGTCTTTGCCGGAGTGTATGTCCGAAGCAGTGATTGTGTTGGTGCCCAAGCCGGGTAAGGACCCCAAGGACTGAGCGTCATATCGTCCGATTTCCTTAATAAATGTCGACGCAAAGCTGCTGGCAAAAATATTGGCCAACCGCCTGGCGCAGGTTCTGGATGAGCTCATCCATGTGGATCAGACGGGGTTCATGCCTGGCAAGGGTACTGATATCAATTTGAGACGACTTCACCTCAACTTGACCATACCGGAACCAGAGTCATTGCCTCACTCGATGCAGAGAAGGCGTTCGATTCGGTTGAGTGGGGCTACCTTTGGGAGGTTCTGGGCAGGTATGGTTTTGGCCCTCATTTTTTGCGCTGGCTGCAGTTGCTATATGCTAAACCCACTGCTTGTATAAGGACTAATGGTGGGATTTCCGAAAGGTTTTTACTACAACGTAGCACGCGTCAGGGTTGCCCTCTTTCCCCTTCCCTGTTCGCCCTATCACTGGAACCCCTGGCTATCCTGCTCAGGGCGTCCCGGGAGGTGGAGGGGCTGCGGATCGGCTCCTTGGAGGAGAAGGTGTCATTGTACGCCGATGATGCCCTGTTATACTTGCATGACGCGGACTCCTCCCTGCGGGCTGCGTTGGAGCTCTTCGATGGGTTTGGCCATTTCTCGGGGGTCTGAATAAATTGGACAAAGTCTGTATTATTCCCTCTTGACCCCATGTCGCGGGCCACTGCGGCCACCACCCAATTGCAGTGGGTTTCTAGTTTTAAATATCTTGGTATTTATGTAAGTCGGGACCCCTCTGAATTTTACAAGCTAAATCTGCGCCCAGTACTATTACAACTTAGAGCTGGATGTGCCTCCTGGGGAACTCTCCCGCTTAATCTGTTGGGACGCATTAACCTGATAAAGATGGTTTTTCTCCCCAAGTTTAATTATTTATTTAGAAACTCCCCAATGTGGATCCTGAACATATTCTTTAGAGAACTGGAAAGCTGGCACAATTCACCCTGTGTCTTCCTGTGCGGTACGGAGGATTGGCGTTGCCTAATTTTCAGGTATACTACTGGGCGGCCATTTTGGTGTCAGTCCGCTGGTGGTTTGTCCGCTCTAGAGCCAATGCTGCAGTGTGCCTGGAGGCGGCTCTTCTGGGCTCCTTCGGGGATCTTGGGAACCTCGTATATAGGGGACCTGGGGCTTACACTGATCTTCCACTTCCGACTAGGACGACACTTAGAGTGTGGGTGGTGGCTAGGAAGAGGTTTCACAAGCCAAACCAGTGGTCACCTTTTCAACCTCTGTGGGGTAATTCTAGTTTCCCACACTTTCGTACAATTCCGGACCCACAACTATGGCAAAGTATGGGGTATAGACTCTTCGAGATATCATGCCAGCAGGGCATTTATTGACCTACAGGGACCTCTCCACCAAGTTTAAGTTGCCCAGGTGGATGTATTTCAGATATCAGCAGATGCGCCATGCAGCTCGAGCACAGTTCCCGGGACCTATTGTCCTTTCCATGGATCCCATAGAGGAACTCTTGGCTCAGGAGTCACTTTCCAAGCCTCTCTCTTCCCTCTATTTGTCACTACTCAGCTTGGACTCTCCCAGGTTGGAGAGACTGTGGGAGACGTGGAAGGCTGACATTCCAACACTGGAGAGAGAGGAGTGGAACGATTGTTTTGATGAGGGCTTTGGGTTGGTTATCTCTTCTAGGGATAAAGTAATATAGGCTAAGTTTCTTCATAGGGTGTACTACACCCCGCAGCGACTGCACAGATTGTACCCCTTGAGAGACCCCCTATGTAGTAGGTGTAAACAGGAGATAGGGACATATTTCCATATGTTCTGGACTTGTCCTAAAGTGACTAAATTCTGGTCTGCGGTGTTTGAGGCCATTAATGAGCGCCTTGGGTTATCATTGGTCCAGTCGCCGGAGTTAGCACTGCTGTTATACAGGAAGATGATCAAAGGCCACGTTATACTAAACTCCTGATTGCCTTTCTACTTTACTATGCAAAAAAAAGATTCTTCTTAAATGGACCTCTGCATCCCCCCTCCACCATGACGCTTTGGGAAGAAACTATTAACAAAGCTCTCCCACTATATAAAATGACCTATTTGAATAGGAAGTGCCCCAAGAAGTTTGAGGGTAATTGGTCACCTTGGACGGCTTAAGGTTTTCTTGAGTGACATGTTTGAACGGCATAATGGAACCTTTTGTACCGAGATGCTCTGGCACCTCTCCCCCTACCCCCCCCCCCCCCTATTCATACCCCTCCTTGTATCTGATGTACTTTGCTGGAGATCCATTCTGAATCATTTAAATTATAAATTATTGATGGTCAATCTTGGTTTGATAACAAAATTTTAAATATGACTGTAACTAACATATGGATTCTTGTAGTTCTACCCTCCAGTATCTGATCTGTAATGTATACCATTTATATTTCTGTCTTGTACCATGCTTGTTCTTTATCAATAAAACGAGATCCTTGACCGTGAAAAAAATATCTAATTTGGTTGGCGCAGTGTACTCCAGAATAAATAAAATGTATGCTATTGCGTAGCAGCTCTCTATTGCCCAATGAAGTCCCCTTTAGAGTGAAGAGTGTAGATAGGTGCTGCTACCTGGTAGCAAAGGGAAAGATGACAACCAAAATGTTAAAAATTCTAATGGAAGCCATTGCGCACTACATATTGGACAGTTTTATGCATATCATGCTCTAGTCAAGTACTTCTGTCACTATGTACCCTTTATTCACACTTCTTTTATCCAGAAAATGTTGTGTGTTGTAAGAATGGTCCTTAAACTTTGTGAAATTGTAATGAGTGCATCTTTATATACTGTATAGCCTAGTATTTTCTCAGTTTTCAGAGACCTTCAGGACACAAATATACTTGAACTACTGGGGTTGCTATAAGGAAGAGGATTATTTATTGAGGGAATTAGTTATGTTTAACTGCAATAAATATACATTTCTTTTCTCGGACATCACGGGACACAGAGCCACAGTAATTACTGATGGGTTATAGGGTATCACTAGGTATTGGACACTGGTCACACCCTAATCAGGAAGTTCAACCCCCTATATAACCCCTCCCCTTCCAGGGATACCTCAGTTTTTACACCAGTGTCTTAGGTGTTGGACGTGCAAGGATGTCCTGTGCCGAAGCTCCAAAAGGAATATTCTAAGATCCTATACTGGGGCAAGCCAGGCGACCGGATCCATTCAAAGTGTCTTTTCATGGCCGAATTGAATGGTACCCGGGCCTCGTGTCCGAAGAAACGAGGTTTTACCTGTAACGCTTCTCTTTTTAGAGAGCTGGACCCGCAGATCAGAAAATGGCTTTAAACTTCCTAATTTCTGGCGAGGTGCTTTACAGGCCCAGAACTGAAGGATCCCCCTACTGATGGGGGCCCCAGTCTCTGACGGTTTTTCCACAAACGGAGCCCACCGTGAGAGGCGAAGGCTGGGTCTGTGTAAACTGAACCCTGCGGCCTGGATAAGGTAAGAGGAGATTCCACAGAATTTTAATTCTAGTGGCTTTTCTCCTTTAAGGTGAATGCATGCTATGCCTATTGTGACCACCGGGGGCTGCCAAAAGCACAAACCTTTTCATGTTTGATCTGTCTCAGTGTCCGCTGCATTAGCTCTTCCTCCAGCTCCAAAGGTAGATGGTGGGGGGTTTTCTCTGCGGGGATGGTCCCCCCAGGCTAGGGAAAGGCTCAGGTATGCTGTAAGGCGGGTGAGACCGCACTGTCACAGCCGCTGCCGCCGCCACCGAAGCCGCATTGCGATGCAGGGCCCATCACTGCCGGCCTCCTCCTTATTCCCCCAACCCCAGCCTCCCTTCAGGCTTGTCAGAAAGGGTCGGCTCGCGCGGGAAGCGCTCGTTTTTCAAAAACGAGGGGGGGAAGGGGGGGCGGGGCGTCAGCACAGCGTCAGCGTGCCCAGACGCCCATAGTGCCAGAAAGCATGGCCATTTAAAGCACACTGTACAGGTGCTCTGAGCTTGGGAGAGACACAGAGCTGACAGTCGCATGTAAGGTGGGACACAGGCATTCCCCTAGGCTGCATTTACTAAAGAACACCGGACTGGGCATTTGGTAGCAAGGCTTTTAGCCAGACTACATCGCTCAGCAGTCAGTGTTCGCTTTTGATACCTCACACCTTGTTGCTTTGCACTATGGGTAGAAGAGGTTCAAGCACCCCAAGAACCAGAGGCACTAGGGGGTCTCGTTCAGGTTCTGAGGACCCCCTGTCTGCTACACCATCCCCTCCTGAGGGACCAGGGGCAGCTGGACAGGGAGAGCCATTGGGGTTAGGGGCTACATCTGCTGCCGGCACTTCAGCCCCTGTGTACATTACACAAGAAGTTTTTTCCTCAACCATTTCTGGATTAGAGAAAAAGCTAATGGCCGCGATTACATCTTCACGCAGTGAAAGAAAACGCACAAGGCCTTCCTCTGCTTCCCAAGACCCTCAGTCAGAGGAGCTCTGGGATAAAGGAGATGAATCCCTTTCAGAGGATCGGGATGGGACAGATGATTCCTCTTCGGAGGATTCAGGTGGAGAGCGACCCTCTGCGACTTCCCAAGAGGAGAAAGTCTTAGTGCAGATCCTCACTGGTTTGGTCCGCTCCACATTTAAGTTGTCCCTACCTGAAACTACTACAGAAACCTCTTCTGCTTTGGGGTCACTGAAACCTTTCCAAGCAGCACATGCTTTTCCTGTTCATAATTTACTTGAAAAGCTGCTTTATTCTGAGTGGGATCACCCAGAT
The DNA here is from genome assembly GCF_042186555.1 of Aquarana catesbeiana. Lineage (NCBI taxonomy): Eukaryota > Metazoa > Chordata > Amphibia > Anura > Ranidae > Aquarana > Aquarana catesbeiana. The sequence continues at coordinate 290,204,458 of NC_133326.1, forward strand.
AAGCGATTTCTTCCGCCGAAAAAGTTTTCTACACTTTATCCTATGGAAGAAAAGTTTATTAAGAGGTGGGGAATACCGGCCATTGATGCGGCCATTTCCTCTGTAAATAGTAATCTGACTTGTCCTGTAGACAACGCTCAGATGCTCAAAGATCCTGTGGATAAAAAGATGGACTTCTTATTGAAAGATGTGTTCTCTTTAGCAGGATCAGTGGCCCAACCTGCAGTAGCAGCGATTGGAGTCTGTCAATACTTAAGAGACCATGTTAAACAGGTCATCAAAGTATTACCTGAACAGCAGGCCCAGGGGTTTGCTAACCTTCCTGCGGCTTTATGTTATGCTGTTGATGCCATTAGAGATTCTATCGTGCAAACCTCTCGCCTCTTGCTTGGGTTGGTGCATATACGTAGAATCTTATGGTTGAAAAACTGGTCAGCCGAAGCACCATGTAAGAAGCTACTGGCTGGGTTTCCCTTCCGTGGTGAAAGGTTGTTTGGAGAGGACTTGGATAATTATATCAAGATGATCTCCTGTGGGAAAAGCACTCTCTTACCTGATAAGAAGAAGAGTAATGCCGCGTACACACGGTCGGACTTTTCGTCTACAAAAGTCCGACAGCCTGTCCGACATACTTCCGACGTACCTTCGGCGGACTTGCGGCAGACTTTCTTACGAACGGACTTGCCTACACACGACCACACAAAAGTCCGACGGATTCGTACGTGATGACGTACACCGGACTAAAATAAGGAAGTTCATAGCCAGTAGCCAATAGCTGCCCTAGCATGGGTTTTTGTCCGTCGGACTAGCACACAGACGAGCGGATTTCGGGGTCCGTCGTACTTACGACGTAAAGATTTGAAGCATGTTTCAAATCTAAAGTCCGTCGGATTTGAGGCTAAAAAAGTCAGTTGAAAGTCCGGAGAAGCCCACACACGATCGGATTACCAGCCAGCTTTAGTCCGTCAGCGTCCGTTGGACTTTTGTAGACGAAAAGTCCGACCGTGTGTACGCGGCATAAGCGTCCCTCTTTTAAACGGACTCTTTCCCCAGCGCCAGGGGCATCAGCCTCCAGGCAGTCACGAGGGTCTCCTCCGTATGGGGCAAGAAACAAGAGTCAACCCCAGGGACACAAGAAATCCTGGGGGAAAAGGTCTTCTAAGCAAGACACTAAGACCTCTTCATGAAGGGGCGCCCCGCTTGCTCGAGTGGGGGGAAAGACGGCTGCAGCTCTCAGGGCCCTGGCAGAAGGACTTCCAGGACAGATGGGTGATCTCCACGGTAACCTTAGGGTACAGACTGGAGTTCCAAGAATGTCCCTCTCCTCGTTTCCTCAGATCAGGTGTTCTCAGAAAGCCAGAAGAGAAGCAGTCGCTCCTTCTAGCGATAAAGCGACTTTTGTCGCAAGAGGTCATTGTGGGGTTCCCACAAAGGATCAAGGATTGAGACTTTGTTCCAATCTTTCTATGGTCCGAAAACCAAATGGGGACGACAGACCCATTTTGGATTTGAGAGATCTGAAATGATTCCCAAGGATGCAGTCCTTTCGTTTGGAATCAATTCAGACAGTAATCTCCGTCCTGCAGGGAGGAGAATTTCTGATATCAATAGGCATCAGAAATGCAGGCCTATATGTGCCCAGTTTTCCTGCTTAACTGGTGTCTGCAGGCAAAGATCACTGCTCTAAGGGAGCTGATTCTGACAGTCAGGGCCAAGAAGGGTCTTTCTGTCCGCCTTTGTATGAGGCTGCAGGGGAAGATGGTGGCTTCATTCGAAGCAGTTCCCTATGCGCAGTTCCAAGCAGAACTGTTGCAACACAGTATTCTGTTGACCTGGAACAGGAAGGTGCAGGCATTAAACTTGCCAATGCACCTATCGCATGCGATGCGTCAGAGCCTCAGTTGATGGCTCATACCCGAAAACCTACAGAAGGGGAAATCCTTCCTACCGGTTGCCTGGGATCCTCTTGCAGGCAGGACGGATGCGTTGGTGATTCCGTGGCATCGGCTCTCACTGATTTATGCATTCCCTCCCATTCTGCTACTGCCACGGCTCCTTCGCAGACTCAGGCAAGAAGGGAAGTCGGCACTTCTGGTGGCCCCCGTTTGGCCCAGAAGAACCTGATAAGCAGAAATAGCAGGGATGATGGTGGGTTCCCGGTGGACCCTACCGATACACCCAGACCTGTTAGCTCAAGGTCCGGTGTTCCAGCCTGCCTCACAAATGCTAGATTTGACGGGTGGGCTATTGAATCCCACGTTCTGAAAAATCGTGGGCTTTCAGGTCCTGTCATATCTACCTTGATCAATGCAAGGAAGCCAGCTTCCAGAATGATTTATCATAGTGTCTGGAAAGCTTATGTATCCTGGTGTGAATCCAGGGGTTGGCATCCCAGGAAATATGTCACAGGTAGAAATCTGGATTTTCTACAGTTAGGATTAGAGATGAAGCTGGCCTTGAGTACCATCAAGGGCCAGGTGTCGGCCTTATCAGTGTTGTTTCAACGGCTGCTTGCTTCGCATTCTCTGATCCGAAACTTTATACAGGGGGTGAGGCGTCTTAATCCTCCGGTTAAGGCGCCCCTAAATCCCTGGAACTTGAACTTGGTTCTATCGGTGTTACAAAAACAACCTTTTGAACCAATACGTCAGATTCCTTTGGTCTTACTGACGAGGAAACTAATTTTCCTGGTAGCTATCTCTTCTGCTAGAAGAGTATCAGAAATAGCAGCTCTTTCCTGTAAAGAGCCTTACTTGATTATACACAAGGATAGAGTGGTACTGCACCCCCATCCTAGTTTTTTACCGAAGGTGGTTTCAGATTTTCATCTAAACCAAGACATTGTGCTACCTTCCTTTTTTCCAGAACCTTGTTCTTCGGAAGAAAGGTCATTACATTCTTTGGATGTAGTAAGAGCAGTCAAGACCTATCCGGAGGCAACTGCTCAGATTCGCAAGACGGATGTCTTGTGCATGCTGCCGGAGGGTCCCAATAGAGGACAGGCAGTGTCAAAAGCGACCATTTCTAAATGGATTCGACAGTTGATTATTCAAGCTTACGGTTTGAAACGGAAGGGTCCCCCGTTTCAGATCAAGGCACATTCCACAAGGGCTATTGGTGCTTCTTGGGCAGTGCATCACCGGGCCTCTATGGCTCAGATCTGCAAGGCCGCAACCTGGTCTTCAGTTCATACATTCACCAGATTCTATCAGGTGGATGTGAGAAGGCATGAGGATATCGCCTTTGGGCGTAGTGTGCTGCAGACAGCGGTACAAGGTCCTCAGGTCTGATAGCACCCTACTTGGTTGTGATTCCCCCCCCCTCAGTTGGCATTGCTTTGGGACATCCCATCAGTAATTACTGTGGCTCTGTGTCCCGTGATGTCCGAGAAAAGAAAATAGGATTTTTTATTACAGCTTACCTGTAAAATCCTTTTCTTTCGACGGACATCACGGGACACAGAGGTCCCGCCCCTCTTCTAATACACCTATACTGCTTTGCTACAAAACTGAGGTATCTCTGGAAGGGGAGGGGTTATATAGGGGGTTGAACTTCCTGATTAGGGTGTGACCAGTGTCCAATACCTAGTGATACCCTATAACCCATCAGTAATTACTGTGGCTCTGTGTCCCGTGATGTCCGTCGAAAGAAAAGGATTTTACAGGTAAGCTGTAATAAAAAATCCTATTTTTCTCCACAGCTGCAATAAACCCTGGGGCCATTCACCGTATGTTATTTATAGTCCCTTTTCTTTTAGTTTAGTAGTATTGCTTTACATCTTTAACAGCCTTTGTCAAGTTTTTTAACCCATAGGAAATAACTTTCCGGTCTCAGAGTACCCCTGCTAAAAATGTACTATATCAAAAACTCATGATACATTAGTGTGATGGTCAATGGGAAGACTGCTCCTTACACTTGTGGTCATTGGGAAGCAATATACCGTATATACTCGAGTATAAGCCGACCCGAATATAAGCCGAGGCACCTAATTTTACCACAACAAAATGGGAAAACTTATTGACTTAAGTATAAGCCTAGGGTGAGAAATGCACAGCTACTGTAAGTGGAAAAGAGGGTCAACAATGCCCATTTGCAGCCTCACTGTGCCCATTTGCATGCCTCACTGTGCCCATTTGCAGCCATAGGTCTCCCGAACTTCAAACTCGGTAGTTATGGCTTCCTAGATGCCCCCTAGCTGCAGCCAAAATTTGGGGTCTCTGGACCCAAAGGGTCCTGAAATTACATTGCTGCAGATGGACACAGTTGACCAACTTTGGAACCCCCTTATCTCGGGGTCACTTTGGAACCCCAAATTTGGTGTGCAAACTCAGTGGAACTAGCACTACAACATATCCAAAGCTGGGGTTCCTAGCACCAAGTGGCCCCGAGATACGGGGCCCCAAAGTCGATTCGGAAAATGTCCAGCACTTTTCTGCAGCAAAGAATAACATTTTCCGAAACGATTTTGGGGCCCCGTATCTCGGGGCCACTTGGTGCTAGGAACCCCAGCTTTGGATATGTTGTTGCACACAAAATTTGGGTTTCCTAGCCCCAAGTGGCCCCGAAATATGGGGCCCCAAAGTCGGTTTGGAAAATGTCATTCTTTGCTGCAGAAAAGTGCTGGACTCGAGTATAAGCCGAGGGGGGCACTTTCAGCACAAAATAATGTGCTGAAAAACTCAGCTTATACTCGAGTATATACGGTAGATAGCTAAAAAAAGATAAATGGTGTCAGTGGGAACATATCTGAGAGGCAGAAATTGGTCACTTTTCAAGGAACTGCTAGCAACCCATGGCTGAATCCTAGAGTTCCATGGAACCCTGGTTAAGAAACCGTGATCTATATTAACACCTCTGCTCTGACCAATAATTTGTATTGCAGGCCATCTTTTATTCTGATCACTTACATGCGTTGCTTTAAGCATTTATTTTTATTTATTTTAAATTGGTTTAAAAGTCATACGTTTTTGTTTTTTTACCTTAATGCATTCAATGCATTAAGGTGAAAAAACTTCCAGTAGCTGTTTATCCCCTTGCTCCTCCTAAACACTTGCCTGAGTCCTGTATAGATTCAGCAACGCGGCCTTCTCTCCTCTCTCCCTGCTCTCACATGCTTGTGAGAGGAAGCAGGTAAGTGTTATGCCGCGTACACACGAGCGGAATGTCTGACAGAAAAAGTCAGACTGAAGCTTTTCATCGTATATTCCGATCGTGTGTATGCCTCATCAGACTTTTTTTTTTTTTTTTCGAAAATTCTGACGGACCTAGAAATAGAACATGTTCTAAATATCTCCAACGGAACCAATTCCTATCGGGAAAACCGCTCTTCTGTATGCTGTTCCGATGGACCAAAAACAACACATGCTCTGAAGAAAATACGAGACGAAAGCTACTGGCTATTGAACTTCCTTTTTCTAGTCCCGTCGTACCCGCTGTACGTCACCACGTTCTTGACGGTCAGACTTTGGTGTGATCGTGTGTATGCAAGACAGTTCCAGCGGAATTCCGTCGAAGCTCTGTCGGAAAAACCTTCAGAGTTTATTCCGACAGGAAAACCGGTCGTGTGTACAGGGCATAACACAGTTATTATTTTAAATTAAAAAAAACTTTAGGTGCTTTAACCTAATGTTGACATTCACATGCTTGATCACTATAAGAAACACATTTGGTATTAAAGAATTTACATTTTAAAAATGTTCTTTTTTTTTTTTTTTTTTTCTTCAACAGGAAATTGCTGCTTTCAAAATGGCGGCTTTACAAAAAGCCCTGGATGACAGTGTACCTTTTTCAGAGTTGGAAATGGCCAATAAACAGTACAATGATCTAACTGCCAAATATAGGGATATGCTGCAGAAGGATAATCTGCTTGTACAGAGGACAGAAAATTTAGAGCATTTGGAGGTAACTTGTGCTTCCAACATATAAGAATAACAACAACTTGCAGACTAATATTACTTCTGCCCTGCTTATGTAAATCTTGAGGGCATATTTACAGAGAGAGCAAGCAACACATATTATATGTTATAAATTGGCCTTGTTTTGTAAATTGATCTTTTTATATACCACAAACATTCTTGGTCTTGTGTCTAGGGTAGAAGAGGGTAGCTTCAAGGGGAAATATTTTTTTCTTTTTTTGCTCCTTATATGGTCTTCTATAAACAAAAGGTTATTCAGCAACAGAACTAAAGGGGCACAGGGTCTCCTGGACAGACGTTCTGTAGCTTAATAAAACAAATCCAGATCATTTGTGTTTGCTGGTGGTCATTTAAAAAAGGACCATTTACAGGTGGCCATCCAAAATAATACACTTTACAGGTGGGTATATAAAAAAAGGGCTCTTTACCAGTGGCCATATAAATAAGAGCACTTTACCAGTGGCCGTATAAAAAAGATAGCATGCTCCCTTTAGTAGCTCATTTCATGTTAGTTTTTTTTTTTAACAATACTAATCCCTAAACTGGATCTACAATAAAGGAGAGGGATATTGTAATTAAAGTTGTCATTAGTCACGTGTGACTAGGTAAGCATGATTTCTAAATACAGCCCTAAGAACATCATATAAAATATTTTCATATATACAGCTTTAGGGGTATTTAAAGCTACTTTCACTCACAGTAAATGAACTGTATACAGTTTTGGTGTCCCCGAGAAAAGGAAAATGATTTAACTTTATGGTTCCTTCCAACAGCATGAAAATACATCCTTAAGATCGCAGATCACTTCTTATATTAGAGAACTGGAAATCGCTAAAGAAAAACTGAATACACTTGAGCAAGCCTGGGAATACATAGGTGCATTGGGTATGTACAGCAGATTTCCATGTGGGTTTCATGCATATAGGACTTTGATTCAGTGGACAGAATTGTGCAGTAGACCATTGTAGATACTCATAAATCACTATTCTGAATATTGTAAGCTGCACAATGATTTTTTAGTGGTTACTGTGTGTTATGTAGTTCAATGCCGTTTAGACTCTTAGGAAAAATTACACGAAAAAGCTCTTTGCTTATATTGGCTTAATCTTTGAAATTGTGGAGTTCATTTTAGACCTAGGCTAGCCCAGGATAACCCTTCCTACCCTGCTGAGAAAAGTCTAACACTCTATTTTATTTGCTTTTTTTTAATCTTCTTTGTGTCATTATTTTCTTCAGTGGCTTCAATCAAGATTACTTGTTACACTGCTGCTTGAGCTGGTCTGTATATATCTGCTATCCAGATCTGCATAATGGCATTTTCCAGACCTGAGTGTACTCTGTTGGTTAACTGTATTGCACTTTTCAGGTCCAGAGCCATGGTACAGCCACATGTGTGATCCTGTCTCTGAAAACTCACTTTGTGAGTAGGGCCTTTTGGACTGAGGCTGGGTACCTTTCACATTTCTCACCACCGCCAGTTTTCACTACTGTGAATGTGTCCATTGGTGAAGTGTTGTATGCTACATGTTCTCTGTCCTGCCATTCACCATAAAGAAAGCATCATCCAGCTGTTGCTCGAGCTTTGATAAGTACCAGAATTCTCATCTCTGACTTATTTTTACAGCTCACCTGCAGTGACTTGTTCACCTTCAGCCAACTGACCCTTATCAGCCCCAATTGGGTTTCTGAGTACCTGAGGCCTTGCCTGACACTTTGGGTTTAGCTGTATCACCACAATGTGGCCATAGCATGTCAGTACATAGACAAAGAGGGATCAGTCCTGCCATTGGGCTTTTTGTGAATTCATCTGGTTGTATGGGAAACTTTCTATAATGCAAAAAAATCTGTGTTGCTCTTTTCACATATCCACTATTTCCTCAAAACGTATGACTAAGTGAGGACATTTTTTACACCCACCTCCTGTGGACTCTAACGTGAACACTCCAATATATGAAATAAAATTATAATTGTAAAAATAACATCAAATCCAAAATGTGATAAAGTCCTGTATTCAAAGTACAATTCCAACAATCACAAGAAAATAAATAATAAAGGGACCTTCAAGTGTGAGGAAATCTCATACAGATCGTGATAAAGTCCTGTGTACATTGGAAAATGTCCCCAAGTTCATCCAGTGGTGCAACACAAAAGTGAGAAGGATCTTCAAAAAGACTAATTCCAGTTCCCCAAAGTGTGCACTCCACCACTGTACATTTCAGATGTGCCCTCACCTTCACGGATGGACCCCACAACATACATGAGGCCATTTACCTTACAACATGTAAACATTGGCTTCTCATTACATAGCACTGCTCCTGTCACTTTCTGGGAATACTTGTAAGCCCGCAGTGAATTCCGCTCAGCATGGTGACATCATGATCCCGCCCCTGACACATTGCATCCAATGCAGACAGACTTTTTCAAAGGTACCTACCTTTGAAAAAGTCTGTATTTTGATGCAACACATCAGGTAGATGTCACCACGCCGGGCGGAATTCACTGCTTACAAGCATTCCCCCGACAGTAATAGAAGCAGTGCTATGTAATGAGAAGCCAGTGTTTACATTTTGTAATGCAGGCGAATCTTTTATCTCTCTAATAAAGTGTGTTGGTATATTGCACTACGAATGCTTTCTTCTCTTTATGAACATTAACTTTTGCTGTTGAGGAGGAGAAGAAATTAGTGAAGCTGCTGTGGAAAATGCATGGAACTCTGTGTAATCTCACTTTGAAGTAAAAGATTTTTTTTCTCTTGTGATTGTAGAAATTGTACTTTGAACATAGGACTTTATCACTAATTGGATTTGATATTTTTTGTATTTTTGGAATTATGTATTTGTGATCATTTCTATTTTGCTTTATTTTATTTTATATATTGGTGTGTTCATGTTATAATTCACAGGAGGAGGGTGTGTGAATGTGAAATTTTTTCACACTTAGTCATACATTTTGAGGAAATATTGGACATGATGATATTGAAAAGCTCTACACTGATTTTGTTTACATTAAATAAAGCTTTTTGAGTTGATGTGAGCAGCTTTTCTGTTTGTGTTATAGAGTGTTGGAGTGACGAGGTATTTTATCATTCTTGTATGGGAAGCTTGCCTTTCAGGCATTTAGGTGTAGAGAGTTTCCCCTTAAATATTTAGGGTAATTCCTTGGCCCTGTCACTCTCTCCAGTTATGCCCCCTGCTTTCACTTGTGCTACCGCAATGATTGCTACATCTCCCCCAGTTCCTTTGGATTCCTCTCAGAACTGGACCCCTCGCTCCAGAGCCAGCTAGGATCACCTTTCCTTATCACTTTCCGTTCCTTTTAACATTGCTAATTCCCCTATGGTACCTGGTACCCCTCAGTTTCTCGCTAGTTTAGGTACGATGTACCCTTCTGCGAAGAGCCATTCCCTCGGCTGTCTACTTTTTTTTTTAATTGAGCATCAGGTTAATTCTCTCTGCCCTCCGTCTGGTCGTAATGATAGCTTTCCCTATATTGTAGGGAGCTCGGCCTTATCGAGTTCAGATTTGGGTGTTGGTCTTTCAATGACTTGTGAGGTCAAGGCAGTTCCCAGCTCTCTCCTTGGGCCTGTTAGCGGTTGTTGCTGTGTTGCCCACTTCTCAGTTGGACTGCTTTTGGACATCTCAACTGTATCCAAAATCCTGTGCTCCTCAATGAATGGGAAAGAAAATTTGATTTTTTTTTTATTCACCTTAAATTTCTTTTTTTAGAGTCTATTGAGGGACACTGGTCCCACCCCTCTTTTCTTTATGCTCATGCTTTTGGTACTGCTTGCTACAAACTGAGGCATGTTGGTGGAGGAAGAGTTGTCCTGGGGGTGGCTTACAATTTTTCTGTTGGTCAGTGTTCAATCCTTCTGTAGGCAGCCATATAACCCCCGTTTCTAAATTGCTGTGTCCCTCAATGGGCTCTCAAGAAATTGGTTTTACAGTGAATACAAAAATCCTACTTTTGTCTGGACTAGGTAAGTAATTTATTCCCTTTGTTAGGCCACCCCTACAAGGCATTTTGCAAAGTATGCATTTATATTTTATCTTTCAAACGTCATACAGTATATGCAATGGGAACAAAAGCAGAGGGAAAACTATGGAGGAAAAAAAAGAAAATAACAGAATTGAATTGGAAATTGTATCCCATATCTTATTTTAATTGTTTAATTGTTGTCTTGTGATAGGTTGTTGAAAAAAAAAATCACTCTGTAATGTTTTCCTGTAGGAGATAATTCTGCAATGGATAAAGCTGCTAAAGCGATTACCAATAATGAAATAGTGTCCATTTCCAAAAAAATCACAATGCTGGAAATGAAAGAGCTAAATGAAAGACAAAGAGCAGAGCATTCCCAGAAGATGTACGAACACTTGAGAACTACCTTGAAACAAGTAGAGGAACGTAACTTTGAACTAGAGTCCAAGTTTGCTGAGGTAAGAACTATTTGGCCTTCTTTTCAAGTGAAGGTTGGGAACATGATAAGTTATTGTGTGCAAATGTATTTTCTGTCATAACTTTATTATTGTCTTTAAAGAGGAAGTAAACCCTGCGGGGGAAAAAAAATGTTCCCCTTCCCAGCAAAGTAAAGTCATAATGTGCTAGTATGCGTCGCATACTAGCACATTATGTGACACTTACCTGCAAACAAAGCCCACGCTGTCCCCGCTGGAGGCCGGATCAATGTTTGCCCATTTTCCTTCCGTGGGGGCCATAGACGCCATGGACTCCGGCTATGTGACTGTCTGGAGCCACGTGACGTCACTCCCGTGCATGCACGTGGGAGCCGCCAGTCACAGCACGGCCATTGCTTCAGATCGCATGCACCGATGACATCATCGGCGCAGTATACAGTAAATATCTCCTAAACTGCGCACGTTTAGGAGATATTTACAGTACCTATAGGTAAGCCTTATTCTAGGCTTACCTATAGGTACAAGTACTGCAGCGAGGTTTACAACCACTTTAATAGTACAATATGACATGCATTAGTATGGCCAAGAACCTAGATTAGGCTTAAAGTGGTTGTAAACTCTCATAAACACACTGCCATTATCCATTCTCTTATGTGGCAATAGGAATGGTGGCCCACCTTATCTAAGGACTAGTAAGCAGACAAATATTGTTTTTGTTTTGTTTTTATTTTTGTTCCTGGGTTCCATTTTAACATTTTAAACTGCATATTATACATTATAAACTTGTCTGATTTAAAAAAAAAAGTTTGATGTAGTTGTTGATATAACAGAGATTTATATGTTTACATTTTTCCAGTCAGTGAGCCAATGAGGGAAGAGAGGGGGCGGGGCTGCGGCTATGACTCTGTGTCTGAATGGACAAAGGGAGCTGCTGTGCAGCTCGGGTGCCCCCATAGCAAGCTGCTTGCTGTTGGGGCATTCAGTAGGAGGGAGGGGCCAGGAGCACCGAAGAGCGAGACTTTAGTATCAACACTCAAAAAGCAAAATGTATTATCTTCTGTAATATTTTATGCTAAAGGAAAAAAATAAATAAAATCATGTTATATTTGATTTCACTCAGTGTTACAGTATGTAGTCATGATTGTTAGGCATTCATTTGTGATCCACTAAATTATTTTCACCCATACTTATTAAAGCTTATTAGTTTACCAGTAACACCAATAATGCTATCCTAAAGGCTGCAGTTGCACTTAAGTGTTAGTGCAGCCAAATTTTTGAATCTTCTCAGACTGCTTCTGGTCAGGACTGTTGAAGATTTTTACAGTACATGTTATGCCACCTCTTACTTGTGCTTAAGTGTGTTTGTGAGGCTTCTTTAGAGAACTTGCTCAACTATTAAACACACTGTTATGCATTTGCAAAGGCTTAGACCAGTGGTTCTCAACTCCTGTCCTCAGGACCCACTAAAAGGCCAGGTTTGTAAGATAACTGAAATATATCACAGGTGATATCATTTGCTGCTCAGTGATTGCAGTATTCTAGTCTGCATCTACCCAAGGTAATACTTAAAATCTGGCCTGTTAGTAGGTCCTGAGGACAGGAGTTGAACCACTGGCTTAGACTAAGGGCCTTCTCAGAAAAGTAATGAGTTAATAGGACAGCTAGGTGCAAAACATAAATGCTTTGCTTAAATTCAGAAAGTTTAAACTGGAATTTTTATAAGGCATAGGGTCCTCTTACTCTGTCCCCTGGCAGCAGGTGGTAGCGTTTTCCTGTGACCCCCCCCCCCCCCAGGCTTTTTGGATCACACACATATGGGGTTGTGTCCATGATACTCTGGGGCTCACAGTAAGTGGGTTGAACACCACTGAGCGTGGTTCAGCCAGGAAGATGACTGCAGAGGAGGACAGTGTTGGCGCTTAGAAAGGGCATGTAGTGCTTGTCAGACTGTTATTTATACTGCAGTTGGCTATTGAAAAAAAACACTCCACAAAGCTGGGCATGGGCTTTTTTCCTGATTTGGAGAGATATTGATGCCCTTTGTAAGCCTGAGCCTAGGATTCAAGTGACTGCTTAAGGGACGAAAGAATCTATTTGATTGCAAGCAACACAAGGTGACTGCACTTTAGCACCCTTACCTTAAGCACTGTGGAGGCAAGGTTCATATTAAAGCACAAAAAGAGGTGGGGGGGAGTGGCCGGCGAACAGACATGATGGCTGCTCAATTCACAGTCTCTTCTCACTTGGGCAGGTTTCAGTGTCTCTCTGCTCTCCTGCATCCCGAGCATCACCTCCGCTACCCGCCCGTACACCGCACTCGGTACCTCACAGCAGTATGTTGCTGAAGTAGCGTAAAGAGGAATACCTCCCATGGAAACACACAGCCTTTATGTTCCAGCCGAGCAGCGTGGCCAAGATGCCACCACGCCCGCGTCTTATGCAATGCAGCCCCCAACTCTCACATCCCAGTGGATCTCTGGGGAAGCTGTCCCGCTGCCAGGGTCAGTGGATCCTCTGCACACCGGACCCACCTCTCCAGCTTTTCCCCTGGGTACACCAGCATCTGGAAGCCCTGCTAAAGCGAGGATGAGGCTGGACTCTCCAGCAACAGACATACATGAGGTGAGCCATCCAGCCCACACACACGGCTCACAAGCCACAGCCAGACCCCATCAGCTCTTACCCTACTGCAGGCCAACCTGTCATAGACACTACACTGAAGGAGATGCTAATCTCACTCAGGAGCTCCTTGCAAGCTGATATGCTGTCCTTCCTGCATAAATTTGATCACAACATTACTGTTTTGGAAGACAGTGTCACATATAGAAGTGAACATTGGTGATGTTACCAGTACAGCCAATGAACTTATAGATGCACACACTGACCACAGAGAAGAGCCGATACAGATCAGGGATAAGCTGGCGAATATCGAGGATAGGTCTCGCCGCAATAATGTGAAAATACGCGGCATACCTGAGTCAGTACAAACATCAGACTTACCCTCTTATGTCAAAGCCCTGATTAAAGCTGTATTACCTGATCTGAAAAACATATAATTGATCATTGACCGGATTCACAGGCTCCCGAAACCCCTGTTTTTGCCTGAAACAATGCCTAGAGATGTGATACTTTGCATTCACTTTTACCATGTGAAGGAACAACTTAAGCAAAAGATGAGAGCTATGGGAACCCTACTAGACCCTTACGCTACATTACAAATTTTTGCTGACCTCTCTCGACACACCCTGCAGCGCCCTTGCTCCAGCTAAAATGTTGTTCACTCATAATGGCTCCAAACATAGCGTATCTTCACTCCAATACGGACTACTCCTCTTTTAACGGATTGGAAAATCATCCACGACGCACCCTCCGATACCCTGTTTCAACACATTGGAGGAACGGAACGCCTTACTCGCTACCCAAACACGGCAACAAAGTGCAATACCATCACTAACAATCTTCAGGAATGCTAATTAGATGCAGACCTCTCCAGTGAGTGGCCAAATATGGCCTCTGGAACGTCATAGGACATTGATCCTTAATCTGTTTTGCTTTGTTTGTCTTGTTCTACTTCTACATTACTTATCACTTGGTTTCCTACCTTCTCTATTGATTCTGCTCACTGTGGACTCTGATGACCCACAAACTGTGGCTTAGCTCATGGCCCCTCCCCTGTAACTTTGTATGCAAATTCTACATCTTGCTAATTCAACAACCAGGAAGTACAGACCAATGACCATCAAACTCCTCACAATCAGCGCTAAGGGCCTCAACCACCCTGCGAAAAGAGCATCACTCTGGAAACTTGCAACTCAGAACCAGTGTGATATCCTATGCATACAAGAAACGCACTTTTAAGCATCTAACACTCCTACCTGCACCAACAAAAACTTCACCAATATTTTCACAGCCTCAGCTCCTGCAAAGAAAAAGGGAATATTAATCGCATTAAAAACTACTTATGCTTCCATTTACAAGAATGCATTAAGGATTATGTCCAAAGACATTCTGGTAGGTTAATTAGATCCTGTTGAAAAAATTGGCCAAATATGTGTATGTTGTATGTGTATGTGTTTGTAAGCGTGTCGGGACCCCATGGGGCAAAGGACCGCGCTATACCGCAGATGGACACCGGCGGCAAAAGCGCCCTGAGGCGATTCAGTTCGCATAGGTAGCGCTATACAAGTCACTCATTCATTCATTCACGGTTGGTTTCTCATTCTCAGCTGTACCATTAATGAAGCCCCATACACCATCATCACTGCATACGCACTGAACGTCCACCAAATTGGCTTCTTCTGAAAACTACACAAAAAAGTTGCTTCAATCCAACAAGTAGCAAAAATTTGGTGTGGGGACTTTATTGCCACCCCAGACCCAGAGATGGACTCCACTGCTTTACCCACAAGACGCAGACCCACACTGAACCCCCTTGCTATCTTCCTTCAATTTATATGATGTGTGGTGATGCCAACATGTGGAAGAACGGGACTGCACCTTCTTTTCTCCATGTCATGGTCTGATCACTCCACAGTATGCATCATTATAGAGGACTATCAGAAATCGCCCTCTGCTTACCTATGGTGTATGGACACCAAGATTTTGCAAACTACCCCCTATGCAAGCTCCCTACGCGACAACCTTGAAAACTTGATTTCATTGAATAAGGACTCAGTTGATGATCCCAACACACTATGGACCGCGCATAAGGCTATTAAGCGAGGCCTTTTTATTCAGTTTGGGTCTAGGGATAAGAAGCTAAGGAAGCAGCGACTGGACTCTCTCCTCATGAAGATCCAGACCATTGACACACTCAATAAAATGCAACCCTCGGCTGAGCTCAAGTCTAAACTGATCAAGCTGCGACTTGACTGAAGATCCCACTTATTAGAAAATTTTGACTACCTCCAGAAGCGCCTTTAAATTGTGATTTTATATTCATGGAAACAAAGCAGGGAAACTTCTTGCCCAACAAATTCAAGGCCACTAAAACTCAAATACCCTACCTCTACCACCCTATGAACAAGACTAAAGTACTAGACCCACAGGCCATAGCGGAGACATTTAATAGGTATTACAGCACCCTCTAGAACTTAAAGGATGAGACTTCTCTTGAGCACCCAGACGTACCATACAGGCCTTTCTCAACTTGGTTCACCTCCCCTGTCTCTCAACTGATCAATTAAACAATCTCAGTGCCCCTTTCTCCACTACTGAGGTGGGTAAAGCCATATACTCCCTTCCAAAAAACAAGCTTTCTGGCCCAGATGGTTTTGCAGGGGAATGTTACCAACATTTTAAACCCATCCTGCTTGAGCATATTACAAATGTTTTCAATGCTGCTGCTTCCTTGGCTTCATTCCCACAAAAAAAGTTAAAAGCTTTGATCGTCACTATACCAAAGCCAGGGAAGGAACCTACCACACCCCAAAACTTTTGGCCCATTTCCCTACTCAATCACGATACTAAACTTTACGCCAAGGTAATAGCTTACAGATTTGTTGACCTACTGCCTTCCCTCATTCACCCAGATCAATCCGGATTCACAAAGGGTCGTCATGCCTCAGACGCTATTTGCAGAATGATCAATATCATTCACCATGCTGAAAGACTGGGGATGCCTTCTCTGCTTCTCTCTCTGGATGCGGAGAAGGCATTCAATAGCGTCCAATGGCAATACTTAGATTCGACGCTTCAGAAGTTTGGCTTTCACGGTCATATTCTCTCAGCAATGTCCTTATACTCTTGCCCCTCAGCTCAAGTTTACTGCTCCGCCGCGCTATCCAAGCCTTTTTTAATATCAAACGGCACAAGACACAGGTGCCTCCTCTCCCCTCATCTTTAACCTGGCTATGAAACCCTTGGCTGAAAAATTAGAACCCTCTCAGATATACCTGGCTTCAAAATAGGTTCCACGGAGCATAAAATTTAACTTATTCGCAGACAATGTCATCCTCATGATGACCAACCCTGCATCTTCCCTGGCTTCGGTACAGCAATCTTTAAATGAATTCAGTCTTGCTTCCTACTACGAAGTGAACGCATCTAAGTCTCACATACTGCCCTTAGGCTTACTGAATGACATGCATACCACTCTCGAAAACAAATATCCCCACGGGTGGGCTAAGGATTCCCTTTCCTACTTAGGAATCAAACTTAAAAATCTGTGTCCTCTCTCTACCAGGCAAACTTTGTCCCCTTTCTAGACAATCTACCAAAGGATCTAGAAAAAAATCACAAAACTCACTTTCTCATGGTTGGGCAGATTATTAGCATTTAAAATGATCCATCTGCCACAGCTACTGTACTTATTCCGATCCCTACCCATCCCAATCATACTAACCTTTTTTAATTCCCTTCAGTCTCTACTGTGGCGCACGGAGTGGCACAGAAAAAAACAAAAAAACAGAACCACTCAAACGTGTCTCTTCAAACATAGATCTGTGGGAGGTACAGGGTATATCTGCTTCAGAGGCTACTACGTAGCCCCCATACTTGCACAAGTAAAAGCATGGCTCTTCATGCTTGTGGAGTGGTATGGAAGCCCTCCAGATCCCAGGGTGTAATTTAAAAAAGGGCTACTTGGCTCCTCCTCAAGGAAACTGAGTAATACTAATCTCTCCCCCACAATCATAGCCACTAAAAGAGCGTTCGACTACTACATGGCCGATGCTACAATAGGGGACAGTCCATGCAAAATCCCTCTTTCAGTTTCTGTGCTATCAGTACTTATACTCAAAATCACTATGAAATTTTGGGAGGAAAAGGGCATCTTACTCCTCTCTGACGGTTTCTCTATACTTAGATGACCTCCTTATCTCATTTTCCTCCCTACAAAAATCCTTCTCATTACCAAGCAAGGAGTACTTCATGTACATCCAAGTATCTCAATGCTTATGTAAAGAAAGGGGACATTGAGGCCGGGACAGGCCCCCGGACTTTTAACGGTGCTGGGATAAATGAGGTAGAAAAGGTAGGATAAAAAGATCTTTTATTCAACAATCTTTTTAAAAAATAATAATATAATATAATATAATATATAATAATAAAATAATAAATGTTTACAAATGTTTACAAAACAATTAAGATAATTGATTGATACAGGAGTTGATACCACTTTCTCAACATGTTTCGCTTTCTTAAGCTTCTTCAGGAGACATAATGTGGCATTTGATCAACTATAAGGTAGAAAAAACAGCAATAAGAGTTTTATGTCTGCTAATATTTCATAATATATATCCGTTAAGTCAAAAAAGAACAAATTTTGAAAAGAATTTTTCGGAGAAATTTTTTTACACATATAGACCCAAGAGGGAATGTATCGTAGAAGAAAAAATAATAATATAAATATATACAGTGTATGAAAAAAAAAAAAAAAACACAATATGTATGTGTACACATTTAATTCAGCATACATCACGTCATAAATTGTTCATTGATCTTACTGTCTACGGGTAAGATCAATGAACAATTTATGACGTGATGTATGCTGAATTAAATGTGTACACATACATATTGTGTTTTTTTTTTTTTTTTTTCATACACTGTATATATTTATATTATTATTTTTTCTTCTACGATACATTCCCTCTTGGGTCTATATGTGTAAAAAAATTTCTCCAAAAATTCTTTTCAAAATTTGTTCTTTTTTGACTTAACGGATATATATTATGATATATTAGCAGACATAAAATTCTTATTGCTGTTTTTTCTACCTTATAGTTGATCTAATGCCACATTATGTCTCCTGAAGAAGCTTGAGAAAGTGGTATCAACTCCTGTATCAATCAGTTATCTTAATTGTTTTGTAAACATTTATTAGTGTTTTTTCTCTCTGTCTGTTTTTTTTTTTTTTTTTTTTTTTTAAAGATTGTTGAATAAAAGATCTTTTTATCCTACCTTTTCTACCTCATTTATCCCAGCACAGTTAAAAGTCCCGGGGCCTGTCCCGGCCTCAATGTCCCCTTTCTTTACAAATGTACTTTCTGGGATGTGGTGCTTCTGATTTTTCCTCTCTTCCATTATTCTATCTCACTGCTTAATCTGTAATCCCCATCTCCACAAATATGTACATAGGAAAGTATGGGAATACCTTGGGTCAGATACCATAGATGCTAAAAGTATCATCCTTTTGTACAGCTTACTGCAAGACAAATCTTCATTTAACAAATTGCTTCCTATGAATAAATGGGAAAGAGACATAAGTACTATTTTTGATGATTCCCAATGGAAATCTGCCATATGCTCTAATCTCCGCATGACACGCTCCTCCAACTTATGGGATCTTACTTACAAACTGAATCTCAGATGGTGCATCACTCCTTCACAGTTGCATACATTTGACCCGACCACATCACCTCTATGTTGGAGGAAATGTGGGAAAACAGGGCATTTATACCATTTACTTTGGTTATCTACTGACATTGCTTCCTTCTGGAACACGGTTTTCAAGCTTATTACTAATGTAACTGGAATTACCATTCCACCCTTACCTGAACTAGTGTTACTCAGCATAGGTATTGACAATATCCCTACCTACATGCGGTGCTTAACCGTACATATCCTTTTAGCGGCCAGATTGTCAATCGTCAGACAATGGAAATCCCTCACTCATATCTCTATCTATGATATCATCCACCTCGTACACACACACTACTCAAATGAATATATATTCGCTGTATCTGAGGGCCGTATGAATCCTGCAAAAAACAAATGGGAATTATGGTCAAACGGGTATGATCAGAATGATCACAATCCTATCTAATCTTCCTTTTGGTATCGTCCTCCATGCCAGATGTCTAAACTGCTACCTATATGCTAAGCTCCTATTTTTCTGTATTACCAGATATTGGCAACCATTTCTTGTCAAGAACGATGTAACATAAGAGTTGGCTGTGTTGTCTCTTCCTCAAGACAAAGTGTGTTCCCAGTTGGGGTGTCTGGGGGGGAAGATAATGCCATTGATCACCTAATAAAAGCACTTCTGATGTTCAAATATGCTTGTTATTTTTATTCTGTAATCAAATGACTATGTACCTTTTGCTATGTATTAAAGTATGACGGATACTTTTTTTCCTGTTTTTTTTTCTTTCTTTTGATAAAACCCAATAAACTATAAAAAAAAAACAAAAAAACAAAAAGAATGGTGCTACAGTATCTCACAAAAGTGAGTACACCCCTCACATTTTTGTAAATATTTTATTATATCTTTTCATGTGACAACACTGAAGAAATGACACTTTGCTACAATGTAAAGTAGTGAGTGTACAGCTTGTATAACAGTGTAAATTTGCTGTCCCCTGAAAATAACTCAACACACAGCCATTAAAGTCTAAACCGCTGGCAACAAAAGTGAGTACACCCCTATGTCCCTAATGGCTGTGTGTTGAGTTATTTTGAGGGGACAGCAAATTTTACACTGTTATACAAGCTGTACACTCACTACTTTACATTGTAGCAAAGTGTCATTTCTTCAGTGTTGTCACATGAAAAGATATAATAAAATATTTACAAAAAATGTGAGGGGTGTACTCACTTTTGTGAGATACTGTATGTTAATAAAGAATGTAGATGTCTATCACTGCCCCTGCACTATTTTAGGTTTTCTTTATTATGAAGGAAAGCAGAGAATTGAGTTCTTTTGACCAAACTGACTTTACATATTTCTTACTGTTTTCTTAGCTTACTAAAATTAATCTTGAGGCACAAAAAGTGGAGCAAGCACTGAGAGATGAGCTTGCAAATAGTGTGAGTAAGGTAGTTTATGAAGCAGATCGGAGGAGAATACTAGAGCTGGAGAAGAGTGAAGCCGAGCTCAAGGTGGAGGTCTCCAAGTAAGTGTGTGTTTATTTTCATTATTTGGAAATGGAACAGGGTAACATTAAGGAAAACCGGGAAATGTGAATATAAAGAAGTTAATACCTAAACGCATATCAAAGTGGCACAAAATACATGACCAATTATTATAATTTTAGGTAACTTTTGGTAAACCACAAACATAATCGTTGTATCTACATATACCAATCTGCTATACATACTAACAAGTTTTACATTTTACATATGCTCTGGATGTGGTAAGTAAAAAAAACAGCATAATGCATAATCAGTCATTTAGTTGGCATTATAAGAGAGAAGGGGTGGACACAGATGCAAATTGTTATTTAGACTAAGGGCTGCATAGTAACTGCTCCCGGATTTTGGGAAGTGTTAGTAATTACCTGTTAAAATACATAGTGGTAAAGCAAAATTGTCTTTCTCTTCCATGGAGGGACACAAGAGGTCTTAAACATTTGCATTATACAGGTACCTACAGGAGAACTGGACACTTGTAGACAGCTGTAGGCCAACCCAGGATAACCACCATACTACCAGCAGATGAATGACTTTTCTGCAGCTCTGCTGTGAACTTTTTATTTTTCTACTAAAAAAATGTTCTTATCTTTTTCTTCAGTCTAGTGTCTTCTGGACACTTTTGCTAGAGCTAGTCTCTACAACAGAAGCTATCTGGCATGGCCTAGCCTCAGCTTGGGTTTTGGAGCCTCACGCCTGTACCCAGCTGAACTGGACATTATGGAGGTAGCCGGGCAGTAGGTTCTGCGTAAGGACCTTTCCAAACCCCATTCTGATAACAAGCTCATTTGCAGAGCCATTGGCATTGCCTCCGTGCTTGCCCTATGTCTGAAAAGTCACTCTGTGAGGAGGAGTAATAGGGAGAAAACGAAAGTTGACATCTTACAAATGTTGCTGCTCCTTACGGTCATTCAACATCTCCCTACTGCTACTTCTGCTTTGCAAAGAACAATGTGGAACTCCAATCTTTAGTGCATGTCTGCTACCAGCCTGCAGTGACCACGGTCACCTCCATGTTTCGACCCGCACCTGCTACCAGCAGTTGAATTTTATGAGTACATGGGGTTTAAACTTGTATCCAGAGTCCCTGCTGTCAGAATACATAGATCAGCGTTGCAGCCGGTTGGCTGCAACCCACTGACTAAAGGACTGTTCGACAGAAGCTGATCTATCGATTGGCTTCTTTTGAACCAGGAGTACTACACACAGATAGGAATTTGTCTGGTTCCTTCTGAACCTCCCACTTTTTGATCCATGTGAACCCAACTTTACTGCCCTGCAGTTGCAGCATGTCTGATTCCAGACATGGGGAAACAGCCCTGCTATACCAGATGCTCTCGGCTTACTCCTACTCAAAAGTCTGTTAGCCTTTGTGGAAACTGGACAGCTTGCATCTCATCTTCTTGGAGCAGGAAGTGGTTTCCAGAAGAATGGTTTAAGGAGTTTTACTGCCACCCATTCATGGTTCCCAAGCCCAAAGGGGACATCAGCCCCATCATGGTTCTCAAAACACTGAATGTGTTTATTCGAGCTCACTAATTCTGTAAGCTATTACATAGTCTGTGACTATGCATCCTGATTGTAGGATATTTAGTTATAACTGACTGATGGGTTATCTAATCCTAGATACACTCAGATCAGTATTTTTTCCCCCAGAAGCTTCAAATTCTCTGATCCTAGACTTGTACTCTTCAGTCCAGGAGTCATTACACGCTCAGCTTCTTTGTCTGGGGTTTCATGCTAGCCTCCTTCAAGGCAATGACATTTCCCCAGTTTCACTCCAGACCCCTACAACAAACATTTTCTCATAATGGAAGAAGTCAATCCTGTCTCTGGACAGGCCGATTTGTCTGACACCGAGGACCAGGTTGACGCTGGTCTGGTGGGTCAGTCCTTTCTTCCCATCTTTTGGAAAATACTTACATTGGGTGCCAGTCTGCCTGGCTGAGGAGGATTCCTGGACAGCCTGTTTGTTCTGAGGATTAGGATGTCAGAGAAATCTCATTAGTAGGTGTAGGGGGTAAATCCGCGCAATGAATTGAATGTTTTAGTTATGGATATGGCTGCTGCCTCTACACATACAATACCACCTAGGTGGAAAGTATTAGAAAATGGTAAAAAAGCAGGAGTAGTATGGCGCTGCCCTTATGGAGACAAAAACATTTTTTCTTCTTTGTAGTGAATGTATTGCCTAGTGTCCTTATAGAATTGCTTCTAAAACCTGTATGTGTTCAAAAGTTGAATAAAACTGTGACTGGAATGACTGAGAAATCTCATTTCCTGATCAACATTCTGGAGCTTCAGAGTATTTTCTGCTCTACAGCACTAGACTGTCAGGCTGGAAGATCATCCAATCAGGATTCAATTGGACAATGCCATGGCAGGGGCATATATCAACCATCAGCGAGGAACCAGTAGTTTTGCAGAAGCAAGAGAGAAGGAGTGGTTCCTGTCTTTGGCATTACTTCACATTCCAGCTTTGTCTGAGTTCACATCTTAGGTGTGGACAATTGGCAGGTAGAGTTCCTCAGCCAGCAGCATCTTTGCCCAAGGGAGTGATTCCTATGCCCAGAGCTGTCCAAGATCTGTGTCACAGATGGGCATGTGAAATGAGTCCTGCTGGCTTCACAGTTTAAAAACAAACTGATCTTTTGTCTCAAGGACCAATTTACCACCTTGCTTCACCATTACTGGCTCGTAGACATGGCATTTATAGCCCAGGTTCTGAGAGACAGGGGCATCTCTGAATCGGTTATTTTTGTGATGCTTAAAGTGGATGTAAACCCAATGTCATCCTTTCTAAACTACTGCCATGGGGGTTATCTATAAGGATATACATGCCTCCTGCATGTATCTTTACCTGTCAAATGTCTCCCCTCTGTCTGTTACGAGAGCTGAAAAACTGCAGATTCTGTGGGTGGGTCTGTTGTCTGAAGCTCAGTGGGTGGAGTCGTGATGTCAGTAGACTCTCCGCCCACCTCTACACTCCCCTGTGTATTTCTAACACTGAACTTCTGCTATGATCTCTAACACCCAGTGAAAAGACAGGAAAGTAACCACATGACTTCAGCATGCCAAATCATGCTGAGGTGTGGAACAGCCAATCCTTGCAGAGCTGCTGAAGAAAAGAGTGGGGGAGGGAATTAAAAAATACTGCATGTGTCTTAGGCTGTCACTCACAGCAAGGGGGAGTATTTGACAAAGTTTTTCTCACTTTGTCAAGATTTTTCTCACTGAACAATAAAAGAGGATTGCTCAAGATGGATTAACTCTGTGTGGCAAGACTGGGCTCAAATGATAGGAAATCTTATACTCTACAGTATGATATCAATTTTTTTTTTTTTTTTTCGGGTTTACATCCACTTTAAGGCTAGGAAGCCTATTTCCCACATGGTCTGTCATAATACATGGAAGGAATACTTCAGCCTTCCATGCAGTAGGGTTAAATGCCAAAGGTACCAGTTGAAAGGGCAGAAAATAGGATTTTTGTACTCACCATAAGGCCTTTCTGTTGGATTATGCTGTTTGCCAATCTTTCTGTTAACAGCAGTATTAACCAAAGGTTTAAGACTTCTGGTGTCCCTCAAAAGCATTTTACGGTCAGAACAAAAATCCTTATCTTTGCCACTTTCATTTAGTAGTATCTTCTAGTATATATAATTTTCAATCTGTGTGTATGTTTTCCTTTACTAGATTACGCAGCCTTTCTGATATTGCCAAAGCACAAATCTCCACATTAGTTAACCGCCAGCAGTCAAGAGAAAAGGAAGTGGAGTCTCTGCGGAAACAAGTCTTGGATTTCCAGGTTGGCACTTCAAATACCTTGTTATTTCTGCCTGGATCAGGCTCATGCTGATAAATGTGTTAAATGACTGAAGTTTTTGTTTGTGTTTGCTGCAACAGCTGTCTTAAATTAGCACATGCAAAACATTGTTCATGGTCGGTAAATTCTTTAACTTATACTATGTTTTTCGAGAAAGTAATAAATACCTGACTCAATTTCATGCTGTTTTTGGAACTCAGATTCATCTTAGTAAAATAGATTTGCAGATGTTACCTGCACAGCAGGATGCAATATTTTTATACACTTTTTTAATACAACAAAATGCGTTCTGGTCAGACTGCTTGCTGTAGATGTATTTTTATATCCTTAATGCAAAGTGCCTTTATATAATAATGTGGATCTTTATAATCTCCATGTCAATTATTAGCACAGAAAACTGAACTTCGGGTTCACAGTTAAAATACACGTGAATTGGCTTACCTGTGATTTGTGATTGTTCACCGACTGACACTCAGGCTGCAGATTGTACACTGAAGGAACATTGCCCTTATAACGAGGTCATCTATTTGCACAGGAAAAATATACCTTTCCATAGGGGTCCTCCAAGGCTTTGTCCTCGGACCCCATCTATTCTCTATCTACACCACTTTCCTTGGTTAGTTGATAATCTCGCATGGCTTCCAATACTATCTCTATGCTGATGACACCCAAAATTGTCTCTGTACTCTTCAGCTTACCTTTCCAGTCACCTTGTGCACCACTAACTTAATACCTGACATAACTGCATGGATAGCAAACCACTTCCTAAAAATGAATCTTAAAAAACTGAGCTAATAATGTGTTGTGCTATGCTGTGTGTAATCTTGGCTTCTGACCTTTCCTTTCAGCTCCACATCCTGTCACTGACCAAATCTTGCTGCCTTCATCTCCATAACATTACCATAATACGCCCCCTCTTAAACAACGACATCTCCAAGCCGCTAATTTACTCACTTGTTAGATCTCATCTTAACTACTGCAACTCCCCCCCTCATTGGCCTATCCCTACACCGTTTCTCCTATGGTTTATCACGAATGCTGCTGCTGCCAGACTTATCCTTCTTACCAGCTGCTTAGTTCCTAGCACCAACACTAACAACTTACAAAGCCATCCACAATTCCACCACAGCTACTTGACCAGCCTCATCTCAAATATTGAGAGAGGCGCCTTTGGGTACAGATGTTTTTAACAAGCTTTAATACACATAAATTAGTCAAACTCACATTTCAGCAGAAAGTGATAGGCATAGAAGTATAGACCTGGGTATGTCACGGTGGCGATCCTGAGTCCTGGGCATGTAGTTCCTCTGTCAAAACAGTCTGGTCAGAGAGGTGTCCGCCGTTAAGATGGTTATGCCGCCTCCGGAAGACAAACTCAAGATGAGGCGTGAGGCGCAGGGGATGACGTCACCAGTAGTGGACGCGTTTCTTGAGTAGTCGCGCTGCGATGTACTGGCAAGCCGCACTCCTTTATCAACAGACGATGTCTTTGATGTCGATTGATAAAGGAGTGCGGGTTGCCAGTACATCGCAGCGCGCCTACTCAAGAAACGCGTCCACTACTGGTGGCGTCATCCCCTGCAGCCTGCTGTTCCCTGCACCTCACGCCTTGTCTTGCGTTTGTCTTTCGGAGCCGGCATAACCATCTTAACGGCTGACACCTCTCTGACCAGACTGTTTTGACAGAGGAACTACAAGGCCCAGGACTCAGGATCGCCACCGTGACAACCATGTCTATACTTCTATGCCTATCACTTTCTGCTGAAATGTGAGTTTGACTAATTTATGTGTATTAAAGCGTGTTAAAAACGTCTGCACCCAGAGGCGCCTCTCTCCTTGTTTTTTTTCAGCTCCCTGGTTTCTGTTCTAATATAATGGCAGCCCTGCTTGCTCTGGACTTTTAACTCCTTCTCACCATCCCTACATAGACTTATATAGACTGTGTATACAAAACAAAACTGATTGACCACAGATCTATGATTGATCATTCTACAGTTTTATTGCAGATTTTTATTGTTTTTTTATGGTTTTAGTTGTTGCGCTTCCACTTGTTTTATTCATCTCAAAATATTAACCAAACCATCCTTTTCCCTTCTCCCAAGACCCCCTGTTCTTTAGCTACATTGTCATCTCCTCCCATGTTCACATCCATGGCTTCTCCAGAGCATCTCCCATCCTTTGGAACTCCTTAGCCCAACCTGTACAGCTATCTCCTACTGTGCCCATAGGTTATCTGCAAAAAAACTGAATTTCTCAAACAACCCATCTCCACACAGTTGCAACCTTTTGTATCACTTGCCCTTCCCTTTAGATTGAAAGCTCTCACAAACAGGGCCCTCCTAACCCTCTTGAATTGAATTGTAACTGCACTGTTTCTCTTTTTTTGTAAAGTGTTGTGCAAACTCTTGGTGCTATTTCAATTCTGTGTAATAATATTATAGTATAGCAGAATGTGGCTGTATACTGATCTATTCATTAAAGACGTATTAGGATAAGAAAAATATGCATTCTTTCATTCTTTATTCCTTAACACATGTTGCTAAGAGTTTTCATTATTTCATTCCCATGTAGAGCACCTTAAGCTAATGTAGTCATAATTTTATGGCAGCAAATCAGGAACTTGTAGACTTTCTTTATATAATGTTTATGTGTGTGTATATATATATATATATATATATATATATATATATATATATATATATACTCATAATCCACCACCTGTCACACATAGCTGTTAATTAATATTTGTCACTGTTATAAAGCTATTTATATTTGTGCTATTACTGCTTTTTATAGGATCAGAGTAATGAGAAAGCACTAATTGCAAAATTACACCAGCAAATTGTAGCTCTTCAAGTCAGTGAAGCAACCGCTGTAGCAAAGTTGGAAGCAACAACTACCAAACTGCACAAATTGGAAGCCTACAGTTTACGTTTAGAACAGAAGATAGATGATAAAGAGCAGGCATTATATTATGCCCGTTTAGAAGGCAGAAACCGAGCCAAGCACCTTCGCCACACGATTCAGGCACTGAGGAGGCAGTTCAGTGGTGCACTTCCATTAGCCCAACAGGAGAAATTTTCCAAGACAATGATGGAGCTGCAGAGTGACAAGATGAAGACTGTTAATGAAATGCAGCGTGTGCAACAAGAACGGAGGGATACTGAGACCCGTGCCTTAGAGCTAGAGCTAAAGCTGAAGGGCTTGGAAGAGCTTATTGCTACCCTTAAAGATGCTAGAGGAGCTCAGAAGGTTAGTCATCCCAATGCTAAGAAATTTACAAACTAGGGTACAGTATTTATAGACATAGATATTTATATGTTTTTTACTAATCATAGTTTATCTTGCCAGATGGTTCGGTATTTGAAACAATTGCATCAGCATTTAACATAATGAAAAATGGTAATATTTACTCAAATACTCAAAGTGGACCTACGTTGAATGTAATTACACTCCAGAAAATAAATACATTTAACAGATCATGGCCTGTCCTGGGCCTCTGGTCTGGAAAGGTGGTGAGCTAGCTTGCTTTGTTTAGTGGTAATTATGGCAACTGTTCAATAGCTCTGAAACTCCTCCTACAGCACTTGCAATAAAAAGTTGAGGGGCTCTGGAATTCAGAAACAGTTGGGTCATCTCTTCAGATGTGCTGTTGACACTGTCATTAGCAAAACCACGGGGGGGCCAGAGGAGATCTGTGGAAGGGTTAGAAGAATCATATCCTTTTCCCTCATCTACTTCGGAAGCAAATATTTATAGACCTTAAGAGCCAAATTCCCACTCCGTGCATTGGGGATGAAACTGGAATTTTGTTAAACCTTGTGGTAAGCTTTCTTCAAGTGGGGGGCTGTGTGTACATCTAGACAGGACCTCGGGTAATTTGCCTCTCCAGAACACCCCTTTTAGCCCATTGGCTAACTCTTAGAGGAATCTCTTTCATTTGTCCAGCATCTTCTTCCTTTTGCTACAGCACTCAGCAGTGTCTCCTCTCCAAGTCCTGGGACCCCTTGTTCCCATGGAGGTGGGAACTTATCAGGAGTTGTATCCCATGGAGAATTGCATTCCTTTCCTTTAGAGAATGATATATCCTCACTCTCCAGAGGGACACCCTGATTTGCAAAGTTGGTTGGGACCAGTTTCCACAGTTTGCTGCCCTAGTAAGGTCTCGACCCCTCGTGGGGCCCAGTGCTTTTTTCAACTTTTTGGACCCTGCAGGCAAAGCAAAAAATATAAAAAAGGACAAACACTGTCATCATTTATAAGTTACAAAGAATATAACAAAATATGTAAAAACAAAATCAAGGCCGCAAAAGTTCAAAATGAATGGCAGGTTGTAAAGGAGAGTAGGCCAAGCCCAAAAAAATCTTCAGATATATTGATAGTAAAAAGGTTAGGTCTGGGCATTTGCCCTTTGCAAGAAAAAATTTGAGTTGATGATGGGGGAGAAAGAGAAGGCAAATTATCAAATACCTTCTTCTGCTCTGGGGGGGGGTCCTTAATGGGGGTAGTACTGATTTAGCCCCCAATGATCCAAAATGACTCAAAATTGATTTGGTCGAGAAACAAAATAAAGGTGAATAAAGCACCTGGACCAGATTGCTTACACCCATGGGTCCTCAAAGAGTTGAGCACTGTTATTTTTAAGTCATTGTTTCTAATTGTTAGAAACTCTTTAATGACTGGTATAGTACCACTGGGTTGGTGTAAGGCCAATATGATGCCTATATTTAAAAAGGGATACAATTCTTTACCAAGTAGCTACAGACCGGTTAGTTTAACTTCTATATTCGGGAATATAATTTTCTAGAAAATTATATTTTAAGCAATAGCCAGGATGTAGTCATGAAAAGTCAGTTGTCAAACAAATCTAATTTCTTTTTATGAGGAGGTAAGCAAAAACTTAGACATAGGAGTGGCTGTGGATATAATATACTTGAATTATGCAAAAGTGTTTGACACAGTTTCCCATACATGGCCAATGTGTAAATTAAAGTCTACAGGTTTAGAAAATTCCGTTTGTATAAACAGATAGAAAACTAGACCTCAATTCACTATTTGAACAACTGTAGCAAATGAGGCTTAATGTTGATAAATGTAAAGTTATGCACTTGGGGTCTAAAAACATGCATGCATCATACATTCTAGGAGAACAGCTGAGGGAGTGAGCGGTTGAGAAGGATCTGGGTATTCTGGTAGATCGTAGACCTATTATTAGAATGCAGTTTCGAAAAAATACTTTCTTGTATGTATAGACTCTAGAGAAAGACAGAAATAATGTTGCCCCTGTACAAATCATTAGTAAGAACCCACCCATAATATGCAGTGTTTGTTAACCCACAGGGTTAACTTTACATTATCCTCTTTGTTGATTCACCTAATGTCCCCCTGTGACCGTGCTTTATTAAAAACACAGCTATATACCTTGTTTACTGATCGCAGATCAGCGATCACGTGACATGCCACCTCTCTCTACTCTCGGCCCAACAGATGCAGCGGGCGGGGCCGAGGATCCCCCGCTGATGTCATTCAAGAGGTGAGTAGGAGAGAGGCGGCCCCGCCTGCTGCAGCTATCATGCGAGAGAAGAGAGAGGTGGCATGTCACATGATCGCTGTTCTGCGATCAGTAAACAAGGTATATAGCTGCATTTTTAATAAAGCACAGTCACAGAGGGACATTAGATGAATCAACTAAGAGGATAATGTAACGTTAACCCTTATTTGAGCAGCAGGACAAGAGGTGGCAGCGCGGACACGGAGCAGACAGTCAGAGAGGGGAGGGGGGAGAGGATGGAGGAGAGGACACAGGACACACACAGCAGGGCTGTGGCTAACGGAGGCATGTATGCTGACAACGGTGTCAGGGCTCAGTAGCCCTGATATATCATGGTCAAAGTACATAGGGGAGAGCAGAAACTGTCAGGATTAGCCAGGTATTTCAGGTGATACGGGGGCGGGTGGGGGGGGCAAATTACACAGCACAAGCACTGTGCTTTATAACATGCTTTAAAGAAACAGGATCTTTTATTTTTATTTTTTTTTGGGTTAACAAACACTTTAAGTTTTGGGCACATATTCACAAAACAGTATATAGGGAAACTGGAGAATGAGCACAGAAGGGTAATCAAACTAATAAGAGGCATGGAGGAGCTCAGCTATGAGGGAAGATTAGCTGAACTGAATGTATTATGAATGTCCGAGGCGATTAGGGAGAGATAAGATCATGTGTATAAATATGTAAGTGATCTATATAATGAACTTGGTGTTGAGTTATTCACTTTCAGGCCATTACAGAGGACAAGGAGGTACTCCTTACACCTAAACTAGACTTGAGGTGAGTCATCCCATGAAAAAGGTCTCCGGCATGACCCATCAGTCTAAGTATCTATTCACACCTAAGCGATCTTCAGTGACAGCTGCAGGTGCTCCTTTTTGTTAGCTTTTTTTTTTTTTGCACCATTCATTTGTATGGGCCTCCTTATGCTCCAAAAATGCTCCAAAAGAAGCTCATGTACCAAATCTTGGCACAGAGCCAGGAGTGTTTTATAGTTGTGATTTTTGTGCGATTTGTCGCTCGACAATCCCAGCAAAATCACCCATGTTTGGGGTGCCATTAAGAAATAACGGCATCGCAAACGCGTTCTGCTATTTGCCAGGATTATGAATTCGCGGGCAGCTTCACGGCGATTCCCCCGTGATCCGAATCGCCTAGGTGTAAATGGGGTAATCACCTCTCACTGAGGACTTTGTGTTCTCCTGGTTTGTTGGCACAAAAAGATACCTTTTTAGGATAGCCTAGTTCCAGAGACATTCCTGGGACCCAGTCATCTAGAGTTAGGTCCTCCTTCCGTGGCTGACTTGCACACTTTTGAGGACATTGTTCCAGTTTTTTTTCTTGGTTCTGTGCCTATTCAGTTTAATGTTGTTGACTATTTAGCTAGAGTTCCTTCTCCTTGCTCCATGGCTCTTGGATGCTCTTGTAGAGCGGGCAGTTCAGATTTTTGGAGCCATGTACTGGATTAAAGTTAGGCAGATCATGCCTCTGAGACACCTCCGAGTGTTTTAGCAGATTAATCTTGCTCATTCTCCTGCTCTTTTGGTTCATGTCCCCCAGCCTGTGGTTATAGTACACCTCTATCCCTGCCTACCCCGAAAAGGGTACATCTTTTGCTCCTTACCTCTCAGTCATGTGAGGTTCCCGCGCTCCTTGGATATCTTGTGCTAGATGGACTGACTGGCCAGGCAACCTTATTCTTGTAATGGTACCTTCCGTCTCTGAATTTTAAGGTTTGGGAGTGTAAAACCCAGGCTTTGAGTCTTTTTAGAGCAGTGGTTCTCAACTTTAGTCTTCAAGTACCCCCAACGGGCCATGTCTTCAGGTTTTTCTTTACTGCTCACAGCTGCTTTAAATCAATATCAATTATATGGTATTGATAAGAGCTATTTTATCTAAGGGAAGTTACCAAAACATGGCCGGTTGGGGGTACTTGAGGACTAAGGTTGAGAACCACTGTTTTAGAGCTCCTACAGTTACAAAGCCTTTCTGCTTTACCCACATTTTGAGCTGTTTTATAGAGAGGCTGGAGCAGATGTCTGGAAACTTGTGCTGTAGTTGTGATGGTCTGTTACAGGCCTCAAAACTTTTATCTCACATGGGACTTATGTCTGTACAAATGTGTAGGACAATCTGACTATGTGTATGGGTCATTGATAAGCTGTCCAAGGACTATCTCATCTTGCAAGTAGCTTCACCTCATCTGGTTTAACTTTGGGCATTCGTCCTTCTGGTAGTCCTGTGTTATAGAAAGTTTGTTGCCCTTTCTTGGTTCTGTCACTGGCTGTTGCTAACCCCTCAGTTGCATTGCTTATGGAAATCCTTACTGTTTCCTGGGTCTCTCAATGAGTAATGGAGGGGAAAAAAGGGTTTTTGTACTTGCTAAAAAATCTTTTTCTTCATGTCCAAAGGACACAGGTTGTTTTTTTTTATTTTTTGCTGGCTTCATGTATTCTTTGCTCACAAAACCGAGGCATGGAGGCATGCTGGGCAGCAAAGTTATACAGAAGCTGGCTTTTACAAATTTTCTGTTTGCCAGTGCCCCAACTTCTTGTAGGTGGCAGTATAACTTGACTGTTTCTGAATTCAAGCATCCCTCAATTGACTTTAAGAAGAAAAAAAATATTTTGGGGTAAGTACAAGAACTTTAAAATCCTAATGTATCATCTAACAGGAAGGGTGGGATCTCACGATGAATGGACTCCAAGTAGGTTTTGCAGCCTTAGAAAATAAAATGCATAGATCTCATTATTTATGTCTCCGTGAGTTGCAGAAAAGTTGTGTCACTCAGTTTTATTAGTAATGACAGATTTTAGATAAAATGCTTCTTTATGTCTTTGCAAGTAGCCAGTAACATGTAACTTTAAAATGTTTCAGTACATATAATAGTGTAGTTGTTGAGTATACTCATAGACACCAGTTCACACAGAAGAGTAATGAATTTTGTATGGTAACCATTGACATAGTGTGGAATATCAAGCATGCTCAGACATTTAGTGTTAATTTACCATTAGGTATCTGATTTATAGTAATATATTCTTCAGGAGGTATTGCAGGGGCTTCATCTGTGAATTGGGGAAAAACATACTAAATAGACAAAACAGCTGACAAGACTGTAGAAAATAGTTGCTTAATTTTTTCATTTTTGAAGTAGCCTGTTACACATTTTATGTCACTTTTCTAGAGCAGAGTAGATCAGAGTGAATGTGCTTTCGTTTAATCTTCTGCAGTTCTGACGTCTTCCAGAAACATTTT
This sequence comes from Aquarana catesbeiana, assembly GCF_042186555.1. Lineage (NCBI taxonomy): Eukaryota > Metazoa > Chordata > Amphibia > Anura > Ranidae > Aquarana > Aquarana catesbeiana. The sequence goes on from NC_133326.1 coordinate 290,237,266, forward strand.
ATTTTATTTTCCATAGTGCAGTGTCTACTGTAGATATGGGCGCCATATGTGTTTCCTACTATGTCAGTTTAATACAGGGTATTATATGAACTTATAAGATCTTTTGTGATAAAATTTTGATATAAACCAGGTGTGATTCCAAGAAAAGTGCATGTTAAGAATATTCAAGTAAACACAATCTGTGGAGCAGTATATATGCTTAAAGTACATATATATACCTCTACACTGTTTTACACGTTGCTGAAAGGTGAGCGTTTAGAATCCTATTTCCACGTCAGGCTACATGATACCCAATATGTGTTTTATTTTAGTGGAGGCTAAAAGACCTAATAATGTTTAGAAAACAGATATTCCACAATGACACCATCTGATTCTTCTGAAATCTTTCAATGGGGACAGTTTTTGCTAAGTCGGTTAGAACTATTTCCTCTTCCTGGTATGCCTACAAGACAGAAAATGAAGGAAAATCCCTGTAATTGGACACTGGCCAGTAAAAAAAAAAAAAAAAAAACCTGAAAGGAGTTTTAAATATCCACACTCCAACCAAAACAAACTGTAAGTGTATTAGCTTTATGTAAATTTACATTTTTGGGGGGCTTCTATGTGCAGATCTTCAGATTAGTGGGAGATAGATAGACGGATAGACAGATAGATAGACAGGTAGACAGGTAGACAGGTAGATAGATAGATAGATTTTTGTGAGTTCTCTATCTGCCTACAGAGGCATCTCTGCAGTCTTTGATAATCTAGCAGTGATGACCTCTAATAATGCATCACTCCAACTTCTGATTTTGCCCTCCCTGTTTGAGATAACAGGAAGGTAGGAAAAAGGAATATTGGAAAAAGATCTAAAAATACAGAAAAACCAAGGAGATTGCATTGAGGAGCCATTGAAGGCAACAGCCTGTACACTATTCAGGCATTATTTCCCTGTATGGGTATTGCACTCTTTTTCAGTGCTTCGGTGACACTTTTTTTATTATTAATTAAATGGACAGAATTTTGGCAAAGTTTATGCTGAACACTACTGAACACTTTAATCTGCTTTGTTAAAGGCTTGAAAATGTATATCTACAGGTTACAGAATGGCACAAGAAAATGGAGGAAGTGCGTCTGCAGGACCTGAAACGAACTCGTGAGTTAAATCAGAAGAAAGAAGAAATTAAATATTTGAATAATGTCATGTCTGAACAGGAGCGAACAATTACCCATCTGGAGGAAGAGCTTGTTCAACAAGGCAAAGTAAAGACTCCCATGAATAGGAATCATTTCCAAATCTATATTGCTATATAGGCTATATTAATTACAAACAGCATTTCTAATCTTAAGCTTTATTAAGTTAATATTTTTTGAATCTTTATAAATTTATATATATTATATATATTTTTTTTATATACACTGCACCGTGTTTGTGTGTGTGTGTGTGTGTGTATATATATATATATAATATTCTAATAAGTATTTTATGAAGTGTAATATACCAAGCCATGCGGAGATTAGGTTCACAGCTTGGATACAATCAGTTTATCAGTTCCATTAACCACACTAGCAAAAGTGTCTGTTTCAGAATGGGCAAGATTGTCAAAAAAAAGGTAGAAACAGTACAATTTTGTAATGAAGGAAGTAATTAAGGTTTTCTAAGTGCAGGATAGAATTGAGTTGAATTAGCTTGTGCAGCTGGTCCGGACTGATCACTCAGATTTGGCACCACGTTATGCACAAGAACGCACAGGACACTCTGATCAGTTTTTCGGTAGGTAATCAGTTATTGGGGCTCCTTCACACTGGCAGCCTGAGTTGGCTGTAAAAACTGAGCCACGGTTTTAATACCTCCACAACAGCCCCCCGGGATTTCTAATATTACATCTTGAAAGGACTATACACATGCCACAGCTGTGATGCTTTATGACTGCAGCAATTTAAAGTGATCTAAAATGCAGCTTTATTCATTTATTTTTTATAACACACGTTAAACTTGCCTGCTCTGAGTAATGGTTTTGCACAGAGCAGCCCCGATCCTCCTATTCTCAGGTCCCCCACCGGCGTTTCTGACCCTCCCTCATGCTGAGTGCCCCCATACCAAGCAGCTTGCAATGGAGGCACCTGAGCAGACTGGCTCCTGAACCACTGCTCTGTATCTCCGTTCACACATGGAGCACAGCTCGGCCCTGTCCCTGCTCTCCCCTCATTGGCTCACTGGCTGTGATTGACAGTAGTGGGAGCCAATGGCTGCCGCTGCTTTCTCAGCCAGTGAGGAGGAAGAGACCCAGAAGAGTCGTTGTTCTTGTGCACATCGCTGGATCGAGATGGGGTTCAGGTAAGTATTGGGGGGGGGGGGGGGGCTGCTGCACACAGAAGGTTTTTTACCTATTTGCGTAGAATGCATGAAGGTAAAAAAACGTTGAGCCATTACAAACACTTTAAATTCGGGCTGCAGTGTAACAGGTAACACTGCCTGTTAAACTCACCCTTTGAGATCAATGAGGTTGCACTGAAAGTGCAATCCTAGCACTTGGCCCACAGTTGTGACGCAGTCCCGTATTGTAAAATTGCCTTGTCAGGAGGTGGCAGGAACGCCTTCGCAGATCGCTTTTCAGAGGGTGGTCATGCATCACTGGTCATGCGAAAGTGCCCTTACACAGTGTGTATGTATTTATGTGTATTTATATATATATATTTTTTTTTTAAAGTTTCATGAGGAACGTCAAATGGCCTGGGATCAAAGAGAGGTGGAACTTGAGCGCCAGTTAGACATGTATGAGCAGCAACAACATGAAGTGCTTATCACTGCACGGAAGGTACCTGCTTTGATTGGTTAAATTTTCTGTTATTGCATTTTTCTTTTTTAATAACTTAATATCTTTGTCTTCTAGTTTGAAGAAGCTACTGGAGAAATGCCTGATTCTAGTCTACCCCTACCGCAACAACTTGACCTAGCACTGCAAAAAATAAAAGAGCATGTGCGCACCATCCTGGAAACCAAAACCGTATGCCAAGCGTTACAAGAGGTAGGTCTGACCATGTTAGATGCAATGCATTAACACAGAAATATGGGATAATATTTTAATATAAATTTTACAACTCTTACTCGCATATATGTTATAAATGAAATAATATGGAGTCTCAATGTATTTCTGATATACAGTATACGTTGCTGCAAAAAATGTGTTAATTCCTGGAAAGTAATCTGAAAAAATACTAGTGAGTATGAATTTTGAAAGTGGTAAAAAAAAAAAATCGATCTGTTTTTGTAATTGTGAGCAGACAATTTAAATCTGAACTTTAGGAAGATCTAAAAGGCAGAAATGAATGCCGCTCTGTAAGCATTATTACAACCTTAAATGTGTTTTTAAATGCAAGCAGTGTACATACATGAATTTGACCCTTGTATCAGCCTCTTGCAGTCCCTGTATGGAATAGCTAGGGTATAAGGGGAGAAAGCAGTAACATGGAGCCAGTCAGGTCATGTGCTGACAAAAAAACAGTAGAAGGCTAGAACAGAGAGATGGGTTCTGGGCTGATTCTCCTTTTATTGTCTAGTAACAAGCTGGGGTGGGTCCTGAATGAGCTGGGCTCAGAGGAGGTGAGTTAAATAATGCTTACCATCAAACTGAGGACATCTAGCTAAAATACCGTACTTAAAATACAGCTAAAATACTTGTGTTTACTGTTTTACCTGTCAAAAGGATTTGTAATTTTGACCAACTCTCCTTTATTAACCACACCTTTACGGTCAGCTCCCCATGTACTGGGCAGCAGTAATAATGCTGATTATTTGTCTGGTATGTTGAAGAAGTGAATCTACATTGGGGTCTACATGTGTCACCTGTCTTTCTATGCAGTGTGGAAAATGTTTGTGAACCACAAGATAAGCTGTACAGAATTATAAATCCTTTGGCATGTAAAAAAGTAAACCTGCATGTATTCCAATTAGTGTTTGCCTGGCATTTTTGATTTAAAATTAATTAGCATAATTGTACTGGTGTCTTTCTGTCTAATACTGAATATTAAAATATTTATGTTACAATCTGGTTTTAATAAATGTATGGGTAAAATAATCATTTTTATACAATACCTGTACTTTAATTTTCTTCATCAGCTCATTCCCCACAGTTGTTACCTTTTTGTATCACTTGATCCTCCCTTTTTGGATTGTAAGCTTTAATGAGCAGGACCCTCTGATTCCTCCTGTATTAAAATGGGATTGTAACTGTACTGTCTGCCCTCACGATGTAAAGCTCTGTACAAACTGTTGCCACTTTATAAATCCTGTATAATTAAAAAAAAAAAAAACATTTATTTAGCGCAGCTTTTTGCAAAATGAAGGCAGACAGTACAGTTACAATACAAATCAATACAGGAGGAGAGGGCCCTGCTCGTTAGAGCTTACAGTCTAAAAGATACCTAAAAGTATCATGGTTTTGCATACATCATCATGCTTTTTTCTTTGTTACTGTAAATCCGGCACAGAATTTGCTAGTGTCAGACTTACAAGTTTCCCTTTCTGTATAAAATATATACATTTCTATTTTGAGATAGAAATCATCATTTTGAAAGAAATTACTTGTTAAATGAGCCATTTGACTTACAAAATTGCAAGCATCTTTTATTCCTCCTCCACCTAATTTTTACTGCCGTCCTTTTATTTAGTTTTCAACCTTTGCTATGAGTCAAACTGTCAGGCTTCACTGGCAATCTCTCTCTGTCTTATAAATTGGAACATGTCAGTTAGGTTTCACAGCGACAGTTATGGCAGCTGCTTTATTGACTAAATTCTCCAACCATTCCACTGTCTGTAGGCATGACATTCTACCTGTTTCTAAATAGCCTTTTCCCTGGGTAGGAAAAGAAGAGTGAACAGTTAAAATATCTGGATCATTGCTTGGTGCAGTTTAGGGTGCAGGGGGGGGGGGGGCATATTCTTCATTTTGTAGAGATTTCCTCTCGCTTCCTGTTTGTGTGAACAGGGCCAGAGGTAAAGGGAAATTTCCCCCCAATGAAATACAGATGGCAATAATTCTCTATTCTTTTTATTCCATGCCAAGCGGCTGCATTGCTGCACACTGAAAACAGGAGGTCGCCCTCTTGGTGCAGGTGCTGTTTAAATAACCCTTTCCATTTTCTTTGCGAATGCAAAGTGATCTCTGATTGGACAAGGTGGACATTCTCATGTTACCGCCTCTACCCCCTCACCTCATTCAATCGGAGAACGCTTTACATTCATTAGGAAAAGGGAAGGTGTTCCCTGAATGTGACCTGTACTGATCAAGTGGCCTCCTGTGTATGCAGTGTAACAGGGCAGCTGCTTGGAATGTGACCTGAAAGCTAGTGGGGATTACTGTTGTAGCAGTGTCTCCTACAGTGATTTCCAGCTTCCATGAGGATCCTACAAGTATGGCATATGCATGCATGCATACATACCAAGCTGGAACAATGTAAAAATTGCCATATCTGGAATTCATTAACTTTTCCAAACACAACATCAGTGCAATGTTGAGTTTGTAAATACAGCGCCTTGAAGAAGTATTTCCACCCCTTGACATTTTCCACATTTTGTCATATTACAACCAAAAACGTAATGTATTTTATGTGATAGACCAATTGATAGACATAATTGTGAAGTGGAAGGAAAATGATAAATGGTTTTCAAAATTTTTTACAAATAAATATCTGAAAAGTGTGGCATGCATTTGTATTCTGCCCCCTTTTCTCTGATACCTCTAATTTAAAATCTAGTGGAATCAATTGCCTTCAGAAGTCACCTAATTAGTAAATAGAGTCCACCTGTGTGTAATTGAATCTAATTATAAATACAGCTGTTCTGTAAAGCCCTTAGAGGTTTTTAGAGAACCTTAGTGAACAAACCGCATTATGAAGGCCAAGGAACACACGTTGTGGAGAAGTTTAAAGCAGGGTTATGTTATAAAAAAATACCCCAAGCTTTGAACAGCTCACGGAGCACTGTTCTATCTATCATCCAGAAATGGAAAGAGTATGGCACAACTGCAAACCTACCAACACATGGCCATCCAACTAAATTGACAGGCCAGGCAAAGTGCATTAATCAGAGAAGCAGCCAAGAGGCCCATGGTAACTCTGGAGGAGCTGCAGAGATCCACAGCTCAGGTGGAAGAATCTGTCCACAGGACAACTATTAGTCGTGCACTCCACAAATCTGGCCTTTATAGAAGAGTGCCAAGAAGAAAGCTATTGTTGAAAGAAAGCCATAAGAAGTCCCATTTGAAGTTTGCGAGAAGCCATGTGGGGGACACAGCAAGCAAGTGGAAGAAGGTACTCTGGTCAGACAAGACCAAAATTGACATTTCTGGCCTAAAACCAAAACTCTATGTGTGGCGGAAAACGAACACTGCACATCACCCTTAACACACTATCCCCACCATGAAACATGGTGGTGGCAGCATCGTGTTGTGAGGATGCAATTCTTTAGCAGGGACAGGGAAGCTGGTCAGAGTTGATGGGAAGATAGATGGAGCCAAATACAGGGCAATCTTAGAAGATAACCTATTAGAGTTTACAAAAGACTAGCGACTGGGACGTAGGTTCACCTTCCAGCAGGACAATGATCCTAAACATACAGCCAGACCTACAATGGAATGGTTTAGATCAAAGCATATTAATGTGTTAGAATGGTCCAGTCAAAGTCCAAAACTGAATCCAATTGAGAATCTGTGGAAGACTTGAAAGTTGCTGTTCATAGATGCTCTCCATCCAATCTGACAGAGCTTGAGCTATTTTGCAAAGAAGAATGGGCAAAAATGTCACTCTCTAGATGTGCAAAGCTGGTAGAGACATAATAATAAATAAATAAGTAGAAACATAACCAAAAAGACTTGCAGCTGTAATTGCAACGAAAGGTGGTTCTACAAAGTATTGGCTGAATACAAATGCATGTCACACTTTTCAGATATTTATTTGTAAAAAATGTTGACAACCATCTATAATTTTCCTTCCACTTCAAAATTATGTGCCAATTTGTGTTGGTCTATCACATAAAATCCCAGTAAAATACATTTAAGTTTTTGGTTGTAACATGACAAAATGTGGAAAATTTCAAACCGGCATTTCAGTCTGACTTCGGGGGGCGATTTGAGAGACATCTGTGCAGGTTCATGCACAGATGTCTATTGAAATTGCCCCCGAAGTCGCCAAAATCAGTGCAGGAACTACTTTTGGGAATCGGTGTGGCGCCGCATCGATTCGGACGGTGCCGTTGCCAACAGTAGGCTCCGTTTTGGCATGCGATTTGACTTGTCAATTCGGCCCGTTGTAAACGGGGGCTAATTGTCAATGCTTAATTGAACAAGCGGAAGTTGGAAGCTGATTGGTTACTATATGCACAGCTGCACCAGATTCTGTGTGCACCAATTTTAGTAAATCTCTCGCTATGCTTTCTGTTTCCTGGGGCTAAATAAAGGTCACAGAGTTTTACCTCCTTTATTACTGCAAACTGAACCTTGCCTTTTTTTTTTTTTTTTTTTTTTTAAATTGTTTATTTAACATTTTTCATGACATTTATAATAACATCGTTGTCACATTCAGAAAAAGAAAAAAAAAAAAAAAAAAAAGGAAAACATGAGGCTTCAATACTGTCTATCGAGAGTGCATGACCTTATCAGGAACCATAGGATATCTTACACTATAACTGTAAGGTTAGGAATAACAAGTGATAAGAACCTTTGGTTATTAATTAGGCGAATCTACTGTAATTACATTACTTGTCCTATAGGAAAAGGAAATCTTGTTGAGGAGAATTTGCACAAACAGAGGGGTAAGGTGTGTGTTAGCCCAAGAGATATAAAATGTTTATTGCCATAGACGTCTATCATTTCATCTTGTTTCATTTGTCGTACTATTGTCATCATAGTCATCCCAAGGTTGCCAGATGATAGAAAATTTCTGTATGGAACCTTCCACAATGGCAGTTAGATGTTCCATTCTACGCATATCCATTAAGATGGTTAGAGTATGTGGTAGGGTGGGAGGGGAAGTGGATAGCCAAAGTTTGGGGATAGTTTTTTTAGCTGCTAGTAATACGTATGACATCAGTTTCTGTTTTGTTTTGTGAAGACCTTGATAAGGAAGACCAAGTAGATAATATATGGGATCCAGGGGAACGAGGATTCCCACCAGTTTCTCTAATAACTTTTGGATCTGCTCCCAAAGTTGCGTAACCAAAGAGCATTCCCAAAAGATATGAAAATGGGAGCCTACTTTCTTATTACATCTCCAGCATATTTGGGACATGGACGGATCCGCCGCATGTAGTCTTTCTGGAGTTTTATACCAAAACATAAGTACTTTGTAACCTATTTCTTTGTGGGAAATACATCTGGAGCTCTTGGAGATGGAGATCCAAATCTTGTTCCAGTCTAGGAGAGATATGTCATGTTGGAGAATCTGTGACCATTTTTTCATATAATAATGCGTATCTATTTTTAGGGGGTTGGCTTCATGGAGTATTCTATAGATGGTGGATATCAGTTGGGGTTCATGGGGGCCTTTAGCACATAGCATTTCGAATTGGGTAGGTTTATCTAAAGATAATGTGGGATTTTTGGTAGAAAAGAAGTGTTTGATTTGGAGGTATGAATAAAATATTGTTTTGGGTAATTGGTGTTGTTTGGTAAGGTCCTCGAAGGATAGTAAGTGTCTTGTGGCTGGATTGACTAGTTGTCGTAGTTGAAAAATCCCGGCCTTAGTCCAGGGCATCATACGTTCATAGGACAGACTGTCTGGGATGTCTGGATTAAAAAGGATATTAGTAAGAGGTGAACTTGTGGATGTTAGTGAGTATTTAGCGGAGCATTTCTTCCATATTGCCAGTGTAAAGAGCATTGGGGCCAGGCATAGAGTTCTCAGCTGGGGCATGTATTTGGTCGTGGACGGCCAGAGCATATAGCACGGATGTACTGGGGCTGTTATGCTCATTTCTATGTCCGCCCATCTGTTTGGGGCAGTTCTGTTGGTCCATGAGGTAAGGGCCCTTAAGTGAGAAGCATAGTAGTATTTGATGAAGTCAGGGGCACCTAGGCCCCCTTTAAGCTTACGTGCCATGACCACTGAGCCCGCTACCCTATGTGAGGCGTTGTTCCATATAAAACGGAGGCTTCTTCTTTGAAGCGTTTTCAACTGAGACATTGGTATTGCCACTGGGAGTGTCTCGAATAAATACAGTAGTTTAGGAAGGATAGACATTTTTAGAATATTTATACGTCCCAGGAGAGAGATGGGCAGAGCGGTCCAGTGATTCAATAGGCGGTTAATTTCTTGGAATAGGGGGGGGAAATTCGCCTGATATAGTGAGGAGTATGATGCTGTAATCCGGACACCTAAGTATTTTAAGGATGTGGAGCTCCAGTGATAGTTGTAGTTCTGTTTAAGGGTGTTCAGATTAGTTGGTATGATATTTATGGGGAGAGCTTCTGTTTTGGTGGTATTAATTTTAAACCCAGAGATTTCACTGAAAGTGTTTAAAATTTTATGTAACGAGGGTAGGGACGTGTGTGGTTGAGTAAGTGTTAGAAGGATATCATCTGCAAAAAGGGATAATTTATATTCTAACTGACGTAAGCGTACTCCTGTAATGGAGGGACTTTCGCGAATTGTTGTGGCTAGGGGTTCTAAGCTAAGTATAAAGAGTAGGGGTGACAAAGGGCACCCTTGTCTAGTACCGTTGCTGAGGGGGAATGTGGGAGATAAGTAGGATGCAAGTTGTACTTGGGAGGTAGGGTATGAGTATAGGGATCTAAGGGCCTGTATAAAGGGACCTGAGAAACCATATTTGGACAGGATCGCAAACATGAAAGGCCAGCTAAGGCGATCAAATGCTTTCTGTGCATCTAAGCTAAGTATTACTGCCGGGGTTTTAGTTCTAGTTAGTAAGTCGACGAGATCTATGGTGCGTCTGGTGTTGTCCCCTGCGTGTCTCAGGGGGACAAATCCTACCTGATCTCTATTTATCAAAAATGGTAGAATTTTGGAGAGTCTGTTTGCCAGGATTTTGGTGAAGATTTTATAGTCGGAATTTAGTAGGGCTATAGGACGATAGTTGTCAGGGACAGCAGGATCTTTATCTGGTTTTGGTATGATTATGATATGGGCATGAAGAAATTGGGGGTGGGGTATTGTACCTTTTAGCAAGGAGGCATACAAATTTAGCATATGTGGAGATAGGATAGGAAGGAAGGTTTTGTAGTAAGAGTAGGGGAGTCCATCTGGGCCTGGGGATTTATGTAAAGGGAGCAGTTTAGTCACTTCGGTTAATTCTTCAGTGGTAATGGGAGCATTTAATGAGGAGCACTGGTCTGATGATATTTGTGGGAGCTTCAAAGATGAGATAAAAGAATCAAATTTCTCTTGTGTGAATTGGGTATGTGGGTCAGAGTTTAAACAGTTATATAATTTGTTGTAAAAATCTCCAAAGACCCTAGACATGGATTGGGGACAGTAGGTGGGAGTTCCATCCAGTTGTGTTAAATGATCAGGGATAGAGAGACTCGGACGTGGCTTCAGTTTGTTCACTAGCATTCTGTGGGGTTTGTCAGCATATTCATAAAATTTTTGCCTCGACCATAGGATGGCCTTGGATATTTTATTCATGTCTAAGGACTTAATTTTGTTACGGATATTTATCACCTCCTTTAAACGGGCAGTTGTGGGGGCTCGAAGCAAGTGCACCTCGGCTGAACGCAGCTGGGTCAGTAGTTCAGATTTTTGTTGGAGCGAGTCACGCTTCCTATGCGATCCAGCAGAGATGCACTCACCCCTGAAGAAGGCCTTGTGGGCCTCCCACATTATGGAAGTATCTGAGACAGAGCCTTCATTAAACTTGAAGTATTCAATCAATTTTGATTGGAGACGTTGTTTGGTGCCTTCATCTTTCAGGAGAGATTCATTAAGTCTCCAGTGACATGTCTTGGGAGATGCTACATGTAGGGATATGTCTAAAGTTATGGGTGCATGGTCAGACCATGTAATTGGGCCAATTTCAGAGGCTACTAAGTGAGATAGTAAGGGTGCGGAGAGTAGGAAATAATCAAGGCGAGAGTATCCTTTGTGTGGGGGGGAGTAGAAGGTGAATTGTTTACCGGTGGGATGTTTCACTCTCCAAGAGTCAAACAGGTTGTGGGTGCGAATTAATTTGCGGAAAGAGGTAGATAACCTATAGGCTTGGGTTGGGGGAGTGTTTTGAAAAAGATTTAGTCTATCTTTGTTGGCAGACATACACATGTTAAAATCTCCTCCCACAATCGTAAATGGGTGAGGGGAGTTTTGTACCTCCTCAAGGACTTTAGTGAGAAACCCTATCTGTCCAGAATTGGGTGCATATATGTTAACTAACTTGAGTTTTGTTTGCAAATGGACACAGTTCAGGATGACAAACCGTCCCTGGGGGTCTAATTTGGAGTCAATTACTCTTATAGGGCATGAGTTCTTGAGCAAAATTGCTACTCCTGCTTTCCCAGATGGGTCAGAGGCTACAAATGTGTTGGGAAATAATTTAGAAGTGAACTTAAAGGAGCCACCCGTTCGGAAGTGTGTCTCCTGAACCATGACCACATCAGCTCCAGAGGCTCTGAATTCCTTCAAGGCCAACCAGCGTTTGTGAATGGAGTTCAGACCCTTCACGTTACATGAGAAGACCTTCAGAGCCATAAGGAGGACAAGCAATTTACAGCTAGTGAAATCTTAGTAATAAGTAACAGCCTGTTTAACCAGTGTAAATTAGTTAGTAAAATCTTTGCACATTTCTCAATTAGCATGTAGACAGTGAGCAAATATACAATAACAAAATAACCAGAAGATGTTAAGTATATATTCAGGCCAAAAAAGGGCCTAGGTTTGAAAAAAGGAAAAAAGAGGAAAAGAAAAATATGAACTATAAAAAAAGGTCCAAAAAATAACAATAATAATAATAAAAATAAAAAAAAAAACATTTTGTAAGCCTGAAGGTGTAAAAATCTTCAGGAAGTCTTGGCTAGCAGCCATAGACTTGTAGAGGAGCATGTCGGTCAGCGACAAGGGCGGGATGGTACCCGCTCCCTCCAACAGGAAAAGAAAATTGTGTACGCAAGCTTTAAACTTTAAATTCTGGGGGAGAGTAAAAGAAAATCAAAGAGAGAGATGGGATCTTCTCGGCCGAGAAATGGAAGTCCAAGACTTGAACAGTTGCCGTTAACCTAGGCCATCAAGGACTGAAATGGGGAGGTCTCTCTCTGCGGATACCAGGACAGTGCCGCTATCAAACCCTCGAGGTGTCGAGGAAGACGGCAGCCAAGAAAGGAGTGAAATGTTGAGGAGCTGTTTCTCCTTGTGTGGAATAAATTCAGGTAGGTAGTCTAGCTGAGGCCGGACGTTGAGGAGTGGAAAGGTTTCTTTGACGTCTCCGACGAACCGGGGTCCAAATCGTTGTAAGTGGTTGAAGAGGGCCGGGGGTCGTGTTTAGTGGTGGCGGGGGAAGTTCCTCTTCAGGGATGGGCGGCAGTCCCAAGTTACGGACAAAGGCCTCGCACTCGTGTAAGGCTCTCATTGAATATTGAGTGCCATCTCTCGAGGCTGAGAGGCGAAAGGGGAAACCCCATCTGTAGGCGACTTGATGTTGTTGTAGGTGCATGGTCACTGGCCGTAAGTCGCGTCTTTTGGCGAGAGTGATGGGAGATAGGTCACTAAATATTTGGAGTTTAGCGCCTTTATATTCAATGCGATGTTTATTTCGAGTGGCCGTCATGAGAGCTTCTTTGCTTTCGTAGTAGTGGAGGCGAGCGATTACATCTCTCGGGTTGGTGCCAGGGGGTGGTTTCGGAGCTAGGGATCTATGGGCCCTATCTAGCCTCCAATCTATATCCGGAATGTGTGGAGCCATAGCGACAAACAGTCCTAGGAGATAGGGACGTATTTCTTTGTCAGGGACTGTTTCCGGAATTCCACGTATTCTCACATTTTGACGTCTTTCCCTGTTCTCAAGGTCCTCCTGCTGTGATTGGACCTGAAAGATGCTTTGTTTGAGTGTCACGTTGTCTTCTTCAAGCACGTGTACGTATTTCACCAGTTCGTCAAATTTGGATTCTAAGGTATCTGTTCGATCACCAAGTTGATCGATTTCCCCTCGTAACTCCTGGGCCAGTTTCCCTACTGCTACTGTAAAGTTACGAGTCAGGTCCTGTAGCAGGGACTGTAGCTTTGAGTCCAGCACCGCAACTGTAACTGTGACTGAGTTGTCTGGGAATGGGGGGGTAGATATGGAAGTACCTGTAGATGATGCAGGATGATCAGCAAGGAGGTCTTCAGTATGTTCTTCTGTTTCTCTGTAGTTGCTGTGTGAAGTCTCCCTTCTTTGTTGTTGTGCAAAGGAGGGTGTCTCCTGGGATAAGGGGCTGTGTGCAGAGCGATCCGGTGCGGTGGCCACTGCATCTGCTGTTCGCTCTGCGGCGAGCACTGTAGCCGTCTGGTTACTTGAGGCCGGGGATTGCGGCCTATACAGGAACCGCTCCATGTTTTGAGCCGGCCGGGAGGTCGGAGGCGGGACAAACCCCTGGTATCTGTGTCGCTGGGATCCTATTTTCCCCATGAGGTGCCCGGGGTATTCCGGGGTCTTTTCCAGTGGATCCTGGATCTATTAATGCTAGTGTTGTGGAGCAGGATCCGGGGATGGAAGGAGCGGGTCCGGAGCTTCTCTAATGAGCGTCCACCATCATCGCCGGCCGCGTATGCGCCGAGATTATTTAAGCTGGATCTTTTTCATATGTGGTAGCAAGCTTCATCTGGATCTTCAAATCCCCCTGTTTGCACCTCCCCTCCTCCCCATCATTTTACTGGGAGAGAGGAGATAATATTCACTGTGTGAGCCTGTGCAGCCTAAGGGGTGAGATGGGTGACACTGGGAGCAGATTGGAGTCCCAATATGGCCGCCGGCTTCCAGAGGTAGGCCGAAGCCGCGGACTATCCTAAGGGACGGCCGCCGGGGATGTGTACACGGCCGCCCCGGGTCTCCAGAACTCCCCCGAGGATGTGGGAACAGAGGATCAGGTAGGCCTTTGTCTCCTGGGGACCCGGTTGTAAGGGATATTGCAGGATGTCTTACTCACAGTGTCCCGGGAGAGCGTCCGTAATCCAGGCCGCGGTCCGCGTCTGATTGATAGGCCGCAATTTGCTCAGATCGGCCGCCGGACGGAACCCCGCGGCCCCTCCGTGTCCACAATGTAATCCGCCTGTCCTCTGCAGGAGGATCACCGGTCAGGGAACTACACCAGAGCTCGTCCGTATCCCCCAATCTAAGTCACTGAGGAGCGGGGTGCTTTGGGTGCTGAGCAGGCCTCAAGATGGCGGTGAGTGTCCGGGGCTCGAAGCTGACCGTAGGCCCGATATAATATGCTGTGGCCTAAGTGAGCAGAGACTCCTCGGGGATTGCAGCTGAGGATGTCAGGTAGCTCCTGATGTTAAAAAGGAGCTGCAAAGGGGTATAAAAAGGTAAGGATGGCTGTGGATCCTAATTGCCAAGACGGAGCACAGCTTCAACACGTCCACTCTGTTAAACGTCCGGACACGCCCCCATCTGAACCTTGCCTTTAAAACTTCACTTCTCTACACTTGTGGATAGTTGTTTGAAGTCATGAAAAGGTCCTAGGCATCTTACTGTAACTTTCAAGTCTGATTGATATGATTTACTCTTTCAGACATGTTAGTGAAGCCAAATGTTATTGCAATGTGTATGTATATGAAGCATTAAAATTAATAAAACATCTTTTGCCATATTTCATGCTTATTTATACCTAAAGACCATCAGTATTATATTAGCTATGTGACAAGGGGTCACCAAAACAGGTAGGCACAGACAGCAATGCAAACCTCCAGAGGTTTTAACCTTTACCTCTTCTACTCAAAATGGTATTTTCCCTGTTGCTTCTGTCATAGTTAGAGTAATTTCCTGTCACCAGGACAGGAAGTGATGGCAAATCTCTCCAATGTAGACACAGACAACAAGTAAAGCCCCGTACACACGATCGAAAATTCGGCCAGCAAAAGACTGATGAGAGCTTTTGGTCGGAAAATGCGACCGTGTGTATGCTCCATCGGACTTTTGCTGGCCGAATTCCCGCCAGCAAAAGATTGAGAGCATGTTCTGAATTTTTCGGTTGGAAAAAGTTCCAATCGGAAATTCTGATCGTCTGTACCAATTTCGACGCGCAAAATTCCTACGCATGCTTGGAAACAATTCGACGCATGCTCGGAAGCATTGAACTTCATTTCCTCGGCTCGACGCAGTGTTGTACGTCACTGCGTTCTTGACAGTCAAAAGTTCAGAGAACTTTTGTGTGACCGTGTGTATGCAAGCCAAGCTTGAGCGGGGTTCCGTCGGAAAAACCATCCAAGATTTTTCCGACGGGAAATTCCGCTCGTGTGTACGGGGCATAAAGCTTAAGAGAGATTCCAACCTTTTACCATGCTATTCAAAACTAAATAAAGAAACACATTTTAGCTGGATGTGTCCTTTAATTCAAATTAGAGCTATACGATTCTGGATAATATGAGAATCACAATTTTTTTGCTTAGAATAAAGATCACAATTCTAAAGAACTTTTTTTTATTTTAAAGATTTACAAACCCTGAACATTAGATTATCAAACAAGATGGCAATAAAATAACACATAATACTCTTTGCTTCAATCAAATTTTAAGAAATGCAATAAAAAATAATGTAATGTGTAAAGAAATTTAAAAAAATTCTATTAAGTTATATTATGGTCTTTTTTTTTTTTTTTTTTTTTTTAAGTTCTCGCCAATACCAATTAACGATACCTATCGCAGCTTTTTCGTTTACACTTCAGCTGTCAGCAATGGTACAAAGCATTGAAAAGTTTTTTTTAAAAATGCAATACATTTTTTTTTTTAATTTTGCGCTTTTTTAAATGTGAAACGTGTAAATATGTGTTTAAGCTGTAAAAATATTAATGAACAAAGCAAACAAAAAAAAAAGTTTTAATTATTAATAGTGTGAAATAGAAGTAAATAAAAATCAACAGGAAAAATTATAATTAAATGGAGAAGGCGAATAAGGTGTTAATAAGGCTGATTAATAAGGGGTTAAACAGAGCAACAAATTAATAAAAAAACAAAAAAATATACCTGGTATATTTTTTTTACTTGACAAGGTTGCTTTAAACTGATTTCATTTGCAGACCAAAGTTCATCCCTTTGGTTTGTAAATGAATAAACAGAATGATACAATGTTTCTTTTTATCTATCTCTTTCAGCATGCCAGCTGCTTTTTTTTTTTTGACAGCTGTGATCAGGGAACTGCTTTGCACTTTTTACATGAATCGTGGAAATGCTGGATTAAGATCATATAGGGGGTTCGAATCGAGATCACAATTTTTTAACAACTAATCGTGCAGCTCTAATTCATATTGGTTTCAGATGTATGGTATTTTATTCAGTTGGAGAGTACACAGGATTTATCAAAGCAGGGGCACCTGTGTTGTTGGACAAATGCTTCTTATTGAATAGTAGGCAGCTTTGGTTGTCAATTTCTGTACTTTGACATAAAGGTTGATAAAAATCTGCCTAAGCAATTTGCAAATTCAGTAAATCTGGCCATTATTAAATGTGCATTGCCACTTCTGACCACTGGAGGGAAGCATTTGTTACAAAATAAACACGTTAAAGTATAACTAAAGCAAAACTTTTTTTTTATAGTTTTGAACAGATTGGAGATAAATTAGAACACCTGTTAGGTTTTTATTGCTGTCTGTGCCCCTATTAGGGAGTTTCACCCTCTCTATGTGTCCTGTTTACCATTACCATTATTTAAAGAGAACGTAAAACAAAACCCCAAATTTTGAGTTATTGGAGAGAAAATCCTCCGATGGGTACACTAGTTCTGGGGGCCCCAAGGGATTCTCTTAATTTGCAGGGATTTCCTGCTTTGACTATGGGACAGGATTTAAAGGTAAATTTCCCCAGTGGGACATAGATGGCCAAAAAAAAAAAAACTTGACAGGAGTTCTTACCCTTGCTTCAAAATGAAAAACAAAATTGCCTATAGTTCTACTTCAATATAAAAGAGCATCTTGTGTCAATTTGCAAGCTTTTGCTAAAGTTATTTACTTTTTTTAAATAGTTTTTTACTGTGAGTACAGCATGTTCGCTGATGGGTCAATTCCTTGTATGTAACGTCTTGCTAGTTCTTGGTTGCACAAGCGGAACATATTGTAGCGTGACTTTTACTAATGTAAGCTTAAAACTTTATAGGGTGCAGTTTCCTATTTGCGTGCATCAAAGCACAAAAAGCTGGCATTGGCAACGTGTTTATCATTTTGCATATTTATTAATGAATTTTTGCAACTTGCCTATAGTTCTAGGTTAAATGTATCTCCAGGACACATAGTCATGCATTGCACTTGCTCTTTATGGTCTGTCTTTCCAGCCAGTTGAATCCATTGTCCCAAATAAGAGGTTAACTCTTTGAATGGCTATTGACAATTAACATCCTGTATTTTTTTCAGAAACTTAAAGAAAAAGGAGCTCTCCTCTGGGCAGCTGAACAAAATGTTTTGAGTCGTGACAAAGTGATAAATGAACTGAGATTGCGAATACCTGCAGTCATAGACCGAGAGAAGCTGCTATCCGAGTTTAACCAAAAAGAAGAGGATTCAGAGATGCGCCAGGCCTTAAAAGTTGCTCATCAAACAATTGAGAATATGCAAGCTCGACTTAATCAAAAAGAAGAAGTTGTTAAGAAATATCAACATCTTTTAGCAAAAGCACGAGAGGTATGTGAACCTGAAAATTCAGAGAGAATTCACACTACACACAGGGTCTAATTTAGTTTAGGTTGATCATTTAACATTAAGGGAACACGAAGGTCCCTTTCACATGGGCCGAACTCCGCCTAAGTCTGGGTTTTCTCAACAATCTGTCTGCTGAGCTGAGATGGGAGGTCCGTGGGAGGTCCGTGTCCTCTTTACTTATGCAGAGCGGACCTGGACCCTGCCCGCTCTGCTCTATGGGCAGTCGGATGCAAATTTATTATTTATTTATTTCAGCACCATCAATTTACGCAGCGCTTTACATATACATTGTACATTCACATCAGTCCCTACCCTCAAGGAGCTTACAACCCAAGGTCTCTAGCGCACATTCATACATACTAGGGCCAACTTAGACTGTACCCGATTAACCTACCAGCATGTCTTTGGAGTGTGGGAGGAAACCGGAGTACCCGGAGGAAACCCACGCAGGCACAGGGAGTACATGCAAACTCCAGGCAGATGGTGTCGTGGTTGGGATTCGACCAGCGACCATTTTTGCTGCTAGGTGAAAGTGCTATCCACTATACCACTGTGCTGCCCTAAATGGAGTCCATTGTCCATTTACACCCAGCTGCCCTCCAATCCGATCCGGCCAGATGGAGGGGAACAGATCCCTATCCGCTTGTTTTTGCTGGATCGGAGGTAGCCGGGTGTGAGCAGACACTTCCGTTTACATCCAACTGCTCGTAGAGGAGAATTGAGGGTCGGATCGGGTCTGCCAGAAAAACAGACAGGTGGACCCGATCGAACCTCTCGTGTGAAAGGAACCTTAGGGTTGATTACAAAGCTTTGCTTTCTAGTATGTGAAGTTTGGCATTTTGTGTGTTTTTTTTTTTTTTTAATCATAGCGATACTGGTTAAAATATTTTCAGCACAAAAAAGTAAAGTGATTGGGTGACGCTTACGTCTGTCAGGTACTTTTGCTTTTACCACACTGATGTTTGAGCATCCATAAAACATTTAATAATGCTAAATAAGTTGCCTACATAAACCTCAGTCTATTCACAAAACTTACCCTTTAACCACTTGTGGACCGCCTGCCGTTATTTTATGGCGGCACTTTGAAGAGATATATCTAAGTTATGGCAGCAGCTAGCGGGCGGTCCTCTTTCAGATAAAGTGGTCTCTGCGGCGGATTCGCCGCAAGATCACTTTTATCGGTGGCGGGAGAGGGTCCCCCTCCCACCACGCTTCAGAGGTCTCCACCGCTTACTGGAGCCCTGCTTGGCTGGCTGCCGAGTGAGGGAAAGATGGCTCCCACTCGACTCCATAGCATTGACTGGCGGAAGTGACGTCAAACATCACTTCTGCCCAGTGCTCTTAAAGGAGATTTTGGGGTTTTTTTTGCATTGCATTTTAGTGTAAATATGAGATCTGAGGTCTTTTTGACCCCAAATCTCATATTTAAGAGGTCTGAAAAATGAGGATTGGAAAATGAGGAAATTAAGTACAGTACAGTTTCCAGTGCAGTACAGCGTCGGCAAATAACTGATATGGTGGTGATCCGGGATACTGACTGGTGACAGTACGAAAAAAAAAATGTTATAATTTAAAAAATATATGTATATTTTTTCTATTACATTTTTTTTCTTTTTTTTTTACAATGTATTTATTATTTTTTTCCTATTACAAGGGATGTTTACATTCCTTGTAATAGGAATAAAAGTGACCCAAAAATATATATAATATATTTTGGGGGTTCTAAGTCATTTTCTAGCAAAAAAAAAAAAAATGATTTAACTTGTAAACACAGAGTCTAAAAAATAGGCCCGACCCTTAAAGTGGTTAACCTGAACCCAAACCTGCAGCCTAAGTACACATTTCAGCTTAACCCTAGACCCGAACCTTAACTGCAGACCTTGTAGTGACTGCACGTACCTGTGTTAGTTTTTTAAATCGATTTCTTTGTAGCCTATTCTGTCCTAAGCCCAAGCTATATACAGTACAAGGCCTTAATTTGCCCAATTATAGATTGATCTGTTTTTTCCATGTCAGTACACTGTCACACAGTAACAGCAGTAAATAGCCATATCCTTTTTTCTTCCCCTAACCTTAATGTGTGCTCAGAGTACATCAACTGCATTTTCCTTGCTTAAGAGGCCATGGGACCGGTTCTTCTTTTTGACGCTGATGGAAATTGGAAAGCTACACTTAAGTTTTGGCTCTGGTCTTTACTGTCATCTACAAATTTCAGCATTTTCTGTGGCTTGGATGATGTAGCTGTATAAGTGTCTCACTGGTACTTCTGATTTCTAGTAACTGGTTAAATGGGGGTTTTGTGAATATTGGCGTAGATCAAAAATGCATTAAAAGATAACAAGTTGCCGTTCATTTTGTTTAAAATGTGATGCTGTAGTAAACATGGGATTTGAGTATGGGTTTTATTGTTCTGTCTCTAGAGCACCCTTTCTGAAGCTCATTTATATTAAAATAAAGCAGAGTGCCAAAGAACTTTGGAAGACATCCAGCAAGTGAAGGATACCAAGTTGGCCCACTATACTGTGAAAATCACAGCTGCTCCCCATACACTTTTTTTTTTATATCATTTTGCTTTTCCAATAGCCATTTATATGAACATTATACAATCATAAGTGTATATGTAAGCTGGGTGTAAATAACATGGCAACTCTGTTGCACAGAATTGTATTAGTGTAGGTGAAATACCTCTCTTTAGTTTATACCACTCGCTGTCTTCTCCATATCATTGTAAACAACCTCTTTGAAGCAATGCTCCTATAAGGCATATTACAGAGAGCAGTGGAGTGCAACCAAGGGAAGACAAGGTTCCATGGACTTTAGGGATATTCTGTTAAAACTGACTAAATGAATATAGATGGCGCTTTGCTGCCCACGTTGCAATTTAATATAGTGTAATGTGTCTGTGTGCTTATATGCCTGGATAGTCTGATGTTTTTCCACCACTGTATTTATAAGTGCCATTTAGAGGCAACAATGAAATGAATGCTACAGCTGCTCATTACTGCAAGTAAATTGTAACATTACAAACACTAACCAATTATTTAGACCTCCGTAGGAGCATTTTCATCTCAGCTGTTTCTATACAGTGAATAAAGTGTGAAGTGGTAATTTGATGCTCATCTGACGTGCTCAAAACTACCCGCTGTCTTATGAGAAGTCAATATGTCGAGATCTGGTGTAAAGAAAAAATCCTTGACTGTTAATTATGAGTAACTATGGAGACAGAGCACATAAACAACTTGAGTGTAAATTGCTGTGTATCTTTTCCTGCGTTTAAAAATTAAAATCACTTCTGATCGCCTTCTTATGATATTAATCCATGTGCAGAAGCATCCGTACCCAGAGACTTGATACTTTACTTTTCATCACATGTAATCGTTTGCTGCTTATGGAGACAATTTATTTTGTTGACAGTTACCATTTATTTAGTTAGATTTAATACAAACTATATTGATAATATTTTACTTCCAACAGGAACAGCAAGAGAGTGCGAAAAAGCATGCAGAGGAACTTAAAGCGCTACATCTGAAGCTGGATGTACATTCAGATGCCTCACTTAGCAAATTTAAGGAGGCTGCTCTGGTTTGTATTTGCAATTGGTTCATTATTTTAATTATTTTTAAATAAATTACATTATGCTTTACCATGAATTTAATTAGGACCCTAGCGGCTCTTACCATTTATCTAAGTAGAACTCTGGCAGCTCTTACTATACCAGATCACACTTCTTTGATGCATTGCCTCAGCTGACTAGCTAGTGGCAGATTGTCCATGAATCCAGTTGTTATAAGTTGTGATTCTGTATGCAATATTCCATCCACCTGTTACATAAAGGATGCACAATGATGGCAATGCATTGCCTAGGCCCATAGGCAGGCTACCTGTTAGTCCAGCTGTAGCTTGCAGATTCACAGCCAACTGCTGTGAAAGGAGCCAGCAGGGGTCTTCTGGTAACATAGACTGAGGATTGTAAGTCTTGGCAAGCAACATGCCTCCCTAAGCCTCACCAGTAAAATAGAACAGGAAGGATTCTTTAGCAGGTCCAACCGAACCTGTATACATGTTCAAGGAATACAGTATGCATATTAAGTTATCCAAATTTATCAGCAGTAAGCTAAAACTTATATTGCATAATGACAGCGAATTCAAAGCTACTAACAAGTAACGTCCATGTTAAACTGTAGGAATGTGTCTTTCCACTATTGTCCTATGCTTATTGCATCAGGTGGGTTCAATCGGAATAGTAATGTGAAAAAACGAATTAACAGTGTTAACCACTCCTGCCCAATAACAATAATGTTTAGGACACCACCATAAAAGCTGTAATAAGGTCCCCTTGCATAGTGGCACATTAAGCACAAAGGAGGGATTGCAAGATACCCATAGGGTGCAATTTCAGAGGCGTATAGTGGACTCAAACCACAATATATAGTTGTGAGAGCCTCTGAGCTGTGTTAAGTGAGCCGGGCAGGACTGATTCTCGAAAATTATCCCAAAGATTCTCCTACAAAAGGCCCACATCCTGTTTTTACTTCTATTTAGCATTACGGATGGCAGTAACATATCATAACATCTGGAAATGAACCCTTTTGTATTGTCTACTGAGTGAACATAACGAAAAACAGGTGTGGGAGATGGAGACCAATCAGTCACTAAGCCCTGAGAGTGGACAGCATGACAAAGTTGGAAGTAGTAGAATTGCAGCGTGAGAGGGAGATGGAATGTGGCCTGCAGGTCCTCAAATGAGCAAAGTGTGCCATTCCGAAAGACCTACCATAAGTGGGTAATACCCCAATGGGTCCACATCCCTGTACATGGCAGCTTTACCAATTCTCCATACATTGAGGTATGCCAAAGAGGATTGTAATTAGTGAACCCGATGACCTCCTGTAGCGATATCTCACCTTCAACCAAACCTTTTGAATCTGAGAATATGTGGGGTATATTCTATTTGAAGAGTTAAAACATAAGGATTCTAAACCACCTGGGTATATCCTTTGTCTTCATATGATATTGCATGATGGAGTGTGCAGAGGGGGACAATTAAGTTGTGGCATTGGCTCTTGTCAAGAAGACACCACAAACAGTTTTTAATAATACAATACAGTGTATGGTGGCTTTGGCCTGAAGTGTAAAATGTATTCTTGTCTATGTTCTGCCTCCTAAAACATGTAAAAATTCCAGTGCTGCTTAAGTTTTTCCCCCATTCCCTACAAAGCATTACATTATATTTTTTTTCAGTTGCGGATAACAGAGGTGATTTATTTAATTGTGAATCCTTCCTGTACTTGTTACATTTTGTTCAGCTTAGTGGCTTGTGCGACCACTTTTGGCCTAATTTGCATTTTCATTTGATGTATATGGGTGAAATTTGATATAGCATACTTATAATACTGAGATTGGAATATAGTATAAAAATGTACTTGGCACTTTCCCATCAAAGCATATTGGCCAAATGAATGTCTTGTATAAATGTACGTCTGCAAATTTACTAGCGTTTAGTATCTGGGAACATTATTTTTCCCTATCAACATCCATGTAAGTTACATTTCATAAAAGAATATACCTGAATGGGATATTTAAGGTACCGTATATACTTGAGTATAAGTCGACCCGAATATAAGCCGAGGCACCTAATTTTACCACAAAAAACTGGGAAAAATTATTGACTCGAGTATAAGCCTGGGTGAGAAATGCGCAGCTACTGTAAGTGGAAAAGAGGGTCAACAATGCCCATTTGCAGCCTCACTGTGCCCATTTGCATGCCTCACTGTGCCCATTTGCAGCCATAGGTCCCCCGAACTTCAAACTCTGTAGTTAAGGGTTCCTAGATGCCCCCTAGCTGCAGCCAAAATTTGGGGTCTCTGGACCCAAAGGATCCCGAAATGACATTGCTGCAGATGGACACAGTTGACAAAGTTTGGGGCCCCGTATCTCCGGGCCACTTAGTGCTAGGAACCCCAAATCTGGTGTGCAAACCCAGTGGAACTAGCACTACAACATATCCAAAGCTGGGGTTCCTAGCACCAAGTGACCCGAGATACGGGGCCCCAAAGTCGGTTCAGAAAATGTCAAAAAATGCGCTTTTCTGCAGCAGAGAATGACATTTTCCGAACCAATTTTGGGGCCCTGTATCTCGGGACCAGTTGGTGCTAGGAACCCCAGCTTTGGATATATTTCGGTGCTAGTTCTACTGGGTTTGCATACCAAATTTTGGGTTCCTAGCACCAAGTGGCCCCGAGAAACAGAGCCCCAAAGTCAGTTCGGAAAATTACATTTTGTGCTGCAGAAAAGTGCTTGACTCGACTATAAGCGGAGGGGGGCACTTTCAGCACAAAAAATGTGCTGAAAAACTCGGCTTATACTCGAGTATATACGGTACCTTGTATATTTGACATCAGATAATAAAAGATGCATGTTATGATTCATTAACCACTTCAATACCGGGCACTTTTACCCGCTTCCTGCCAAGGCTAATTTTCAGCTTTTAGCGCTGTCACACTTTGAATGACAATTGTGCGGTCATATAACACTGTACCCAAACTAAATTTTATAATTTTGTTCACACAACTAGAGCTTTCTTTTGGTGGTATTTAATCACCGCTGGGTTTTTTTATTGTTGGCTAAATAAATGAAAAATGTTGAAAAAAATAAGTTTTTTTTTGTTTCTGTTATAAATTTTGGAAATAAATAATTGTTCTTCATAAATTTAGCCCAAAATGTAGTCTACATTTCTGTGGTGAAAATAACCCAAATCAGCGTATATTATTTAGTCTGAAAGTTTTTGAGTCCACAAACTATGGTATATGTCTGAAAATTGATCAATCCTGATGTACTGACGGATCTCATTTCTTGAGGGCCAAAAATGGCAGGACAATAGAAATATCCCCCAGATGACCCCTTTTTGGAAAGTAGACAGTCCAAGGTATTTAGTAAGAGGCATGGCAGGTTTTTTTGAAGTTGTAATTTTTTCCCACAATTCTTTGGAAAATGAGGAAATTAAAAAGAAAAATCTTTTTTTTTTTTTTCCAGTGCAGTACAGCATCGGCAAATAACTGGTGTGGTGGTGATCAGGGATACTGACTGGTGACAGTACAAAAAAAATGTTATAATTTAATAGAGATTTTATATATATATATATATATATATATATATATATATATATATATATATATATACTCCGGTTTCCTCCCACACTCCAAAGACATGCTGGTAGGTTAATTGGATCCTGTCTAAATTGTCCCTAGTATGTATGAATGTGAGTTAGGGACCTTAGATTGTAAGCTCCTTGAGGGTAGGGACTGATGTGAATGTACAATGTATATGTAAAGCGCTGCGTAAATTGACGGCGCTATATAAGTACCTGAAATAAATAAATAAAATAAATATATATATATATATATATGTGTGTGTGTGTATATATATATAATATTTATTTAATTTTTTTTTACATTTTTTTTTTCTTTTTTTTTTTTTACGATTTATTTATTTTTGTAACACACTGACCAGAGCAATATAATGTTACCATAGTAACATTGTACTACTCTGGGACAGTGATCAGGATTGTTTTTTTTTTGTTTGTATTTCACACACATTATGTTATAGCAGTGGATTACGTTGCTATAAGCAAGCATTTTACCAAATGAAACTGAATCCTCCAGTGTATTTTGTTGTTATTAGCTGTGATTGGTCAAAGCTAATCACATGGTACAGATGGGCTGTGATTGGCCCTGTTTGTACCATGTGATCAAATTGACGAATCGCAGCTAGCAACACAATTGTACACAATAAATGGTATGAAAGGAAGCCATCCATTGTGTACAACTGTCATGTAACCTGCTGTGATTCGTCACAGAGGCCACATGGTAACGGCAGCAAGCAGATGCACAGTGCTTCCTGACAGGACGTCATATGACGTCCAGTCAGGATGGGAAAGCCACTTGGTTAAAATACTTAAAAATGATTAATAATAAAAACAACTACTGATACAGATTCTTATGGTACAGTCAGTATCACTTCCCCCAGAATTGCAAAAAAATCATGCAGCAATATTGGATATTGGTTTAATAGACAAACATGGAGGATCATGCATCTTTATACTATATATCATCATCTAGGCATAAATGTCACGCCTAGCATTTGGGTATATTTTTTGTGTTGCTTCTTTAAAAGATAACTGCAGGATTTAAAAAAAATAAATATACATACTCGCCTAGATTGCTGCAACATCGATCTGATTCACATATCTCATTCCATCATATCTTACAAAATAGGGATTAAATAAAGATTAGGATTATCGTTCAGTTTAGGGTAGTGAGCGGAGCAATGCAAATCATTCCTTTATGCCCCATGGCTAACCATACTATACACACTACTGGTGTATAGTATAAACACTAATATTATATAACCATTTATTCCAAACTGCATACAGCTAAAGTACATGCAGCAGACTTGTTGGCCATCATCAGTGAGTGTATGGAGACATTGTTTGGCTAACTTACAGTAAGTTATTAAAGACTCCAGCTTTTAAAACAACACAATAAGGTTGCATCATCATTCATTAATACTCCATCACTTACATAAATAGCCTATTTTATTAAATAGCAAATTGTATTAGTGTAATTTTTAAGTACTTAAAGTGGTTGTAAAGCTCAGACATACGAACAAAGGATTTCCCACTACAGTCTGTACTTGTCTCAATCCAAAGCACTAAGCGTCATTTCTGTCTGCTACCTCCTTCCTCTGCTTATATGTATGAGTCACTTCTGACAATTTTTCCTGACACCAAGAGGGTAAAAGGTGGAGGAATCTCCAGCACACAGCCTGTGATTGACAGCCTCAGCTGTTCTTGTGTACTTTGTGAAGGGGGTGTGTCCCTTCCCTCCAGTCAGCTACCCCTGAGCTCTGCGGAGTGTAACTTCAGCTCCCTGCCCCTTGCTTTCTGAAAGCTCAGACAAAGTAGAAAAATTCTGCACTTTGAACAGCTGTGTATTACCTGAAACCAGTCTCTTCACTGGGATATATGTAAGGGTTTACAACCACTTTAAGTTTCATCTATCAAAAATGCAAACTGACCTCCTATAACCTTAGTGTATTGATGTTACAGGAGCTTGTGAAGAGACCCACTCTGGAAGTCCCATCCACAGCTCACTTGCTGCGCTTAGCAGACATGGAGCAGACAGTGGCTGAACAAGACAACTCCCTTTCTGCCCTCTCAAGCAAACTGAAGAATTCCACCGCAGAACTGGAGTACCAGAAGCAGATACATCTGGCTAAAATGAGTGAACTGGAAAACCATAAAGCCAGGTACAATTATATATAAGATGAGCTAACCACCAGTATTATCTGAAATCCCGAAAACAAAGCGGATGTAAATGTGACATTTTTTCCCTTTTATACTGTTTTTTTTTTGTTTTTCCTCTAACCACTATAATTTGCCCAAGATTTCAGAAAACCAAAATAATCTGAATAACATGCATCACATATTATGAAAATATATGTGTGGGCGCACTTTTAACTTTAGGTTAATTTCATGATTTGCTACAATATTTTATCCTTGGTTTTTGGATGTATTTTTTAAGTTATTATGATACTATGAGTGTGTCTAATATAAGGATGCTGGCAAAAAAGTGGATTGTTATATAGTAGCCTTTTATTAATATTTCAGTGCACTCTCTTGAAAAAAATAAGAAACACATGGATGAAAAATAAAAAAATTAAATTAAAACGTTTATTAATACTTAATAATGTATAAAAAACATTTACCCCTTCGAGGACCCAAAGCTCCATACAATTTGACCCCCTCCATGCACACGACTCTAAAGGCCTGGAGAGCAGGACTGGGACTTGAGAAGTTCCTATGGAATGCAGTCTCCCCAAATGCCCCCCCTATGGAACAACCCCGCCTTACCCAATTCTACTCACTACCAAACCCCAAAATATGGGCCAAATGTGGTACCTCCCTCGCACCTATTTCACTATATGCAAATGTCCCATGCATTTAAAGCCCAAATAAGAAACAATGATACGCAAATAGTGCAATCTGATCTGGAGCGGGTCACGAGATATGAATGCACCAGGAAACTGACTTCCTTTTATGCACATCTCCTCAGAGTTTCCTCCCCGGATCTGTCAAAGTTCCGTCAGCGATGGACGCAGGATATCCCGGGACTAGACTCCGAGGACTGGGAGGACATTTGGGATTTCCCCTTCAAAATCCTGATCTCACTTCGAGACTGTCCTTATACAATACAAAATTCTACACCGTGCATATATCACCCCGTATAGATTGCATAAAATGGAAACCTCCCTGTCCTCGGAGTGTTGGAGATGTACTGGGGATCCGGGCGATTTTATGCATGTCTTCTGGTCCTGTCCAGCAATTAAAAGCTACTAGTCACAAGTACTGTCTGTAATACAAGAAGCGGTGGGAATGCATATAGCCCCAAACCGCAGATTTGCCTACTAGGTTTAGTGGAAGAATTAGCCCCCAGGATAGCAGAGAACCCTGATGGGACTCCTGCTCTTCTATGCCAGAAAGATGATCACTCTCTGTTGGAGAAAACGTGCTTCACCATCCCTATTGTTATGGAAAACACATGTACATAACGTGTTACCACTCTATAAGGAAACCTACCAAAACAGGGGATGCCCAAAAAAATATGATAGAGTGTGGGCCTAATGGTTAGCTGAAGCCTCCATGGCAACTTCAGACTGATTAAATTGTACAAAATGCCACTCCACAAGTGAAAGCAATATAGATACTTTGGACATCATTTTTACTGTAGTTTCTGAAATGGGTTTATTTGATATCTATTATTGTCCCTTGGGTCTCGACTGATGCAATTGAACAGGAGCCAATACAGTACTAAGTTTTTTGTTTTTTTTGACGTGCTACAGCTGTTTGACACTAATGGTGGAAGCAGACTACAATGCCGGCTGGCACTAACTCCTGCGTGGGTCTAGTTTCAAGGCTGTGACAGGTTTACTGTTTGTATGTCTTTATACTCAATAAAGAGATTTAAATATATATATATACACCGAAATCTGAAGCATAATAGTAGCCAAGTGAAGGAGAGGAAGGAGTAATTAGTACTGATTAAGGTTAACAAAAAGTTAAATATAGTTTTAAAAAAATAAATTAATAAATCAACTTGCAAGGTTGTTTTAACTGCAAGGTCAGAGCATATTGGCCCCATAAAGGATGATGAAGGCAAGTTGGTTACAAAAGTCAAGGAGAAGGCAACTATGCTAAATGCATTTTTTTCATCAGTTTTTGCAAAGGGAAAGGATGGGCTTCTGTACCCTTGTGACTAACAGAAGCCAGTGTCCAAAAATGACTAGAAAAGCTTTAAAAGAGAAGTACAGTACCTGACTGTGAGAATGTGTTTCCAGCGCGATCCCATCACGCTGGTTCTCGGCGACAGGGTACTGTACATCTTGCGCTGGCTCGCTCATTGGGAAAGGAAAGCTGTTTTTTTGTTTCGCGATGAGCGACAGGCATTGCTGACAGGTGTCTGGTATGAATCATGAGGGGGAACGCCGCGCCAAATTTTAAATAAAAAACCGGCATGGGTTCCCCCCCAGGAGCATACCAGCCCGGCCGGTCAGGAAAGGGGGTGGGGAGGAGCAATCGCCCCCCCCTCCCGAACCGTACCAGGCCGCTTGCCCTCAACATGGGGGTGGGCGCTTTGGGGCAGAGGGGCGCCCTGCGGCCCCCCCCCCCAAAGCACTTTGTCCCCATGTTGATGAGGACAAGGTCCTCTTCCCGACAAGGGGTCTGCGGGCGGAGGGCTTATCGGAATTCGGGAGCCCCCTTTAATAAGGAGGACCCCAGATCCCGGCCCCCCACCCTATGTGAATGAGTATGGGGTACATCGTACCCCTACCCATTCACCTGGGGGAAAAAGTGTCAATAAAAAACACACTACACAGGTTTTTAAAATAAGTTATTAGGCAGCTCTAGGGATCTTCTTCCTACTTCAGGGGTCTTCTTCCGACTTCTCCACTCTCCGGCCTCTTCTCCCAGTGTCCGCTTCTTCTCCCGCTCTCCGGCCCCTTCTCCTGGTGTCCGGTTCTTCTCCCGCTCTCTGGTTCTTCTGCCGGGCTCCTCCGCTATCTTCTGCTCTTTTGCCACTCTTTTGCTAGCGGTGGCCCGGTCTTCTTCGTCGTCTTGGTCCCTCTTCTCTTCTTCCGATGTTGACACAACGCTCTCTCCTGCTGTAATGCTGTGTGAGCGGTGCGCGATGACTTATATAGGCATGGGGCGTAGTCACTGGGTGATGTCACCCGGTAACCCCTCCCCTTATGACATCAGTCCCATAATGCCCTAGGCTGTGATGTCATAAGGGGGTGGGGTCACCAGGTGACATCACCCGGTGACCACGCCCCATGCCTATATAAGTCATCGCGCACCGCTCACACAGCATTACAGCGGGAGAGAGCGTCGTGTCAACATCGGAAGAAGAGGGAACAAGACGACGGAGAAGACCAGGCCACCACTAGCAAAAGAGCAGCAAAAGAGCAGAAGATAGCGGAGGAGCCCGTCAGAAGAACCAGACACCGGGAGAAGAGGACAGAGAGAGCGGAGAAGTCAGAAGAAGCTGGCCAATAAATTACTTTAAAAACCTGTGTAGTGTGTTTTTTTTTTATTGACACTTTTTCCCCCAGGTGAATAGGTAGGGTTACGATGTACCCTATACTCATTCACATAGGGTGGGGGGCCGGGATCTGGGGGCCCCCTTATTAAAGGGTGCTCCCGGATTCCGATAAGCCCTCTGCCCGCAGACCCCAACAACCAACGGCCAGGGTTGTCTGGAAGAGGCCCTTGTCCTCATCAACATGGGGACAAGGTGCTTTGGGGTGGGGGGGCTGCAGGGCACCCCTCTGCCCCAAAGCGCCTACCCTCCATGTTGAGGGCAAGTGGCCTGGTACTGTTCAGGAGGGGGGCCGCTCGCTCGTCCCCACCCCCTTTCCTGACCGGCCGGGGTGCGTGCTCGGATAAGGGTCTGGTAGGGATTTTGGGGGGGACCCCCACGCCGTTTTTTGGCGTAGGGGTTTCCCTTAAAATCTATACCAGACCTAAGGGCCTGGTATGCCCCTGGGGGGGAACCCATGCTGTTTTTTTTATTTAAAATTTGGCGCGGTGTTCCCCCTTATGATTCATACCAGACAGCTGTCAGCAATACTTGTCGCTCATTGTGAAAAGGAAAAAACAGCTTTCCTTTCCCGATAAGCGAGCCAGCTCCCGATGAGCAAGATTGACACAATATCACGGTCACCTACTGTATGGGATTTTTTTTGGTCCCATAATCATACTTACCTAGGTGGATGCAGCATCGGTCCTCCGCCGCCTCTTCACTGAGAACCTAGGCATTGAATGCCGCCAATGGCTCAGTTCTCTCAGCTCCCCCAGCGGAGAGCTGCTGCCTGTCAATCAGCAGCTCTCCTGCTCTGCTACTCCATGCTCACTGGAGCGCTGAGCTGTGGAGGAGCGGAGAGTGGACATCTCAGTGGCTCGCTAAGAGGCTGAGACGCCTATCAGTCCATGCACCTGGCGGATCCAGACTATCAGAGTTGGGATGACGTGGTGCCTGGACTGATCTTGGTGACGTCGGCAGAGAGCGGACTTCAGAACGCTTTCAGCTGAAAACGGGTCACAGGAGTGCCAAACGAATTGCACTCCTGTGACCCATAGGAGAAGCCCAGCCGAATGAGCTAAGGCTGGACTTCTCCTTTAACACAAATGAATCACCAGAACCAGACGACGGCTTACACCTGTGAGTCCTCAAAGAGCTCAATCAGGTTATAGCCGGACCATTATTCCTACTTTTTATGGACAGCATACTGACAGGAATAGTACCAGCTGATTGGTGAAGGGCCAACATGGTACCAATATTTAAAAAAGGGCAGAGATATTTTCCTGGGAACTACAAGCCAGTCTAATATTGATAGTATGTAAACTATTGAAGGGCATTATATAAGACTATATCCAAGAATTTGCTGATGAAAACCGTATCATTAGTAGTAATCAGTATGGATTTATGAAACAACATTCTTGCCAAATCTGTTAACATTCTATGAGGAAGCGAGCTGCCATTTAGTTAAGGGAAGGCCAGTGGATGTGGTATATCTGGATTTTGCAAAAGCATTCGATACAGTCCTCCATAAATGCTCAATTTACAAACTGAGGTCTGTAGGCATTAACCATAGGGTTTGTTCATGGATAGAAAAGTTGTTAAAGGGGCATGTCCTAAGGGTGGTGGTAAATAATGTGTACTCAGACTGGTCTGGAGTGGTAAATGGTGTACCCCAAGGCTCTGCCCTGGGACCAGTTCTGTTTAATTAATTCATAAATGATATAGAGGTTGGTATAAATAGCTCAATCTCATTGTTTTCTGATGATACAAAGCTGAGTAGGACGGTATCTTCACAGCAGGATATAGACATTTTATAAAAAGACCTGAATTAAAAAAAGGGGTGGGCAACTACGTGGCAAATGAGATTTAATGTTGAAAAATGTTAAGGAATGCATTTGAGTGCTAAAAATATGAACGCAAGTTATTCGCTAGTGGGACAACCCTTGGGGGCAGTCCGGGATGGAAAAAAATCTGGGGATCCTAGTAGATGACAGACTCAGCAATGGCATGCAATGCCAAGCTGTAGCAAGCAAAGCTAGAATAATATTAGCATGCACTAAAAAGGGAAATTACTTGAGAGAACTATATATCTGCTACGTTCTAAAACTCTGGTTCGGCCACATTTGAGGTATGCTTTCCAGTTCTGGTCACCAGTCCTCAGGTAAGATGTGCTAGAATGGGGGGGATTCCAGAGAAGGGCAACAAAGCTAATAAAGGGACTGGGGGACCTCAGTTATGGGGAACGGCTACAAACATTAAACTTATTCTCCCTGGAGAAGAGACAGTTGAGAGGAGATATGATGGCGATATACAAATACACAATATTACCAAAAGTATTGGGTCACCTACCTTTACACGCACATGAACTTTAATGGCATCCCAGTCTTAGTCCGTAGAGTTCAATATTAAGTTGGCCCACCCTTTGTAGCTATAACGGCTTCAACTCTTCTGGGAAGGCTGCCCACAAGGTTATAGAGTGTGTCTATGGGAATGTTTCACCACTCTTCTAGAAGCACATTTGTGAGGTCAGGCTTTCAGTGCCTATTTTGATACCTTGTATTGTCTTATGTGATCTGATGTATTCCGCTAGTGGTTCTATACCAAGTGAGAAAATGATCGGGGATAATGGGCATCCTTGAAGGGTCCCATTTGAAAGCACAAATGGGTCAGAGAGTAAGCTGGAGGTATAGACTCGGGCAGTGGGGTTGAAGTATAGTGACATAACCGCTGAGTGGATCAGACCAGATATACCAAATTTAAGTAAAGTCTTGGACGGGTATCCCCAGTGGACCCTGTCGCTAGGTTCTTTGGTTACTTCTGCAAATCCCAGTAGGTTTTGCATTCTCCTAGTCCCGTCAGGCGCCTGTCTGCCCTTTACAGACCCAACTTAGTCTAGACCTATGAGGGATGGGGTGATTTCCATTAACCTGTTAACTATAATTTTGGCATATATTTTAAGATTCGCGTTCAGTAGAGATATGGGCCTAAAATTTTGGGAAGTGACGGGTCTTTGCCTGGCTTGGGTAGAGTCACTATGACTGCTTGGAGCATTTTGCTCGGGAAAGAGCCAGATTTTACTGCTGTGTTAAAGACCTCGACTAGTTTAGGGGTAAGGAGAGTAGAAAAGGCCTTATAGTATTCAGTGGAAAATCCATTGGCTCCGGGTGATTTTTGCACAGTAATGCCGCGTACACACGGTCGGGATTTCCAACAACAAATGTTCGATGGGAGCTTGTTGTCGGAAATTCCGAGTGTAGGCTCCATCGGACATTTTCCGTCGGAATTTCCGATAAAACAAAATTTGAGATCTGGATCTCAAATTTTCCATATAAAATAAATAATAAAAAATGCAGCGCTAAGGGAATATCCGAACACCTCCAAGAGTCACCTATGAGGTGAGTATTCCACTGGTGAGTAATAAGTGATAAGTGATGATACAAATGTATAAAAACACACTGAAAGTGTTAGGTGTATGGAAGATGGTGGGTAAACTCATGTGTCCATGGCACAAAGACGTACTGAAAACATATATGGTCATATGACAGAGGCCAATCAAGGTAATAATAAGCCTATAATGAACATAAGGGTCCCCAAACTCCTCTGTGTAGAGATATATAGTCAATTGGAGATGACAATAAGAAATATTCTTTCTTGTGATGAAAGATGGAAGGTATATAATATATGAGCTGACATCCGCACACAGCAGTCTGTGTTGTGCATCAAACACCAAAGAAGGGGAATGGATACTTTTGGGATATCCCAAAACGTGGACACACACGCCGGCAGCGGTGGGTCAGTCGAGCATGAATCGATCATCTCCAACGAACTCCTCGACCAGGACTGTTGCAGTTAAGACAGTGTACGTCTGCATCTATATCCAGGGAGATCCGTAGTGGATTTTCACAGTAAGGGTCCCAGCCGACAGGTGTTAATAGACATCTGACCGACAGCATAAGTCATGGGAAAAAAGAAAAAAGGCCTCCACATAGTGCAGATGAATCCAGGATAAAAAAGGGTTTTATTCAATTAAAATAAATAAAAAACGTACAGACCATTAAGATGTGTACATGGCGTGATCACAAAAAAATAGTAAAATTAGTGTGGTAAAAAAGGCCAAGCAGGCTATGTACCTGACATGTTTTGAACTAATGTTCTTCTACTGGGGCAAAAATCTCAAATTTTCCAACAACAAAATCCGTTGTCGAAAATTCCGATCGTGTGTACACAATTCCGACGCACAAAATTCCACGCATGCTCGGAATCAAGTAGAAAAGCCGCACTGGCTATTGAACTTCATTTTTCTTGGCTCGTCGTATGTGTTGTACGTCACCGCGTTCTTGACGGTCAGAATTTCCGACTACATTTGTGTGGCAGTGTGTATGCAAGACAAGTTTAAGCCAACATCCGTCGGAAAAAAACTTGCATTATGTTGTCGGAATGTGCGATCGTGTCTACGCGGCAGAAGAGTTTTTATAACAGTCTCAACTTCTGCATTAGTAATGGGGGAATTTAGTTTCTGTAGTGTGGTGTCATCTATGAAGGGTAGTTGTATTCCATGAAGGAACTCATTGATCTCTGTGTCTGTAGGTTGATGAGTGCCTGGGTCTGTGTGACGATTGTAGAGGGAGCAGTAGAAATCCTTAAATGCGTTAGTTATGTCTTTTGGATTGTGTAGAGTGGCGTTAGTTTGGTGTTCTATCTGAGTGAGGCTGGAAAGTGATTGTTTTTTGAGTTGGGATACTAGTAGATTGCCTGTCCTGTTGTTTTGTGAGTAGAATGAAATTTTCATTCTTTTAAAGTATGTGTCATATTCCACCCTAAGTTCTTGCCGTAACTCCTCACGGTAGGAGTTAAGGCTTGTTAGTATGTGGTTAGAAGAGGAATTTGAATTTTTGTGTTGTGCTTCCAAGTCAGCTATGGACTTGTGCAGTTTCGTTATGCGCTGCAGTTTCTTTTTCTTTTCCCTAGAAGCATTCTGTACAAGGGTTCCTCTGGTGACCGCCGTGTGAGCACACCAAACTATCGTGGGAGAACACTCTCTCCAGTGTCATTAATTTGGAAATATTCCTGTATTTTTCCTTCAAACTCATCTATTATTTTGGGGTGCGATAGAAGGAAAGTATTGTTTCACCATAGGGGTTTGTGGGATATGGTGCTTGTATCCACAACCTCAATAGTTACCGGTGCGTGATCCGACCATGTGATGTTGTGGATATCGGCTTTACATATATTCTGCAAGGTGTACACATCCGTAAGAAAGAAATCTATTCTTGAAAAGCTGTTATGAGCCATTGAATAGTATGTGTAGTCCCTCTCAGTGGTTCGAAGGCAACGCCGTGGGTCAAAGAGTCTCACTTCTAAGCATAGAGATCCCAAAGTAGGCCTCCGCTTCCGAGCCACTGAGTCGTCGTCAAGGTCATTGTTCAAGATCATATTGAAATCTCCACACGGTAACAAATCACACTTCGGCATTTGCTTAGCAGTCTTAATGACTGTACGAATAAACTTCAAGGGTTTGATGTTGGGTGCGTACATGTTCACCAGGGTGTAGGTTTTATGAAGTTCTGCCACCAGTATGATGAAGCGGCCTTGAGGATAAATATGCTTTTGCAATAAGGAAAAGGATTTAGAGTCCTTGATGGCAATTAGTACTCCATTCCTTTTGGCTGAGTCGTTGGCTGTAAAGACATGCGGGAATTTGACGTGTGAGCATTTCGGAGGGTTGGCACTGGAGATGTGCGTCTCCTGCGCACAGAGGACGTCATTATTTTAAGATGCATTTGAATGGTAGAAGGTGCATTGTCGCCATCCAGTGGTAGTGTTTGGTGTGAGAAGAGATGAAGCTTCAGTGCTGGAAATGTGCATGTGCTGAGGAGAATTATTTAGCATAACCCTCAAGGAACAAAGTGCATAAAGACTGAACCAAACTGAGATAGTCAGGAATTTGCAAAATGCCATTTTCAACTGTTGTCGAAAACACAATACGGGATACATCACGTATATGAACGTGGGGATAGTAACAGTTCCGAACAATGGGCGGTATCTTAGGTGTCACAGAAATGTGATAAACCAGAAAGGCACTAATGCCGCATACACACAAGCGGAATTTCCGACAGAAAGAGTCCGATGGGAGCTTTTCATCGTATATTCCGACCGTGTGTATGCCCCATCGGACTTTTTCTGTCGAAAATTCAGACGGACTTAGAGAACATGTTCTATATTTTTCCGACGGAACAAATTACTATCGGAAAAACTACTCGTCTGTATGCTGTTCCGATGCACCAAAAACGACGCATGCTCTGAAGCAAGTACGAGACGGAAGCTATTGGCTACTGGCTGTTGAACGTCCGTTTTCTAGTCCCGTCGTATGTGTTGTACGTCACCGCGTTCTGGACGGTCGGAATTTGGTGTGACCGTGTGTATGCAAGACAGCTTGAGCGGAATTCCGTCGGAACTCTGTCGGAAAAACCTTCAGAGTTTATTCCGACGGCAAAACTGGTCGTATGTACAGGGCATAAGGGGTTAGGCACCCTGAGGAGGGTGATAACAATTGTATGTAAGCTGGGAAGCTTTTGCGGTCGAGCATTATCTACCCCTCCTGTTTGGGCGGTGGTGTTGACACTGTTCTAGGAAGGGTTCAGGATCAGCAGGGCTGACCTCATACTTCATAGGGAGTAGGCACCATTTTTGGAGGAGTTCCATGCCTCTCTCCAGCGAAGTGATGGAGTGCGACTCATTGTGCATTTCTACTAGTAGATTGGCTGGGAAACCCCACTTGTAGATGATTTTATGGTTTTGCAGAATTTTGTAATAGGCACCAAGTTGTGCCTCGGTGTCATGGTAGCTTGCCACATGTTGGCGTATAATGCGATTCCAGCAAAAGGGTCTGGAAGTGCAGGGTGTTGTCTGGAATATTGCATCAATTGATCCTTCACAAGGAAGAAATGGATTCTAGCTATTACATCTCTGGGTTTTTTTTTCAGGTAGGTATGACGGTTTTGCCAGTCTATGTGCTCTGTCTGTAATAATGTCAGCAGGCCCCAGAGATGGGAGAGCTGTCATCATAAGCTTTTGTAGGTATGAGTACAAGTCAGCCGGTTTAATGGATTCGGTGATCCCCCTAAATTTGACGTTGGTCCTGCGTGACCTGTCCTCGATATCCGCCATTTTGAGGCGCATGGTTTTGATCTCAGCTTCCACATCAAAGTGGGCATCCACTAGCTCATTGTGGGCCAGAGTAAATTGCTCCATTTTCCTTTCCATATACTCCACTCTGTTGCTAACTACTATCATCTCTCTTTTTGTGGATTTCATGAAAGATGCCTTGTCTTGCTGGAGGGCCCCCCTTAATGTTTGAAGCATCTACTTTATTGTAGAATCTATAATGGGCTGCCCTGTGGTGGGGAATGAATCTAGATGCTGGTTATATGAGGCTGCTTCCTCCATTTCTTCCCGCTCCGCTCCTGTGTCAGCCTGCACACCCCCCTCTTCCCCCAGCCTCCATTTCTGCTTAACAGGGCTGCTAAATGCTGAGGATGCCAGTGGATGACCTGTATCAGGCGACTTACCCTCGGATGGCAGTGGATAGCTGAGCACACTTGCTGAGGATGAGGGAGGATAGGTCCCGTCGCCGGCGCCATCTTGGATCGGCCACCCCGGCACAGGAGGGAAGAATTCCGTCAGTTTCCTCTGTCCCTCTCTCTCCTTCCGTTTATTCATCCTGCTCCAGGTGTTCTCCTCAGTCCCCCCTTGTTATGAGGGCTGATTTCGGGTGTCTCTGTGCTGTGAGCTGCTGTATTACGCCCGTTGTGGCAGAGCTAATCCCTCACTCCACTGTCCACTCCGGCCGCTGGCTCCACCACGCTGGACATAGTATAAGAATGTTAATTCTGCACTGGGTTTCCTAGTTTCTGAATTAGCAGGTGGGAACAAGAACCTTGTCACTTTCTTCCAATAAAGGGTGCATCCAAAGTAGGGTTGCCACCTTATTCTTTTAAACCCAAAAACATGTGAATTACACAGGTTCTGTGGCTAATTTACTGCAGATAAGGCACCAAGTGACTTTAATTACCACCTTAATCAGCCACAGAACCTGTGTAATTCATATGTGTTCAGTTTTAAAGTAATGAGGTGTCAAACCTACTCCAAAGTTATTAGTTACTGCATTATTTGAATGGCTTTGTAGTCATTATCAGTTGTGGCATCTAGAAATAAGATTTCCAATATTATCTGAAAGCCAGAAACAAAAATATGTGACATTGTTCACATACTGTTTTCTTCTCTTGCCACTATCTTTTGCCAAAATAGATTTTTTTTTTTTTTTTTTTTTTAGAAAAACCTCATATGTTCTTAATAACATGCACCACACATAAAGAACATGCATGTGTCTGTGTACTTTGAATTCAGATTAATACAATGAATTTCTACTTTTTCCTTATTTATTGCGTATATTGAGATACTTTAAGCATGCCCAATATAAGGATGCAGGCAATAAAGTGGATTGTTATAAAGTAGCCTTTCATGAGTATTTCAATGCACTCTCTTGATGGTGATATGTTCATTGAACACTTTTATAGATCCCCGGGTAACCTTATAGCATTGTGTTTTATTGCTTTCTGGGAGGTATACTATTCTATAAAGCTAATTTCTGAGAAACCATTTTACCATCGTCTAAATAAACTACTAGGCACTGCAGGATGATCATGTGAACTAGCCCAATGAGAAAAATTTTTACAAAGCATTTTTTCTATTGTCTAATTAAACTGCTATGCCTGCAGAATTAATTATGTGAACACGCCTAATGAGAACATATTTTAGAAACCAGTGTAAATTAGGAAAAGTCTGCTTTCCTAGAACCCTGGCATCTTGCTTTCATGATATCGGGATCCGAGAGTTTGAGATTTTTCACACACAAGGGACAAATGTGAAAACCATTTTTATAGCCTTTCCTTTCATATATTTGTGCTAAACATTTTCTTTCTTGAAAACCATTCCGTATGGGCATATATCAGGTACCTATAGCAAAGCCTTGTTTCTGGGAGTGACACAGCAATCAATTTGGTCCTTAGGGATTACTGTTAAGACTTTTATGGATCCCTTCTCTACATATAGGACCATTTTTTTTTTTAAAAGGGAAGTTACACCTTAAGGCCCCTTTTACACCGCTGCGACTTAAAAGTCGTATGATTTTGCGGCCGCGATTTCAGGGAATGTCTGTGTAAACTTGAGGTCTATGGACCTCAACTTATCAAAGTCGGACCAAAGTAGTGCAGGGACTACTTTGAAGTTGGTGCGAATTGAAGTCGCACAGGTATGAATGGTACTCATTGGAAATCATGGGGTACGACTTGTCATCCAACTTTGCAGTCCCAAGTCGCATGACAAATCGCACAAGTGTGAAAGGTGCCTAACTAAAAAGCACCCCCAAGATCACTTGTGTTGTGGTAAGTACAGGGGAGGAGAGAAACCTCCCTGATTGCAAAATCTGGTGCAGCTCTGCATTGAATCTAATCAACTGCCAGTTTTTTTTGTCAGAGCTTAATTGAACAAACTGAAGTTAGAAGTTGATTGGCTATCATGCACAGCTGCACCAGATTTTGCACTCTCCAGTTTTTTTTTTTGTTTGCAAATTGTATTAGTCATCCCAAATGGACTGTAAGTCACCTGTAATGAACAAAAAGTTAGAAGAATTTTAAAGTGAATGGTACCACACAGATGCTTTCACAGTACATTACATGCGTTGTGGTAATATGCAAGCATTCTGCAACGCACAGCCTAAAGAGAAGCTTTCTCCAATGACAGTGCCTCCTAGCAGCACTCCCCTAACCATGCTAACTCACTACCAAGAAGTCTACTTTGAGTAAGCTCTGCTGTCAGATAGCGGAAGATGTCACTGGTTCACCCACACTCATAATGTTTGGCAGTCATCTGTTCACAGGGCACTATCATTTTATGCTGAATGGGGCGGGGGCATCCAGAGGCAATTCTATATTGCCCTTAAAGTAGAACAATAGGCAAAACTTTTTTTTTTTCATTTTGGATAGAGCAAGGAAGGGTTATAACTCCTGTTAGATTTTTTTTTTTTCGCCATATGTGTTCCATTGCGGAGATTCCCCTTAACTTCCTGTTCCATAGCCAAACTGGAAGTGAGAAACAATCCCTGCAAATTAAGAGAATTCCTTGGGGACCCCCAGGTCACCAGAACTAGTGTCCCTATGGGAGGATTTCCTGTCTATTACTTGTCTAGGCACAACCCAAAATTTGGAATTTTTGTGTAGCCCTACCCCTGCAGGGGCTGGAAAGGGAAAGGGTTTCCCACTGCTGCACAGCCAGTCACACCGCATTTCCTTCTTTCATCTGGACACAGAAATCAGTCTTTTGTCCTGGTTTTATTGTTTTATTAGGGAATACTAACTTGGATGGGGTAAAGGATTATGGGATGCCCAGTGTGACAATAAATTAACTTTAGGGACAAA
This sequence comes from Aquarana catesbeiana, assembly GCF_042186555.1. Classification (NCBI taxonomy): domain Eukaryota; kingdom Metazoa; phylum Chordata; class Amphibia; order Anura; family Ranidae; genus Aquarana; species Aquarana catesbeiana. The sequence goes on from NC_133326.1 coordinate 290,278,186, forward strand.
TCCTCCCTATTTAGACTCCTCTTCAGCCTTCCACTTGCACAAACATTGTTCTTCTTTTGTACAGATTCTGCTGGTTCATTCTTGAGGGAACTGACAGGCTTATTGCCAGTTCAGAAACAGGCCATTACAGGCAGGAGCTTTCAGTCCCCTGAAAAGTAGCACATATAGAGTGAAACCGCATATAACCTCTCCTTCTGCTTCCCTGTGGCCACTGATCCCAGTTCCATTGCTTGCAATAAATGTTAGCCCACCTGGCTGTCTTCCTTTTCCCAGTCCTTCTGACAGACAAGCACATGACGTTTCCCCAGGCCAAGGTTTGATGAAGACTTCTCACACTGCAGCCTTCAAGAGAGCACTGCTACAGCTGGCAGTCTCTCCCCTTGTCTGTACCTGCACCGTGCCGATCTACTCACTGTCTTTCCGCTGCCTCTCTGGCTTGAATCCCTCCAACTGCCTCCAGTGGTGGGATCCTTCCAGGCCAGCCTCCAAAGCTCCAGCCCGAGGTAACCCCCCCCCCTCAGTGCGGGTCCCATGAAGGGGCACCGATAGCCTCCCTCACACTGCATCTCCATCTTCTACCCAACCCCCTTGCTGGCATGGCCCATGCCTGTTTATGTGCTATTTTCTAGAACGTTCTTCAACACTCGAGGGGAGCACGAGAGAGCTGCCAGAATGAGTCATCCAGCCCTGAACTCTAATAACCCTGACCCAGATTCCGTGACCTAGAGCCAGACAAATGCTTTTACCTACACTAACTTCTAGTAGCACACGCTTGAGGGTGCTACATTGGTTTACCTTATTTTCATTGATAATTGTAAACAGGACAAATAGAGAGAGTGAATGTCCTTAATGGGGGCACAGACAGCAAAAAAAACTGACAGGTGCTCTAATCCCTCTCCACTCCTTCCAAAACAAAAAAAACAAAAGGTTTTGCTATAGCACGCACACACATATATATCATTCTTCTTTTTATATATATTTTTTTACTTAAATGGGAGGCAATAATTAAACTTAGATGGACAAAGGGATGGTGTCTCTTTAATTGAAATGCATTGCCTATTTGTGAAAGTGATACAAATGCAAAGCTTACAGCAGACCAGCTTTTATTTTTCAAGCCATGTTACATAGATTTCATTATGTTCTTTTGAACTAGGCTTGAAGAGAATTACATTATGGAGATCAAAAAACATAAGGGTGAAGCTGAGGCACTAAGAGCACGGGTGTCTGAGATGGAAAAGGAAATTAATTACTTGAATACTGAACTTGAAGCCCAAAAAGAGGCAAACACCAGAGCTCCAACTGCAACAATGAAGAATCTTGTGGAACGCTTGAAGAACCAAGTATCCCACAAGGAAAAGCAGCAGAAGGTATTTCTCTTGTTTTTATTATACATTGAAACAAACTGTGATGCTGAAGAGCAATACAGTATTTGGAATAAAATACAATCCTTTCTATTTGTGGTTGAGCTAGCACAGCATGCACTTTTTACTCTGGGCTTGCTAATGCAGTTGTCATTATAATGTCCCATGGTGATTGTCTTGAGTACATAACACCATGACTACTATCTCCAATTTTATATACTTTCCACATCCAAATATTGTTGCTTTTTTTTTTTTTTTTTTGCTTTTTTAAATAGTGCATCTGATATAATGCATTCCTAAAATATATGCAACTACATGGCAAATTAAGTTTAATGTTGATAAATGTAAAGCAATGCACTTGGGGGCTAAAATCATAAACGCAAACTACTCTCTAGGGGGAGAACCTCTGGGGGAATCAAGGATGGAGAAAGATCCGGGGGTTCTATAAGAAGACTGAGCAATAGCATGCAATGTCAAGCTGTAGCTAGCAAAGCTGGCAGAATATTAGCATGCATAAAAAAAGGAAATTTACTCCAGAGATAAAACTATAATCCTGCCACTTTATAAAACTCTGGTTCGGCCACATCTGGAGTATTCTGTCCAGTTCTGGTCACCAGTCCTCAGAAATAATGTGCTGGAGCTGGAGAGAGCCTAGAGAAGGGCAACAAAATTAATAAGGGGACTGGAGGACTTCAGTTATGAGGAACGACTACAAGCGCTAAAATTATTCTCCCTGGAGAAGAGACTCTTGAGAGGAGATAAGATAGCGATATACAAATACCTCAATGGCAATCCCAGCATAGGAAAAAACTATTCAGTCTCAGGGAGTGTAAGAGGACACGGGACCACACAATGAGATTGGTGGAGAAGCGGTTTAACCTTAAGCTGTGTAGGGGTTTTTTCACTGTCAGGGCAATAAGGATGTGGAACCCTCTTCCACAATTGGTGGTGTCAGCGGGGAGAATTGATATTTTTAAAAGACTCTTGGACATGCATCTTAGTGAACACAACATACAGGGATATGGGAAATAATTATAGACACTGGCACACGTACACCTACACAGGTTGAACTGGATAGAATATTGTCTTCAACCTTACCTAATAAATATATATATATATATATATATATATATATATATATATATATATATATATATATATATATATATATATATATATATATATTATCCTATTCTATGGCTGACTTTGTTCTTATTGGATGTAGCTGATCATTTTAGTTTTTCAGTGGTATTTATAAGGGTTAAATATTTTTTTTTCTTGCATGCCATTCTTACACCTAATACGCTTGCTTACCTTTTACATTATTGCTTAGTAGCCAGCATTCTTGCATATAAGACACTAAATATCTTGATCATCCTGATCTGGGTAACAGTTTTTATGGACAGCAGTGGTGGCACTTAAAAAAAAGTCATTGGCACTGTACAGTGGAGTGGAACCCTCCAGTGACACCAGTGACTCTACACATCTCCCTCGGTTCATGGGGCAGATTGAGAACATATCTACATATAACCAGGAATTCAAGTATGTTTATGTTTAAACCTTCCACATTTTTTTTGTAGAATGTGCAATTAAAAATTGTATTTTTGCCAATCTTTATCTCTATTTGTTTTATTGTTTTTGAGCTGTGGCCAGTCACTCTCTCTGCCTTTTTTAGGTTGCAGACCCATGGCTGTGCCATGTTATAGCTGATGCACATCTAAAAGCAATGACATAACTGTGGAATGGCAGGCCAAGGAGTTGAAAGGAGCATGCTCTGCAGCAGGCAGCATTCATCCCATAAAGTTTAAAATGGTTGCTTCCGAATAGACCTATATGTGGGAGAGCTTTTTCACTCTAGGAGAAAAAGCTTGTATGGGCATTTTTTTGCCCTAGGAGCAAAGCTCCTATAAAGGTCCAAGGAAGGCATGATCACCAGATTAAAAGAATATTATAAAGAAGGCTTGCAGAAAGGTCTAAGAGAGACACTGCAACTGGCTGACATGTAATGATTTTTAAAAATTTTGGTTTAAAGTGGTTGTAAAGCCTAAAGATTTTTTACCTTAATGCATTCTTTGTATTAAGGTAAAAAATGTTTTGTGATCAGCATCCCCCCTCTCCCCCCCCCCCCCCCCATCCTTTTACTTACCTGAGCCCTCATTCAATCCAGCATGTCTGCAGCTCCTCGCTCCCCTAACTGCCGGGTCTTGCTGGCTTTGCTGGGGCATCGGGAGCTATTGGCTCCCAGTGCTGCCAATCAAAGCCAGTGATGTGGGAGCGGGGGCGGGGCCGAGTCCGGCCGTCTGTGTCAATGGACGCAGCAGTGGGGCCCAGGTGCGAACACGCACGCATGCCCCAATGGAAAGCAGCTTCCCATGGGGGCACTGGACAGATGGGAGGGGCCAGGAGCGTCGGCAGGGGACCTGAAAAGTGGAGGTTCACGGCCACTTTGTGCAATTCCTTTACACAGAGCAGGTAAGTATAGACATGTTTGTTATTTTAAAAAAATACCTTTTTTACAATCACTTTTACAGTTCTTTTTCGCTCCCATTAATTAGGCATATATTGTATTTTTTTATATATTTGGCTACCTTGCTTGTTAAATTATCTCCTTTTAAACTTTAGAACGTTTGGATTTATTAGGTGTATTGGACAGTTGTGCTACTATGTTGTATTATCTTTTTTCCAGGCTTTAAGCAAAGCTCTGCTAGCTCTTCGGGCAGAAATGACTGCTCATGCTGAACAGCAGATTATTTCTGCTGCAGCACAAAAGGAGGACAATTTAAACATTCAGCAGATTGTTGACAGACAGACCAAAGATTTAAAGGTGAGAATGGTGACATTTTATTTTACATATTTCCAGCTACATCATGCATGAATGGTCAGGGATATTGCCTGGAATGCTACTTCTGGAATTAATGCTAATGTGCAAGTATGAATTACATATTACTGCTGTATTTCTAGACATCTCAAAAACTGCATAAGGAACTTTATTTTATAATCTGTTTTGAGGTTCTGACACAAATAATATAACCGCAGTCTATGAAGACTCTAGTTATACTTGCAAAGTGTAACCTTTCTTTAAATAGCTCATTCAGAATAGTGTGATTTATTTAAAGTTTATCTGTAGCCAAAACTTTTTGTAGTTCTAGATAGAAAATGGAAGCTACCGTCAGGTTTTTGTGGCTCTCTTTATACCCTCTGGGTAGATTCAGTGACCAATATTAACATGCATACACTTCACAAAATATCATTAAAGAAAAAAAAAATTCCACAGCATATGTTTTTCTTCACACCAGCCAGAGAGCTACCACTTTATCTGACCCTGCCATAAAAAACAAAAAACTTCATTAAAATAGTCAGGGAGTGCATAGTAGCCAGCAAAATGGAGACAATAAAATTCTTTGGCAAGATGTATACTGTATTGTGTATACAGAGTCAAACACTGTACAGTACAGAATCGCAGGTGTCAGGAGTAAGCAACATTGTGCTCCTTACATTGCTGCTTAGTGGGTACAAAAATACATCCTATAGTCAGTGGATGTTGGAGACAAATACATCCTATCTCTGGTGTCTCTGTGAGAAATGCACTCTGTTGTTGGTGTCAGTGAAAGCAAAATGTGCCCAGTTATTGGTGTCAGTGGGAGCAAAATGTACCCCATTGTGTCAATGAGCATGAAATGCACCCCATCATTGGAGTCACTGGAAGCAAAATGCACCCCATCTTTGGTGTCAGGTTTTTTCCTTTTGAGATAAAGGTTAAATAAGGAAAAGCTGACCATTGTAAGCACCCCTGTCAGTGTTAAATGTTTTCTCTCAACCCTCTATTTGCCACTTATGCTTGGCCACTCAGTGTACGTTCTCGGCACACATTGTTGCCAGAATAATTTAACTTCAGTGCACACTAAAATCCTGAACCTGGATGAAAACCACTGAAGAGGTCTGTGCCAGAGAGGTAAGTTTCATTCCATTTTAAAGGATAAGTTCACCTTTTGAAAAAAAAAAAAACAATAAATGCACATTTTTTGCAGGTATAAAAATGTGCATTTATAATCATTTTTTTAAGGAGCCTGCAGAGCATTGCACCCACATTCAGCAGATCATGGGCACAATCTCATGCTCCTGCAGACTCTCAAGATGGCTTTCTGCCCATACATCATATGGACAGGCAGTTACCTGAGGGCAGGAAGAGTCAATGAACTACCAGAGCGCTCACCAGCACCCTCTTAGTTCATTAAGAACTACAAGCTGTCAGCCGCAATGGCTGACGGTACTTGCAGTCTACCCATTCACAGGAAACGTAATGAATGAATGACATAGCCGTGTAGGCGCGGAGCCCTGCACAGCCACATTGTTTTTAAATTGTGACAGAAGCTGTGGGGAAAAGATCCCCTGTCAAATGGAGGGGGGATCGGGCGTGTGGGTTGCAGATTCTGAAATTTTATATGACAGATTTACTGGTCAAATCACCGGATTATAAAACTCATTAAAAATGTTAAAGGGGGACCCAAATAAACAAAGACCACTGTGTTATTGCTATTGACAGTCTACATTATATATGTCCATTTTTAATTTTGCCCACAGTTCCTCTTTACACCTTCCATTGGTGTTCAGTGGTTAAGCAGGGTACATACGTTCGTTTTTTTAGAAACAAAAAAACTAACAGATGCCTGCATCAACACAATGATGTGTGGTGCAGGGATCTTTCCCGCTGTTATAATGTTTTCTGACACCCTACCCATCCCATCGATTGGAGTGGCTTCTGTTGAACAGACAGCGGTACACATGGACCAAAATTTCTGATGAACTGTCCAATTTTTGGTCTGTGTATACCCTGCTTTACTCATGTCGGTACACTCTGCCGCGATGCAGCTTTGCCTCTTTCTAGAATCTGAACTGTGCTGCCCCTGTTGGGCAGGAGATAGCTCCAACTTGACAACATTAGCAAAATAACAGTGCCAGGTGCTAATACAAAGTACTGTAGCACTCAGAACCTGGATAGTGCCCAAACATTCACAGAACTCTGTAAATGTTTGACGCGGCCATGCTGTTTTAAAATTGTGACTGTGGGTGCGGGGAGATGATCCCCCACCCACTGTCACAGGATGGGGGGATCGAGAGTGGAGGACTCTAGGAGCTGGAACATGTAGCATGTTCCAAAGTTGAACTTATCCTTTAAACTGACAAATCAAATCTTTCTGTCTCAATCTCTCTGTTACATAAGGTTGACCCTCTGTGTCTCCCACAGATGGTGTGGGCTTACCTAGAGTTGTAAGAACAAAAGAATTCTGGTCTACACCACGTCAAAATGCATAGATCTTGTGCAGCAGACAAATTATTACATTCCAGGCCTACTCAAATGGCTGAAAGTGAGCACAAATTAAAGGCGAAGTACCATCTCTATTCATCTCTCTTTCTACCTTTTTTTCTCTATCTAGCTTTCTGTCTCTACCTATCCCTATCTCTCTTGCATAGCAGACTTAAGGTACACCCTCTGGACTTCCTGTTTCTTGCGTTCCTAGGTACTGTAAGCCCACACCATCCTCAGAAGATGGCCAGGCTCGCCTCCTCTGGAGGTAGCTAACAAGCAAGCACAGATCGATCTATCTATCTATCCCTATTTTCCTCTTTTCAATTATAGGCTAAATTCACAAATGTAACACATCAGGGTAATGATCTCATGTGGCTAGTATCAGTAAGATCCTTGTGCTAAACACTTGTGAATTTGGCCTTATACTGAAAATAACTCCTTTTTTTTTTTAAATAAGTATCTTCACCCTGATGTGTTAGTTTTGTGAACTGAGCCTATAGCAAACATGTCAAACTCTTAAACAGTGGCTTAATATTGAGAGAGCTAAAGTCTTCAAGGGGACCTCATTTTGTCTACTGAGGGTCATACCTGCTATGAACTGGAAGTGCATTATAATTTTGTTACCTTTTTTTTTTTTTAATCCTTAAAGCCACTAAGAGCTTTAGAGAAGGAACAAGGAGGCTGCATGGTGCCCATAAAATACCAGTTTTTGACATGCCTGGCCTATATTGTGCTGAGTAGGGAGATATGCTTATATAATGTAATGATTGCATATCTTCTGTGTCTGTGGAACCAAATGTCTCAACACGCTATAGGCTCAATTTACAAAGCTAACACATAAGAATAAACAATTTAATTAAACATGTGATTGTTCTTTTCACTTGAGTCCAATGAGATTTAAAAATAACAACACTCACAAGGCTAAAATAGAAATCAGTGGGGGTCAGAAAAACAGAAATGGTTCTGTTGATGCTGTTAGCAGACTGCATCATTTAGAGTCATGTAAAAAATTACAGCCTATTCCAAATGAAACATTTATTGTTTTCTTCTCAGAACTAATAGGAATCCACACATTTTTTTTTCTGGGGCTCTTAGAGGGCTCCTTTGATCTTGAAATGATGACACTACAAATGTCAATAGCAAAGAGAAGACTAAGGCTGGCCATACACTATACAATTTTCTGATTCAATTTCCTTTAGATTTACCTTCAACTATGTAGTGCAAGGGCCTGTCTGATTGCATACAAATTGAAAGGGTTTAGGTTTTACCTCATATTATATGGTTTTGGTAAATCTAAAGGAAAGTTGAACAGGAAAATTGTATAGTGTATGGCCAGCTTAAACCTTAGATGTATAGGTTTAAATAAAACAGGTTCCACCTGCATACTCCCTAAGGAGCTTCTAATCATTGACACTTACTCTGGAACACCAAATTCAAATTCCATGGATTTGAAGTGATAGCAAATGTAGGGATTGTGCATAATTATATCTTTTTTTTTTTTCTCATTAGATCATGAAAATGTATATACCGTGTCAATTGTGTGTTTTATGTGGTCAAGTGTATCACCTTTATTTATCTTTATTATTTAAATCAAGATCTAATGTTTGCCTGTTTAAATATGTTGAAAAGGTCAGCAATTTTCATGGAGTTTACCTAAAGGATAAGTTCACTATAATGAAGGTGTAGGTGGAACAGAACACATGTTGAGATCAAGTGTGGTTTTAGGGCCCCTTGTCAAGGGGTTCTTTATTTGGAGAGGGGCTGGAAAAAGCAGGGAGTCAGATAAGGGGAAGGCCACAGGGCTTTTAGGGCCCCTTGTCAAGGGGTTCTTTATTTGGAGAGGGGCTGGAAAAAGCAGGGAGTCAGATAAGGGGAAGGCCACAGGGCAATAATCGAAGCACAATGAGGGACAGGCAGAAATATAATAGGGTGGCAGGAGGGCACATCAAGGAATAAGTCCAGGGGCACAAGACAGCAATCTGGTATAGCAGGGACTTAGTCCAGACTCACAGGGCAACAATCCAGGCACAGTGGTAGCAGGCCCACAATCTGGTACATCAGAGGTTAAGTTCAGGGTCACAGGGAAACAATCCAGGCACAGTGAGTAGCAGGCCGCAATCTGGTACAGCAGTGGCCGTCTACTGCGGTGGCAGATGAGACTTGTAGTTTCCTTATTCACAGATCTTGCTGAAGGATCGATGCGGTTGTGCAGGCGGAGCCCCACACAATCGCCACCAATTTTATATGCGACAGCAAATGCAGGGGAGAAAAACTCCAGCCCTGTGCTGCATGCGGGACCTCTAGGGGTGAGGGGGGATGCTGCATACCAACATGTTTCATGTTACACCCTAAATACAGGTGTAACATGTTTCTAAAGCTGTACCTATCTTTTAATTTTTCACATGACTATAGGCTATTTCCTACAGACACGGGGAAAAAAAGGTAAAGGAGAAATGAAGGTATGATGTGGTTGGACCGAAGCTGCTTTGCGATTACCACAGGGCTGTATTCAGCCTCAGAGCAGCACTCAGCTACCGTAGTGACTAGGGATGAGCCGAACACCCCCCTGTTCGGTTCGCACCAGAACATGCGAACAGGAAAAAAGTTCGTTCGAACATGCGAACACCGTTAAAGTCTATGGGACACGAACATGAATAATCAAAAGTGCTAATTTTAAAGGCTTATATGAAAGTTATTGTCATAAAAAGTGTTTGGGGACCTGGGTCCTGCCCCAGGGGACATGGATCAATGCAAAAAAAAGTTTTAAAAACGGCCGTTTTTTCAGGAGCAGTGATTTTAATAATACTTAAAGTCAATCAATAAAAGTGTAATATCCCTTTAAATTTCGTAGCTGGGGGGTGTCTATAGTATGCCTGTAAAGGGGCGCATGTTTCCTGTGTTTAGAATAGTCTGACAGCAAAATGACATTTTGAAAGAAAAAACTCATTTAAAACTACTCGCGGCTATTGCATTGCCGACAATACACATAGAAGTTCATTGATAAAAACGGCATGGGAATTCCCCAAAGGGGAACCCCGAACCAAAATTAAAAAAAAAAAATGACGTGGGAGTCCTCCTAAATTCCATACCAGGCTCTTCAGGTCTGGTATGGATATTAAGGGGAACCCCGCGCCAAAAAAAAAAAAAAAAACGGCGTGGGGTCCCCCCAAAAATCCATACCAGACCCTTATCCGAGCACGCAACCTGGCAGGCCGCAGGAAAAGAGGGGGGGACGAGAGTGCGGCCCCCCTCCCTCCTGAACCGTACCAGGCCATATGCCCTCAACATTGGGAGGGTGCTTTGGGGTAGCCCCCCAAAACACCTTGTCCCCATGTTGATGAGGACAAGGGCCTCATCCCCACAACCCTGGCCGGTGGTTGTGGGGGTCTGCGGGCGGGGGGCTTATCGGAATCTGGAAGCCCCCTTTAACAAGGTGACCCCCAGATCCCGGCCCCCCCCCTGTGTGAAATGGTAAGGGGGTACATAAGTACCCCTACCATTTCACGAAGAAAGTGTCAAAAATGTTAAAAATGACAAGAGACAGTTTTTGACAATTCCTTTATTTAAATGCTTCTTCTTTCTTCTATCTTCCTTCATCTTCTGGTTCTTCTGGTTCTTCTGGCTCTTCTGGTTCTTCCTCCGGCGTTCTCGTCCAGCATCTCCTCCGCGGCGTCTTCTGTCTTCTTCTCCTCGGGCCGCTCCGCACCCATGGCATGGGAGGGAGGCTCCCGCTCTTCTTCTCTTCTTCTCTTCTTCTCTTCTTCTCTTCTTCTCTTCTTCATTTTCTTCTCCGGGCCGCTCCGCAATCCATGCTGGCATGGAGGGAGGCTCCCGCTGTGTGACTTGACGGGACTTCCCTGTGGCATTCCCCGTGACGTCACAGGGAAGTCCCGTCAAGTCACCGTGCGTCAGAGGGGGGCGGGGTCACCGGGTGGCCCCGCCCCCCCCGTTATTTAAGAACTGTCAGACGAGGAGCGCCGTCACACAGCGGGAGCCTCCCTCCATGCCAGCATGGATTGCGGAGCGGCCCGGAGAAGAAGAGAAGAAGAGAAGAAAAGAAGAAGAGAAGAGCGGGAGCCTCCCCCCCATGCCATGGGTGCGGAGCGGCCCGAGGAGAAGAAGATAGAAGACGCCGCGGAGGAGATGCTGGACGAGAACGCCGGAAGAAGAGCCAGAAGAACCAGAAGAACCAGAAGATGAAGGAAGATAGAAGAAAGAAGAAGCATTTAAATAAAGGAATTGTCAAAAACTGTCTCTTGTCATTTTTAACATTTTTGACACTTTTTTCGTGAAATGGTAGGGGTACTTATGTACCCCCTTACCATTTCACACAGGGGGGGGGCCGGGATCTGGGGGTCACCTTGTTAAAGGGGGCTTCCAGATTCCGATAAGACCCCCACAACCACCGGCCAGGGTTGTGGGGATGAGGCCCTTGTCCTCATCAACATGGGGACAAGGTGTTTTGGGGGGCTACCCCAAAGCACCCTCCCAATGTTGAGGGCATGTGGCCTGGTACGGTTCAGGAGGGAGGGGGGGCCGCACTCTCGTCCCCCCTCTTTTCCTGCGGCCTGCCAGGTTGCGTGCTCGGATAAGGGTCTGGTATGGATTTTTGGGGGGACCCCACGCCGTTTTTTTTTTTTTGGCGCGGGGTTCCCCTTAAAATCCATACCAGACCTGAAGGGTCTGGTATGGAATTTAGGGGGAACCCCACGTCATTTTTTTTTTTAAATTTTGGCCGGGGTTCCCCTTAATATCCATACCAGACCTGAAGGGCCTGGTATGGAATTTAGGGGGACTCCCACGTCATTTTTTTTTTTTAATTTTGGTTCGGGGTTCCCCTTTGGGGAATTCCCATGCCGTTTTTATCAATGAACTTCTGTGTGTATTGTCGGCAATGCAATAGCCGCGAGTAGTTTTAAATGAGTTTTTTCCTTCAAAATGTCATTTTGCTGTCAGACTGTTCTAAACACAGGAAACATGCGCCCCTTTACAGGCACACTATAGACACCCCCCAGGTACGAAATTTAAAGGGATATTACACTTTTATTGATTGACTTTAAGCATTATTAAAATCACTGCTCCTGAAAAAACGGCCGTTTTTAAAACTTTTTTTTGCATTGATCCATGTCCCCTGGGGCAGGACCCAGGTCCCCAAACACTTTTTATGACAATAACTTGCATATTAGCCTTTAAAATTAGCACTTTTGATTTCTCCTATAGACTTTTAAAGGGTGTTCCGCGGCATTCGAATTTGCCGCGAACACCCCAAATTGTTCGCTGTTCGGTGAACTTGCGAACAGCCAATGTTCGAGTCGAACATGAGTTCGACTCGAACTCGAAGCTCATCCCTAGTAGTGACCATATCTTGGCATACATTCATGGAAAATTTTAAATATTGAGAACAAACCAAGAAAAATCTCAGCCACCGCACACCATATGAGCCCAGAGTGTAGTAAGTGATGGCAGCATCAGCCTAGCTCCATCCAGGCCATGCCTCCGAAATGTTTCGCCCCACCCAAGCAGCTTTTTTCCATGACTAAGCCCCGTGGGTGGGGCAAAACATGTCATGATGGAGCTAGGCTGAGGCTGCTATCACTTACCACATGCTGGGCTTGTGTGGTGACTAAGATTTTTCTCTGTTTGTTCTGTGGATTATATGGGGTCAGGGCGGACTCCTAGACTGACCTGCACCCTCAGTGGAACACACCAAATGGGGACATAGATGTGGAGACCCTTAAGTCAGTTTAGGTTCACAAGTAAAATCTTGGTTTAATCTCATTGGATCACAAGGGATCCACTTTACAGCAAACCACTTGTGGACAACGGTGAGATCCAGGTGTCAATTTTATCATTGCTTGTTAAAATCCAAATATTTTAATAGAATAGGATCACTAGAGCGCAAGTGTATATGACTGTTTGCTCACCAGTATTCGAATAGGTCAGCAGGCATTACAACAGAAGAAACCGGTAACGGGTGCTGAGTCATATCACAGCTAGTTTTCCAAACACAGCATCAATCCACAAACTGATAGTTCAAGGTGGACATCTTCAGATCACCCCTTAGTCTCTCTTATCTTTGGGCACACTTCCTGTGAGATCTTTGTACACAAATACCCACCACTTTCAGGGGTGATTACGCTACAGAGAATTCAGTACGTGTTATTTATAGTCTAGTAGTAAAATTGTAATATTCTTTTAACTTGTTGTGCGCTATTTACACACAGTCAGTTTCCTATTGGCATTTTTGGTAAAAAATGCAATGATCCCAATTGGTATTTATGTATTATTTTGCCACTTGACATGGTATTGATCTTTAAATCAATAAGGTAGAGTGAGGTGAGCTAACATAGAAAGCATTTGAGTAACCTGTGTAGTCTGGCTTGTTTTATTGATATTCGTTGTGTGGATACAGGAGTTAAATAATTCATTCGAAGCAAATTCTCTCATTAAGCATCTCCTTGCAAATGATGTCCCCTGGTGCTTGGGTTGGTTGCAAATGAAAATTGTTACATTATCCTTTCTTAACTTAAAAGCTGATTACAGAGTTTTAATCCGAAACCTAATTCCTTTGTGGTATTTTAAGTAGGCAAATTTAATTGTGAAGAGACATGATATTATCGTTACAGGCACGGATTGAAGATTTAAATGAGCTACAACTAAAGCTTAAAGAGGCCCTAAAAACTAGCAAGGCTAGAGAGAATAACCTCACAGAAGACCTTGAAAACCTAAACCAAGAGTTGCGAACAAAGCAGAAAACCCTTAATAAGCTACAGAAGGAAAAAGATGAAGTAGATAAGGAAAATGAGGAACTGAAAAAAAGGGTGAAACGTTTGATGAGCAGCGTACAGGTACATTTCATACTGTTCCTTTACATTGTCTGCTGGTTCAGCAGTGTCATTTCAAAAATAATTGGTAACAATACACAGGGCAAGTTCCTATATGTATTATGAGAGAAAACTGAGCAGTGTATATAAAGATAGCCATATGCTGTTAGATTCCTCTCATTTAGCTCATGGATAGGGGCTCTGCAAGGGGAATCTCCAGTGGTGGCTGTTGAATTCACCTGCGACTCTCTGAATACCTACACAGAGACTGCATCTCATAGGATGCACTCATTGTTCAGCCACAAATTTTCCACTCCGCAAAGTCAATCTTTAAATTTACTTTTGTTAAGTCAGGTGAAGCCAACAGAGCCACCGACGGCTCAAATTTCGGCCTATTCTGCAGCTGGTGTTGCTCGGTTCATTGTTTCATTGCTTGCAAAGAATGTCCAGCATGCTGAAAACTGTGTGTTCAATTAAAGTGGAACTTCACTGTATCTGAGCACCACAAACCAAAAGCACGATTTAAAACATTTTTACTATCGAAAAGCAAACTCGCCCATCCATCCATGCCTCCATGCTTTATTTTGTGGAGAAATCATTTGGAAAAATACCCCCCTAACATTTCTGGCTGGGGCCATCTTGAGTAAGGGCAGATGATTCCTGTAGCATTTACTTCCTGGAATCAATCTGGCCTTAACTTAGGCTTACAGGCAGGAGGGTGTACTTAGCTGAGAAAAGCCCTCCTCCCCTCCTGAGGGCTTCTGGGGTGTATGACATAATTTACCTAGGCATGGAAACTAGGAAGTATCTAAAGAAATTAAAAAAAAATGTTTAAAACAAGTAAACACAATATACTTTCCTATCTATTTTTCTATCTATGCTTGCAGAATAGAGATTAAAATTAGTCAATGTTGACTGAGAGAGTAACGTTCCACTTTAAGAATCCATTTGTTTTTCATAAGGATAATTTTCCATGTGTGTAGCTAAAATAATATTTGCCCAAGTCAAGGCAGAAAATTGTGAAGTTGTGGCAGGTTTGCCAATTTGATATTCATGTTCTAGAATAGTCAGGCTTCTGAATAGTATACTTTAACCCTTTCGCTGCCAGGTCCTGTGCTCCATTTTGAACACTCGGGTGGCCAGACCATTTTTGCAATTTTTCCTTTGCTTTTTTATTTTTCACTTCTAGCTTTCAGAATTTGTGAAAGACCCCCCCAAACCATATATTTTCTGAAGACACATGATCAGTAGAATAAAAAGAAAGTACTACTGATATTTTAGACCGCGCGGTATTTGCACAAATGTTTACAAACCAATATATTTGAAAAAAATACACTAAAACCATTATTAGCAGATAAAAACACAGCAAATTTTACAAAATTCCTACTAAATATAAAAGCTTAACCTGTATTGAGTTAATAAATATCAAATATTTGTAACTTTTAAATTGCGCCTTTTTGCGAAATGGTAAAAATTGAGCAGACTCAAAAGTGTAAATATCCAAATTTCTCTAAAAATCTGAAGGTTTTTTAATTTTTCCCTTACAGCTTTCAGAATTTGTGAAAAACCCCCAAAACCATATATTTTCTGAAAGCATATGACCTCTATAATAAAAAGAAGGTCCTACTGATTTTTTTTTAGACCCCGCGGTATTTGTGCAAATGTTTATCAAAGCAATATATTCGCAAAAAATACACTAAAACCATTATTAGCAGATAAAAACCCAGCTAATTTTACAAAATTCCTGCTAAATTCCTACTAAAAATAAAAGGTTAACCTGTATGAAGTTAATAAATAACAAATATTTGAAAATTGTAAATTTTACAAAATGGTGAAAATTTGTCGTACCCAAAAATTTCTCTAAAAATCTGGAGGTTTTCATTTTTCACTTGCAGCTTTCAGAATTTGAAAAAGACCCATAAAACTAGACATTTTCTGAAAGCACATGACCTGTAGAATATAAAAAAGGTGCTATTGATTTTTTGGGCCCCGCAATAATTGCCCAAATGTTCTTCATATCGCTATTTTCACTAAAAATACACTAAAATCATTAATAGTGCACATAAACACAACATAACTTACAAAATTCCTGCTAAATTAGTACTAAATTACAAGTAAAACAGGCGCAGTACCTCTATAGAGTATACCTTGATAGTCCAGGGGGGTCGGAAACTATATATGATGATTATATATATATAGAGACTGGTCTGTCAGGGCTGTCACCGATGGGACCAGATGCAAGGTCCAAACAGGCTGAGAAAAAACAAGGAAAATGGGGTGCCTCTGAGTATGTATCAATAAACATTTATTATAAAAAATAATATCCACTCACATGGAAGATAGCATATCTGCTGCATTCAGGCATGTCTCTGGATGAGAGGAGAGGGACTGCAAGCTTCAGCATGTTGGTGACGTTACGGCTCCACGCCACGCTTTGCTGTGCATGCCAAGCCTCTCTCTGGTTCCCTCTCCACGGCCGTGCTACCAGAGGAGACTGACAACATCACGGCACTGTTT
Organism: Aquarana catesbeiana; assembly: GCF_042186555.1. Lineage (NCBI taxonomy): Eukaryota > Metazoa > Chordata > Amphibia > Anura > Ranidae > Aquarana > Aquarana catesbeiana. Next base: position 290,294,196 of record NC_133326.1, read on the forward strand.
GTGACAGGACCTGGCGTCCTCCTTCCCCCTCCACTGGAACCCACACATGCCTGGATGCTTCAACATACCATCACATCTCAGTTCTGTGTGCCAAGGAGAAGAACCGCTGTGCCCCACCACCCCACATCATCCTATGTGGATTCGCCAGCCGTTTGTGGACATGCTGAAGCTTGCAGTCCCTCTCCTCTCATCCAGAGACATGCCTGAATGCAGATATGCTATCTTCCATGTGAGTGGATATTATTTTTTATAATAAATTTTTATTGATACATACTCAGAGGCGCCCCATTTTCCTTGTTTTTGCTAAATTAGTACTAAAGCATCGTTCACATGTGGCATACTAAAGTGTACACCCATGGGGGGCCATGTTTACCTTCACAGGGATGCACAGGTGTTGCATCCCCATACAGGCAGTCCCATTTATGTCAATTGGGATGCAACGGCTGTATAGGCATAGCTGCTGTTCCCAATCTGACATCCGTGTGGGTACATGACCCCCAACGCAGACAGTGTGAGCTCAGGGACATGCAT